>NC_090440.1:780799369-781418563 GCF_031143425.1 Pleurodeles waltl
CGGGGACACAGCAATCAGAAGGGCACAACGGGGGCAGAAGCGCAGGAGGCGAGGCGCATGGAAAATAGTAAAACGCACTAAAGGGTGGCGGAAAGTGGCACAATCAGAAGGGGCACGGCGGGGGCAGAAGCGCAAGAGGCAAGGCGCTGAAAATAGAGGAACACTTACAGGACGGCGGAAAAAACGGCACACGGGTCAAGTGAAGCCTCGAACACGCTAGCAGCAGCATGGGCGGGGTTCAGAGGCAGGAGACAGCAGGTTGGTGCTGCGGACGTGGGGGGCGAGCTCAAGACCTAAAACAGGTCAGAGTTCGCTCACTCGCGACACGCAGCGCCAGCCATTAAGAAGGGAGGGGGAGGGAGGAGCAGCTGGGAGGCGGGAGGTGGGAGGGAGCGGCGAATGGGGGTGCGAGGGGGGCAGGGCCGCAGGGAGGCAGCGGCAGGGAGCGGAGAGCGAGGGGGAGCGCACAAGGGGCGAAAACACCAAAACAAGGCACAAAAAAGAAGTCGGGCACAATTTTCAAAAACAGTCACAATATGAAAATGGTCACAGAAATACACTAATGACACAGAATACAATCGGGGACACATCAATCAGAGGGGCACAACGGGGGCAGAAGCGCAGGAGGCGAGGCGCTTGGAAAATAGTAAAACGCACTAAAGGGCGGCGAAAAGTGGCACAATCAGAAGGGGCACGGCGGGGGCAGAAGCGCAAGAGGCAAGGCGCTGAAAATAGAGGAACACTTACAGGACGGCGGAAAAAACGGCACACGGGTCAAGTGAAGCCTCGAACACGCTAGCAGCAGCGTGGGCGGGGGTCAGAGGCAGGAGACAGAAGGTTGGTGCTGCGGACGTGGGGGGCGAGCTCAAGACCTAAAACAGGTCAGAGGTCGCTCACTCGCGACGCGCAGCGCCAGCCATTAAGAAGGGAGGGGGGAGGGAGGAGCAGCTGGGAGGCGGGAGGCGGGAGGGAGCAGCGAATGGGGGCGCGAGGGGGGCGGGGCCGCAGGGAGGCAGGGAGCGGAGAGCGAGGGGGAGCGCACAAGGGGCGAAAACACCAAAACAAGGCACAAAAAAAGAAGTCGGGCACAATTTTCAAAAACAGTCACAATATGAAAATGGTCACAGAAATACACTAATGGCACAGAATACAATCGGGGACACAGCAATCAGAGGGGCACAACGGGGGCAGAAGCGCTGGAGGCGAGGTGCTTGGAAAATAGTAAAACGCACTAAAGGGCGGCGAAAAGTGGCACAATCAGAAGGGGCACGGCGGGGGCAGACGCGCAATTGGCAAGGCGCTGAAAATAGAGGAACACTTACAGGACGGTGGAAAAAACGGCACACGGGTCAAGTGAAGCCTCGAACACGCTAGCAGCAGCGTGGGCGGGGGTCAGAGGCAGGAGACAAAAGGTTGGTGCTGCGGACGTGGGGGGCGAGCTCAAGACCTAAAACAGGTCAGTGGTCGCTCACTCGCGAGGCGCAGCGCCAGCCATTAAGAAGGGAGGGGGGAGGGAGGAGCAGCTGGGAGGCGGGAGGGAGCGGCGAATGGTGGCGCGAGGGGGGTGGGGCCGCAGGGAGGCAGCGGCAGGGAGCGGAGAGCGAGGGGGAGCGCACAAGGGGCGAAAACACCAAAACAAGGCACAAAAAAGAAGTCGGCCCAATTTTCAAAAACAGTCACAATATGAAAATGGTCACAGAAATACACTAATGGCACAGAATACAATCGGGGACACAGCAATCAGAGGGGCACAACGGGGGCAGAAGCGCAGGAGGCGAGGCGCTTGGAAAATAGTAAAACGCACTAAAGGGCGGCGAAAAGTGGCACAATCAGAAGGGGCACAGCGGGGGCAGACGCGCAAGAGGCAAGGCGCTGAAAATAGAGGAACACTTACAGGACGGTGAAAAAAACCGCACACGGGTCAAGTGAAGCCTCAAACACGCTAGCAGCAGCGTGGGCGGGGGTCAGAGGCAGGAGACAGAAGGTTGGTGCTGCGGGCGTGGGGGGCGAGCTCAAGACCTAAAACAGGTCAGAGGTCGCTCACTCGCGAGGCGCAGCGCCAGCCATTAAGAAGGGAGGGGGGAGGGAGGAGCAGCTGGGAGGCGGGAGGGAGCGGCGAATGGGGGCGCGAGGGGGGTGGGGCCGCAGGGAGGCAGCGGCAGGGAGCGGAGAGCGAGGGGGAGCGCACAAGGGGCGAAAACACCAAAACAAGGCACAAAAAAGAAGTCAGGCACAATTTTCAAAAACAGTCACAATATGAAAATGGTCACAGAAATACACTAATGGCACAGAATACAATCGGGGACACAGCAATCAGAAGGGCACAACGGGGGCAGAAGCGCAGGAGGCGAGGCGCTTGGAAAATAGTAAAACGCACTAAAGGGTGGCGGAAAGTGGCACAATCAGAAGGGGCACGGCGGGGGCAGAAGCGCAAGAGGCAAGGCGCTGAAAATAGAGGAACACTTACAGGACGGCGGAAAAAACGGCACACGGGTCAAGTGAAGCCTCGAACACGCTAGCAGCAGCATGGGCGGGGGTCAGAGGCAGGAGACAGCAGGTTGGTGCTGTGGACGTGGGGGGTGAGCTCAGGACCTAAAACAGGTCAGAGGTCGCTCTTTCGCGATGCGCAGCGCCAACCATTAAGAAGGGAGGGGGGAGGGAGGAGCAGTTGGGAGGCGGTAGGCGGGAGGGAGCGGCGAATGGGGGCGCAAGGGGGGCGGGCCGCAGGGAGGCAGCGGCAGGGAGCGGAGAGAGAGGGGGAGCGCACAAGGGGCGAAAACACCAAAACAAGGCACAAAAAAGAAGTCGGCACAATTTTCAAAAACAGTCACAATATGAAAATGGTCACAGAAATACACTAATGGCACAGAATACAATCTGGACACAGCAATCAGAGGGGTACAACGGGGGCAGAAGCGCAGGAGGCGAGGCGCTTGGAAAATAGTAAAACGCACTAAAGGGCGGCGAAAAGTGGCACAATCAGAAGGGGCACGGCGGGGGCAGAAGCGCAAGAGGCAAGGCGCTGAAAATAGAGGAACACTTACAGGACGGCGGAAAAAACGGCACACGGGTCAAGTGAAGCCTCAAACACGCTAGCAGCAGCGTGGGGGGGGGTCAGAGGCAGGAGACAGAAGGTTGGTGCTGCGGAAGTGGGGGGCGAGCTCAAGACCTAAAACAGGTCAGAGGTCGCTCACTCGCTACGTGCAGCGCCAGCCATTAAGAAGGGAGGGAGGAGCAGCTGGGAGGCGGGAGGGAGCGGCGAATGGGGGCGCGAGGGGGGCGGGCCGCAGGGAGGCAGCAGCAGGGAGCGGAGAGCGAGGGGGAGCGCACAAGGGGCGAAAACACCAAAACAAGGCACAAAAAAGAAGTCGGGCACAATTTTCAAAAACAGTCACAATATGAAAATGGTCACAGAAATACACTAATGGCACAGAATACAATCAGGGACACAGCAATCAGAGGGGCACAACGGGGGCAGAAGCGCAGGAGGCGAGGCGCTTGGAAAATAGTAAAACGCACTAAAGGGCGGCGAAAAGTGGCACAATCAGAAGGGGCACGGCGGGGGCAGACGCGCAAGAGGCAAGGCGCTGAAAATAGAGGAACACTTACAGGACGGTGAAAAAAACCGCACACGGGTCAAGTGAAGCCTCAAACACGCTAGCAGCAGCGTGGGCGGGGGTCAGAGGCAGGAGACAGAAGGTTGGTGCTGCGGAAGTGGGGGGCGAGCTCAAGACCTAAAACAGGTCAGAGGTCGCTCACTCGCGAGGCGCAGCGCCAGCCATTAAGAAGGGAGGGGGGGAGGGAGGAGCAGCTGGGAGGCGGGAGGGAGCGGCGAATGGGGGCGCGAGGGGGGTGGGGCCGCAGGGAGGCAGCGGCAGGGAGCGGAGAGCGAGGGGGAGCGCACAAGGGGCGAAAACACCAAAACAAGGCACAAAAAAGAAGTCAGGCACAATTTTCAAAAACAGTCACAATATGAAAATGGTCACAGAAATACACTAATGGCACAGAATACAATCGGGGACACAGCAATCAGAAGGGCACAACGGGGGCAGAAGCGCAGGAGGCGAGGCTCTTGGAAAATAGTAAAACGCACTAAAGGGTGGCGGAAAGTGGCACAATCAGAAGGGGCACGGCGGGGGCAGAAGCGCAAGAGGCAAGGCGCTGAAAATAGAGGAACACTTACAGGACGGCGGAAAAAACGGCACACGGGTCAAGTGAAGCCTCGAACACGCTAGCAGCAGCATGGGCGGGGGTCAGAGGCAGGAGACAGCAGGTTGGTGCTGTGGACGTGGGGGGTGAGCTCAGGACCTAAAACAGGTCAGAGGTCGCTCTTTCGCGATGCGCAGCGCCAACCATTAAGAAGGGAGGGGGGAGGGAGGAGCAGCTGGGAGGCGGTAGGCGGGAGGGAGCGGCGAATGGGGGCGCAAGGGGGGCGGGCCGCAGGGAGGCAGCGGCAGGGAGCGGAGAGAGAGGGGGAGCGCACAAGGGGCGAAAACACCAAAACAAGGCACAAAAAAGAAGTCGGCACAATTTTCAAAAACAGTCACAATATGAAAATGGTCACAGAAATACACTAATGGCACAGAATACAATCTGGACACAGCAATCAGAGGGGTACAACGGGGGCAGAAGCGCAGGAGGCGAGGCGCTTGGAAAATAGTAAAACGCACTAAAGGGCGGCGAAAAGTGGCACAATCAGAAGGGGCACGGCGGGGGCAGAAGCGCAAGAGGCAAGGCACTGAAAATAGAGGAACACTTACAGGACGGCGGAAAAAATGGCACACGGGTCAAGGGAAGCCTCGAACACGCTAGCAGTAGCGTGGGCGGGGGTCAGAGGCAGGAGACAGCAGGTTGGTGCTGCGGATGTGGGGGGCGAGCTCAAGAACTAAAACAGGTCAGAGGTCGCTCACTCGCGACGCGCAGCGCCAGCCATTAAGAAGGGAGGGGGGAGGGAGGAGCAGCTGGGAGGCGGGAGGGAGCGGCGAATGGGGGCGCGAGGGTGGTGGGGCCGCAGGGAGGCAGCGGCAGGGAGCGGAGAGTGAGGGGGAGCGCACAAGGGGCGAAAACACCAAAACAAGGCACAAAAAAGAAGTCGGCACAATTTTCAAAAACAGTCACAAAATGAAAATGGTCACAGAAATACACTAATGGCACAGAATACAATCGGGGACACAGCAATCAGAGGGGCACAACGGGGGCAGAAGCGCAGGAGGCGAGGCACTTGGAAAATAGTAAAACGCACAAAAGGGTGGTGAAAAATGGCACAATCAGAAGGGGCACGGCGGGGGCAGAAGCGCAAGAGGCAAGGTGCTGAAAATAGAGGAACACTTACAGGACGGCGCAAAAAACGGCACACGGGTCAAGTGAAGCCTCGAACACGCTAGCAGCAGCGTGGGCGGGGGTCAGAGGCAGGAGACAGAAGGTTGGTGCTGCGGACGTGGGGGGCGAGCTCAAGACCTAAAACAGGTCAGAGGTCGCTCACTCGCGACGCGCAGCGCCAGCCATTAAGAAGGGAGGGGGGAGGGAGGAGCAGCTGGGAGGCGGGAGGCGGGAGGGAGCAGCGAATGGGGGCGCGAGGGGGGCGGGGCCACAGGGAGGCAGGGAGCGGAGAGCGAGGGGGAGCACACAAGGGGCGAAAACACCAAAACAAGGCACAAAAAAAGAAGTCGGGCACAATTTTCAAAAACAGTCACAATATGAAAATGGTCACAGAAATACACTAATGGCACAGAATACAATCGGGGACACAGCAATCAGAGGGGCACAACGGGGGCAGAAGCGCTGGAGGCGAGGTGCTTGGAAAATAGTAAAACGCACTAAAGGGCGGCGAAAAGTGGCACAATCAGAAGGGGCACGGCGGGGGCAGACGCGCAATTGGCAAGGCGCTGAAAATAGAGGAACACTTACAGGACGGTGGAAAAAACGGCACACGGGTCAAGTGAAGCCTCGAACACGCTAGCAGCAGCGTGGGCGGGGGTCAGAGGCAGGAGACAAAAGGTTGGTGCTGCGGACGTGGGGGGCGAGCTCAAGACCTAAAACAGGTCAGTGGTCGCTCACTCGTGAGGCGCAGCGCTAGCCATTAAGAAGGGAGGGGGGAGGGAGGAGCAGCTGGGAGGCGGGAGGGAGCGGCGAATGGTGGCGCGAGGGGGGTGGGGCCGCAGGGAGGCAGCGGCAGGGAGCGGAGAGCGAGGGGGAGCGCACAAGGGGCGAAAACACCAAAACAAGGCACAAAAAAGAAGTCGGCACAATTTTCAAAAACAGTCACAATATGAAAATGGTCACAGAAATACACTAATGGCACAGAATACAATCGGGGACACAGCAATCAGAGGGGCACAACGGGGGCAGAAGCGCAGGAGGCGAGGCGCTTGGAAAATAGTAAAACGCACAAAAGGGTGGTGAAAAATGGCACAATCAGAAGGGGCACGGCGGGGGCAGAAGCGCAAGAGGCAAGGCACTGAAAATAGAGGAACACTTACAGGACGGCGGAAAAAACGGCACACGGGTCAAGTGAAGCCTCGAACACGCTAGCAGCAGCGTGGGCGGGGGTCAGAGGCAGGAGACAGAAGGTTGGTGCTGCGGACGTGGGGGGCGAGCTCAAGACCTAAAACAGGTCAGAGGTCGCTCACTCGCGACGCGCAGCGCCAGCCATTAAGAAGGGAGGGGGGAGGGAGGAGCAGCTGGGAGGCGGGAGGCGGGAGGGAGCAGCGAATGGGGGCGCGAGGGGGGCGGGGCCGCAGGGAGGCAGGGAGCGGAGAGCGAGGGGGAGCGCACAAGGGGCGAAAACACCAAAACAAGGCACAAAAAAGAAGTCGGGCACAATTTTCAAAAACAGTCACAATATGAAAATGGTCACAGAAATACACTAATGGCACAGAATACAATCGGGGACACAGCAATCAGAGGGGCACAACGGGGGCAGAAGCGCAGGAGGCGAGGTGCTTGGAAAATAGAAAAACGCACTAAAGGGCGGCGAAAAGTGGCACAATCAGAAGGGGCACGGCGGGGGCAGACGCACAAGATGCAAGGCGCTGAAAATAGAGGAACACTTACAGGACGGTGGAAAAAACGGCACACGGGTCAAGTGAAGCCTCGAACACGCTAGCAGCAGCCTGGGCGGGGGTCAGAGGCAGGAGACAAAAGGTTGGTGCTGCGGACGTGGGGGGCGAGCTCAAGACCTAAAACAGGTCAGAGGTCGCTCACTCGCGAGGCGCAGCGCCAGCCATTAAGAAGGGAGGGGGGAGGGAGGAGCAGCTGGGAGGCGGGAGGGAGCGGCGAATGGGGGCGCGAGGGGGGTTGGGCCGCAGGGAGGCAGCGGCAGGGAGCGGAGAGCGAGGGGTAGCGCACAAGGGGCGAAAACACCAAAACAAGGCACAAAAAAGAAGTCGGCACAATTTTCAAAAACAGTCACAATATGAAAATGGTCACAGAAATACACTAATGGCACAGAATACAATCGGGGACACAGCAATCAGAGGGGCACAACGGGGGCAGAAGCGCAGGAGGCGAGGCGCTTGGAAAATAGTAAAACGAACTAAAGGGCGGCGAAAAGTGGCACAATCAGAAGGGGCACGGCGGGGGCAGAAGCGCAAGAGGCAAGGCGCTGAAAATAGAGGAACACTTACAGGACGGCGGAAAAAACGGCACACGGGTCAAGTGAAGCCTCGAACACACTAGCAGCAGCGTGGGCGGGGGTCAGAGGCAGGAGACAGCAGGTTGGTGCTGCGGACGTGAGGGGCGAGCTCAAGACCTAAAACAGGTCAGAGGTCGCTCACTCGCGACGCGCAGTGCCAGCCATTAAGAAGGGAGGGGGGAGGGAGGAGCAGCTGGGAGGCGGGAGGCGGGAGGGAGCGGCGACTGGGGGCACGAGGGGGGCGGGGCCGCAGGGAGGCAGCGGCAGGGAGCGGAGAGCGAGGGGGAGCGCACAAGGGGCGAAAACACCAAAACAAGGCACAAAAAAGAAGTCGGGCACAATTTTCAAAAACAGTCACAATATGAAAATGGTCACAGAAATACACTAATGGCACAGAATACAATCGGGGACACAGCAATCAGAGGGGCACAACGGGGGCAGAAGCGCAGGAGGCGAGGCGCTTGGAAAATAGTAAAACGCACTAAAGGGTGGCGAAAAGTGGCCCAATCAGAAGGGGCACGGTGGGGGCAGAAGCGCAAGAGGCAAGGCGCTGAAAATAGAGGAACACTTACAGGACGGCGGAAAAAACGGCACACGGGTCAAGTGAAGCCTCGAACACGCTAGCAGCAGCGTGGGCGGGGTTCAGAGGCAGGAGACAGCAGGTTGGTGCTGTGGACGTGGGGGGTGAGCTCAAGACCTAAAACAGGTCAGAGGTCGCTCACTCGCGACGCGCAGCGCCAACCATTAAGAAGGGAGGGGGGAGGGAGGAGCAGCTGGGAGGCGGTAGGCGGGAGGGAGCGGCGAATGGGGGCGCGAGGGGGGCGGGGCCGCAGGGAGGCAGCGGCAGGGAGCGGAGAGCGAGGGGGAGCGCACAAGGGGCGAAAACACCAAAACAAGGCACAAAAAAGAAGTCGGGCACAATTTTCAAAAACAGTCACAATATGAAAATGGTCACAGAAATACACTAATGGCACAGAATACAATCGGGAACACAGCAATCAGAGGGGCACAACGGGGGCAGAAGCGCAGGAGGCGAGGCGCTTGGAAAATAGTAAAACGCACTAAAGGGCGGCGAAAAGTGGCACAATCAGAAGGGGCACGGCGGGGGCAGAAGCGCAAGAGGCAAGGCGCTGAAAATAGAGGAACACTTACAGGACAGCGGAAAAAACGGCCCACGGGTCAAGTGAAGCCTCGAACACGCTAGCAGCAGCGTGGGCGGGGATCAGAGGCCGGAGACAGAAGGTTGGTGCTGCGGACGTGGGGGGCGAGCTCAAGACCTAAAACAGGTCAGAGGTCGCTCACTCGCTACGCGCAGCGCCAGCCATTAAGAAGGGAGGGGGGAGGAAGGAGCAGCTGGGAGGCGGGAGGCGGGAGGGAGCGGCGAATGGGGGCGCGAGGGGGGCGGGCCGCAGGGAGGCAGCGGCAGGGAGCGGAGTGCGAGGGGGAGCGCACAAGGGGCGAAAACACCAAAACAAGGCACAAAAAAGAAGTCGGGCACAGTTTTCAAAAACAGTCACAATATGAAAATGGTCACAGAAATACACTAATGGCACAGAATACAATCGGGGACACAGCAATCAGAGGGGCACAACGGGGGCAGAAGCGCAGGAGGCGAGGCGCTTGGAAAATAGTAAAAGGCACTAAAGGGCGGCGAAAAGTGGCACAATCAGAAGGGGCACGGCGGGGGCAGAAGCGCAAGAGGCAAGGCGCTGAAAATAGAGGAACACTTACAGGACGGCGGAAAAAACGGCACACGGGTCAAGTGAAGCCTCGAACACGCTAGCAGTAGCATGGGCGGGGGTCAGAGGCAGGAGACAGCAGGTTGGTGCTGCGGACGTGGGGGGTGAGCTCAAGACCTAAAACAGGTCAGAGGTCGCTCACTCGCGACGCGCAGCGCCAGCCATTAAGAAGGGAGGGGGGAGGGAGGAGCAGCTGGGAGGCGGGAGGGAGCGGCGAATGGGGGCGCGAGGGGGGTGGGGCCGCAGGGAGGCAGCGGCAGGGAGCGGAGAGCGAGGGGGAGTGCACAAGGGGCGAAAACACCAAAACAAGGCACAAAAAAGAAGTCGGGCACAATTTTCAAAAACAGTCACAATATGAAAATGGTCACAGAAATACACTAATGGCACAGAATACAATCGGGGACACAGCAATCAGAGGGGCACAACGGGGGCAGAAGCGCAGGAGGCGAGGCGCTTGAAAAATAGTAAAACGCACTAAAGGGCGGCGAAAAATGGCACAATCAGAAGGGGCACGGCGGGGGCAGAAGCGCAAGAGGCAAGGCGCTGAAAATAGAGGAACACTTACAGGACGGCGGAAAAAACGGCCCACGGGTCAAGTGAAGCCTCGAACACGCTAGCAGCAGCGTGGGCGGGGGTCAGAGGCAGGAGACAGCAGGTTGGTGCTGCGGACGTGGGGGGCGATCTCAAGACCTTAAACAGGTCAGAGGTCGCTCACTCGCTACGCGCAGCGCCAGCTATTAAGAAGGGAGGGTGGAGGGAGGAGCATCTGGGAGGCGGGAGGCGGGAGGGAGCGGCGAATGGGGGCGCGAGGGGGGCGGGGCCGCAGGGAGGCAGCGGCAGGGAGCGGAGTGCGAGGGGGAGCGCACAAGGGGCGAAAACACCAAAACAAGGCACAAAAAAGAAGTCGGGCACAGTTTTCAAAAACAGTCACAATATGAAAATGGTCACAGAAATACACTAATGGCACAGAATACAATCGGGGACACAGCAATCAGAGGGGCACAACGGGGGCAGAAGCGCAGGAGGCGAGGCGCTTGGAAAATAGTAAAAGGCACTAAAGGGCGGCGAAAAGTGGCACAATCAGAAGGGGCACGGCGGGGGCAGAAGCGCAAGAGGCAAGGCGCTGAAAATAGAGGAACACTTACAGGACGGCGGAAAAAACGGCACACGGGTCAAGTGAAGCCTCGAACACGCTAGCAGCAGCGTGGGCGGGGATCAGAGGCAGGAGACAGCAGGTTGGTGCTGCGGACGTGGGGGGTGAGCTCAAGACCTAAAACAGGTCAGAGGTCGCTCACTCGCGACGCGCAGCGCCAGCCATTAAGAAGGGAGGGGGGAGGGAGGAGCAGCTGGGAGGCGGGAGGGAGCGGCGAATGGGGGCGCGAGGGGGGTGGGGCCGCAGGGAGGCAGCGGCAGGGAGCGGAGAGCGAGGGGGAGCGCACAAGGGGCGAAAACACCAAAACAAGGCACAAAAAAGAAGTCAGGCACAATTTTCAAAAACAGTCACAATATGAAAATGGTCACAGAAATACACTAATGGCACAGAATACAATCGGGGACACAGCAATCAGAGGGGCACAACGGGGGCAGAAGCGCAGGAGGCGAGGTGCTTGGAAAATAGTAAAACGCACTAAAGGGCGGCGAAAAGTGGCACAATCAGAAGGGGCACGGCGGGGGCAGACGCGCAAGAGGCAAGGCGCTGAAAATAGAGGAACACTTACAGGACGGTGGAAAAAACAGCACACAGGTCAAGTGAAGCCTCGAACACGCTAGCAGCAGCGTGGGCGGGGGTCAGAGGCAGGAGACAGAAGGTTGGTGCTGCGGACGTGGGGGGCGAGCACAAGACCTAAAACAGGTCAGAGGTCGCTCACTCGCGAGGCGCAGCGCCAGCCATTAAGAAGGGAGGGGGGAGCAGCTGGGAGGCGGGAGGCGGGAGGGAGCGGCGAATGGGGGCGTGAGGGGGGTGGGGCCGCAGGGAGGCAGCGGCAGGGAGCGGAGAGCGAGGGGGAGCGCACAAGGGGCGAAAACACCAAAACAAGGCACAAAAAAGAAGTCGCCACAATTTTCAAAAACAGTCACAATATGAAAATGGTCACAGAAATACACTAATGGCACAGAATACAATCGGGGACACAGCAATCAGAGGGGCACAACGGGGGCAGAAGCGCAGGAGGCGAGGCGCTTGAAAAATAGTAAAACGCACTAAAGGGCGGCGAAAAATGGCACAATCAGAAGGGGCACGGCGGGGGCAGAAGCGCAAGAGGCAAGGCGCTGAAAATAGAGGAACACTTACAGGACGGCGGAAAAAAACGGCCCACGGGTCAAGTGAAGCCTCGAACACGCTAGCAGCAGCGTGGGCGGGGGTCAGAGGCAGGAGACAGCAGGTTGGTGCTGCGGACGTGGGGGGCGAGCTCAAGACCTTAAACAGGTCAGAGGTCGCTCACTCGCTACGCGCAGCGCCAGCTATTAAGAAGGGAGGGTGGAGGGAGGAGCATCTGGGAGGCGGGAGGCGGGAGGGAGCGGCGAATGGGGGCGCGAGGGGGGCGGGGCCGCAGGGAGGCAGCGGCAGGGAGCGGAGAGCGAGGGGGAGCGCACAAGGAGCGAAAACACCAAAAGAAGGCACAAAAAAGAAGTCGGGCACAATTTTCAAAAACAGTCACAATATGAAAATGGTCACAGAAATACACTAATGGCACAGAATACAATCGGGGACACAGCAATCAGAGGGGCACAACGGGGGCAGAAGCGCAGGAGGCGAGGCGCTTGGAAAATAGTAAAAGGCACTAAAGGGCGGCGAAAAGTGGCACAATCAGAAGGGGCACGGCGGGGGCAGAAGCGCAAGAGGCAAGGCGCTGAAAATAGAGGAACACTTACAGGACGGCGGAAAAAACGGCACACGGGTCAAGTGAAGCCTCGAACACGCTAGCAGCAGCGTGGGCGGGGATCAGAGGCAGGAGACAGCAGGTTGGTGCTGCGGACGTGGGGGGTGAGCTCAAGACCTAAAACAGGTCAGAGGTCGCTCACTCGCGACGCGCAGCGCCAGCCATTAAGAAGGGAGGGGGGAGGGAGGAGCAGCTGGGAGGCGGGAGGGAGCGGCGAATTGGGGCGCGAGGGGGGTGGGGCCGCAGGGAGGCAGCGGCAGGGAGCGGAGAGCGAGGGGGAGCGCACAAGGGGCGAAAACACCAAAACAAGGCACAAAAAAGAAGTCAGGCACAATTTTCAAAAACAGTCACAATATGAAAATGGTCACAGAAATACACTAATGGCACAGAATACAATCGGGGACACAGCAATCAGAGGGGCACAACGGGGGCAGAAGCGCAGGAGGCGAGGTGCTTGGAAAATAGTAAAACGCACTAAAGGGCGGCGAAAAGTGGCACAATCAGAAGGGGCACGGCGGGGGCAGACGCGCAAGAGGCAAGGCGCTGAAAATAGAGGAACACTTACAGGACGGTGGAAAAAACAGCACACGGGTCAAGTGAAGCCTCGAACACGCTAGCAGCAGCGTGGGCGGGGGTCAGAGGCAGGAGACAGAAGGTTGGTGCTGCGGACGTGGGGGGCGAGCACAAGACCTAAAACAGGTCAGAGGTCGCTCACTCGCGAGGCGCAGCGCCAGCCATTAAGAAGGGAGGGGGGAGCAGCTGGGAGGCGGGAGGCGGGAGGGAGCGGCGAATGGGGGCGTGAGGGGGGTGGGGCCGCAGGGAGGCAGCGGCAGGGAGCGGAGAGCGAGGGGGAGCGCACAAGGGGCGAAAACACCAAAACAAGGCACAAAAAAGAAGTCGCCACAATTTTCAAAAACAGTCACAATATGAAAATGGTCACAGAAATACACTAATGGCACAGAATACAATCGGGGACACAGCAATCAGAGGGGCACAACGGGGGCAGAAGCGCAGGAGGCGAGGCGCTTGAAAAATAGTAAAACGCACTAAAGGGCGGCGAAAAATGGCACAATCAGAAGGGGCACGGCGGGGGCAGAAGCGCAAGAGGCAAGGCGCTGAAAATAGAGGAACACTTACAGGACGGCGGAAAAAACGGCCCACGGGTCAAGTGAAGCCTCGAACACGCTAGCAGCAGCGTGGGCGGGGGTCAGAGGCAGGAGACAGCAGGTTGGTGCTGCGGACGTGGGGGGCGAGCTCAAGACCTTAAACAGGTCAGAGGTCGCTCACTCGCTACGCGCAGCGCCAGCTATTAAGAAGGGAGGGTGGAGGGAGGAGCATCTGGGAGGCGGGAGGCGGGAGGGAGCGGCGAATGGGGGCGCGAGGGGGGCGGGGCCGCAGGGAGGCAGCGGCAGGGAGCGGAGAGCGAGGGGGAGCGCACAAGGAGCGAAAACACCAAAAGAAGGCACAAAAAAGAAGTCGGGCACAATTTTCAAAAACAGTCACAATATGAAAATGGTCACAGAAATACACTAATGGCACAGAATACAATCGGGGACACAGCAATCAGAGAGGCACAACGGGGGCAGAAGCGCAGGAGGCGAGGTGCTTGGAAAATAGTAAAACGCACTAAAGGGCGGCGAAAAGTGGCACAATCAGAAGGGGCACGGCGGGGGCAGAAGCGCAAGAGGCAAGGCGCTGAAAATAGAGGAACACTTACAGGACGGCGGAAAAAACGGCACGCGGGTCAAGTGAAGCCTCGAACACGCTAGCAGCAGCGTGGGCGGGGGTCAGAGGCAGGAGACAGCAGGTTGGTGCTGCGGACGTGGGGGGCGAGCTCAAGACCTAAAACAGGTCAGTGGTCGCTCACTCGCGACGCGCAGAGCCAGCCATTAAGAAGGGAGGGGGAAGGGAGGAGCAGCTGGGAGGCGGGAGGGAGCGGCAAATGGGGGCGCGAGGGGGGCGGGCCGCAGGGAGGCAACAGCAGGGAGCGGAGAGCGAGGGGGAGCGCACAAGGGGCAAAAACACCAAAACAAGGCACAAAAAAGAAGTCGGGCACAATTTTCAAAAACAGTCACAATATGAAAATGGTCACAGAAATACACTAATGGCACAGAATACAATCGGGGACACAGCAATCAGAGGGGCACAAATCGGGGGCAGAAGCGCAGGAGGCAAAGCGCTTGGAAAATAGTAAAACGCACTAAAGGGCGGCGAAAAGTGGCACAATCAGAATGGGCACGGCGGGGGCAGAAGCGCAAGAGGCAAGGCGCTGAAAATAGAGGAACACTTACAGGACAGAGGAAAAAACGGCACATGGGTCAAGTGAATCCTCGAACACGCTAGCAGCAGCGTGGGCGGGGTTCAGAGGCAGGAGACAGCAGGTTGGTGCTGTGGACGTGGGGGGCGAGCTCAAGACCTAAAACAGGTCAGAGGTCGCTCACTCGCGACGCGCAGCGCCAACCATTAAGAAGGGAGGGGGGAGGGAGGAGCAGCTGGGAGGCGGTTGGCGGGAGGGAGCGGCGAATGGGGGCGCGAGGGGGGCGGGGCCGCAGGGAGGCAGCGGCAGGGAGCGGAGAGCGAGGGGGAGCGCACAAGGGGCGAAAACACCAAAACAAGGCACAAAAAAGAAGTCGGGCACAATTTTCAAAAACAGTCACAATATGAAAATGGTCACAGAAATACACTAATGGCACAGAATACAATCGGGAACACAGCAATCAGAGGGGCACAACGGGGGCAGAAGCGCAGGAGGCGAGGCGCTTGGAAAATAGTAAAACGCACTAAAGGGCGGCGAAAAGTGGCGCAATCAGAAGGGGCACGGCGGGGGCAGAAGCGCAAGAGGCAAGGCGCTGAAAATAGAGGAACACTTACAGGACGGCGGAAAAAACGGCCCACGGGTCAAGTGAAGCCTCGAACACGCTAGCAGCAGCGTGGGCGGGGATCAGAGGCCGGAGACAGAAGGTTGGTGCTGCGGACGTGGGGGGCGAGCTCAAGACCTAAAACAGGTCAGAGGTCGCTCACTCGCTACGCGCAGCGCCAGCCATTAAGAAGGGAGGGGGGAGGAAGGAGCAGCTGGGAGGCGGGAGGGAGCGGCGAATGGGGGCGCGAGGGGGGCGGGCCGCAGGGAGGCAGCGGCAGGGAGCGGAGAGCGAGGGGGAGTGCACAAGGGGCGAAAACACCAAAACAAGGCACAAAAAAGAAGTCACCACAATTTTCAAAAACAGTCACAATATGAAAATGGTCACAGAAATACACTAATTGCACAGAATACAATCGGGGACACAGCAATCAGAGAGGCACAACGGGGGCAGAAGCGCAGGAGGCGAGGTGCTTGGAAAATAGTAAAACGCACTAAAGGGCGGCGAAAAGTGGCACAATCAGAAGGGGCACGGCGGGGGCAGAAGCGCAAGAGGCAAGGCGCTGAAAATAGAGGAACACTTACAGGACGGCGGAAAAAACGGCACGCGGGTCAAGTGAAGCCTCGAACACGCTAGCAGCAGCGTGGGCGGGGGTCAGAGGCAGGAGACAGCAGGTTGGTGCTGCGGACGTGGGGGGCGAGCTCAAGACCTAAAACAGGTCAGTGGTCGCTCACTCGCGACGCGCAGAGCCAGCCATTAAGAAGGGAGGGGGAAGGGAGGAGCAGCTGGGAGGCGGGAGGGAGCGGCAAATGGGGGCGCGAGGGGGGCGGGCCGCAGGGAGGCAACAGCAGGGAGCGGAGAGCGAGGGGGAGCGCACAAGGGGCAAAAACACCAAAACAAGGCACAAAAAAGAAGTCGGGCACAATTTTCAAAAACAGTCACAATATGAAAATGGTCACAGAAATACACTAATGGCACAGAATACAATCGGGGACACAGCAATCAGAGGGGCACAAATCGGGGGCAGAAGCGCAGGAGGCAAAGCGCTTGGAAAATAGTAAAACGCACTAAAGGGCGGCGAAAAGTGGCACAATCAGAATGGGCACGGCGGGGGCAGAAGCGCAAGAGGCAAGGCGCTGAAAATAGAGGAACACTTACAGGACAGAGGAAAAAACGGCACATGGGTCAAGTGAATCCTCGAACACGCTAGCAGCAGCGTGGGCGGGGTTCAGAGGCAGGAGACAGCAGGTTGGTGCTGTGGACGTGGGGGGCGAGCTCAAGACCTAAAACAGGTCAGAGGTCGCTCACTCGCGACGCGCAGCGCCAACCATTAAGAAGGGAGGGGGGAGGGAGGAGCAGCTGGGAGGCGGTTGGCGGGAGGGAGCGGCGAATGGGGGCGCGAGGGGGGCGGGGCCGCAGGGAGGCAGCGGCAGGGAGCGGAGAGCGAGGGGGAGCGCACAAGGGGCGAAAACACCAAAACAAGGCACAAAAAAGAAGTCGGGCACAATTTTCAAAAACAGTCACAATATGAAAATGGTCACAGAAATACACTAATGGCACAGAATACAATCGGGAACACAGCAATCAGAGGGGCACAACGGGGGCAGAAGCGCAGGAGGCGAGGCGCTTGGAAAATAGTAAAACGCACTAAAGGGCGGCGAAAAGTGGCGCAATCAGAAGGGGCACGGCGGGGGCAGAAGCGCAAGAGGCAAGGCGCTGAAAATAGAGGAACACTTACAGGACGGCGGAAAAAACGGCCCACGGGTCAAGTGAAGCCTCGAACACGCTAGCAGCAGCGTGGGCGGGGATCAGAGGCCGGAGACAGAAGGTTGGTGCTGCGGACGTGGGGGGCGAGCTCAAGACCTAAAACAGGTCAGAGGTCGCTCACTCGCTACGCGCAGCGCCAGCCATTAAGAAGGGAGGGGGGAGGAAGGAGCAGCTGGGAGGCGGGAGGGAGCGGCGAATGGGGGCGCGAGGGGGGCGGGCCGCAGGGAGGCAGCGGCAGGGAGCGGAGAGCGAGGGGGAGTGCACAAGGGGCGAAAACACCAAAACAAGGCACAAAAAAGAAGTCACCACAATTTTCAAAAACAGTCACAATATGAAAATGGTCACAGAAATACACTAATTGCACAGAATACAATCGGGGACACAGCAATCAGAGAGGCACAACGGGGGCAGAAGCGCAGGAGGCGAGGTGCTTGGAAAATAGTAAAACGCACTAAAGGGCGGCGAAAAGTGGCACAATCAGAAGGGGCACGGCGGGGGCAGAAGCGCAAGAGGCAAGGCGCTGAAAATAGAGGAACACTTACAGGACGGCGGAAAAAACGGCACGCGGGTCAAGTGAAGCCTCGAACACGCTAGCAGCAGCGTGGGCGGGGGTCAGAGGCAGGAGACAGCAGGTTGGTGCTGCGGACGTGGGGGGCGAGCTCAAGACCTAAAACAGGTCAGTGGTCGCTCACTCGCGACGCGCAGCGCCAGCCATTAAGAAGGGAGGGGGAAGGGAGGAGCAGCTGGGAGGCGGGAGGCGGGAGGGAGCGGCAAATGGGGGCGCGAGGGGGGCGGGCCGCATGGAGGCAACAGCAGGGAGCGGAGAGCGAGGGGGAGCGCACAAGGGGCAAAAACAACAAAACAAGGCACAAAAAAGAAGTCGGGCACAATTTTCAAAAACAGTCACAATATGAAAATGGTCACAGAAATACACTAATGGCACAGAATACAATCGGGAACACAGCAATCAGAGGGGCACAACGGGGGCAGAAGCGCAGGAGGCGAGGCGCTTGGAAAATAGTAAAACGCACTAAAGGGCGGCGAAAAGTGGCACAATCAGAAGGGGCACGGCGGGGGCAGAAGCGCAAGAGGCAAGGCGCTGAAAATAGAGGAACACTTACAGGACGGCGGAAAAAACGGCCCACGGGTCAAGTGAAGCCTCGAACACGCTAGCAGCAGCGTGGGCGGGGATCAGAGGCCGGAGACAGAAGGTTGGTGCTGCGGACGTGAGGGGCGAGCTCAAGACCTAAAACAGGTCAGAGGTCGCTCACTCGCTACGCGCAGCGCCAGCCATTAAGAAGGGAGGGGGGAGGAAGGAGCAGCTGGGAGGCGGGAGGGAGCGGCGAATGGGGGCGCGAGGGGGGCGGGCCGCAGGGAGGCAGCGGCAGGGAGCGGAGAGCGAGGGGGAGCGCACAAGGGGCGAAAACACCAAAACAAGGCACAAAAAAGAAGTCGGGCACAGTTTTCAAAAACAGTCACAATATGAAAATGGTCACAGAAATACACTAATGGCACAGAATACAATCGGGGACACAGCAATCAGAGGGGCACAACGGGGGCAGAAACGCAGGAGGCGAAGCGCTTTGAAAATAGTAAAACGCACTAAAGGGCGGCGAAAAGTGGCACAATCAGAAAGGGCACGGCGGGGGCAGAAGCGCAAGAGGCAAGGCGCTGAAAATAGAGGAACACTTACAGTATGGCGGAAAAAACGGCACACGGGTCAAGAGGAGCCTCGAACACGCTAGCAGCAGCGTGGGCGGGGGTCAGAGGCAGGAGACAGCAGGTTGGTGCTGCGGACGTGGGGGGCGAGCTCAAGACCTAAAACAGGTCAGAGGTCGCTCACTCGCGACGCGCAGCGCAAGCCATTAAGAAGGGAGGGGGAGGGAGGAGCAGCTGGGAGGCGGGAGGCGGGAGGGAGCGGCGAATGGGGGTGTGAGGGGGGCAGGGCCGCAGGGAAGCAGCGGCAGGGAGCAGAGAGCGAGGGGGAGCGCACAAGGGGCGAAAACCCCAAAACAAGGCACAAAAAAGAAGTCGGCACAATTTTCAAAAACAGACACAATATGAAAATGGTCACAGAAATACACTAATGGTACAGAATACAATCGGGGACACAGCAATCAGAGGGGCACAACGGGGGCAGAAGCGCAGGAAGTGAGGCGCTTGGAAAATAGTAAAACGCACTAAACGGCGGCGAAAAGTGGCACAATCAGAAGGGGCACGGCGGGGGCAGAAGCGCAAGAGGCAAGGTGCTGAAAATAGAGGAACACTTACAGGACGGCGGAAAAAACGGCACACGGGTCAAGTGAAGCCTCGAACACGCTAGCAGCAGCGTGGGCGGGGGTCAGAGGCAGGAGACAGAAGGTTGGTGCTGCGGACGTGGGGGGCGAGCTCAAGACCTAAAACAGGTCAGAGGTCGCTCACTTGCGACGCGCAGCGCCAGCCATTAAGAAGGGAGGGGGGAGGGAGGAGCAGCTGGGAGGCGGGAGGGAGCGGCGAATGGGGGTGCGAGGGGGGCAGGGACGCAGGGAGGCAGCGCCAGGGAGCAGAGAGCGAGGGGGAGCGCACAAGGGGCGAAAACACCAAAACAAGGCACAAAAAAGAAGTCGGGCACAATTTTCAAAAACAGTCACAATATGAAAATGGTCACAGAAATACACTAATGGCACAGAATACAATCGGAGACACAGCAATCAGAGGGGCACAACGGGGGCAGAAGCGCAGGAGGTGAGGCGCTTGGAAAATAGTAAAACGCACTAAAAGGCGGCGAAAAGTGGCACAATCAGAAGGGGCACGGCGGGGGCAGAAGCGCAAGAGGCAAGGCGCTGAAAATAGAGGAACACTTACAGGACGGCGGAAAAAACGGCACACGGGTCAAGTGAAGCCTCGAACACGCTAGCAGCAGCGTGGGCGGGGGTCAGAGGCAGGAGACAGAAGGTTGGTGCTGCGGACGTGGGGGGCGAGCTCAAGACCTAAAACAGGTCAGAGGTCGCTCACTCGCGAGGCGCAGCGCCAGCCATTAAGAAGGGAGGGGGGAGGGAGGGGCAGCTGGGAGGCGGGAGGCGGGAGGGAGCGGCGAATGGGGGTGCGAGGGGGGCGGGGCCGCAGGGAGGCAGCGGCAGGGAGCGGAGTGCGAGGGGGAGCGCAGAAGGGGCGAAAACACCAAAACAAGGCACAAAAAAGAAGTCGGGCACAATTTTCAAAAACAGTCACAATATGAAAATGGTCACAGAAATACACTAATGGCACAGAATACAATCGGGACACAGCAATCAGAGGGGCACAACGGGGGCAGAAGCGCAGGAGGCGAGGCGCTTGGAAAATAGTAAAACGCACTAAAGGGCGGCGAAAAGTGGCACAATCAGAAGGGGCACGGCGGGGGCAGAAGCGCAAGAGGCAAGGCGCTGAAAAAAGAGGAACACTTACAGGACGGCGGAAAAAACAGCACATGGGTCAAGTGGAGCCTCGAACACGCTAGCAGCAGCGTGGGAGGGGGTCAGAGGCAGGAGACAGCAGGTTGGTGCTGCTGACGTGGGGGGCGAGCTCAAGACCTAAAACAGGTCAGAGGTCTCTCACTCGCGACGCGCAGCGCCAGTCATTAAGAAGGGAGGGGGGAGGGAGGAGCAGCTGGGAGGCGGGAGGCGGAGGGAGCGGCGAATGGGGGTGCGAGGTGGGCGGGGCCACAGGGAGGCAGTGGCAGGGAGCGGAGAGCGAGGGGGAGCGCACAAGGGGCGAAAACACCAAAACAAGGCACAAAAAAGAAGTCGGGCACAATTTTCAAAAACAGTCACAATATGAAAATGGTCACAGAAATACACTAATGGCACAGAATACAATCGGGGACACAGCAATCCGAGGGGCACAACGGGGGCAGAAGCGCAGGAGGCGAGGCGCTTGGAAAATAGTAAAACGCACTAAAGGGCGGCGAAAAGTGGCACAATCAGAAGGGGCACGGCGGGGGCAGAAGCGCAAGAGGCAAGGCGCTGAAAATAGAGGAACACTTACAGGACGGCGGAAAAAACGGCACACGGGTCAAGTGAAGCCTCGAACACGCTAGCAGCAGCGTGGGCGGGGGTCAGAGGCAGGAGACAGCAGGTTGGTGCTGCGGACATGGGGGGTGAGCTCAAGACCTAAAACAGGTCAGAGGTCGCTCACTCGCGACGCGCAGCGCCAGCCATTAAGAAGGGAGGGGGGAGGGAGGAGCAGCTGGGAGGCGGGAGGGAGCGGCGAATGGGGGTGCGAGGGGGGCAGGGCCGCAGGGAGGCAGCGGCAGGGAGCGGAGAGCGAGGGGGAGCACACAAGGGGCAAAAACACCAAAACAAGGCACAAAAAAGAAGTCGGGCACAATTTTCAAAAACAGTCACAATATGAAAATGGTCATAGAAATACAATAATGGCACAGAATACAATCGGGGACACAGCAATCAGAGGGGCACAACGGGGGCAGAAGCGCAGAAGGCGAGGCGCTTGGAAAATAGTAAAACGCACTAAAGGGCGGCGAAAAGTGGCACAATCAGAAGGGGCACGGCGGGGGCAGAAGCGCAAGAGGCAAGGCGCTGAAAATAGAGGAACACTTACAGGACGGCGGAAAAAACGGCACATGGGTCAAGTGAAGCCTCGAACACGCTAGCAGCAGCGTGGGCGGGGGTCAGAGGCAGGAGACAGAAGGTTGGTGCTGCGGACGTGGGGGGCGAGCTCAAGACCTAAAACAGGTCAAAGGTAGCTCACTCGCGACGCGCAGCGCCAACCATTAAGTAAGGAGGGGGGAGGGAGGAGCAGCTGGGAGGCGGGAGGAGGGAGGGAGCGGCGAATGGGGGCTCAAGGGGGGCGGGGCCGCAGGGAGGCAGCAGCAGGGAGCGGAGAGCGAGGGGGAGCGCACAAGGGGCGAAAACACCAAAACAAGGCACAAAAAAGAAGTCGGGCACAATTTTCAAAAACAGTCACAATATGAAAATGGTCACAGAAATACACTAATGGCACAGAATACAATCGGGGACACAGCAATCAGAGGGGCACAACGGGGGCAGAAGCGCAGGAGGCGAGGCGCTTGGAAAATAGTAAAACGCACTAAAGGGCGGCGAAGAGTGGCACAATCAGAAGGGGCACGGCGGGGGCAGAAGCGCAAGAGGCAAGGCACTGAAAATAGAGGAACACTTACAGGACGGCGGAAAAAACGGTACTCGGGTCAAGTGAAGCCTCGAACACACTAGCAGCAGCGTGGGTGGGGGTCAGAGGCAGGAGACAGCAGGTTGGTGCTGTGAACTTGGGGGGCGAGCTCAAGACCTAAAACAGGTCAGAGGTCGCTCACTCGCGACGCGCAGCGCCAGCCATTAAGAAGGGAGGGGGGAGGGAGGAGCAGCTGAGAGGCGGGAGGCGGGAGGGAGCGGCGAATGGGGGCGTGAGGGGGGCGGGGCCGCAGGGAGGCAGCAGCAGGGGGCGGAGAGCGAGGGGGAGCGCACAAGGGGCGAAAACACCAAAACAAGGCACAAAAAAGAAGTCGGCACAATTTTAAAAAACAGTCACAATATGACAATGGTCACAGAAATACACTAATGGCACAGAATACAATCGGGGACACAGCAATCAGAGGGGCACAACGGGGGCAGAAGCGCAGGAGGCGAGGCGCTTGGAAAATAGTAAAACGCACTAAAGGGCGGCGAAAAGTGGCACAATCAGAAGGGGCACGGCGGGGGCAGAAGCGCAAGAGGCAAGGCGCTGAAAATAGAGGACCACTTACAGGACGGCGGAAAAAACGGCATACGGGTCAAGTGAAGCCTCGAACACGCCAGCAGCAGCGTGGGCGGGGGTCAGAGGCAGGAGACAGCAGGTTGGTGCTGCGGACGTGGGGGGCGAGCTCAAGACCTAAAACAGGTCAGAGGTCGCTCACTCGCGACGCGCAGCGCCAGCCAATAAGAAGGGAGGGGGGAGGGAGGAGCAGCTGGGAGGCGGGAGGTGGGAGGGAGCGGCGAATGAGGGTGCGAGGGGGGCAGGGAGGCAGCGGCAGGGAGCGGAGAGCGAGGGGGAGCGCACAAGGGGCGATAACACCAAAACAAGGCACAAAAAAGAAGTCGGGCACAATTTTCAAAAACAGTCACAATATGAAAATGGTCACAGAAATACACTAATGGCACAGAATACAATCGGGGACACAGCAATCAGAGGGGCACAACGGGGGCAGAAGCGCAGGAGGCGAGGCGCTTGGAAAATAGTAAAACGCACTAAAGGGCGGCGAAAAGTGGCACAATCAGAAGGTGCACGGCGGGGGCAGACGCGCAAGAGGCAAGGCGCTGAAAATAGAGGAACACTTACAGGACGGTGGAAAAAATGGCACACGGGTCAAGTGAAGCCTCAAACACGCTAGCAGCAGCGTGGGCGGGGGTCAGAGGCAGGAGACAGAAGGTTGGTGCTGCGGACGTGGGAGGCGAGCTCAAGACCTAAAACAGGTCAGAGGTCGCTCACTCGCGAGGCGCAGCGCCAGCCATTAAGAAGGGAGGGGGAGGGAGGAGCAGCTGGGAGGCGGGAGGCGGGAGGGAGCGGCGAGTGGGGGCGCGAGGGGGGTGGGGCCGCAGGGAGGCAGCGGCAGGGAGCGGAGAGCGAGGGGGAGCGCACAAGGGGCGAAAACACCAAAACAAGGCACAAAAATGAAGTCAGGCACAATTTTCAAAAACAGTCACAATATGAAAATGGTCACAGAAATACACTAATGGCACAGAATACAATCGGGGACACAGCAATCAGAGGGGCACAACGGGGGCAGAAGCGCAGGAGGCGAGGCGCTTGGAAAATAGTAAAACGCACTAAAGGGCGGCGAAAAGTGGCACAATCAGAAGGGGCACGGCGGGGGCAGACGCGCAAGAGGCAAGGCGCTGAAAATAGAGGAACACTTACAGGACGGTGGAAAAAACTGGCACACGGGTCAAGTGATGCCTCAAACACGCTAGCAGCAGCGTGGGCGGGGGTCAGAGGCAGGAGACAGAAGGTTGGTGCTGCGGACGTGGGAGGCGAGCTCAAGACCTAAAACAGGTCAGAGGTCGCTCACTCGCGAGGCGCAGCGCCAGCCATTAAGAAGGGAGGGGGGAGGGAGGAGCAGCTGGGAGGTGGGAGGCGGGAGGGAGCGGCGAATGGGGGAGCAAGGGGGGTGGGGCCGCAGGGAGGCAGCGGCAGGGAGCGGAGAGCGAGGGGGAGCGCACAAGGGGCGAAAACACCAAAACAAGGCACAAAAAAGAAGTCAGGCACAATTTTCAAAAAGAGTCACAATATGAAAATGGTCACAGAAATACACTAATGGCACAGAATTCAATCGGGGACACAGCAATCAGAGGGGCACAACGGGGGCAGAAGCGCAGGAGGCGAGGCGCTTGGAAAATAGTAAAACGCACTAAAGGGCGGCAAAAAGTGGCACAATCAGAAGGGGCGCGGCGGGGGCAGAAGCGCAAGAGGCAAGGCGCTGAAAATAGAGGAACACTTACAGGACGGCGGAAAAAATGGCACACGGGTCAAGTGAATCCTCGAGCACGCTAGTAGTAGCGTGGGCAGGGGTCAGAGGCAGGAGACAGCAGGTTGGTGCTGCGGACGTGGGGGCGTGCTCAAGACCTAAAACAGGTCAGAGGTCGCTCACTCGCGACGCGCAGCACCAGCCATTAAGAAGGGAGGGGGAGGGAGGAGCAGCTGGGAGGCGGGAGGCAGGAGGGAGCGGCGAATGGGGGTGCGAGGGGGGCGGAGCCACAGGGAGGCAGCGGCAGGGAGCGGAGAGCGAGGGGGAGCGCACAAGGGGCGAAAACACCAAAACAAGGCACAAAAAAGAAGTCGGGCACAATTTTCAAAAACAGTCACAATATGAAAATGGTCACAGAAATACACTAATGGCACAGAATACAATCGGGGACACAGCAATCAGAGGGGCACAACGGGGGCAGAAGCGCAGGAGGCGAGGTGCTTGGAAAATAGTAAAACGCACTAAAGGGTGGCAAAAAGTGGCACAATCAGAAGGGGCATGGCGGGGGCAGACGCGCAAGAGGCAAGGCGCTGAAAATAGAGGAACACTTACAGGACGGCGGAAAAAACGGTACACGGGTCAAGTGGAGCCTCGAACACGCTAGCAGCAGCGTGGGCTGGGGTCAGGGGCAGGAGACAGCAGGTTGGTGCTGCGGACGTGGGGGGCGAGCTCAAGACCTAAAACAGGTCAGAGGTTGCTCACTCGCAACGCGCAGAGCCAGCCATTAAGAAGGGAGGGGGGAGGGAGGAGCAGCTGGGAGGCGGGAGGCGGGAGGCGGGAGGGAGCGGCGAATGGGGGTGCGAGGTGGGCGGGGCCGCAGGGAGGCAGCGGCAGGGAGCGGAGAGCGAGGGGGAGCGCACAAGGGGCGAAAACACCAAAACAAGGCACAAAAAAGAAGTCGGGCACAATTTTCAAAAACAGTCACAATATGAAAATGGTCACAGAAATACACTAATGGCACAGAATACAATCGGGGACACAGCAATCAGAGTGGCACAACGGGGGCAGAAGCGCAGGAGGCGAGGCGCTTGGAAAATAGTAAAACGCACTAAAGGGCGGCGAAAAGTGGCACAATCAGAAGGGGCACGGCGGGGCCAAAAGCGCAAGAGGCAAGGCGCTGAAAATAGAGGAACACTTACAGGACAGCGGAAAAAACGGCACAAGGGTCAAGTGAAGCCTCGAACACACTAGCAGCAGCATGGGTGGGGGTCAGAGGCAGGAGACAGCAGGTTGGTGCTGTGAACGTGGGGGGCGAGCTCAAGACCTAAAACAGGTCAGAGGTCGCTCACTCGCGACGCGCAGCGCCAGCCATTAAAAAGGGAGGGGGGACGGAGGAGCAGCTGGGAGGCGGGAGGCGGGAGGGAGCGGCGAATGGGGGCGTGAGGGGGCGGGGCCGCAGGGAGGCAGCGGCAGGGGGCGGAGAGCGAGGGGGAGCGCACAAGGGGCGAAAACACCAAAACAAGGCACAAAAAAGAAGTCGGCACAATTTTAAAAAACAGTCACAATATGACAATGGTCACAGAACTACACTAATGGCACAGAATACAATCGGGGACACAGCAATCAGAGGGGCACAACGGGGGCAGAAGCGCAGGAGGCGAGGCGCTTGGAAAATAGTAAAACGCACTAAAGGGCGGCGAAAAGTGGCACAATCAGAAGGGGCACGGCGGGGGCAGAAGCGCAAGAGGCAAGGCGCTGAAAATAGAGGAACACTTACAGGACGGCGGAAAAAACAGCATACGGGTCAAGTGAAGCCTCGAACACGCTAGCTGCAGCGTGGGCGGGGGTCAGAGGCAGGAGACAGCAGGTTGGTGCTGCGGACGTGGGGGGCGAGCTCAAGACCTAAAACAGGTCAGAGGTCGCTCACTCGCGACGCGCAGCGCCAGCCATTAAGAAGGGAGGGGGGAGGGAGGAGCAGCTGGGAGGCGGGAGGTGGGAGGGAG
Organism: Pleurodeles waltl; assembly: GCF_031143425.1. NCBI lineage: Eukaryota > Metazoa > Chordata > Amphibia > Caudata > Salamandridae > Pleurodeles > Pleurodeles waltl. The sequence continues at coordinate 780,825,681 of NC_090440.1, forward strand.
CGGCGAATGAGGGTGCGAGGGGGGCGGGCCGCAGGGAGGCAGCGGCAGGGAGCGGAGAGCGAGGGGGAGCGCACAAGGGGCGATAACACCAAAACAAGGCACAAAAAAGAAGTCGGGCACAATTTTCAAAAACAGTCACAATATGAAAATGGTCACAGAAATACACTAATGGCACAGAATACAATCGGGGACACAGCAATCAGAGGGGCACAACGGGGGCAGAAGCGCAGGAGGCGAGGCGCTTGGAAAATAGTAAAACGCACTAAAGGGCGGCGAAAAGTGGCACAATCAGAAGGGGCACGGCGGGGGCAGACGCGCAAGAGGCAAGGCGCTGAAAATAGAGGAACACTTACAGGACGGTGGAAAAAATGGCACACGGGTCAAGTGAAGCCTCAAACACGCTAGCAGCAGCGTGGGCGGGGGTCAGAGGCAGGAGACAGAAGGTTGGTTCTGCGGACGTGGGAGGCGAGCTCAAGACCTAAAACAGGTCAGAGGTCGCTCACTCGCGAGGCGCAGCGCCAGCCATTAAGAAGGGAGGGGGGAGGGAGGAGCAGCTGGGAGGCGGGAGGCGGGAGGCGGGAGGGAGCGGCGAATGGGGGCGCGAGGGGGGTGGGGCCGCAGGGAGGCAGCGGCAGGGAGCGGAGAGCGAGGGGGAGCGCACAAGGGGCGAAAACACCAAAACAAGGCACAAAAAAGAAGTCAGGCACAATTTTCAAAAACAGTCACAATATGAAAATGGTCACAGAAATACACTAATAGCACAGAATTCAATCGGGGACACAGCAATCAGAGGGGCACAACGGGGGCAGAAGCGCAGGAGGCGAGGCGCTTGGAAAATAGTAAAACGCACTAAAGGGTGGCGAAAAGTGGCACAATCAGAAGGGGCACAGCGGGGGCAGAAGCGCAAGAGGCAATGCGCTGAAAATAGAGGAACACTTACAGGACGGCGGAAAAAACGGCACACGGGTCGAGTGAAGCCTCGAACACGCTAGCAGCAGCATGGGCGGGGGTCAGAGGCAGGAGACAGCAGGTTGGTGCTGCGGACGTGGGGGGCGAGCTCAAGACCTAAAACAGGTCAGAGGTCGCTCACTCGCGACGCGCAGCGCCAGCCATTAAGAAGGGACGGGGAGGGAGGAGCAGCTGGGAGGCGGGAGGCGGGAGGGAGCGGCGAATGGGGGCACGAGGGGGGCGGGGCCGCAGGGAGGCAGCGGCAGGGAGCGGAGAGCGAGGGGGAGCGCACAAGGGGCGAAAACACCAAAACAAGGCACAAAAAAGAAGTAGGGCACAATTTTCAAAAACAGTCACAATATGAAAATGGTCACAGAAATACACTAATGGCACAGAATACAATCGGGACACAGCAATCAGAGGGGCACAACGGGGGCAGAAGCGCAGGAGGCGAGGCGCTTGGAAAATAGTAAAACGCACTAAAGGGCGGCGAAAAGTGGCACAATCAGAAGGGGCACGGCGGGGGCAGAAGCGCAAGAGGCAAGGCGCTGAAAATAGAGCAACACTTACAGGACGGCGGAAAAAACGGCACACAGGTCAAGTGAAGCCTCGAACACGCTAGCAGCAGCGTGGGCAGGGGTTAGAGGCAGGAGACAGCAGGTTGGTGCTGCGGACGTGGGGGGCGAGCTCTAGACCTAAAACAGGTCAGAGGTCGCTCACTCACGACGCGCAGCGCCAGCCATTAAGAAGGGAGGGGGGAGGGAGGAGCAGCTGGGAGGCGGGAGGGAGCGGCGAATGGGTGCGCAAGGGGGGCGGGCCGGAGGGAGGCAGCGGCAGGGAGCGGAGAGCGAGGGGGAGCGCACAAGGCGCGAAAACACTAAGACAAGGCACAAAAATGAAGTCGGGCACAATTTTCAAAAACAGTCACAATATGAAAATGGTCAAATCAAATCAAATCAAATCATTAACATTTATAAAGCGCGCTACTCACCCGTGCGGGTCTCAAGGCGCTAGGGGGGAAAGGGGGGGTTATCGCTGCTCGAACAGCCAAGTCTTTAGGAGTCTCCGGAAAGCGGAGTGGTCCTGGGTGGTCCTGAGGCTGGTGGGGAGGGAGTTCCAGGTCTTGGCCGCCAGGAAGGAGAAAGATCTCCCACCCGCCGTGGAGCGGCGGGTGCGAGGGACGGCAGCAAGTGCGAGGCCAGCGGAGCGGAGGGGGCGGGTGGGGACGTAGAAGCTGAGGCGTCTGTTGAGGTATTCCGGTCCCTTGTTGTGGAGGGCTTTGTGTGCGTGGGTGAGAAGACGGAAGGTGATCCTTTTGCTGACTGGGAGCCAATGCAGGTGTCTCAGGTGTGCGGAGATGTGGCTGTTGCGGGGTACGTCGAGGATGAGGCGGGCCGAGGCGTTTTGGATGCGTTGCAGGCGGTTTTGGAGTTTGGCTGTGGTCCCGGCGTAGAGGGTGTTGCCGTAGTCCAGGCGGCTCGTGACGAGGGCGTGGGTCACGGTTTTTCTGGTGTCGGCGGGGATCCAGCGGAAGATCTTACGGAGCATGCGGAGAGTGAGGAAGCAGGCGGAGGACACGGCGTTGACTTGCTTGGTCATGGTGAGAAGAGGGTCCAAGATGAAGCCGAGGTTGCGGGCGTGGTCTGCGGGGGTCGGTGCGGTGCCGAGGGCCGTGGGCCACCAGGAGTCGTCCCAGGCGGACGGGGTGTTGCCGAGGATGAGGACTTCCGTTTTTTCAGAGTTCAGCTTTAGGCGGCTGAGCCTCATCCAATCTGCGACATCCTTCATACCCTCTTGTAGGTTGGTCTTGGCGCTGGCGGGGTCCTTGGTGAGGGAGAGTACAAGTTGGGTGTCGTCGGCGTAGGAGGTGATGATGATGTCGTGCTTGCGTACGATGTCGGCGAGGGGGCTCATGTAGACATTGAAGAGTGTCGGGCTGAGCGATGAGCCTTGAGGTACGCCGCAGATGATCTTGGTGGGTTCTGAGCGAAACGGAGGGAGGTAAACTCTTTGGGAGCGGTTAGCGAGGAAGGAGGCGATCCAGTCCAGGGCCTGGCCTTGGATCCCGGTGGAGCGTAGGCGGGTGATTAGGGTGCGGTGACAGACGGTGTCAAAGGCAGCCGAGAGGTCGAGGAGAATGAGGGCGACTGTTTCACCGTTGTCCATCAGGGTTCTGATGTCGTCTGTGACTGAGATGAGGGCGGTTTCCGTGCTGTGGTTGGTTCGGAATCCGGTTTGTGAAGGGTCGAGCAGGTTGTTGTCTTCCAGGAAGGTGGTCAGCTGTTTGTTGACGGTCTTTTCTATTACCTTGGCTGGGAAAGGTAGAAGAGAGATGGGGCGGAAGTTTTTCAGGTCGCTTGGGTCAGCCGTAGGTTTCTTTAGTAGGGCGTTGACTTCAGCGTGCTTCCAGCATTCGGGGAAGGTAGCAGAAGAAAAAGAAGAGTTGATGACGGTCTGGAGGTGCGGGGCGATGATGTCGTCGGCTTTGTTAAAGATGAAGTGCGGGCAGGGGTCCGAAGGGGCGCCGGAGTGGATAGAGTTCATGATGGATTTGGTTTCTTCCGTGTTGATGTGGGTCCAGTTGTTGAGGGTGATGTCCGGGGAAGCGGGTTCAGTGGTGTATGGTTGGGTCTGGTGTCCGAAGCTGTCGTGGAGGTCGCTGATCTTGCGATGGAAGAAAGTGGCGAGGGATTCGCACAAATCCTGTGAGGGCGTGACGGCGTTGGCGCTGGCGCTGGGGTTGGAGAACTCTTTGACGATGCTGAAGAGTTCTCTGCTGTTGTGGCTGTTTTTGACTAGTCTGTCGGTGAAAAAGTTCCTTTTGGCAGTGCGGATCAGGTGGTGGTGTTCGCGTGTAGCGTTCTTGAGGGCGGTCATGTTGTCAGCGGTGTGGTCCTTGCGCCAGGCCTTCTCAAGGGCACGACAAGTTTTCTTTGATTCTTTGAGGGTGTCAGAGAACCAGAGAGGTGCGGCGAATGGGGGCGCGAGGGGGGCGGGCCCGCAGGGAGGCAGCGGCAGGGAGCGGAGAGCGAGGTGGAGCGCACAAGGGGCGAAAACACCAAAACAAGGCACAAAAAAGAAGTCGGGCACAATTTTCAAAAACAGTCACAATATGAAAATGGTCACAGAAATACACTAATGGCACAGAATACAATCGGGAACACAGCAATCAGAGGGGCACAACGGGGGCAGAAGCGCAGGAGGCGAGGCGCTTGGAAAATAGTAAAACGCACTAAAGGGCGGCGAAAAGTGGCACAATCAGAAGGGGCACGGCGGGGGCAGAAGCGCAAGAGGCAAGGCGCTGAAAATAGAGGAACACTTACAGGACGGCGGAAAAAACGGCACACGGGTCAAGTGAAGCCTCGAACACGCTAGCAGCAGCATGGGCGGGGGTCAGAGGCAGGAGACAGCAGGTTGGTGCTGCGGACGTGGGGGGCGAGCTCAAGACCTAAAACAGGTCAGAGGTCGCTCACTCGCGACGCGCAGCGCCAGCCATTAAGAAGGGACGGGGAAGGAGGAGCAGCTGGGAGGCGGGAGGCGGGAGGGAGCGGCGAATGGGGGCACGAGGGGGGCGGGGCCGCAGGGAGGCAGCGGCAGGGAGCGGAGAGCGAGGGGGAGCGCACAAGGGGCGAAAACACCAAAACAAGGCACAAAAAAGAAGTAGGGCACAATTTTCAAAAACAGTCACAATATGAAAATGGTCACAGAAATACACTAATGGCACAGAATACAATCGGGACACAGCAATCAGAGGGGCACAACGGGGGCAGAAGCGCAGGAGGCGAGGCGCTTGGAAAATAGTAAAACGCACTAAAGGGCGGCGAAAAGTGGCACAATCAGAAGGGGCACGGCGGGGGCAGAAGCGCAAGAGGCAAGGCGCTGAAAATAGAGCAACACTTACAGGACGGCGGAAAAAACGGCACACAGGTCAAGTGAAGCCTCGAACACGCTAGCAGCAGCGTGGGCAGGGGTTAGAGGCAGGAGACAGCAGGTTGGTGCTGCGGACGTGGGGGGCGAGCTCTAGACCTAAAACAGGTCAGAGGTCGCTCACTCACGACGCGCAGCGCCAGCCATTAAGAAGGGAGGGGGGAGGGAGGAGCAGCTGGGAGGCGGGAGGGAGCGGCGAATGGGTGCGCAAGGGGGGCGGGGCCGGAGGGAGGCAGCGGCAGGGAGCGGAGAGCGAGGGGGAGCGCACAAGGCGCGAAAACACTAAGACAAGGCACAAAAATGAAGTCGGGCACAATTTTCAAAAACAGTCACAATATGAAAATGGTCACAGAAATACACTAATGGCACAGAATACAATCGGGACACAGCAATCAGAGGGGCACAACGGGGGCAGAAGCGCAGGAGGCGAGGCGCTTGGAAAATAGTAAAACGCACTAAAGGGTGGCGAAAAGTGGCACAATCAGAAGGGGCACGGCGGTGGCAGAAGCGCAAGAGGCAAGGCGCTGAAAATAGAGGAACACTTACAGGACGGCGGAAAAAACGGCACACGGGTCAAGCGAAGCCTCGAACACGCTAGCAGCAGCGTGGGCGGGGGTCAGAGGCAGGAGACAGCAGGTTGGTGCTGCGGACGAGGGGGGCGAGCTCAAGACCTAAAACAGGTCAGAGGTCGCTCACTCGCGACGCGCAGCGCCAGCCATTAAGAAGGGAGGGGGGAGGGAGGAGCAGCTGGGAGGCGGGAGGCGGGAGGGAGCGGCGAATGGGGGTGCGAGGTGGGCGGGCCGCAGGGAGGCAGCGGCAGGGAGCGGAGAGCGAGGGTGAGCGCACAAGGGGCGAAAACACCAAAACAAGGCACGAAAAAGAAGTCGGGCACAATTTTCAAAAACAGTCACAATATGAAAATGGTCACAGAAATACACTAATGGCACAGAATACAATCGGGGACACAGCAATCAGAGGGGCACAACGGGGGCAGAAGCGCAGGAGGCGAGGCGCTTGGAAAATAGTAAAACGCACTAAAGGGTGGCGAAAAGTGGCACAATCAGAAGCACAGATGAAGAAAAATACACCACAGTAGAAAAAAAAAAAAAAGAGGAATAATTTTTTTTAAAAACAAAAAGAGTGCACAAAGGAAAACAAAGGAAAAAAACATAAGGGGTTGTAATAAAAAATAAAAATAAAATTATAATAGCAAACAAAGGTTGAAGTCATTAAAAAAAAAAAAACTTTAGTCTCTTGAACTAGTGTATTGGGAGAGTGCAAACATGAGTGCCCCACCACAAGAAAATGCACATGCGCCACCACCAGCAGGAAATCCCCAGCTCCCGGCACAGTTAAATAACAGTGTTCATTCTTCAGTCACATCATTACCACCGTTTAGCCAACTGATTGATCCGGCCACTGCTGCGCCAAGATGGCGCCTATGGATAAATCGACTAGACAACTATTTTTGTACCACTAGGGAAACGGATGGAGCAGTACGAAGGTCTTTAATGTTGTTGATGGGCGGAGATGAACTACAAGAGCTGTTTGATTCCCTCCCAGACACAGGGGACAAATCTGACTTTGATGCAGCTGTAACAGCTTTAAACAGGCACTTTGATCCCCAACTTAACTCTGACTATGAACGTTTTAAACTTAGACAGGCGCAACAAACGGAAGTTGAGTCAATGGACATGTTCTACGCCAGATTAAGAAAGCTAGCAAGTTCGTGTACGGGACTCAACCAGCATGAAGAGATCCGTGCTCAGATTATCCAGGGCTGCAGGTCCAATGCCTTAAGAAAGCTTATTTTTCGACAGCAGGGTATGTCCCTTGAAGAAATTCGAATTCTTGCACGATCCCATGAACTGTCTGCGTTATGGGCAGATGCGATGGCGGCTGTGAGAGATCAGTCGTTGGCTGCAGCGTCGTCTACCCGTTCAGTCCAAGTGAAAGAAGAACAGGTAGATATTGTTCAGGCACGCCCGGCACCACCGCGCAGGCCAAACCTCGCCAGACCTGGTGAACGTGCCTGTGGGAGCTGTGGCTACGAACACAGAGCTAACATGGGGTGCCCGGCAAAATGACAGTCTTGCAACCGTTGTGGTAAAGCAAATCATTTTGCAAAAGTGTGCAGGTCTAGGAGGAATAAGCAAGGGGATCAAAAAGGAAAGGATGCTAATGTCAGAAGTGTGTCCAAGAGTGCTGAAGAGATGAGAGACCACACAGCGTTGGGTAGCCCCGTTTTTGAGGAAGATGAGGAAGAGGAAATTTTTGAGATTTCATTCACTGGTGGGAGGCAACAAAAAAAGAGACCGCCTCCCATGAGTGACGTACAAGTCAACGGCACGTTGGCATCAGTACTTATTGACATAGGGGCCTCAGTTAACGTTATGGATGAGACCCTATTTCAGCAGTTGACCCCCACACCACCACTTACCCCGACTGCCACCAGGATATACAACTATGGAGGACGGGAGCCTCTTCCTCTAAAAGGAACTGTGGAAGTGTCAGTGACCAGTGGGGATCGGTCAGGAAAGGCAAAGTTCTATGTGGTAGCAGGAGATCGAGGCACTCTGTTTATGACTCTCAGGTGGAACGTCTCCTCAGTGAATTTCCGCAACTCTTTGAGGGGTTGGGACGGTTAAAAGGAAAGCGTGTCAAACTTCACATAGATCCAAGCGTTGTCCCTGTGGCTCTGAGGCATTGTCGGGTGCCATTCCATTTGCGGCCTGCCGTCGAAAAGGAATTACAACTGCTTGAAGACCAAGGAGTCATCGAAAAAGTAGATGGGCCTACGCCCTGGGTCTCACCATTGGTGATAGCACCAAAACCCAAGCAGCCTGGAGCTATTCGCCTCTGCGTTGACATGCGCTTGCCTAATAAAGCCATTCTTTTGAAGGGAGAGACACATAACGCCCACTATGGATGACATCATAGCAGATCTGAATGGGGCGCAGTGGTTCTCAAAACTGGATCTTAACGCTGGATACCATAAGCTGGAGCTAGATCCTGAGAGCAGGCACATTACCACTTTCTCAACGCACGTGGGGCTACGGAGATATAAGAGGCTGAGTTTTGGGGTGTCCTCGGCCGCCGAGGTGTTCCAGAATGCTATCAGAGAGACTTTGTCCGGATTACCGGGGGTAATCAATTTGAGTGATGATACACTCCAGGACAAGAGAGGAACATCATCGTCATCTAAGAGCGACGTTGCAAAGACTAGTGGAAGCTGGAGTAACACTTCACAAAAAGAAGTGTGCATTTTATCAAACGTCAGTAGATTTTTTTGGTTACATCTTTTCACAGGATGGTCTACAAGTGGATCCACGTAAGGCTGAAGCAATTCGTCAAGCCCCAACTCCCCAAAATCCCACGGAAGTACGCAGTTTCTTGGGGATGGCCACGTATTGTGGGAGGTTCATACCACAGCTTGCCACCATGTGAGAGCCTCTTTGACAACTCACAAAAGGACAACACCGCTGGGAGTGGACTCCCGATGCACACAGGGCTTTCGAAGACATTAAGGCAGCGTTGTTGGATATGTCAACCATGGCTTATTTTAACCCCGGTAGGCGGACAGAAGTGGTGGTGGATGCGAGCCCTGTTGGGCTTGGGGCTGTTCTTCTTCAAGAGCAAAGACATCAAGAGTGGATTTCCGTTGCATATGCCAGCCGAGCTTTGTCGGCAGTTGATACACGATATACGCAGATTGAGCGCGAAGCTCTAGCTATTCGATGGGCATGCCGGCATTTTCATTTATATCTGTATGGGCATGAGTTTCAAGTAGTAACTGATCTCAAGCCTTTAGTTTCATTGTTTGCGGGTAGCCCACGTCTCGCACCTCCGAGGATTGAACGATGGACTGTTCTGCTTCAACCTTATCGATTTACAGTTATTTATCGACCTGGGGCAAACAACCCAGCAGATTATCTGTCTCGCCATCCGTCTCCTAAGGTACTGGATTCTCACCAAGAGCAAGATGAAGAAAGCACTGAGGTTTTTGTCAGCATGGTCGTGCAGTCGGCATGTCCCAATGCTCTTCTCATAACCGACATTGTGAACGCTACCAAGGATGATGTGGTACTGAATCAGGTTAATGAGGCGTTGAATTATAAGAAATGGAAACACTTTCTAGAAAAGACAAATGCGCCCAGCTCAGACCAGAAGTTGGCTATGCAGGGCATATGGAAGGTGCGTGATGAATTGTCCACAGATAATGCTGGACTGATCCTGAGGGGAAGGAGAATTGTACTTCCTCAGTGTCTGTGGTCTCGGGTGATCGAATTGGCTCATCAAGGGCATCAAGGTGCTGCCAAAACAAAAGCCAGATTACGTGCCAAAGTGTGGTTCCCTGGCATGGACAGTCAAGTTGATGAAATGGTGGGGAAGTGTCACTCCTGTATCATCACATCGGCGGAACCGCCAAGTTGCCCGGTGGTGACTGAACCCGCCACTTTGAAACCGTGGACAAAGGTGAGCATGGACTTTGAGAGTTTTCCGGATGGGAGGCTGACTGTCGTTATGATAGATTCCTATACAAAGTTCCCTGTGGTTGAGGTCATAGCGTCTACGGCGTTTGAAAATGTGTGGCCAGTTCTTCAGAAGACTTTTGCATTGTTCGGGCTACCCGACGAAATTAGAACAGACAATGGGCCCCCATTCCAGGGGCAAGAGTTTCGCTCGTATCTTGATGGGTTGGCTATTCATCATCGTAAGATCATGCCGCATTGGCCTCAGGCGAATGGTGACGTTGAAAGATTTATGCAAACTTTGAATAGGGCTCTCAGGATTGGAGTTGAGCAAAGGTAGGAAAGCGAGCAATGCCTACAACAGTTTTTGAGTGCATACCGTCAAACACCGCATAGCACCACTGGGTGTGCACCCTCCGCTTTGATGTTCAAGGTTTCTCCATGTGACTGTATCCCAGCTGGTCCAAGGTGGAAACCACCTGTGTTGGATGTTAAGGCCACTCAGAGACGACGGGAAATTACTAATCAGAAAGCCAGTGGAAAACGAAGAGACAAGTATCGAGAGTTTCGGCAAGGTGATCAAGTGGTGGTGAAAAGTCGGAGAGGAGGAGGAAAGTTCCGGACACCATTTGAACCTGAAGTCTGGGAGGTCATCGGCGTACAAGGAGCATTGATAACAGCGGCCAGAGGAAGACAGAGAGTGACACGAAATGTGTCACATTTTTGTAAAGCTGGTGTTGTTGTCTCTGCAGAAGAAGAAGGAGAGATGGAGGACGTCATAGGCGGCTCGCCGAATAGACCTGAAGAGACTGTGAGCGTCCCGGGGCCCGTGCTGATTGAGCAAACCAGGCCGTGTGATGCTCCTGGACATGGGGGTTTGTGTGCCAGAAGTGTGAGGTACGATTTATGCCCCGATCCTGCCCCCAGCAGCCAGCTGAAAGATTTTGTCTGTAAAGCAGGCTGTTCGTGAACTGTGTTTCGTTCACATCTTCCGTTGACTGAAAACTGATGAAGCCCGATATCGATGGTATGAGGAGGTGTCCGGAGGCTAAAAGTGAACAGCGTTAGTGTGTGGGAAAATTAGTTTTTCCCTGGATTACTTTATTCAGTTCTATTGTTCTTTCTCTTATCTTCCCTAACACATTCACCCCTTTGGGGGTCTGTGGGGTAATGTTCATTTGGTTGTTTTAAGTTTATAGAGTAATTCTTGTCCGTGTGAAGTAAAACATGGGAGGGATGTAGAGAGTGTTCGGAGAGCCATTCGGGCTCTCCCCTGATGTGTAGCTTGCTCTGCATGTCCGGGAGGGGCCCAGAGCACGGGTATAAATAAAGTGGGAACTGCGGTGACGCAGTTCCTTGTGTGCCAGCATCCAAGCACGACGTCCGTGTCTTTATTTGTGCGATCTAAGAGCGACGCTAGACGCAGTACCAATGTCGCAAGCTTTCAGAGTAAAAAACACAACAAAGTTGTTATTAAGGCGTAAACCTCCTCCATCTCCAAGATTTTCTGATGCTTGTGGCATCAGTAACTTGGCTGGTGGTTGGGACTTAAGGCGTGGAATTGATTCCTGCCCAAAAGCTCATAAGGGATACTTTAAAGCCTTGTTCACTTTCTGACTCTGCTGCTCTTTTCCTAGCCCTTGAGACTAGCTGTCACAAGTACAGCCTGGTATAGCAGCGCCTACTGCTATCTTCACCTGTTTTAAGCCCTTGTTTTTGAGAACTGTATAGAATAACAAAAACATAGACCTGATTATATATGTGTGCAGTACTTAAGGGACATTTTACACGAAGGTTCAAAAGAGCTAACCAGTGGAAAAATGCCCCGTGCATCGATAAACCTTTCCAAAACTCAATTTTTTGCATCTCTTGGTCAGTGCAATCCTCTTTCTTGCAAATGGCAATGTAAATTTGCTCCACTATTACTTTCCCATTGCCAGGCATGAAGAGATCTGAAAAATACCCTGCTACTAATTTTTCTCATTTAATTTGATTGAGCAGAATCATCACAATTGCATTTACAGACTTCTAAATCTCATCCTGGAACAAGATATCAACTTTATGAAAAATGCAGCCGGTGGACCAGGATCCAGAAGCTTGCACTATGCCACTATAATAAGTCACACTGCGACAGATGTACAGAAAGCAGATTTGGATACTCAGTGGGCATCATGTTTGTTTCACCGGCTCAGAATTTATTGTTTTACTGAAACAGACAAAGACCCTGATGAGCAAGGAGCTTTCTCCCTGCACTCGGTGGCCAATGTTTATTTTCTCTGGCTGGTTCTGTAAACCTTTGTATGGTGGACCTAGGCAGAAAAATAAGTAGTGGTCACCTATCCCTCAATAAGTAGGATGACTCACTAAAACATTTTTTTTTTTATTATTGAGCTAGTTGAGGCTCGGCAGTCGGAAAACGTGTAACTGGTGTAGTGGAACCGCAAATCTAACTGGATAGAAGCAACACCACTTTATAGCTTTGTTCCCATCCTGCCAAGCTCTAAATGAGCCCCCAAGTCAGAACATTAACATTTGGTTGGTTGGAGTAGGGTGTCATAGGTGGAGTGGTGCATTTCACTTATAATATTCTTCACTAAATATAGTAGCCTCCGAAAATTCCCACTTGTTTTTTTTTACCTAATGCAATGAGCATTTTCGTTTCACTAGAATTGGTTGCCTTGATAGTAGATGCGGTCCTACAATAAAGACACACAACATTTGTTGAACATTCTTTCGGAGATTGCTTTCAATCCAAAAATAATTTATTGATGACACTAGAAGTGAAAGCTCGGTATACAAGCATACTGAAGCAGGAGAGCCTCCATGTCATTGAAAACCTAGTCACAGAAAAAGAATGGACATACAAAGTCCCCAATACATTGGATAATGGACCTGGCCAGAATAGCTCTGACAAAGAACTACTTTGAGTTTGAAGATACTATTTACTTATAACAACATGGGACTTCCATGGTTAGTATATTTGCTGCGAACTCAGCTTGCCTATGTGACCACCAATTCGAAATAGAAAACATATGGAACAATAGCCCCTTTCCAACTGGCAATTTGGTATTGTTAAATTGATGCATCTGACTGCATGTTGATTGCGAGTCGTGAGCTGGAGGAATCAATATTGCACACTGTTGTTTCAGGGCTTTTTAACCCATTTTGGCACTTCCAGCAGTGCGGTGGGCGCCATCTTGATTAGCCTTCTAGTGTTTCGCCTGGGCTCAGCATTTCAGGAGCCTGGCAACGGAAACACAAGTCTGCATCTGACTGCATGTTGATAGCGAGTTCCGAACTGGATGAATCCATCTCTGCTACATGATTGTTTTTTGGGGGCACTTGTCTTTTAATTTTGCTGTCTTCCTTTATTTGAATTATTCTTGCACATTTTGCTCATCCTGTTGTTTCGAGTTTTTTTTAAACCCATTTTGGCACTTCCAGCCGTGTTCAGTGCTGGTGTCATTTCTGGGTGCAATCTTGGTTGGCCTGCTAGTGTTTCACCTGGGCTCAGCATTTAAGAAGCCTGTCAAAGCGGACGCACGGTCTGCGTGCTAAAGGTGCAGTAAAGGCAAACCCGTCTGCACCTGTCCTTGCCAAGTACAGGCCAGAGGCTAGGACCCCTGGTCAAAAGGGACTTTTTAAGTACTCTAGAGACCAGCTGCTGGCTGTTAGGAAGGGTAAGTCCCCCCGTAGCACTTTTTCCCCCTGAATACAAAATTTTCTAGCATTCGCGTAAAGAAATGTTCAATTCTATTAAGGACACGGAGGCGAGGATTATGCTTCTCTTTCTATGCTCTTTATTAAACAGCAGCCAATCAAAACTATTAAAACCAAAAAACTACATATCCGAAGAGTGGATATGTCATGTGACAACTATAGAGGAGGACGTCTATAAAGTGTTGCCTCACATCAAGCAACTCCTCTTTCTTTGTCAAATACTCGCAACAAAAACGAAAGTCATAGTCTTAAACATGAAGCCGGAAACAAATCCTTGGAAGATGAAGTCCTGGAAAACCGAGGAAGACACTTCGTCCATCCTGGAAACCTGAACCAATGACAGAACGAACTGGGAATTACTTCTCTTCATTTCCTAGAAAAAGGGAGAAAACATCATGCCATAAAAACTGAACCTCAAGGAATGATCCTTATACATACTATTAAATAGGGCGGGATAGCACTGAAATACAATACACTTGTCTATCATAAACTTCATATTATCACGATGTACAACAGAATAACATATATAAACAGTACGGTGGGATTATCCTCGCCTCGGTGTCCTTAATATAATTGAAACATTTTTAGCGCGAATGCTAGAGTTTTTTAAATTCTATGTCAGGACAGGAGGCTCAGATTATGCTTGTTCAAAGCTGATTCACCACCACCGATGCAATATCCACAATAGGTTTACAGTAGTTTTTTTTAAACGTAGAAGGGGAAGACCAGTCTGCTGCACTTAGAATGTCTTCTAAATGTGAACCCAGAGCAAAAGACTTAGAAGCCATAGCACCTCTGGATGAATGAGCACCAAATTTAGATATATCAATGCCTGCTTCATTCAGTGACCATTGCATCCATCCAGCCAGCGTGGCTGATGAAACAGGGTGATAAGGTTTAACCAAGGAAAGGAGCAATTGCTCCCCCATATCAGAACAAAATTCTTCTGTAATCACCTCAGAAGCTCTGAGACACTGAACCACACAAAGTTTGGGATTGTCCACAAAAACTGGGAGAAGATACCGATTTCAGGTTACATTTAGTTCTTTGCAAAATGGAAAAAGTCACTCCATCAGGAGAAAACTCTCTTGCTGCTAAATCCAGAGCTCTAACATCTGAGACTCTCTTACAAGAAATTAAACATAACAACATCGTAAGCTTGGCCAAAGCTGCTTTCTAGAAAAAAATCTATTAGGCGGCCATGATTCTAAAAAGCGTAAGACAATATTCACATCCCAAAAGGAAGAGTAGCGAGGGCGAGGAGGATTAGAAAATCCAATACCTCTCAGTAATTTACAAACAATGGGAAGTTCCTTAATAGGTTTGCCCTTAATAGGCAAATGACCCGCCGAAATAGCAGATCGATAATTATTAATTGATCGATAAGCTAGACCTGATGCAGCTAAAGAAGATAAAAAATTTAGGACCAGACAGCAATCCGCTGAAGAAGGATTTGCACCCGAGCACTACACCAAGCACTCCAGCGTTTCCTAGCAGAATTGTATCTCTTGTGTGTATTGGAGGACCAGGAACTCGCAATGAATTCGGAAGATTCCTGCAAAAGTCCTGGGACACTCCATCTTTCCCTGAAAGACTGCATGCCACCAGGGATAATTGTTCCGACAGAATTAATGGGTGTGGAAGACCCAGAGGGTCCTGGAGAAGGTTCTTCCTGTAAGGAAGTAGGATCGGATGATCGCAACTCAACTCCATCGCTAGCGGAAACCAGGCCTGAGACCTCCAAAGAGGGGTCACCAGAACCAGATCAGCATGCTGACGTCTGGTCTGCGACAACACTCTGGGAATCATCAGGAAAGGAGGGAAAGCGTACCCCTGTTCCTGAGACCAGTTCTGAAAGAAGGCATCCGTGGCCGATGCTTCCGGGTCCGGTCTCCAACTGACAAAGCGTTTGATCTGCCGATTGAGGCAGGACGCAAATAGATCTATCGAAAAAGGACCCCACCGGGCAAAGAGAGTCTGGAAAACTCTGGGGTGTAATCTCTCAGATAACGCGAGTTCCAGTCTGCAACAAGGTTGCTGGTCCCTGGAAGATACTCCGCAATGACTGATATCCTGTGCTGAAGGCAGAAGTGCCAAAATTCCTTGGCAATCTCTGCTAAAATGCAGGAGCGTGTTCCCCCCAATTTGTTGACATATCTCACCGCCGAGATATTGTTCATGCGTAGAAGAATACAACAGTTTGCCTTGATGGGGGAGAGACTCTTGATCGCAAACAAGCCCGCCAGATGCTCTAAACAATTGATGTGAAGATTCAGTTCCGTGCTGGACCATCGGCCTCCCGTGGAGAATGATCCGCAACTGGCTCCCCAAGCCCAACGACTGGCATCTGACTCTATCACTACATCCAGGGATGAGCTGAAGATAGCTCTGCCGTTCCATGCCTCCATGTGCTCCAACCACCAAGTCATCTCTGAACGAGCTTACTCTGAGAGAAGGACTTGGTCTGCATAACTGAGGCCCTTTTGAAGATGGGAGATTTTCAATCGTTGAAGGGCTCTGTAATGAAGAGGACCCGGGAATATCGCTTGAATCGAAGAAGAGAGCAGGCCCCCCATGTAGGCAATCGCCCTCAATGATACAGTCTGTTTGATTAACAGAGATCTCAACTCTCTCTTGATTTAATTAATCTTCCCCGAAGGAAGTACCAATAGAGACCGAATGGAGTCTATCTGGAAATCCAGAAAATCCATCTGTTGTGACGGGGTTAGAATGGATTTCTGGGCATTGATTATAAAACCCAAACTCTGAAGCAGAGACACAGTCCACCCTAGATGGGAAAGAAGAAGGTCTTGGTTCTGGGCCATAATTAAAATTTAGTCTAGGTATATTATTAGACCAACCCCCGAGAGCGCAGAGACTCTACCACCGGACGCATCACCTTCATGAAGCACCAGGGGGCAGAAGTCAGGCCAAAAGGAAGAACCTTGTACTCGTAATAAGTGTCTTCCCAAAGGAATTGAAGAAATCTCCGATGCAGAGGAAAAATAGGAATGGTCAGGTAAGCATCCTTCAAGTCTAAAAGGACCATCCAGTCTCCCTCTTGGAGAATGTCTCTCAACAAGTGAATGACCTTCATCTTGGAATGACAGTACAGTAAGAAACCGTTGAAGTCTTTTAAGTTCAGGACCCGGCGTGAACCACCCGCTTTTTTGTCCATTAGAAACACAGGACTGATAAAACCGGAAGGGTGTTTGGGAACCTTGACAATGGCGCCTTTTGCTATCAGAGCCGAAACCTCTGTGGAAATGAAACTGCGTTCTTGAAGGGAAAAATATGTTGGGCGAGGCGGGCACTGTTGAAACGGGGACTCGTAAAATTCTAGTCTGAACCCCTGCATGGTCTCTAATACCCAAGCATCCGAAATAATTAGGCCCCATGCCTGAAGAAAATTCTGAGTTCTGCCCCCCAACATTACATTTGAACTTGCAATCAATCTCACCTGTGGATCCTGACTCCTGGGTGAAAGATTGGTGGCTTTAGGATCTCCCGCTGCTGAACCTGGAATGACCAGATCTTGGTTGTGAAGGGTAGAAGGTTGAAGAGGAGGAGTCATATTCCTGAAAACCACCTCTTCCTTGATGGTAGTAACCACGCTGAGGGCCTTGCTGGTTGAAGCGGCCGAAGGCACGCACTCTGTAGCGTCCGGCCCCTCGAAAAAGTGGACGCAGTACCCATCTGATTGAACCTTGGTCCTTGTCCAAACTTGCATAGGTTGCAACAAATTTTGAAAGTTCTTTTATAAAGGGAGAACCAAACAGTAAACCCTGAGCCATAGGGCCTGATTCAGAGGGAGCCAAATCAGCCAACTTGGGGTCTAACTTCATCAGAACGGAGCGACGGCGCTCTGAAGATATGGCGCAATTGGCATTGCCCAGGAATCAGAGCGCTCTTTGAGCCCATTCTACCAGAATATCAGGGTTAATAGCCTCTCCTGATTGCTTGGCTTGAAAAGCCAACTCCAAAATCTTTGTTAGCGGGCCGGAAACATCTAGAAGTTTGTCCTGACCCGCACGCCAGGTTCGATCTATACCCTTCTTTGGGTCCTTGGCAGATTTTTGGAGAAAAGTGACCAAGGTAGGATCCAATTTGGGGGTCTCTGTCACTTTAGAGGGAAAATCCAGTCTGGGGCATTCAGAACACAGCCTGGAGCGAACCTCCTTATCAAAGCTATGCCTAATGTGGGATTCCACATAATCAGCTACTTCAGGAGGTTGCAGCCACAGAGAAGACCTGGGATGGACAATATCTTCTGGCTCAGAGGTCAGGACTCTAGAACTAGGAGCTTCCTGGTGATGAGCCTTCTTCTTGCGTTTCCGAGGGGGCTCATCTCCCTGCTCTGAAGAGTGATCAGAGGAAGCAGAAGAAGCTGGGTCACTATTAGCTTTCTTTTGCGACCCTGAATTGTAATCACGTTCTCGGGCCATATTTTGGATAAGGCTTTCAAAGTTAGCAGAATGCGGATTATTACTCTGCTTAGCGGCTTGGGTGCCCACATATAGTGAAGGTTCCATAATGGACCGAATGCCAGACGGGGCTACCCAGCCCTATTGTTCCGCAAAACCCAAAAGGTGGTGCTTAATGGGTTTGATAGCCTGCGCCAAGGCTTGATTAACTGTGTGACGCACCCCTGCGTCCAGGGCCTATACCAAGTCCTGTTCAAAAGAACCAGCCAGTTCATCAAGATAATAATCATCATCGGCTTGGTCTTCATAGCCAGCCATGCTGTAACACAGCAGAGGGGCTCCAAAGGAGCAGTAGTAAAGATAAAACACAGGACAATGAAAAATACTTTTTTATAAAGTGGAGGGAGCTGCCCTGGAAGCAGACATAGTAAATGCAAGCCCAGGCTGAATGGAAATTTTTTGCAACCCCAGTGTACCTGCCCTGGTGTGTAAATGGGGAGCTTGGGCCGGTCAGGAGACGTAAAAAATTACCGTCTCTGAAAGATGTAAATATATTCCACAACGCTCCTATTTATGAGCGTGTAAAGTTGTGAACTCGTCGAGTTCAAATCAGTGCACGCCTCGATGAAAGCGTGTCGACTCTTTAAAACTCCTAGAGTTCTGATAAATAATGCTCTGAGCTACGAGCGTGTATAAATGCGGCCTGAAAACAAGAAACGCTCCGATTTACGAGCGTATAATTAGGCCCCTCGGAGCTGATAGTAAGCTCCGGCAGCAGCGTGCTATAAATAGCTGCATGCGATCCCCTGGGACAGACAGACGAATGCTCTGAGAAGCGAGGCTCTAATCCTGGGGAAAACTGAAATCGAAACTGCAACTGGCCATAAAAAGAGGACTGCGCGAGAACCCGCGCGTCCTCGCTCCCCTGCTCCCACTCCACAGGATAATGGAAGCGAGCTGATTGGTCGCGCCAGGGAGGGCAAAACCGCTCCCAGCAAGCAAATAACAGCTTAAACACTAAACAATGTAAAAATCAATGCACTTAACTGGCTGCAAAGCAGCAAAGAAAGAGGAGTTGCTTGGTGTGAGGCAACACTTTATAGCTGTCCTCCTCTATGGTTGTCACATGATATATCCACTCTTGGGATATGTAGTTTTTTGGTTTTAATAGTTTTGACTGGCTGCTGTTTAATAAAGAGCATAGAAAGAGAAGCATAATCTGAGCCTCCGGTCCTGACATAGAATTGGTTACTGATTCTCTGCACTGTGTGCATTGTAACTGGCTTGGCTTGAATATTTCAACTTTACTTAAAGGAGAAACAGAAACTGCTTGTTCATTACAATTGCTGACTATGAGGGAATTAATACTTAAATGTGCACTAATACACACACAATCACTTATTAAACATAGATTCAAATTCTGCAACTATATGGAAGAACACATTCAGGGATGGCATTTTCATGAGCACTTGGCTCTGCTCTGTGAACCAATCTGCTGGTATACAGACTACCAGGTCCTAAAGCATGCTCCTTGAATAATTTGACAGAAACACTCGAACCTTTTATGCAATTTGCAAATTTTACTACTTTAGGTGATTTTAACTTTCACTGTGACAATATGACTAGTAAAGGGACAGAGGCACTCTTGGATATTTTAAATTGTTTGAACCTTAGTTGGTGAATTCCTCCGCTCACAATGGGGGCTACATTTTAGATGTTATTTTCTCCAATATGCCAGGTCTGATGGTTGATGAGATGGTACCAATCTCTTGGTCCAATCAAAAGGTGGCGAATTCCACTTTGGAGATGTTCCATCAGAACATCCAGCCAAACAAGTCCACATGTGTTGTAATTAAAGCTTGGAACAAAATCTGCATTTCAGACCTGGTAAATGCACTCAGTCTTATTATCTTTTTACAAAAGATACTCCACCCACTGCGGAAACATTTTCAGAATTAAACCTTGAAACATTAAATTAACCCTTGACACACATTCAGTTGGGGTGAATGGTAGATTTGTGGGCACAGATAATATTTACATCATTAGATATATAGCAAATGACAACACCCGCATAACTCCCTAGTTAGTGGACTCAGTTTCAAACTTATCAGTGTTATGTTTTGGAATGTCATCTTGTTTGTGGCTGTCTTCCTCCAAGCACACACAGTTCAACAGCCATAGTATATGTTATAGCAGTGGATCTTCTGAATGAAACAAATATGGACAACAGAGCCAAATACGATATGTAAACGTTCCCTTCCGACAGGCCTGCCTAGATTTCCAACTTGCCTATTCCCACATTTTGTATTTTCCATATTTTGTTTTTAGGTCAAAAACTCACCCCACTCTTTTGCTTATCGAAATGCATGGCCTCCGGTCTGACACAATGCTAATCCCAACAACATCATCATCCAGTTTCTTTCATTCGCCTTACCTAAATTACATTGCAATAGTTGTGTTACTTCCAGTCATCATAGAAGCAATCTTAAAAGCCATAATGGCCATCTGTTCTCCTAGTTAGTAAAACAATATCTATCCCATATACATTCTTGATGTTCTATCTCAATAGCCTACTGTTTTCTTATCGACTAGAATATGTCGAGCCTGTGACACAGAGCAAGTGGTAACTTTTTATTGTACACGTGTCACTATATCCGGACACAGTGGGGGTGCTAGGCTGACCACCAGATTTTGGACAGAACATGCCAACAGAGTCTAGTTTGTTCAATTCTGTCACAGCTAGCATTGTTCTAAAAATAAAAAAAAATGAGTTTAATTCTCCTGTTCAGCTTTTACAATGCATTTTAGATCTTGACACCTACTATTATATTGGAACCAGGACATGAGAGATTAATAATTTGCCCAAAATTAGGCTTTGTGGCTAATGGGTGAAACGGATTCAGCAGCAGCCGCTGCAAATCTCAACAGGAGGGGCGGGCTGGAGGGCGAGGTGGTGGTTCTGGGGAAATTAAAATAATAAGAAGAACTGCCAAACTGACATGCACACTTAAGTGCTCTCTACTCCTCCTCTCTTCTCCCCGCTCCAATGCCCTAGTGCCTCCAATCCCGGCACAAACTGACACAGTCAGCAGCTGAAAAAATAAAACTATAGTTAAACAACTTTTTATTTATCACCTGCTGCCTCAGCCTCAGCTACGCTGTACCGGGCGCCTAGGATAAGCTCTTAAGGATAAGCTCATCAGTCTGCTACCATCTCTGTTAGCGCACCTGACCTTAATAAGTAAACTTACAAGGGGAATATACCCTGAAACCAGTCCCAGGATGCTTGTTTCTGATCCAGGGAAGACCTGGCCTGGCAGTTTGGGCTGGACTGTTCCCATGGGGAGCAGGGTCAAGACTGATTTGCACATGGCTGGGTCTAAACTGGAATGGCATGGCAAGCAAAAAAACGGATGGATTAAATCTAGATCTGTGACTGGGGTTGAATGTTTGATTTGTTCTGTATTCAGTCTATCATCAGTTGTTTTTACATTTGTTGCCCCAAGTGGGAACGGTATGCCCAGACGTGGGTCACGTGCTTGCTATGCCACTAGATTCAAGCTAGCCTGGCTGATGGAGAGTGATATCCTGAAACCGGTCCCAGGATGCTTGTTTCTGGTCCAGAGAAGTCCTGGCCTGACAGTTCAGGCTGGACTGTTCCCACGGGGAGCAGGGTCAAGACTGATTAGCATATGGCTTGGTCTAAACTGGAATGGCATGATAAGCAAAGAAAAACTGATGGATTAAACCCTGATCTGTGACTGGGGGTGAATGTTTGATTTGTTCTGCATTCCGTCCATCATCTGTTGTTTTTGTATTCAACGTAAACGTCCATTTACTCTGAAACAAAAACACATGCTTTCATTCACTCACAAATAAAGTATCAGTGCGTGATTTAGGTCTGTATATGCAAAGCTTCCCTACATGTGACGCATCTAAAGCTAATATCCCTTGCATTTTAATTGCACTATAAGCATAATCATTCCTGGAAGTCCTTTTCTCTAAACCTTTTTCTAACTTCTCCTTCAATGCCTTTCTCCTGTCATCTGTGTGATCTAAGAAGCTTTCCTCTAAAGGTGTAAGCAAGCATGTCAGATTATTTCTATGCACATAAGCTGTTCCAAACGTCAATTTAGGTTCAAAGAAACCTCTATCACTATGTCATTATCCTTAGCTACTCTACTCCAATACCTAATAATAGGGATAAATGAAAACACCATATCATAATTCAAGTAAAAGTAATGTATGTGCTCCTGGTTTTTAAATCTTGTTAGTAGCAGACTACAACTTATTCCATACTTTAATGGCAAACTATGGTAGGTAACTCCTTCCTCAACTGATGAAGGACTCTGCGTACACACATAACAATTCCTCACATCCATTGTCTCAACAATAAGCGATAGAAGACATTAAAAGAAAGTTCTCCTTGCGTATTAGTATCCCCATGCAAATACTTCTCATCTAACTTAAACCTTTCTATTGCCGTTAGTGCAGTAGTTGCCTCAAAAGCAGAAGTACGGTTGGCTTTACTCTTACCAAGAAAAGACACACCCACAATCAACACCACAAACAATATCCCACACATAATCGCCAAACCAATGCTCATATATCTACAGTGCCTAGTATTCTTATCCTGTTGACTAATGTTACTCATGATCTGAAAAGAATGAGAATGCAGAAGAAAATTAGGAAAAACTGCAGCAAAAATCAAAATAGACAACTCATCTTTCAGCAGGTATTTACATCTCTCAGTCCCACTTCCAGGATCCCTTGTCAAAATCGGTAAGCAGCTTGTCAAAATCAGGTTTCAAAAGTAAAATCAGGTTATCAATGTCTCCCCCGATTACTTTCAGCAGTCTCTTTTCTCAAAAATATTTTCTCTCATATTGTTTCAACAGTTCAGTTCATCAGCTTCTTTCAAGTGCCAAAATACTGACCCGAAATGTCTCTATCAAAACAAAAAGACAAAAACTCTTGCTGCGACTCACTTGCAGTTGCATACACCCATTCAGGATGTGCGTACCTTCGACTTGCTATTCTCTTTCTTTTCAACTTTCGATCACCATTCAATTCTCCTTCACTTAGATCTCCTCTCCTTGTTATATCTACCTTTCCTTGATTATTGTCTCAACAACCACTTCTTTTCCTCTTTCTTCTTGTAACTCCGGCCACTGAATGCCTTTCAGTGGACCTTTTGTCAGTGTTCTCTTCAGAGCCAAATTTGAACCTTCTCTTTGTTCTGCAGTGTTTTCTCTTGCCGGACCTACAATCGGTTCAGGAGGAGTCAGATCACAATGGCTTTGAGCCACCTCAACTCTTTTCCCCTCTGGGTCTGGCAATTGCTCTGTTTGTCTCTCAAGATTGTCTGCTTCTGGGAAAGCCCTCCTCTGACTAGGCTCTCCTGCTGCCTCAATTAAGATAGGCTCTCCATCGCCCTCCTGGAGATCTCTTCCTTTGTCCCTCACAGGAGTGACTGAACTGTTCACAATGGGCTCAGATCCAGTCTCAGTTCCCCTTTGTTCTCTTTCCTGGCCTGAGACTTGTTTCGCTGTTGTTGGTACTCTCAACAACTCTTCTTCCTCATGATCCAGTGGACATGCCACAATCCAGTTTGGAATTCCAGCACACTTCACAGCTGTGGTAGTTGTCAAGTCGCTTCCAATGAGGCTCCAAACACGTTTTCCTCACGTGTTTCCAGACCACAACCCTGTCTCCGGCTCTCAGGTTGTGCCCTGGGTCATGGATCGGTGGCAGTGTGGTGGCTTCCATCCTCCTGAGAGAAAGAGCGAACCACATCAGCCAGACCTCTGCAGTAGTCCAACACCATATCATCTGTAATGTTGACAAGTGCATTTGCAGGCACCACTGGCAACCTCATGGCTTGGCCCATAAGGATTCCATGCGGCGACAATCCTGTCTTCCAGCCGGGTGTGTTTCTCATTGACATCAACACTAAAGGCAATGCGTCAGACCATTTCAAATTCGTGGATGCACACATCTTTGCAACTCTTGATTTCAAAGTACCATTAATCTGTTCCACTAGTCCTAATGCTTCAGGGCGGTAACTACAATGCAAACTCTGCTCAATGTTCAATGCTGCACACACTAATTTAATTACTTCATAGTTGAAGTGACTTCCCCTATCTGATTCTACAGAGATCGGAAACCCGAATCGAGGTATCAGTCCCTTTGCAGTAGTTTCAATACTGTGAGACTATCATTTCTCCATGTAGGGTAAGCTTCAATCCAATGACTAAAGATGCAAACAATCACCAACACACATCTCAAACCTCCACACACAGGCAATCCAATAAAATACATCTGCATTCTGCTGAATGGACTTCCAGCTCTTTCAATGTGGCTCAAATTAACCACTGTCCCTTTTCCCACGTTTAGTTGCTGGCAAATGACACAACGATGGCAAACTACTTCGGCAACTTGTCTAAACTATGGGTTGAACCAATCATGTTTGAACAATTGAATCATTGCATCCCTCCCAATATGTGCTTGACCATGATTGTACCTCATCATTTGAGACAACAGGCTACTTGGCAAAACCAAATGACCCTCTTCTGAAACCCACAATTCATCTTGCCTTTGCACACACTTCATTTTGCTCCATGAATGTTTTTCCTCCCTGTCAGCATTATTTTGTAACATTTTCAATTCCTCTACTGTATCAATTACTTTAAATTAATAGCTTTACGGGTTTCATCTTCTTCAGATAACAGTTCCCACTTGTCTTTGAATGATATACAGTTCAATGTGCAAAACCTTGCGACTTGATCCGCATATCTATTTCCCAATGACACAAAGTCGTGCGACTTCAGATGTGCACTCCATTTCACCACGGCAATCTTTTCAGGCATTTGAATAGCATGTAACAGTTCTTTAATCCTTTCACCATTTCTCACTGGTGAACCAGAAGAGGTCATGAAACCTCTCTGTGACCACAACTGGCCAAAATCATGGACAATACCAAATCCATACTGGCTATCCATATAGATTGTAACTATCAGCTGAGCAGCAACATGGCATGCTCTACTAGTTTCGCTACTTGGGCAGAATATACTCCTTGAAGCCAAGAAGCTTCCAAAATACCAGTAATGGTGCACACAGCATATCCTGCTCTCAGTGTCCCTGCACTGTCTCTCAGACAAGAACCATCAATCAAGATAATTTGGTCTTCTTCTTCCAATCGGGTATCTCTTATGTCAGGTCTTGGTTTTGTGCACAAGTCAGTTACTTCAAGACAACTGTGCTCAACATCTTCCATCTTTTCAATGTTGCCATTTTCATTTGGAAGTAAGGTTTCCGGGTTCAGCACTGTACATCTTTTCAATGACACATTTGGTGACCCTAGAATATTCATTTAATTTCTGGTCACTCTTACACCAGTCAAATATTGGGTTTTCGTGCTTGTACGTAGAATCTCAATAGAGTGAGGGACCATTACAGTCAAGGGATGTCACATCACAATGCCTTCACACTATGTAAGGCTTTGACCAAATGCTGCAACTGTGTGCAAACAACCTGGTTATGCTACTGCAACTGGGTCCAAAGTAGCTGAAAAATATGCTACTGGGTGATTTACACCTCCATGGACCTGTGTCTAGACAGACAAAGAACATGCATCACGCTAATGACAGAACAATGTGAACAGTTTTGTGTAGTCAGGCATACCCAATGCTGGAGCCTTGCACAGACTCTCTCTCAATTCAGTGAATGCTTTCATTCCAGCCTGGTCTATACTATAGGATCAGTGACTTCCTTATGAGTCAGCTTCTGCAATGGTCTCGAAATGACTGAAAAATTTGGAATCAATTGCCGACAATAGCCTACCATCCTGACATCTCTCCGTGTGGTCGGGTAATTTATCTGCAATATGGTTGTAATCCTTTCTCTGGATATGTTTCTTGATCCCTTCTCAATCTGGTGACCCAAGCGTTCACTACTTTTTGACAGTATTGCAATTTAAGCAGACACACTTTGTGACCATTCTTTCCCAAATGGTTCAGCAGGGCAATTGTATCATACTTGCACTCGTCCCTTGTCTTGAACGCAATCAGCAAGTCATCAATGTATTGCGCCATGGTTGATTGAAAAGGCAATTCCAATGACTCCAAATTCTTTTTCAAGATGTGATTGAATATGGAAGGTGACTCTGAAAACCCTGAAGGAAATCTGCACCAGCAATAAACTCGATCCAGAAATTTGAAACAAAAGAGAAATTGGCTATCCTCATAAAGCGGCACAGAAAAGAAGGCTTGTGACAAATCAGTGACAGTGGACCACTCAGCATCACATGGAATGTGAAACATTATCACAGCTGGGTTTGGCACTATGGGACAACATTTGACCACAATCTCATTTATTTGTCTCAAATCCTAGACAATTTGAACCTTACCATAGGGCTTTTGCAAACCTATTATCGGTGAATTACATGGACTGCTCAATACTTCCTTCAGAACCCCGTGCTTTACAAAGTCTGCCATTATCTGGGCAACCTTCATAAGGACATCTTGCGGCATGTGGTACTGTGGAAGATGAGGAAAAACTGCATTCGGCTTCACAGTAACTAACTGTCTCAACTCCCTTTATTAGACCTACTTCTTTTCCTGTCAGATCCCACACTTTTTCCTTAACTGCTCCCCGCAAATCAGAATAAAGTTCTTTCACTGTGAACATCGGGAAAAATTAAATCAGAGGGTATTCCTCATTTGTAGTTTCACTCTCTGTCTCTGGGTCTAGGTCATCTTCATCATCACTATTTGTCTGGACCTCAAATCCCTCATTTGAACAAGTTATCGAACACTTGGTTTTACACAGGATGTCTCTTCCCAGTAAAGATACTGGACTTGAATTGCAGACTACGAATTTGTGCAGTCCCTGAAAGTTGCCAATCTCAATTTGAACTGTATCTGTCATCAGGTTTGTCAAATACTGGTTTGCTACTCCCACAACCTGAACTGTTCTACATAAAAGGGGCAAATTTGGAACTTCTGCACTTCTTACTGTAGAGCTTGTAGCTTCCGTGTCAACCAAGAATGAAACTCTGTGACCCATAATGACCCATAACCTTCCCCTTCATATAGGGTCCTCTTTGATCTACTTCTAAGGAGGTTGCAAGCACACACAGCTCCTAGTCTGAACTGTCACTCATCCAATCATCATTTATTCCATTATCATTGTATAACAGGAATTGGTGCACTGTGTTACTACTTGTTAAGCCTCTGACTTGTGACCTGTGGAGAAAGCATCATCTGTTGCTGTTCCATCGGGGATTGAGGCAGTTGAATTTGTTGTCTAGGTACCATGGGAACCTGTTTTTGCATTGGCTGCAACTGTGTCATTTGGACACGTGGCATTTGCACCTGCTGCACGGGCTGAAAGTTCTGCATTTGATTCACATTATTCTGAAAACTTGGGTTAGGACCTCTTACTCTCCGTCCTCTCACTCTGTGGAATGAGTTGATGTCATTACTCTGCTGAACAACGCCTTCCTGCTTCCTTAATCGGACACTCCCATTTCCAATGTCCAACGGCTCTGCAAATGTGACATGCAATAACTTCTTCATTCCCTGCACATCATTCTGAACCCTTGCAGTATCCAAGCCTGGGGCTGACACATCATGTTTCCCTGCTGCTGCTGTGGTAACTGCTACGGTAAATTCCCTTGCACTCAGGTCTGAGCTGCTTAAATCTGCATCACCATCACCTTCTCTTTCAACTTTTTCTGCTTCAACTCAGTCTCATCACTCCAGTATTTTGCATACTGTAACACCTCATCAATTGGTTTTGCTTGCCAGGAAATCAAATGACTCTAATTCATCTGGCTAATTTCAGGTCCCAATTCTTCCACAAATCTGAACACTCATTTGTCTCAGTACCACTGTAATGCTTGAACGCTTGCAAAAATCTCTCATAATACGCATGTATCGACTCCTTTGGTTCCTGAGCTGTCCTGTCAATCATCTGCCAATCAATATTCTTTGGCGAAATTCTTGTTTTCAAAAATTCAATCACCTTATAATATTTCATTACCTCAGGAGATGGTGCACTTGTATTCTTGTCTCTCTCTGGTTCGCTTGTTGGCCAATCTACACTGCCCTTATGCTCGATCCACAGATCAACTGGAACTACTATCTCTAATAATGTGTCGCAGTCCTCCCATAGTCACTTTGCGAGTTTCACAAACCTGTCTGTCTGCTGATACCACTCTACTGGCTTCTCTCTCAATTTTGGATAATCATTTGTGAATGACAGAATGTCACTTCTGCTCCACGGGACATGAACAAAATTCCCCCCCTGGAATCTCTCTCATTGGTAATATTTTCACTGGATCTTTATCCTGCTGCACATTTGCAGTCAGCTCCAAAGAATCCCTTTTTCTTTTGTCTCTTTTCTTCACCCATCTTCCTTCCCGTTTATCCAGTGATCCCCAGGTCTGGGCACTCTGAAGCAAATCTTTAAGGTGTGCCTTCATTCCAGCAGATCTGATGTGTTCAAAATCTTAAGCCTCAAGATGTAATCTGTAACTCCTTTTCAAGTGCTTCATTTTCTATATTTCCATGCCGTACTTCTCTGCCAAGTCTGCTAGTTTCTGATGGACATTGCTCACTTCTTTCATAATCTTCGGGCACAAATATCTCAATGCTGCCTCTGTGTAGGATTCTAACCTATTCACCCCCATAGTTCCCTCAATGAGTTCACCCGCTTCCATGCTTACCCTGGCATAATTCAAATACTCCTCTCCCTTAGGAGCACTCTTTGAGGCATTCAGCTTGTCTAACCATTCAGTCAACTGCTGAGCAGTCAATCCTTACAGAGAAATGTTACTTGCTTGGAATGGTGGAACCTGCTGCGCAACTGCATTCGGGGTCTGCGATAATTTCAAACTCGGAGTAACGCTCACCCTACCATATTATCTGGAAGTGCTACAAATGAACTAAGGTCTAGCAATGATCCTGATCCTTCAAAAGCCTTTTCCACACGAGAGAATACCTGAGCATTTCCATTATGTCCCCCCTCATCATACACTGGGACATTGCTCCATGTTCACCTACAGTATATTTCTTCTGTGCAAATAGGGGTACAGCTGGACCAACAATAACAGGTAGCAAAATAGCATCTGGAGCCGTTCTGGCACATATGATCTGTGGGAGAGTAACTCCCATATTCTGATTCATCATTGAAGTCATATCTGACTGTGTCCCTGTCACTGGAATAAAACTTGACATTACCTGCGGCTGCACTTGGGGCAGTAAAAGTGGAATTGGTTTTGTTTGAACTAGCATCAGTCTCGGGTAAACCCGTACCATAGGCACCATTAAGTTCCAAGTAATTTCCATAATGGGCACATCAGGATAAATTCTCTGAATCTGTGGTGGTTGCACCTGATTTCGCACTACAGGATTAGTAGGCACATTAAGACCACTTTGCATCGTATTCTGTGTCAGCCTAGCATTAACCTGCATTGGAATCATTGTCCCATTAACCTGTGTCGGGGCTGTCGGATCAACACTGGTACTTGGACCACTCTCATGTGCTGTATATGGTGGTGGGCAATTTCTCAATAACTGTGTAGTAAACTCATCATCATCAGATTCTTCCTCTGTTGTATAGCCATTTTAGCTATAGCTTCATGCACGTTAGTTTAATACTCTAGGCCGCTGTGCACTTTGATCTAGATATATTTTATTCAGCTTCACATTCTTATTTTTACAATAACCAGTTTTACCGTCTTGTTTTAATTTCTTCTATCTAACTGTTTTGCTTAGCCCAGCACTGTGTTCTTAAACAAGACATTCTTGATCACTTTGTGCTTCAGTCAAGGCTAGTTTGGTACATTGCTAGGAATGTGGTAGAAGTTTAGTCTCCAACATTCGTAGAAAATACACATCCTTACGTGGGACATTTACTTAGAACATTAGCTGTGTTATTATAAAAACACTTCCTAGTCCAATTACACATTAAGAGGAAGATTCCAGCCAGGGAACCACGACGGTATGCCGATTGCTGAATGCCTCGCTGCAGATGCTAACTCAGACTACAGGCTCAGGTATGAGGGGCGATGTCCTCCCGGGGGAACCTGAAAGGCAGAATTAGAGCTTAACATGCTGTGCTCAAATTATGACTCAGTTAGAAAATAGTCCATTGATTTTAGTGGCAATATGATAGCGTTATTCTTATGCTTAACTCTCATCGTCACCATTTTAATATTGTTATGTTGTGTCGTTCTGGTTATTGCAGCTCACGCTTTGCTATCTAAAATGCAGTCATTTTATTAAACCAGTCTTAAAACTTATACTGCTTTCATTGTCATTCATATATGAGACAGAATTACGAATGAGAGAACCGGATGCGACCTGAGTGACCACGACTTCCCTGAGAAGTATGATATGTCATGCGCTCGGCTGCCCAATCATCTCTACCATTCGGGAGAGACGAGGCACTGCTAGTTAGCCAGAACAAAACCTGGATTTGGAGCGACAGGTGTCACCCACTGTGAGTCAGACTCAGTCTCCCACACCGTGGACTATCCTGCTGCTCAAAATCCAGTAGTCTCATTAGAATAATGAGAGCCTACGCGACATGGCGCCACCAACGTTTGGTCAGGCTCCAATTTTCGGGTCCTCTGGAGTATCTCTGTCTCATTATGTATAATGACACCTCAATGCCGTATGCGGAGACGTCCGTGGTTCTAAGGATTTCCACCACAGCTGTGTAGGTAATCCTACTACAACTGGCGGTTGTTCAAGCTTGAACTTTAACAGGAAATCCAATTTTGGTGTGCCTTCTTTGAACTAATAGTGTTACTATCATGGCGAATCCCTAACATGTACAAATAGCTGTTAACATGAGACAACCTCTCACAGCACACTTACTAGGAAATGGCCTAACGGCCCAGGGAGGTCTAGTCACATTTGTGGTGGACGCCCATGCAGCTTATAGAACAGAACTTTTTTACTCTTGGGTCACATTTCCAGCAGTTGATGGGAACACTAATACATTTCATCAATATGCACATGCAAACGCGCCTGGACAATACAGAGCGTACGCATATTTAGAGATATCTCTATCTTATCAAGAACATAATAATTGGCTTGATGGCGCCAAGATTACCAGTAAGGTTAGGTCCACTAAGTAATGACGGCCCTACCTGGCCTTTATTGGCCACCTATACACCACATTCTACGGTTGGAAATTTAGCAGTAGCTGACCTTTCGTAGCTTATACATTGAATTAACAGCAATACAAAGACGATTAGTACAATTCGTGATGCAAACATTAAATACAAACCCAGCATGTGCTGCTCCAGCACATCCACATGCAGTAACGCCAGGTATAAATCCTGCAACTGCACATTCGATTATGGGTAAAGTACCTGCTAAACGAGAAAAAACTCCGTTTTGGTTAGCACAAAAAATTAATACACTGGAGGCAGTATTTCCCCATACGGGACCTCAGGATAAACATAGAATATTAACGAATTGCTTGCCTTTCGGGATGGTCCCTACAGTAGAAAATTGTAATACCTGGGGCACGCTATTTGCCGCACTCTACACAACTGCACACGGTACACTGACACTTGCCAATTTACCCGAAGTGCTGAAACAAATTTACAATGAATATGGGGCTGCCCTGGCCCTGATTTTGGGGATGCAATTGATGGGCAATTTTCCACAGTGTCCTCAATCATTTTAAGCAACCTTAAAGGGGAAGCAGTCGCACTTGTAGTGCGCATGCGGCTTCGTGACGTTCCGCAAAAAGATCAAGAACGAGAGCTGCCTAAAATAATAGCAGAGACCTATTCAAGTATCGGTTGAGATAGCCTAGGGACCAAACCACAAAAACCTCAATTTCAGGGTAAAGCAAATAAAGATAACCCCAAACAAACACCTGAGGGTAATAAGAAACGCTGGGATAAAAAGCAACAAACGCCTAAAAAAGAAATGGGAGAATCTCTGCGTACGGAGACCCCACAGAATAGGCATAATCTCAGAAATGGAGATAACATCAAAACGCGTGATAGATATCAATATACTGACACACGCCAATCTCGTTCCTTTCAGGACTCATCTTAAAAGAGAAATGAGAGAGGTGTGCGATCAGAGCAAAGAACAGAGTACGTGAAACCGAGACAGGAATCAGAACGCTCTTCAGAGGTTTGTGTTAAAAAGGAAGACAAACCCGCCCAACAAAAACAACAATTTAAAATGAAAGAAGTGGCAGCAGTCACAGTCCGACATGCCACACAGGAAAAGGTTCCTCTTGAAGAGCAAGAATTAGGCTCTAGCTTTGCTAGACAGCACAGCAGAGGTCACAATAGTTCGCTCGAATCTTATAGAGCATCTGGAGGTGAAAGCAACTGATGACTTCATACAGGTAGAAACAGCGGACATGCGTGTCTCCAAGCCTGATAGGGTGTACAAAGTAACGCTACAATTAGAAGGAGACATTGAACGCCCAATGAACGCAATCTTTTGGGATCGCATAGTAAAAGTGTATGATGTCTTGTTGGCCAAACAAGATTGGCCTACTGACTTTGTCCGTACCTGCCCATGTGGAGAAGATGTCATTAAGCTTTCCTTCTCGCCCCTTGTTCCAGAGGAACTGGCTGAATCCTATTCCATTGATTGGGCTCTAGCACAAGCACCAGCATTATACAGAAATCACGTAGGATGGGATAAGGAATCCCCCTACCATGTAATTCCCATTAAAAGTGAACCTCAGCCACAACTGCAGTATCCTATAAAACATGAAGAGTACCAGGGTGTGATTGAACCCTGTGTCTCGTCAATGAATAACCCTTTATTCCCCGTAGCTAAACCAGACCATTCATACAGAATAGTCTTAGACTACAGACATTTAAATAGTCATACACGTACCTATGCTATACAAAACTCACATAGCACTGCACTAATGAGCAACACAGTGCGTAACAAATACAAAACAACACTAGACATTTCCAATGGGTTTTTCTGCCTGAATATAGCACCTGAAAGCAGAGACTTAACAAGCCTTAGCACACTAGGCTCTCAGTTTGCACAAGATCGACCCTGAAGCATTGTCCTATATAGATGATATATATCTCACAGATGATGAACTACTACAACATTTAAGACGTGTAGCCTACATTGTTGTATGGTTTGCCAAATTTGGCTACAAATTTAAATTAAAAAAAACAAATTTGCATTCCTCAGTGTCCTGTTTCTAGGATAGGAGCTGTTAAGTGAAGGGAAGAGCATAGCGCCACAATTCTTAGAAAAGTGTGCACAGTTACAACCACCAAATATGATTAAAAAACTCCAATCATGATTGGGTTTCTTAAATTTTGGCAGAACCTACATTTCAAGTAAATTCTGGACTACTGAACATACACGTTTTCTTAGAGAAGTGCAAACAGACATGCTTGCAGCACAACATTTACACATAAGGGACAACAAAACTCTGATGACCAAAAAATTGGTCATCAGAGTAATACCTGGAGCCATTGGTTTCACCTATGTGACATTTAATGAAGGTGAGACAGTCCTGAATGCATACAAATCACATTTGTATTCAGCAGCTGAACAATGCTTTCCTCCCACAGAGAAAATTCTCACTGCTGTACAGATGACTGTCATTAAAAAAAGACCTCTTGTCCAAGAAAAACGCATTATTGTCGTTTCTCCAATCCCAGCCCTAGAGGCTGTTACAAAAGCTAGCGTTCCGAACGCAAAAGCATTACATCCACGTTGGATACAATGGGCTACGTCTCTGACAGCCACTGATGTAGACTACATTTTCGACCCAAAGTTACAAACTCAGGAATTCCTACAATATGAAGTAGAATATCCAGTTCCAGCAAATACTTTACCTATTGATCAGTATCGTAGAGTCATGTACACCGATGGCTCTGCACAACCTGCAATTGGAACTAAACATCAATATTCTGCAGCTTGCGCAGTCGTAAGTGGCTGTATGGAAGGGGATACATTTTGTCCTCTACATACCTTTACACAGACCTTAGGGGATTGTACAGCACAATTGGCTGAGCTTAAAGCTTTGCTGATGGCACTGGAACACACGGATCCGGCAGAGCCTACGCTGATTGTTTGTGATTCATATTACTGTGTCCAGTCCTTTAATGAATACTTTCATTATTGGCACCAGAATGGGTTCAGAGACTCCAAAGGCAACACCATTAAACACTGACTACTGTGGGGGAAAGTAGCTGAACTGAAAGAGACGCTACCGAATGTCCATGTTGTACATACACTTGGACACCAGCACGTTGGAATACATGTTGCTGGAAACACATTGGCTGATGAAGCCGCAAAGTCAGCAGTGGCAGTAGCCACTGTAGCTGCAGTAACTCGCTCGAGTTCAAAACCAGACGCAGACATTTGGGCTGCCGTGAAAGCTACAGCTGATGGTAGGCCCCATCCTAAAGGAGTTTCTAAAAAATATCATTCTCATATAGGAAGTATGCTGAACGCTGAAGTTAAGATACCAGGCATAGGCGTACGAGACATCCCTAACAAAGATATAAGACAACAATTGATTAAAGCAGCACATGAGGGGGTAGCCTCTGCACATGCTGGTGTGGCAGCTACAATTTCGATCTTACAGGCCCGTTATTGGTGGCCAGGTTTCTACAAAGAGACTAAGCAGTATGTCCTTTCTTGTGACATCTGTCAACAAATAAAAGTTTCCACTGCAAAACGCTCCCCGCAGACACCCCTCTTAATTTCAAACAAGCTGTTACAATGTGTCTACTTGGACCACTGTGGTCCCCTAACACCTGATAGTGCATACAAATATATATTGGTCGCTGTTGATTCATGCTCCAGATTTATATGGGTGTGGCCACAACACTCGGCTGATGCTCAAACTGTTATTAAAGATTTGCGAGTCTTTATCGGTACATATGAGGTTGCGGCCTTCCATTTGGACCAGGGCCCTGCTTTTGCCTCAAGGGCATTCAGGGACACCATGGCTTCGTTGGGGGTCCGACTCTAGTGCTCGTCTCCATTTCATCCTGAGGGAAATAGTGTCGTGGAGCGATTGAACTGCGATTGAAAGCAATCCTCAACAGCCAGAGTCTTAGGTACGGGTTGTAGTTGGCTTAATCACCTGTATGGAGTCCAGAGAGCACTAAATAACCTGCCTAGAAGGGCCCTGGGGGGTCGTACTTCATATGAGTGCCTGTTCAGAACTCAAATGTATGTTACAGATCTTGATGGTCCTGGCGTGGAGGCAGCAGAAAAATCTTTTGACATATATGCACGTGTCACTGTCTTACAGGAATTGCAATAGTTCTGTTATGATAATTCTTCCAAAAGTGACGCCTCCACAGGAATTAAGGATGTGCCAGTAACATCTACCAGCTGGATTCCAAGAGTTGGGGATTTTGTACTTGAAAAAGTCACAGTAAAAAAAGAATTTGGCCCTTCTTATCGAGCACCAGTCCCTGTATTAGGGATACGCGGTACCAAAACTGTTATTCTACCACCGTTGGCAGGTGCAAAAGAAAATAGTTTTGTCTCTATTGGCAATGTCAAATTGCACCATGTGGCCGATCCTGCACAGCCGACCAAGAGGAACATCCAGTAGTTACCGAATCCCTCTCACTACTGGCGAAGAAGTTCCACTACAAGTTGTTTACACCAACACCAACACCTCTCCGAGCTTGGGGAGGGTAGAAGATGATTTCACATTAGTTCCACTAACGTCAACTAACTTAGAAACATTTGACCAAGTCAATTTGACTTCAAGCCAAACGGATGGTGCTGTCTATAGTGTGCCACCTCAGGAAACACCAACTCCACCGCTGACAACGGCTCTGCCATTGCACAAACTGCATCTGGTTATTTTGCCCACTTCAACGATGATTTCTCAGACTCATTCCCCTATTCAACAGCTGATTTGTCAAGTGCACGTAAGCTAACAAACTGGCTTAAAGAAACGTATTTCATTTTTCCATGGAACTACCTATGGTTTATTCTGACTGTCCTAGCCTTTCTACTTTGGATTGGTTTTGTTATTACCTTTTTCTTATTAATACATGGTCATTTTCTTCCTGAAGGATCAACAGTTGAACAGGTGGAGGAGGTTTTGAAACCACATTTTTCGTCACACAAAGTCTCAAGACATTTATCCTTTGGGAACATTTCCGCAGTGCCAATTCCTGATGGGATTGTTTGGGACAAAGTAATGTTTTATATAAATGGTCCGACAGAAATTATTCAAATACCGTATGTGATCAAGTTATCAATTAATGATATAGTGATACCAGGCATTGTATCCGATGATGGGATGTGAA
This sequence comes from Pleurodeles waltl, assembly GCF_031143425.1. Taxonomy (NCBI): domain Eukaryota; kingdom Metazoa; phylum Chordata; class Amphibia; order Caudata; family Salamandridae; genus Pleurodeles; species Pleurodeles waltl. Next base: position 780,861,482 of record NC_090440.1, read on the forward strand.
AACAGTTGATTATATGATGACAGAATTGCAATATTATACTGTCTTTGAAAACAAAGATGTTTACCAATTCAAAGAAAATTATGGTGATATGTTTTGCCATAATTACTATGGGCACCACTTCATACATAGAGCGAGCAGTCCCAAAATGGTATTTAATTACACTCAATAGGAATATTGTCCAACTCCACCGCAAGGGAGTTCAAAAACATATTCTGAAAAGTTTGCATATTTTTCTGGGCACAACCCAAAGAATGCTGAGTCATATTACTTTAAAGTACCACTTACTAAGAATATACACATGTTATTGACCAATACGAAATTTATATATTCGGAATCCTTTGTTTCCCGGCTATCAATAGAAGGCTATGAATATTGGTCCAAATCAATTGATCTGAAAAGTGTCTGGGGAACAAAAAATTGGCAAATTAAGGGAAAATAAACATTGTTTAGAGCATGTCTTATTCCTGCTCAAATGATCTTCTTAAATGAAACAGTGCAATAAGTGAGTTATTTAGGCTTAGCAACAATCAAAGAATTAAACATGGCCAGTATACCTGCCCCTGCAAAATTTTACAAATGACAAAAATACACGAATGTAACCAAAGATGAGTCGATGAGTGGGTCCAGAATGGTACGTTTAATGCTTCTCTGACACGTCCAGGCGGGTGGTTATTGTGGCCAATAGATACCAACGGGTGTCATCAACGTTTTATTAACTCCTTGGGGGGGTTTTAGGACTAGTAGGCCAGATCCTCGATATATATCTCCAGAGCATGTAGATATCATTACAACCTATAGTGTAGGAAAATTATGCCAACAGTGACTAAAATCATCCTCACTGGACGCGGTTAAAGAACACCTCAATCTCCTGTCTAACTCCACTGACTTACAAGATTTTTTGTCAGGCCCCAGAACACCACGTAGGAAGCGTTTCTTATATGCAGTATACAATGAAATATGGAAACTTTCGCAACAAGATGCTGCTGCCGGGTTAAGGCAAATAGATCAGGAAAATCTAGAAAAAGCATTAGCTGTTGTGGATAATTGGATTAACACCTTGACCGACCAGATATATACAATTAACAACATTGTCTCTTCTGCTATAGACATTATACATTCTTATATGTCTTCTTTATACCACGGACAGAGTCAGATCAGGTCCATTACGCAGTTGGGTTGGACGCTTCAAACATTGAAGACGGGTCGCGTTCCATGGCAGCACGTCAGTGCATGGGAGATATTTTCTTCTTTTAATCTAACGCGACAACAACAACTAACTATATAGTCTGGCTACTAGCTCCCAAATTGCTAATGCCTCAAACTGTGCTGGTCTCGGAAGAGGCTTCGATTCATATAGCACTATCCTTAACTGCTCCAAAACCCTCAAATTGAACATCCCATTGATAGGAAACACTAAGTTCCCATCCTTCTCTGTTAATTTGCACCACTGATTGAGCCAAAGACATTGCGCGACACCCTTCTCTTCCATTATAATGTAAGCTGGTGTACCTTCTGGCAGTGTAGCCTACACTCGTTGTAATATACGTATCTCCCCTTAAGGCACTCTTCAAAGCTTTGAAAAATGTCATCTTTTCTACCTTTTTGTCATTCAAAATCAAATCAGGGAGTGACTTTTAATCCCAAGATTCCCTTCAACTTTTTTCCCAGCCAATTGCCTCTCACAGACGGCTGCCAATACGTGTGCGACCCTTCTTACTAACCGACCTATCCCAGCGTGGCTCCAATGACGTCACACTCACAAGTACTGCAGCTGACAAAGACTTGCAGCTTGTCCTCCCGAACTCCAATTCACACAAACTAATGCAAAAATTGTGAGCACTGATCAAAGACTAAAAAAACAAATCTGCTGGTTTACTACAGAAAAAGGTAACACAATCACTTCAGAAACCTTATGGATTTTTCACTGATGGCTTTTGCTCTAACAGCTACTCCTTCATTCTCTGTCTCCCAGGTTCACCAGTAAAATTCGACCTTCAAATTTTACTTTCAACTGATCAATGGGTCTGTCCTGGTGTACATAGGACTCGTCAAATCTCAGTAGAAATGTTCTTTCACTCACTTTAACTCACAATCTGACTTGTTGACTACTCCCGGTCAACCTGCTAAACCAGACAGATTATTACTTAAAACCAAGTGTCTCATACTCTTTTCAATATACTCCAGAGTCTTAGACCAAACAGGGTCTGTACATCAACAACCACATGGACAATTTGTGAGCACAAAGCCCCACACACATATGAAGTTCGGCGACTTCCCTACTCTCACACTGCGGAGTACGCACACTTCTACAACTTCATTTAGAGTACTCAAACTCCCTAATCCCTCACAAACCTCACAATTCACCTGCAATTTGCATAAGCTGTGCAAGCACAACCTACTTCATTCACACTGTCACTAGAATGACGGGAACACCCTCAAACAACCATTAGCAGAATCCAGGATTCTGGGAAAGTCATTTCTGGAGTTAAGGAAACATACTTTTCTCTTCAAGTAGCATCATTGAAAAACAAAATCCAAATCTCAATAGTAATGAATCTTCACCTCTGTTACTATCTCTCGACATCTATCACGGGCTCTTAAGGAGTCAAACCTTCACCTCTCTCTACTAACACTGTTAACACCTGTTACTCTGTACTGGATGGCTATGATAAGTTCTTAAGGAAATGTACCATTACCTCTCTTACCATCTCTGTTAACACCTGCTACTGTGTACTGGGAATCTATGATAAGCTGTTAAGGAGACAAACCATCAGTTTGCTACCATCTCTGTTAGCACGTCTGACCTTAATAAGTAAACTTACAAGGGGACACGAATAGGTCGATTAACCTTTTGACTCGCAATTAAGATGTTCTTACCATAGCTCCAGTACATAATCAATAACCAATGCACAATAACAATAATCGTCAACAAGCAATAACATTAGTTATCAACAAAGTCAGTAATTGTCACACCCCATGACCTTTCAGTCATGAATAACACACCATTTAGTGAAGTTAGAATATGTATTTCCCTATTTTAACAATGCTAAGGTCATGTAGATTAATTTCAAAATCAAATGGAACACATACAGAAACAATACTGGCTGTCCAAAACGGCTGAAGAAACGTACTCTAATCAAAGCTTGAACTACAACACATTCTAAGTTTACAATGTAAATTAATAGCAAAGTCTACTGCGTCAAAGTGATTATATACATTCAAATTCAGCAGAGAAATTCATCAAGCATTATACCCTCTTACCACAATTTAATTAGTGTGGATCCTTAACTAACATCAGATTAGCATCAGCATGTTGGGATTCATGCAAAACAATTTAGTAACACAAATTTGGAAAACATCTAACTATGGCTCTATCAAAACAGTCCAGCTGGTGCCTAGAAAAGCAAAGCAAATACACATGATAATCAACAGACTAATTCATAATACCTATCCTCATTGTGGATCAGCAAGCAGAGTCAGGCTTCGTCCTCAGGACATCAGTCGATTAGCAAGGCAATCAGGATTCAGCATCAAAGTTCATAAAATGCAAAGTCTTTAAGCAATAAAGTTAAGCATGTTTCTTGTCCAGACGCATAAGAAACTATTGACCTTTTGGCCAGCAAGAAAATGGCAATGAATCTGTCTTCTCTCAGTGCAGCGTCATCATATTAAAATTAGTAAAACTATTTCCCAAATCCCTGTTGGTCAGTTAATCGCATGTTCACACTTTGAGCAATAAAACTAAAACTCCAAATCAATGAATTCTACTAGTACTCCGTTCACATGTCATTGATTGGTTTGTCATGCAATGTCCTCATCATCGGGCTTATCAGGTAACAAGATTGTTGCAGCTTCCACTCCAGTCAGAACCTCCATTGTTCTTCTCCTGAGAAAGTCAGTCTCACACACATTACACATAAAATGCTTCCTTAGCAGGAACAGCATCTTCTAGCAGTCGGATCTCATGAGAAAACGTCCGCTGTGAGCACATTTAAACAATACCATAGAAATCACAGTTTAACTCTCTAGGACAGCCATTTATTAAACATTAGGAAATACAGCTTTGACATGAGACCTGGCAACTAGACCAAGACACTCGCTAAATTAATGCCTAAAATGAGTAAAGCTAGAGCATAATACATACCCTTTAATATGATGCATTACTACATTAGTCAAACATATATTCAACATTTCACAATAGTAAGCCCACTAATAAGTAACCTTGTGAACATTGCCGGCCATTCTTCGTAATGACATTTTCAAATGCGTGCATTATGTTTCTACGTTATTACATTTTCTAAACAAATCACTTATTCAAAATACATGAACACCCGTTAACTTTTTATTAATGCACCTGCGTTAGCAGAGCCACCCCTAGAAATGGATTGTCAGCAGCCAAACCTGCCTCTTCCCACTTCTTTTGGTAATTGCTAAAGTTGTAATATTCGGTTGGCCCAAAGCAAGGGTGTAGACTCAATCATCAGTACCCTCCACATTCCTGGACTTACGTATTTTATCCTTAGGTAGCCATTATATTTATTGTGTTGTTCCCTAACTATGGTATACGTCTTTGAGCCCTAGGTCTCTGTATATTCACCATGTCTTTAATGTAGTGTAATTAAAAAGACATCAGCAATTTTGTAATTTACTGCATGTGTTCATTATAATTCTAGTATGCATGATTATCCACATTCCACACAGCTGTATAATAAGAGGAGGCATATTAGAGGGGTGTGTGCGGGGCTTGATGATTTATAATGCAGATGAGCCTCTATGATTGGATTATAAGCAATGTAGATCACTAAAACTTAACACTTGTTTAGTTTTCCATTACAGTCTTCTACTTGCAGGTTGTTTTTCCCATTACAAGTGCAGAGCTCCTCTACCTAACTGAAAATAAAAATCAAAAGATACTTCTTTTAAGCCAATTACATGTTTTGCCTGTGACCAGATAGACAGGACACACAGTTCCCATAATACTGCATCAGAGGAATTTGACACCGGCAAAGGGGACTGGTGTCCTAGGGAAGTCAAGTCTGGGGTTCTGCAATGAAGGTCATCTAGTATAATGATCACAGACTCTCGAAAGTGACAAGAAGAAACAGTGATAATCTCCCAAGAAGATGCAACAACTTGTCTCGGAGAACTTAAAGTCCAATGGGATGGAGAAGAAGATACGTTGGGACTTTAGTGTGCCAGTCGGGTATAAAGCACAGACCACACTACCAGCCTCACATAGCCACTGAAATATCTCCATCATCACATAGACACTGAAATATCTGAAGAGCATGGCACTCCAACAATCGAAACATTGCAAGTTCCCTGTGCCTTGAGGTGCCGGGCACAAAAACACTCTCAAGGCAACACAGCAACGCAAACTCTTCACTGTCAGTGAGGGCAGGGCACAACAGTCACACTCACAGCAGTACAAAATTATGAAAATGTCAACGCGTCAGTTGAGGATAGCACAGTAACCACTTTCAAAGCAGTACAGACTGCAGTACCACTTAATTGTCTCATCAAGCTGTGATACAGAAATACCTCACTCACTACAGTGAAACAACATTAAAACTCATTGCATCACAGGGGTGAAGAAAGCAGGGGGCCAGAGTTGTGCACCCCTAAAGACTGCAGTGTCACAGGAGGGCAGATGACACAATAACCCAGGCAAGCAGCTCTAGAAATGCAGAATGCAGCTGACAAAATTATGAACTGTAAGTAGAGAATGAGTGACAAAATGTTACTTTGGTATGAAATCTTAGGGTCCCCAGAGCCTCAGGTGTTGAATGTATTGGCCCTCTGATGGAAGGACTCTTTCAAAGCACCAACAATGAAATAAAAAGCCAATTGGACCTCCACCCTGACACGAGACCACAGTGAAATCTCGTACACACAGTGTTTCAGGTTACTATTAGTCCCTTTAGATTAGTTCACTTATGAATAAAATACTGAAAGTTAGCACTAAGAAACGGGGACATTTAACTTAAAATGTTTACTTTCAAATCCTTAGTCTAGTGCCTAAAACCTGAATGGTAACCACACAGAATGCAAAGAATAAAAGTCGTTAGGCCTGTAACATTTTAGTGAGTTTCTAACATTATGACATCCTAGCACCCTAAAGCTGCTTCTAAGTGCTATGGTAACGCTTAGATAAAGCATTAAACAACTAAAGAGGAAACCTGCCTTTTGAGTTTCTTAGACTGGATCTCACATCATACCTTTGGACTTCTAGCTTCAGCTATGTTTCATCAATAAATTACAGCAATAACACTGGAAGAACAGAGGGCGCTAATGCATCTTTGTGGTAAAAGTTGACACAACGATGCATTTCATGCTAAAACATAGCACAACATGGTAGATTAGCATTTTGCATATTTACACAAAAAAAGCAAATTATGCAAATGTTTCACACACCCTACTTCTCTGACTGAGAGTAGTTGGTCAACAATGGTCAAATACTGTTTGGCCACTGAGTTTATCTCACATATTCAATACAAAAAAGGATTTTCCGACACTGGCACAAAATATGTCAGCTCTATCCACATGGTTATATTAGGCCTTCATCTTTGCAAACATTAAGCTTATTATGCAAGACGCCATATTGTAATCGCCATGTACATTAACTTAAACCAAAAACATGTCAGCATGGTAGAGTGGGTAGCCATAGTGATATTAGCATTTTTGTGTATGCTTTAAGAATTTAACTCTTTAATTTAGAGATAAAGAAACGCTAACATCAGGCAAAGAATGAAAACAGATGAAATTAAACCTTTTACGGTGCTCAGAAAACCTCTAGTAGTGTAGTAGCAAGATGCAAAACTGTAAAATATCCATGCAACAGCTATGTGCAGAGCACACCACACACTGTTACAGAAGGATTCAGAGCACTAGAGTTTAACAGTGCAGCAGAACAGAACCACCACCATATTCTGCTAGGTCCCAAGCACAATGACTGTATAACTGCTCAGTCTGTGCTACGTCACCCAATAATTCTGAGCTTCTTTGTCTATGCGTGGTCACAACCCCTGTTGCGGGACAGCCTTCACAAAGATGCCAGAAGATGGATTGGTACTGGCAATCTGTAGTAGAGGTGAACATGCAGAAACGTGATGTTGTTTTAGTTTATGTGCTCCAGGGCTATGTCCCACAGCTGCTGCGTGCCAAATTTTAATTTATAATCCATTGTCACCCAACACAAAGCTGTTGTTTTTTGCCCCTGCAGATCCACAACTCCTTGATAGCATCAGCTAAAACAGGAGCCCATGCCTCTGACTTTCCACTGCCACCATGATTTGCTGCATCCCAAGCCCGATCTGTTCCTTGTTGTTCAGACAAGTTCACAATTAGGATCCATGTGGTGGGAGTGATGTGGGAGTGATGTGAACAACTCCATTCTAGATGAGGAGGCGAATGGAAGCACCAGCTAGCCACAGGGTGAGAGGCAATTAGAAATTGCAGCGTTAGCAAGCCAAATAGAAGAGGGTGTTCTGCCCCACTAGGAAACATACACCTAATACATCAAGACCATATGTCCTTAAAGAAATAATCTAATCAACATTACTGACCCTTTCAACAAGCTGTGGCTGAGAGGAACATTCCCAAAGCCACATATGTCAAGAGGAACTAACCGAGATGCATTCTCAATGTGTTATATTTGTATTTCCTACATGAAATCTGTATCACAGCTAAACACCCCTATAGCCAGACCTACGTTTGTCATATTTCTTTCCTGATTTGTGCTGAGGTTTCACTTTGCAGTAATTTACAAATAACCACAAAGACAAAGTAACTATATCATGGTCCATTCGCATATGCATTATTCCCTCAGCTCAGTTCACACACTGGTGATGTTTTCCTCATTTCAGATGTAATTTATTCTTACAAAGTAAGTATTGAAAAGGTGGACGTGAGCATGGGGATTGTAACTTATAGTCTCAGTGCTACTCTTTGAAATACTTTGAAAATATACTTTTAATTTTAACACTGCTCCGATGCTGTCTTGTTTCCCTTTATATTGTATTTATAGGTTGCTGGAGAAAGACTCTTTTCTGACAACGCATAAGAGGACAACATTATAATAATTTGAAGGTTGCATACATTATGTATTAAAGGTATAAGTATTAGTTTAGAATTTACAATTGTTATTTAGTCAAAGTTTGGTTTATTTCTAAAGAATTAATAAAGTTATAGTAATTTAAAGGTGTTCCATAAATTACAAATTTAAGGTATACTATAACTTTAGACTTTGTAATCTTTGTGTAGTTTGGGTTTGATTTGTATACAGAGAATAAATAAAGTGTTCCTAACTATAGCAATGGTTTAACCATTGGCTTACTGTTAGAAATGGGGTTTTTGGTTGGCAGTCAGGTTACCCTCTGTCCAAGCAAGAACCCTCACTCTAGTCAGGGTAAGTCACACACAATCCAAAGTATACTGTGCCCACCCTCTGGTAGCTTGGCACGAGCAGTCAGGCTTAACTTAGAAGGCAATGTGTAAAGTATTTGTGCAATAAATCATACATTAACACAATATAGCACCACAAAAATACACCACACAGTGTTTAGAAAAATATAGAATATTTATCTGGATATTTGTAGATCAACACAATAAAAGATGCAATAAGAATTTGTAGAAATATCACTGAAAGGTGATATAAAGTGTCTTAAGTCTTTAAAAAGCAAACAAAGTCTCTTTCAAGCACAAAGTTCCTGGTTTGGAGTGGAAAATCTCCGCAGAGGGCCACAGAGGAGGAGATGCGTGGAAAAATGGTGTGTGCATCGGTTTCGCCCCTTCACACACGGATTTGCGTTGTTATTTTTCACGAGGGGAGACGTGCTTCGTTCTGCGGGAAAAAAAATGGTGTGTGCGTCAGTTTTGCCCCTTCACACACGGACTTGCGTCGTTATTTTTCACTCTGGAAGACGTACGTCGTTTTCCAGCATGCGGCCCAACTCCTTCTATGGTTCGCAGGATTACCAGATGTCCCAGAGTCTGTGCGTGGAATCCTAGACTTGTTAACCGGCTGCGCGTCGTTCCGGGGAGCTGTGCTTGGAATTTTCTTCCTCACGGCTGGGGTCGCGTCGATTTCCTCTCTGGAAGTCAGACGGCATTGTCCAGGCGAGGCCGTGCGTCGAAGTTCCGGTCGCACCACAGGCGTCGCGTCTAGCGGCGGCGTTCCGGATCAGCGTGCAGTGAATTTCTCACCGATGAACAAGCTGTGCGTCGAATTTTTCGCCGCACACGGCGTCCAGTTGAAAGAAAGAAGTCTTTTTGGTCCTGAGACTTCAAAAAACAGGAGGCAAGCTCTATCCAAGCCCTTGGAGAGCACTTTTACAGCCAGACAAGAGTTTAGCAAGGCAGCAGGCCAACAGCAAGGCAGCAGTCCTTTGTAGAAAGCAGACAGGTGAGTCCTTTGAGCAGCCAGGCAGTTCTTCTTGGCAGGATGTAGGTTCTGGTTCAGGTTTCTTCTCCAGCAAGTGTCTGAGGTGGTAGGGCAGAGGCCCTGTTTTATACCTAAATGTGCCTTTGAAGTGGGGGAGACTTCAAAGAGTGGCTTAGAAGTGAACCAGGTCCACTTTCAGTTCAATCCTGTCTGCCAGAGTCCCAGTAGGGGGTGTGGCAGTCCTTTGTGTCAGAGCAGGCCCTCCACCCTCCCAGCCCAGGAAGACCCATTCAAAATGCAGATGTATGCAAGTGAGGCTGAGTACCCTGTGTTTGGGGTGTGTCTGAGTGAATGCACAAGGAGCTGTCAACTAAACCTAGCCAGATGTGGATTGTAAGGCACAGAAAGATTTAAGTGCAGAGAAATGCTCTCTTTCTAAAAGTGGCATTTCTAAAATAGTAATACTAAATCCAACTTCACCAGTCAGCAGGATTTTGTATTACCATTCTGGCCATACTAAATATGACCTTCCTACTCCCTTCAGATCAGCAGCTGCCACTTCAACAATGTATGAGGGCAGCCCCAATGTTAGCCTCTGAAGGGAGCAGGCCTCACAGTAGTGTAAAAACGAAATTAGGAGTTTTACACTACCAGGACATGTAAACTACACAGGTACATGTCTTGCCTTTTATCCACACAGCACGCTGCTCTAGGGGTTACCTTGGGCACACATTAGAGGTGACATATGTGTAGAAAAATGGGAGCTTTAGGCTTGGTAAGTACTTTTAAATGCCATGTCGAAGTGGCAGTGAAACTGCACACACAGGCCTTGCAATGGCAGGCCTGGGACAAGGTAAAGGGGCTACTTGAGTGGGTGGCACAACCAGTGCTGCAGGCCCACTAGTAGCATTTAATCTACAGGCCCTAGGCACATACAGTGCACATTACTCTGAACTTATAAGTATATTAAATAGTCCAATTGGGTATGATCCAAAGTTACCATGTTTAAAGGGAGAGAGCATATGCACTTTAGCACTGGTTAGCAGTGGAAAAGTGTGCAGAGTCTAAAAGCACGCAAAAACAGAGTCCAAAAAGTGGAGGGAGGTGGGCAAAAAGTTAGGGGTGACCACCCTAAGGCATGTCAGGTCTAACACTTATACACTGAATTTTAATCTTTTTATTTTAATAAAATGTTATCTTGAAGCGTACAATTTTGTGTAGTTGAGTGGAGTGTCATACAGTAGAGTGGAGGACAGTGTCATACAGTGCAGTGTTGTATAGTGAAGTAGCATGAAGTGGAGTAGAGTATAGTGTGGTAAAGTGGGGTGGTGTACAGTGGAATAGCGTAAACTGGTGTAGAGTGCAGTGGCATAGAGTGAGCAAGTGTAGTGGTGTAGAGTGAAATACCATAGAGTGTAGTCATGTACACTGCAGTGGTGTACACTGGAGTGGTACAGAGTGGAATATAACACAGTGGTGTTGCATACAGTGGAGCGGCATAGAGTGGAGTGGTGTACAGAGTAATAGCTTTGAGTGACGTGGCGTACACTAGAGTTCTGTACAGTATATTAGTGTACAGTGGAGAAGCATAAATTGCAGTTTCATACAGTGGAGCAGCATAGACTAGAGTGACGTAGAGTGGAATAGCATACGGTGTAATGGTGTAGAGTGGAGTGCTATAGAATTAAGTAGCATAGAGTGGAGTGGTGTACAATAGAATATGGTGAATTGGAGTGGCCCTAAGTGAAGTGACATAGACTGGAGTAGTATAAATTGGAATAGCATGGAGTGGAGTTGCATATAGTAGAGTTGCATACAGTGGCATAGTGTACAGTGGAGTGGGGTAGAGTAAGTGTTGCACAGTGGAGTGGTATATACTAGATTGGTGAAGAATGGTGTGGCGTAGAGTGGAATAGCATAGAGTAGTGTGAGGTAGAGTGGAGTGCAGTAGAGTGGAGTTGCATACAATCTAATAGTGTGTAGTAAAGTGCCATAAAATGGTGTAGCCTAGATTCAGTGGTGTAACAAAGGTCCCTGCAGCCCCTGTGGTGTGGGGGGGGACCCTGAGCTCCAAGCGGCCCCCTCAGCACACCGTTCTCCGGCCTGAAATCTCCTGAGTGAGTCCAGAGGGGGGACTTCCACATACTTTGCAAGGGGGGGCCCTCAAGTTTTGTTATGCCACTGCATAGAGTGGAGTGTTGCGCAGTGGTGTGCAGTGGAATAGCATTCACTGTAGTGGCATACAGTGGAGTGGGAAAGAGTAGAGTGGCATACAATGGAGTGGCGTACAGTGGAATAGTGTATAGTGGAGTGGCACACATTGGAGTTGGATACAGTGGAACAACGTAGAGTCTAGTGGCATAGAGTCGAGTAGATTAAGGTAGAGTGGCGTGGTGTAACCTGGAGTGGTGTACAGTGTAGTAACATACCGTGGAGTGCCATACTGTGAAATAGGTGGTCATTCTGACCCTGGCGGTCTTTGACCGCCAGGGCGGAGGACCGCGGGAGCACCGCCGACAGGCCGGCGGTGCTCCAATGGGGATTCCGACCGCGGCGGTAAAGCCGCGGTCGGACCGGCACCACTGGCGGGGTCCCGCCAGTGTACCGCGGCCCCATTGAATCCTCCGCGGCGGCGCAGCTTGCTGCACCGCCGCGGGGATTCCGACCCCCCCTACCGCCATCCAGATCCCGGCGGTCGGACCGCCGAGATCCGGATGGCGGTAGGGGGGGTCGCGGGGCCCCTGGGGGCCCCTGCAGTGCCCATGCCACTGGCATGGGCATTGCAGGGGCCCCCGTAAGAGGGCCCCTACATGTATTTCACTGTCTGCTGCGCAGACAGTGAAATACGCGACGGGTGCAACTGCACCCGTCGCACAGCTTCCACTCCGCCGGCTCGATTCCGAGCCGGCTTCATCGTGGAAGCCTCTTTCCCGCTGGGCTGGCTGGCGGTCTGAAGGCGACCGCCCGCCAGCCCAGCGGGAAAGTCAGAATTACCGCCGCGGTCTTTCGACCGCGGAACGGTAACCTGACGGCGGGACTTTGGCGGGCGGCCTCCGCCGCCCGCCAAGGTCAGAATGAGGGCCATAGTGTACAGTGGATTGGTGTAGAGTGGGGCAGTATAGAGTGGACTAGCATAGACTGTAGTGTTGTAGAGTGGAGTTGTTTAGAGTGGAAAAGCATAGGGGGGAATAGTGTAGTGGAGCGGTGTACAGTTTAGTGGCGTACTCTGCAGTGACATAGAACGAAAAGGCAAAGAGTGTAATAGAGTACAGCGAGTGGTTTAGAGTGTAGCAGCACAGAATGAAGTATGATAGTGGAGTGGGGGTACAGTGGATTAGTATAGAGTGGAGTGGTGTGAGGTGGATTAATGTAGAGTGGAGTGGCATATAGTGTAGTGACATAGACTGGAGTGGCACAGAGTGTAATAATATAGAATGGGGTGGCATAGAGCCAATTGGCATAGAGTGGAGTGTGGTACTTGAAACAAATGTATCATGAAAGTGGGTGAACTGATGTAGATGTAATGTGCCAGAAAAATAGATTATGAGGTGTAAATGCTCATTTTGGGTAGGTTTGATAGTAGGTGTAAATAGTGTAAGTAATGTTAAAGTGTTAAAATACTTAGTAATAAATTGTACTGCTGTATACACAAACACACACACATATATCTTAAAAAATTGTGCATTTACACATGTGAACATACTTCACAAGTCATCATATGTCAACAATGTTTGTGTTAATCCCTTTATGATGTGTCTTTGGGAAGAATATTTGTAATCTTAGGACATCAAGATATTTGCTTCCTGTGAGAAATTGGGTTGTTGGTTGTGGGGAGGGGGGGGTGAGCCCTTCTTAAGCAACAGCCACAATCCTTGTCAGGGTGAACCACATCAATGTGCTATATTAGCCTGTGCTTAAACCCTCTGGTTGTCTGGCACAAAAGCAGTTAGGCTTAATATAGAGGTAATGTGTAAAGTATTTATGTGGCACACACACAGTGATAGAATGAAAACACAACTCAAGAAAAATCCCACACCAATCAAGAAAAATAGAGTAAATAAACAATCAATACATAAATTAATTATTAAACTAATTAACCCCTTAGCTGCTGGGCCTTTTCTGCCCCCAGTGCTGAGCCTGTTTTAGGCTATTTGGGGAAGTTCGCACTGAGCTCTTCATACCTTTTTGTCCACATAAGCTATACAAGCCAAATTTGTGTACTTTTTTCCAACATCCTAGGGATTGTAAAGGTACCCAGAGTTTGTAGGTTCTCCTGGAGGAGACGAAGAAATTAGTCCAGATACAGCGAAAATTTCATTTTTTAAAGAAAAATAGGACAAAAGGGTTGCTGAAGAAGGCTTGTGGTTTTTTCCCCTGAAAATGGCATCCACAAAGGGTTTGTGGTGCTGAAATCACCATCATCCCAGCTTTCAGGAACAGGCAGACTTGAATAAGAAAACCACATTTTTCAGCACAATTTTGGCATTTTACTGGGACATACCCCATTTTTACTATTTGTTGTGCTTTCAGCCTCCTTCCAGTTAGTGACATAAATGGATATGAAACCAATGCTGGATCCCAGAAGGCTAAACATTTTTGAAACGTAGACAAAATTCTGAATTCACCAAGGTGTCATTTGTGTAGATCCTATAAGGTTTTCCTACAGAAAATGACAGCTGAAATAAAAAGATATTGAAATTGAGGTAACAAAATAGCAATTTTTCTCTACGTTTTACTCTATAACTTTTTCCTGCGATGTCAGATTTTTTAAAACAATATATTGTTACGTCTGCTGGACTCTTCTGATTGCGGGGAAATATAGGGCTCATAGGTTCATCAAGAACCTTAGGTACCCAGAGCCAATAAATGAGCTGCATCTTGCAATGGGCTCTCATTCTATGCTGGTATACAGCAATTCGTTTGCTGAAATATAAAGAGTGAAAAATAGGTACCAAGAAAACGTTTGTATTTCCAAAATTGGCACAAAGTAAGGTGTTGAGAAGCAGTGGTTATTTGTACATCTCTGAATTCTGGGGTGACCATACTAGCATGTGAATTACAGTGTATTTCTCAAATAGACGTCTTTTTTACACACTGTCTTACATTTGGAAGGGAAAAATGTAGAGAAAGACCAGGGGCAATAACACTTGTTCTGCTATTCTGTGTTCCCCAAAGTCTCCTGATAAAAATAGTACCTCACTTGCGTGGGTAGGCCTAATACCAGCAACAGGAACCGCAACATGGACACATCACATTTGTACATTGAAAACTGACGCGTTTTTTGGAAAGTGCCTAGCTGTGTATTTTGCCCGCTAGCTCAGCCGGCACCGAGGGAAACCTACCAAACCTGTGCATTGTTTAAAACTAGACTCCTAGGAGAATCCATAATGGAGTGACTTGTGGGGCTCTCACCAGGTTCTGTTACCCAGAATCATTACAAACCTCAAAATGTGGCCAAAAAAACACTTTTTCCTCACATTTCTGTGACAGCAAGTTTTGGAATCTGAGAGGAGCCACAAATTTCCTTCCACCCAGTGTTCCCCCAAGTCTCCTGATAAAAATGGTACCTCACTTGTCTGGGTAGGCCTAGTGCCCACAACAGGAAATGCCCCAAAACACAACGTGGATACATCACATTTTCCCAAAGCAAACATAGCTGTCTTTTGCCTAGCTGTGGATTTTGGCCGCTAGCTCAGCTGGCACCTAGGGAATCTTACTAAACCTGTGCATTTTTTAAAACTAGACACCTAGAGGAATCCAAGATGGGGTTACTTGTCGGGCTCTCACCATGTTTTGTTGCCCAGAATCCTTTGCAAACCTCAATATTTGGCAACAAACACACTTTTTCCTCACATTTCGGTGATGGAAAGTTGTGGAACCTGAGAGGAGCCACACATTTCCTTCCACCCAGCATTCCCCCAAGTCTCTCAATAAAAATGGTACATCACTTGCGTGGGTAGGCCTATTGCACGCGCCAGGAATAGATGACACAACGGTCAATGCTGGTCCACGGGAAACATCCTGAACAACTAGGTCTAAACCACTACTTACCTGAACCACTACTGCTAAACAACTAAAAAGTCTCTACAACTAAGTACTGAACAACTACTGTCTACACAACAATTGTGCCTGAATAACAATTGCCTGAACAACCAATTTTAAGGTAAGGTTTTCTTTTTGTTTTTTTTATGGCTTATTAGTTGTTTAGAATATATATATATATATATATATATATATATATATTAGTTGTTCAGGCAATTACTTTTTATCTTATCTTTGTTTTCCTGGACTGGGTACAGTGGCTGGTTCATCTCTCATGGCGTTTCTCAGCACTTTCTCTCCAATTTGTCCCTTCGACCTTCGGCCATACTTTTCTGGTTTCTGTTCTTTCTGGTCTTTTCCAAACCCATCTCCCTTTACCTCTTTCCTTCCTGTTTCTACCTCCTTCTTCCTTTTTGGTTTTTGGATAATCTCTAATCTTATTTCTCTATTATATTCCTTTTTTGATTTCCCTGTCTTTTTAACTGTATTTTTTCCTTTTTTCCCACTTTTTTCTCCAATTTTCTATTTTTATTATGTATCCTATTTCTTTTTTATCTTACAAATTCATATTGGCATAGTGGTCTGCATGCATTTTTGATTTCTATTCTGTATTTCTATGTTATTCATGTATCACGTTTTACAGTTTTCTTCATGACTAGCTTTTATGGAATGTCAAAGGTCTCCGTAACCCTGTTAAATGACCTACGGGTTCTTACACACCTTTCTAAAATCTCTTGTCATGTATCATTGTTGCACGAGACCCATCTTCTTGAAAAATACATTCATATGCTCAAAAAAAGATGAGTTGGTTCTGTTTACTGCTCTCCAGTTGTTTCTCACAAAAATGGTGTGATTATATTATTTGATAAAAGTCTATTGGTTACTGTTTTACAACAGCAAATTAATTTTGATGGTAGATATTTACAATTAGATGTTTCAATTAATGATTGTGCTTATTCTGTTATTAATGTCTAAGGACCTAACAGCGTGAATGAACAATTTGGGGATTCACTCTCTAAATTGTTATTTCTCAACAATGGCGATCTCATTTTAGGAGGGGATTGTAATCAGTTGCTAGAACTGTTCTTAGACAGAAAATCAACTGTTAAATATATTCCAAATAATATGAAAAATGGCTTTCACAGACAATTTCTGTTAGAGGTCTTGTTGATGCTTGGTGTCTTTATAACCCAGATCTTTTAGAATACGCTTTCTTTTCCCCCACTCATCATTTCTCTTCCAGAGTAGATTATATTTTCTTTGACAAGGATCTCACACAACATCCAATACATACTGAATGAGGCCCCATGCTGATTTCTAATCACATCCAGTGATAATACACCTAGAGCCATCACATTCCCCCACACGTTCCTGTAGATAGCATTTTAACAATTGGTTATTGCAAGATAAACAATTTGTTTTGGATTTTTAACAGTTTCCTACTGAATTTTTCCACATTAATACTACTTCCGATGTCAAGTTCCGCCACGTTTGGGATTCTTTTGAGGCCTCTGCACATGGTTTTAGTATTATGTTTCCCCTAAGAAAAGAGCTGCTGCCAAGGAATCATCTGATCTTTTGCAGCATATTAAAAAATTTGAATATTAGTATTATTCTTTATCCAATAAAAACATCCTAGACCAACTTCTTCAAGCTAAGCTTAGCTTTAATAAAGCTTCCATAAATAATGATTGTAATGCTCTTCTAAAAATGTATGCAAAATATTATGGTGGTTCTAATAAGGTGGGCAAAATATCAGCAAACTACCTCAAGGTTAAAAAACAAAAATCTAAAATAGAAGTTATTTGAGATGCCTCTGGTAAGCAATTATTTAAAGATCAAGACATTCTCACTCATTTTAGTAGGTTCTACTCTAATCCATATACTGAAGATAACCTTCCTACTCAAGATTTGCTTGATTCATTTTTCAGTACTATTCCCAAAATTCAAACTCCACAGATTGATTTTTCCCCGCTAAAGGCTGACATCCCTTTAGCAAAGATACGCTCAGTCATTTCCAAATTACCAAAGGATAAGGCTTGATGGTTTTACAATTGAATTCTACTCCAAATTCTCTCACCTTCTAATTCCCAAGCTTCATAACCTAATACAGCATTTTCTAACTTTTTTGGCTCTTATTCTGAAGAAATGATTTGTTTAAGTCCAATAAAAGATAAGGACTTGGCAGACTGTAAAACAGCTTTACTGTTTGGGCTGTGTTTGTGCCTCACCTGGAGAATTGCCCTTTTAGTCCTGTTGAATTGGCTATGGTGTGTACTCTTTCACTGCTGACATTCTGTAGTACTGTGATGATGTAAGACATTCTGGTGCTGGGCTGTGAGTAGAAACATTGTTAGAATGTTGATATTGGAAGTGTTGGACAGTTATTGTATGAACTGAAGATGCTCTGGATGTTCACTGGCTGTGGTGCTCCACAACCGTGTAGCCTCTACTAATGAACCAGTACTTATCTTCATCCCGTGGTCAGAGTACTTGCTACCAGATTTTTGACAACAAGCTGGCTAAAAGCACGGACCTACACATGGTTTGTTTGTGGAATTATTTCTTATTTTGTACAGGAAGATTTATGTGGTACATAGGATGGACCTAAGCACAGAACAGTATCGCCCTGGATTCACTTACTTTTCTGATTTGTCATCTTGTGGAGACTATCCTAATCGGATTACCTGGCAATGTATAGCTGAGACTGCAAAAGTAATAATCGAGCCTGCAGTGTTGCAGAGCAGTGAAGGAGGAATGCAGAGCGGGGAAGGAACTTGTATCTTACCATCATGTGCTTATTATTGGCAATATTACATTTCGTGAAAAAATAATGAGGATTTGCGGTGAGGAATCCGCTACGCCATGTCATCACGTTCGACGTCGGACACACACACATTTTAATATTCTGCCTGATCCTGCCTGTGATGTTATCTTCGTACATTGTCCGAGGAGTGAGGCATTCCTGGTTTGTAGCACCACGTCATTGCGTTTACCTATTCTGCTTAACTCGCCTATTTCTGATGTCTTTCTGTATGCCAACCTATGAGTGAGGAATTCCTGTTTGACGCTGCCTGACTTGCATGCGTCACAGTGCGCCGGTCATCTGCTGAGCTCCATCAGTCACTGTGCAGATTGTGGTGATTCACACACCTAATCAATACCCAGTTTCTTTAGCAACAATGTGTTCTGTTTCTCCATGGCTGATGGTGCTTAGTTTAGCTTTGACAGAGCAGTTCACGGTGATTCTAACACCATACTATTTTTACTTAAATACTGTGTTTTTGTTGTTTCATAGAGCGGATCATGGGGATTCACACCCCTTAATTCACACATCTTACTATATTATCTCATTAAAAAAAGGATTCAAACAGCGCTTGTATATTAATAATAGTTGTTTTAACAGTAAGCATGTCTAATATTCAAGGGGTTTCACCACCACCAGTATTTTTGGATATGCTAGCTGAACCTCCTGTTGGGTGGTATGTTTGGTTTGATTCATTTGAAATGTATTTAGGTGCTACAGGACCCTTAGGATTTAGTGCAGAAAGAAAAATGTATTCTTCTTCATTCTTTAGGGTTTGAAGCTAGATCTGACTGCAAACATCTACTTGATGTACCTGTACAAGAGGTTGATAATGCTTTAGATGAGTATGAAACAGAATAGGTTTGACAAGCAACCAGACATAAATTAAAAAAACAAAAAATTAAGGAGAGGGTGTGAGGCCATGCATTTCAGTATTTCGTAGACTTGCTTCTGTTTGTATATTTGAAAATTTCACAGACCAACTTATTAGAGATCAGTTTGTGTGTCAATGTAAAGACAAACAAATTAGTCAAAAATGATTAGCCATGAGTAATCCAACTCTTGAAGAGACTATAAAGGTATCAAAGAGCATTGAGGTTTCACAAGTCTTTTTATAGGAGCTTAATGATTACCCACTTGTAATGCTGAAAGTAGTTGCAATCACCAAACCGATGCAGAACGGGGAAAGACCAAACAAGAGCTTTAACTCGGAGTTCAACAATACAAATGTGTGCTTTCAGTGTGGTAACACTCCACATGCAAAAGGGGGGGATTATCCAGCAACTAATGTTTCTTGAAACTATTGTACAAAAATTGGGCATTTCGCCAAAGTGTGTTGTAGAATTGAACTTTTGGGTTACATTGAGGGTGATCTAGAATTTAAAGATAGAAGGATCCTGGGGTGGTTTCACCAGCGTTTATTTGGCATGGTATTGAAACCTGGAGCAAAATAACAGGTTTTAGCAGTGGATTGTGAAGGGGAAAATAAAAAATGGTCAGGTTTCCTTCTGTGTTCACGAATCGTTTAGGCAAAATTAATGTGTTCAAACATAGCATTAAAATCAAAGAAGGGGCTGTTCCCACCACCAAAAAATCAGGCGTGTTCCTTTTAGAATTAGGGAAGACTTAGAAAAGGAACTTATTAAGTTGTGCAACAATGGCATTATTGAGCCCATTGAGTCCTCATTATAGCTGTCATCCTTGGTTGTAATTCGCGAAAGAGATGGACAATTAAGGGTAATTAAGGGTATGTGTTGATCTTAGGTCCTTGAACAAGGAAATTGGGGTAGACTCACACCCACTACCAAAGATCAGTGATCTCTTTGCATGTCTAAGGGGTGCCAAAATATTGTCTAAACTCAATCAGGCCAGTGCTTATCATCAGGTTGAACTTCATCCTGATTCACATAATTTCACTGCGTTCATTTCACAGATAGGAAATTTTCAAAATTGACACATACCTTTTGGCTGGGCCACCGTGGCTTTAGTCTTTCAAAGAGTCGTGCATAATTTGCTTAAAGAGATTGTGGGTGTATTTGTGTTTCAGTATGATGTTCTGGTCTTTGCTGACAATGAAGAAGCTCATGAGCGATTCTCCAAAATGTATTAAGTGTTTTTCAAAAACAAGGAGTGGTACGGAAGACAAAAAAGTGTAAGTTTGGTTGCACAGAGATTGAGTATTTAGGATGTGATTTCAGTGGAAGGAATCAAACCGAGCCCTGGTTTAGTTGATGCAGTCACCATGGCTCCTCCTCCTAACAGACAAGACAGGGGTTGACTCATTATTTGGTTTATGTGAGCTTTACTCCAGATACATTTCAGACTTTGCTACTAAGGTGCATCCTGTTACCAATTTGTCAAAGAAAGGAGTAAAGTTTGTGTGGAGGAACGTGTGTATGAAAGCATTTGAAGAAATTTAAGTGATGCTAGGTCAGAGTGGAGCTCTCAAACCTTTTGACTGCAAACAGTCATGCTGTATTACGGTTGATGCCAGTCAAGTAGGTCTATGAGTTATGTTAACACAGGAATTTGATGGCTCTGAAAATACAGTGGCTTTTGCATCTAGGGTGCTCAGAGAACCGGAATTTCAATATTCTGTTATTGAGAAGGAACTATTAAGGTCTGTATGGGCCATTTGGGGAAGGCGTTTCAAGTTGTTAACTGATCATAAACCCTTAGTCAGTATACTGGGCAGTGGAGTGAATAGGTGCTGTATCCTCAGATTTCTGAGGATAGTCTCAAAAATGTTACAGTATAAGTTTGATATTGACTATATCACAAGAGGAAAGAATGGAAGTGCTCTTTGTCATGTTTTCCGCAAAAGAAAAAAAATGCGGAAGTAAAATTTTCTGATTTGGTGTAGGAAGATTGTGAAGATTGTATGGTAGCAGCTCTGGATGTACCTGATATGAGGACATGCATAGATAATGAATGGATGCTTGCTATGTCAGATGATGATATTTTGCAACAAGTTTGCGAAATGGTTAGAAATGGATGTCCTGTGTCCCCATTGTTGCAACCTCACTGTAAAGTAAGTAGTGAGATTTCTATTGAAGATGGAATGTTTTTGCACACAGGTAAAATTATTCCACCACATTCGGTCAGAGTGGATAGTATCAAGAAGGCACATTAGGGCCATTTGCGTATGTCCCTTACCAAACGTCGTATTCATGAAACATTTTAGTGGCCAAGAATGGATGTGGAGGTGGAGGAGGTAATTGGTAATTGTTGGGTTTGTGGATCGGCTGATAAATGTTTGAAAGTGGTCACACCTCCTCTTTTGTCCATTGAGTGTCCAGACAGGTGATGGGAAAAGTTAGGGACTGGCGTTATGGGACCTTATGAAGTGTTATCTTGTGGTAATAAGTACATTTTGGTGTTGATGGATTATGCGTCTAAATGGCCTAAGATTAAAATGGTTAAGGAACCTACCTCCAGGATAGTTGTTGATTTCCTTAAGAAAATGTTTATGAGAGAAGGTTTCCTAAAGATTCTCATTCCAGGTAATGGTACTCAATTTGTAAGCCATGATTTTGAAAAGTTTATGGAATCTTGTTGCATTAAACACATGAAGAGTTTTCTTTATCATCCACAAACTAATGGTTTGGTGGAGAGGATGAATTGGACTGTGGGTGAGTGTATTAAGTGGGCCAAAAATGGACACCGTGATGTAGAGAAGTCTCTAAATAGTATGATTTGGTTTTACAGAACCATACCACACTCACCTACAGAAGACTCTCCTTTTGAGTTATTAAGGGGAAGAATGGCAAATACAAGCAGCAGACCAGCATGGATAGCAATGTGGTTTAAAAAAATCTGATGTGACAAGTTTGATGCAGGTTGTAAGAGAAAACTTGAATCAAATTCAACAAAAACAAAAGAAATGGTATGACACCAAAAAGGGTGTCAAATTAACACCTTTACAAGTTGGAAATATGGTTTGTATCAAGTCACCCATAGATGTAAAAAATGGAAAGAGAAAATTTGGGAGACCTGTTAGAGTTTTGAAGATTCTTGGCAAGGCCATCCAAGTTGATGGAGGTCATTGGTGAAATCTTGCTAAAGTTGTAAAGGAAAAAGGTTGCTGTCAAACTGGTAATCCAAAAACTGAACAAGTTGGTGTGAAAGGACCCAATGAAGAAAATGATGATGTTGAGAGGAATAATAATAAGAAAAGGAGGCAGAGCTCAAGGAACATAGGCCCTCATTCTGACCTTGGCGGGCGGCGGAGGCCGCCCGCCAAAGTCCCGCCGTCAGGTTACCGTTCCGCGGTCGAAAGACCGCGGCGGTAATTCTGACTTTCCCGCTGGGCTGGCGGGCGGTCTCCTTCAGACCGCCAGCCAGCCCAGCGGGAAAGAGGCTTCCACGATGAAGCCGGCTCGGAATCGAGCCGGCGGAGTGGAAGCTGTGCGACGGGTGCAGTTGCACCCGTCGCGTATTTCACTGTCTGCGCAGCAGACAGTGAAATACATGTAGGGGCCCTCTTACGGGGGCCCCTGCAATGCCCATGCCAGTGGCATGGGCACTGCAGGGGCCCCCAGGGGCCCCGCGACCCCCCCTACCGCCATCCGGATCTCGGCGGTCCGACCGCCGGGATCTGGATGGCGGTAGGGGGGGTCGGAATCCCCGCGGCGGTGCAGCAAGCTGCGCCGCCGCGGAGGATTCAATGGGGCCGCGGTACACTGGCGGGACCCCGCCAGTGGTGCCGGTCCGACCGCGGCTTTACCGCCGCGGTCGGAATCCCCATTGGAGCACCGCCGGCTTGTCGGCGGTGCTCCCGCGGTCCTCCGCCCTGGCGGTCAAAGACCGCCAGGGTCAGAATGAGGGCCATAGTCATTCCGAGGAGATATTGTGAATAATTTTCTCTAGTATATTTTGCTATATATTCATATTCATTTTTGTATTTATTAATCGCTGTATTTGTCTCTCGTCTGTGGATGTTATGTTAAGACAATGTTTATTTTAGGTTTTTTTATGAGGAAGGGAAGATGTGTAGTACTGTGATGAGTGCTGTGATGATGTAGTACATTCTGGTACTGGGCTGTGAGTAGGAACATTTTTAGAATGTTGATATTGGAAGTGTTGAACAGTTATTGCTCGAACTGTAGATGCATTCGATGTTCGCTGGCTGTGCTGCTCTACAACTGTGTAGCCTCTACTAATATACCAGTACTTATCTTCATCCTATGGTCAAAGTACTTACTACACATTCTTCATGTGACTACGTGTTCACATCTTGGTTGCAGACATTCTTTATTTTCAAATGACCCCCGATCCACTTGACTCTCCCCTCTGAGCCAGTTTCATTTATTCATTGTCAGCACCCATCCTGCCCCCCCGTCTCCCCATTTGCTGCTCTTGGTATTGCTTTCTTCCGCACATTCCCCCACTTGCTCCATGCCATGATTACATTTGTATTTTGTTAAGTGTGCTGTTTTTAATTATGTAATTAACACATGTACTGTGTCCAGCTCGGAATAGACACATGTCATCTATTTTGAATTTGAAACCTGTGGAAACATTTTTGTGGTGAAATGAATATTAGAACCAGTGTGCCAAGGCTCATTAGTCTGCTCCTTATCCGCTGGACCACTCTGGTAGTGCTTTGTTTCTTTATCATGCTTACTACTCATTCTCTTTCCCAGTCCATTACTCTTTCCACCACTGACTCATGTTCATTTCTTTGCCTACCTGGTCATAGCATTTTCCAGCTCTGTTCTATTAATTCCTTTCTGACCATTACTCTCTCTTCACATTCGGATGATCACTTTCCCCAGCGTCATCATCTTTTGGCTTACCATATGCCCTTTGCGTAGTCCCCAAGCATCTCTCTCCCTACATGCCATGGCGGTTCCATTTCCTCTAAGTTTGCATGTGGCTAACAGTGATGCCTTTATTGGTTTAAACTATGATTGTACCGTTTATTGTGTAATTTGATTTTCAGACTCGTGGAAACCATTGCATGGTAAAAAGGGGATCAGAACCACATGTTTGTTCTTGATCTTATGTTATCACCCTGAAAAAAAGAATTTCCATGAGTACTAAAGAGAGGGGGTATGGCTCCACCCACGTTTTGGTGGACAAGAGAACATACTTTGACTAGGCAGAAGGTCTTCTTCAACAGAAAAAGTCTTACTGTCCAAGAGCTGTAATAATTTTTGTATCACGTTCTGTGAGTCAGAGGTCATTAATCCCAGTCAACTCTCCTTTTATTTCCGTGACAAACTTCAGAGATTCCTTAACATGGCACTCCTGGGAAGACTAGTGTTTTTCCTTTTCAATTCCTAGTTTTCAGATGTTTGGACTGGAGAGACTTGTTTATGCTTGTTGGCTCCCAAAATGTAATTTAATTATTAATTTTCTTATTTAATTTGTATAAATTGAATTACTAATAATATATTTAAATAACTTAAAATGTATTTCATATACTGTAATTTTAAACAACCCTTCTTTGAATCCTAAAAGAAAATGACTGCCCTTTAACGCTACCATTCCCTGAACCCTGAAATCTCCTTGCCACATCTAAAGGCTACCCTTTCCTCAACACTGAAAACCCCACAGCACCCCTTAATACTACCCTGCACTGATCCATATGAACCCAATACAAATCCTTAATGCTATCCTTCTCTACACCCTAAAAGCTGCTTACTACCCAGTAATGCTACCCTTCTACGAACCATACTGCATAATGCAACCTTTCTGTGAACATTAAAGCTAAACTTCTTTTTACAGTTAAAGCTACCATTCCATGATCCCAAAAAAAACCCTTGCTATCCTTTTATGCTACCCTTCATTGAACCAGAAAACCTTATTACCTTTTAATACTAACTTTCCCTGAAACCTAAAACCCCGTTCTGCCCTTTGATGCTGCCCTTTCTGGCACCCTAAATGCCCCTTCACATTACCCATCAATGGACTCTACCAACCCTGTATAACCCCTAAATGTACCCTTCATTGAAACCTAAAAATCCCATACTAGCCTTTAATGGTCCCATCCCTGAACCCTAAAAACCCTTACTATCCCTTAAAGCTGCCCTTTCTTAAGCCATAAAAAGGTACTCATCTCTGAATACCAGAAAGCCCTTACTACCCCTTAACGCTGTCCTTCAGTGAACCCTAAAAGCCCCACTACTCCCTAAAGCTACTGTCCTTGAACTCTAGAAACCGTTCATTAGCCTTTAATGCCACCAATCTCTAAAACCTAAAAAAAAGTATTATCCCTTACAGATACCCTTCTCTAAACCCTACAAGGCCCATACTACCCCTTAACACTACCCTTTCGTGAACCAGAAAACATTACTACCACTTAATGCTTCCTGCCCCTGAATCCTAAAGCCCTTTAATACCCCTTTAAGTGTCATAAGGACTCTCGTACTCCAATGAGACTGCTGAATTTGGGGTGGTAGCACCTCTGCGTTGTAGGTGATTGAGTCACTCCCACACCAGTTGGCGGCTGTCAGCCCAAGCCTCCCTGTTCACTTGTAGCACCTCACCAAAACCTAACCAATAAAGGGGATTTGTGGCAGCTTTCCATGGAACTCTGAAAACCCCTCAGGGAAAATCATGGTGAAACAATCCTTAGCCTTTTCTCTCCAAATACAAGTCTCGTACACACACACACAAGCAAGAAAAAAAATGCAGGACAGTTTTCAATACATTTATTAAAAAGACTGCAATCTATGATAAAATTCATGAGCTGCAATGATTAGGACAATGGGGAATAACAAAATCAGGATTTTGAAAATTAGAGATGTAAATATAAACAGTCCCAACATATTGTGATGAGTATACAATTCCTACCTAAAAGCCTAATCTCTAGCCCCTAAAGGTGAGCATGGCCATGTAAGCCAAATCTGTTCGTACAGTGTCCATGAGAAGCACACCACACCACCTTCCCTTGGTACAGGGTCAGACCGCAGGTCTCCAGATCAGGATCCCCTGGGGGCAAAAGGCTGAAGTCTACAAAAAACCTGCATGCAGCATGAATGGAAATTCTGGCTGCAACCCCTTCTAATGCCCTTTGTCCTACAAGATGTTTTTATGTGGGACATGTTTATGTTTATGCGCAGAAGGCTGATGCAGGTATGTACTTAAGAGCCAGACTGTTTATGCAGTCTTGGGGCCGGCAATACAAAATGTTGTTCTGTGTGCCTCACATTCTATTCTTGTGATTGCGAAGAAGAGAACATGATACAAAGTATGTCGTCTATAACACTGATAATGACGCTTTCTCAGAATACCAACTGGTAATTAAATTAAAACAATCCCACTAAAAGAAGCAATAATAAAATGAATAAAATTGAATACAGGGATAATAACTAGGCAAAAGGACACAGGCCACAAGCCTAAGCTAAGCTATCATTGTGCCAAAGCGACTAACTAAAATGGACCCACGACAACAGCTACCCTTCCTTGAACCCTGAAAACCCCTTGCTATAGCTTAATGCTACCTTTTCCTAAACCCTACAAAACCCTTACTGCTACCCATTTCTGAACCTTAATATTCCCTAACTACTCCTTAAAGCAAATCTTTCTGAACCATGAAATACCTCAATATCTCTAAATGATACCTATCCCTGAACTCTAAAAATCCTTACTAACCCTTAATGTCACCCTTCCCTGAAGCCTAAGTACCTAATTCTACCCCTTAATGCTACCAACCCTAAATCTGAAAAACTCCTTACTGCCCCTCAAAGCTCCCCTTCAGTGATCCTTAAAAAAAGTCACTAGTTCTCAAAGATATTCTTTCCTGAACTCTGCAAACACTTTGTTCCCCCTAGGTGTTGCCCTTCCCTGAATTCCAAATAAACCCTTACTACCTCTTAACCATAATGTTCACTGAATTTAGAAAAACCTAATAGCCCTTAATTTTACCTATCCCTAAACACTAAAAATTCCTTACTACCATTTAACACTATCCTTCTGTGGACCAGAAAACATTGCAACCATTTAACGCTACTCATCCTTGAACCTTAAAAATTCCTTACTCTACCTTAACACTACCCTTCCCTCCCTTTCCACTACCTTGCCGGGAACCCTAAAATCCCTTACTATATTAATGCAATCCATTCCTGAATTCCAGAGAAGCCCTTGTTACATCTTTTGAAACGTAAAGATTACTACCTCTTACCGCTACCCTTCCCTGAATACTACAAATCTTTAGTACCACTTAGCGCTATCGATCCCTAAATGTAGGGGTGGGCATAACTCATATACTTTGTTACTGTGTAATTATGCACAAATACTGCAAAATTACACCAGATTACCTGGAATGGCACGAGAAGCATAACCCTTTATTTTAGACTATTTTCTTTGAACACAAAAGGCACCCTCATGGCCAAAATGGGCCGGAAGATGCATTTTGCGATGAGAAAATAGTGCTCTATGGAACAGAACATGAACAGCAGCAACCAGCTGCCACTCACACTTTGTTCCAGTTCTCATGTAGTAAGCATTTTTGACCCAAATTTCTCTAAATTACGTGAGTGAGCATAATCATGTTATTTTCGATAATTTTGTGTCACAAGGGTATTGCGAAGTTACTGAAATTATCTCTTCATATTACCTTCCTTGAACACTACAAACTGTTTACTACCGCTTAATGCTGCCCTTCCCAGACCCCAGCGCAGATGTCAGGATGACATATCTTAAGCAATTCTTTAAAAAACGCATAGAATGTGCTTACTCTTTTGTCTTATGCTGTCAGCGGCTATGTGTCATTCCACCTTCCAGAAAGTGCTTTCATTAGAATGTATGAGGAACTATTTTTTTAAATTTGAAAAATATACTTGACTATGGTGTTCGTTACATTCTGTTCCTTTTCCCCTATATGCGTTCTATAAAGAGAGGAATAGTTTTTCTACTTTTTCCCACAATTGGCAAAGCGACTAGAAGAGCCTTTACTGTGATAAAGACAATTTGGGGGTCATTCCGACCCCGGCGGGCGGAGGGCACCGCCCGCCGGGCGGAAACCGCCAAAAGACTGCACCGCGGTCAAATGACCGCGGCGGTCATTCTAACTTTCCCGCTGGGCCGGCGGGCGATCTCCAAAAGATCGCCTGCCGGCCCAGCAGGAAAGCCCCTGCAAGGAGGAAGCCGGCTCCGAATGGAGCCGGCGGATTTGCAGGGGTGCGACGGGTGCAGTGGCACCCGTCGCGATTTTCAGTGTCTGCAAAGCAGACACTGAAAATGTTTGTGGGACCCTGTTAGGGGGCCCCTGCACTGCCCATGCCAGCCCAGGGGTCCCACGACACCCGTTCCCGCCAGCCTGGTTCTGGCGGTGTAAACCGCCAGAAACAGGCTGGCGGGAAGGGGGTCGGAATCCCCATGGCGGCGCTGCAAGCAGCGCCGCCATGGAGGATTCCCTGGGCCAGGGGTAAACCGGCGGGAAACCGCCGGTTCCCCTTTTCTGACCGCGGCTTTACCGCCGTGGTCAGAATGGCCCAGGAAGCACCGCCAGCCTGTTCCTGCTTCCTCTGCCCTCCACCCTGGCGGTTTCAAACCGCCAGGGTCGGAATGAGGGCCTTTGTGTCTAAAAAGCGTGCAAGCAGCATTTGTGAATTCATGTGCTTCCATTTATTGGTACATCGAAGCCAAACCTATTGGCTTTGCCAATGCTTGTTTACTATGTTTAGTTATCTGCATTGTATTGAGTCGAGACAAAAACATGGAAACACTTGAACCTATGCACTCAAGAACCACTCATTGTCTGGTCAGAAGAGCAGTCCTTTACATTTCTCTGGGTGCCAATATGGTGCCCCAATGCTTTACCCTGTAGTACTTATTCCTAAAATAAAAGTGTTGAGTGGTGCTATAGAAGGTATGAGTTTTTTGTGTGTGTGCGTATAGATGTATATTTACATAAGGGCCTCTTCTGGAATGTCTTCCATTCCTACCTTCAAAGGGCAGCTGGAAATGGAATGTTAATGCTTCTGACAGTATAAAACGGTGCGCAGAAGCAGAATTACGCTGTCCGTTTTAAATCTGTTCAGTGAAATCATTTTGAAGTGCCAGGGTTGAGTTATATCCATAAGTAATCGGTTTCCCTTTGTAGAAACTGAAGTTTTTTTTTATGTGCCAGGAAATCACACAGCAGGGATTCATAAATGCGGAGATTAGTTTCACCTCCAGTTGGAGTTTAGGTATCATAATCGTTCCTGGTGCTATGCTTATTTAATCCAGAAGTTATTACATTTTATGTTTTTTTCCCTCACATTAGTTATTACTTTTAATATCGAAGTGGGCTCTGAATCTTTTGTTTTCAAAATGTCAAAAAAGCCAGATGCAAGTTTGGTCTATTTGTATGCATTAGATAACAGAGAATATAGGCAGCATTTGGATCGTATGACAGGACTGCAGCCCAGGGGGCATTTCTCTGGCACTGTTGATATATTCATGTTTAAAGCCTATGCCGGTAAAGTCTAATTACTGGCAGTGCGGAGCCTGGTATGTTGGCCCCTCAGACTACAGGATCATCAGGAGCAAGTTTCACACATTTGACAAACGACTTCTGTCTCCTTCTTGGTCCCTTCTAGGGGACATTTTCACTTCACTTCACTTCAGTTTTGTTCATTGTGCTCGTCCTGTGTCAAGAGCTACTGTTAATGGTTGCTTTATTCAGGTGCAGTATAGGCTCGAGGCGCACACCCAGCCTGTGACCCCGGGCCCTACACCCAACAATGACAGAGACATTGACAGGCAATGTAGGGACAAGATTTGTTCCTGACACTGCTTCTCCTTCACCATATGATGGACAATTAACAATCATTAACTAATCAATGGTTTCAACTCTGGTCCACGGGTCAGACACAAATCTCACCAGTGGGTGCTTTACCCACTGAGCTTTATTGAAAGTTGTGTGGGGTTCAGTGCAATGTTCTACAAATGTAAACACAGGAAGAACAAATAATGTATGAAAGACAATCTAATTTAGAGAATAGTGCGAATGATTGGCACCACTATTAAATTGCACATCCAGACTATTGGAAATTGGAATTATAAGCCATGTCTTTGGAACTTAGAGGTGCAAAAACGGTGTTCATCTAATGTGTTTTTTGTGTAGAGAGAGGTCTCTTTAGACATACTGCAGAGGGTAACAGAGGACTGTGCTTGCATGGCAGACCTTGAAGCGCGAATTATCCCAAAGTACCTCTTTATCACGTCTTTAGAATCTATAGTTTGTTCCTCACTTTCCATTGAGGATGCTGCTGAAAAATGTACTATTTATCTATTCTTTAACTTAATTTTTTCTAGTAGGTTCATCAGGTCTTATTATGGTTAAGGTAAGCAGATTATATCACAGTTGTTTGTCCTCAGTGGGACTGGTATTCTGTTCCAGAAAAGGTAGTAACCATGGATACAGGTCTTTGGAAGGGTGACTGCTTCACAGTTATTGCAGTAGTATTTTATACATAGAGGAACCTACTAGGAATTTGACTGAATTAAAACCTCACCAGGGCCCATAAGTAAGGTTGCAACTACTTCTATTCTGAAGTTCTAAACAAACAAAGTTTCATGTAGTGACATACATCAACTAGGCAGACACTCCCAAAATCATGACAGGCAACTACTGATACAGCATGGACTTTTGCCATTCTACAATTCTATAATGTGTTATTCTGTAAATGATAAACTACCGCCGTTCTACAATTTGTTCTTCTATATAGAAGACAGACTTCTGTTGTTCCACAATTCGTTCTTTATATAAGGCACACTACTGATGTTCAACAATTCGTTCTTCTGTATATAAGACAAAGATCTGCCATTGTACAATTCGTTCTTCGGTATATAAAACAACCTTTTGCAATTCTACAATTAGTTCTTCTGGATATAAGACAGTCTTCTGTTGTTCTACAATTTATTCTTCTATACATAAGACAAACGTTTGCCGTTCTACAATTCGTTGTTCTGTATATAAAACAAAATTCTGACAGTCTAAAATGTGTTCTTCTGAATATAAAACAAACTTCTGCCATTTTACAATTTGTTCTTCTGTATGTAAAACAAACTTCTACTGGCCTACAGTCTGTTCTTCTGTATACCAAGTACACCTCTGCCGTTTCCCAGTTTTTCTGCATGTTAAAAAAGCTTCTGTCATTTTCCAATCCCGAATTTTAAAAGATAATTTTCTGATTTAAAGTGATTTAAAACATACTCAGAGCTCATTAAGGGGATGCTTAGTTACACAGAAGTAGGCCGGCATATAATGTGCTAAGGTGAATGCTAAAGTCTTAGTTACCCTGCTTGTTCAGGCATTGGGCGCACAGTAGCACGCTATGCTCACAAAAGCTAGTGTACTGTTTTCAAAAGGAAATTGTTACTCAATTTTCCAACCTCTGAAAGATGCGAGGCTGAGTTAGTCTTGCAGGTCACAGAATTCCAGCTGACCAGTGCCAACTGGACATGGTCTGGAATTTGCTAAGGCCCTCTGGCATCCTGAGAGCCTCTATGTGCTTCCATTGAGGCCCTGAGGGTCTTTTGAGTGCATTCCTGTGGTGTTTGAGCTCCACTGAGCACCAAAAGTTGTTTGAGAACTTTTTTCCAAACATTTGCTCCAGAGCTTGAAGGGGAATTACTGTGAAAAGTATCTGATTGACAGTTCCAAGGCATTGAATTGGATTTTAGGTTTGTCCCACGTGGAAAAGAGCTCTTCCTCAGAAAAAACAACAGAGTTCCTTTTCAGATTGGGACAAACCTCCCTTCCTGCAAGCCCTATCAGGGCCACCCAGCTTGGTTCTACATTGCAGTTTGCCTCAAATCATTCCTAGGGTGTGGTCTACCATGACAATTGACTTCTAATGGCACTTTGCCCTATTGGCACTATTTTCGCTTACATGTTTCAAAATTCATATCTCCTGTTCCCCTTATTGGATTTTGTTGTTTTGATGTCATTTTACTCATTACGTTTTTTATTGTGCTGTGTTTCAACTTTTTGACTGTTTATTACTTCTAAATGTTTTACACATTTATTAAGTTAAGCCTGTCTACTCTGTGCCATAGCTATCAGGGGTGGAACGTAGGTTTCAATTGTTGAAACCTTTGACAGGATAGAAACTTTATTACTTGTGGTGGACTCCGATCCACCGAACTAATAACCCACTTTCTCACAACCTCAACAGTATGGGAAAAAGCCCTTTCCACCTCATGTCATTAAATCTATACTGCTAGATTGCTGTTGTTATTAAAGGAAAGCCTGCCCAATGGTCCTTCCTGGTCTTTCCAGTGGCCTACTAAGGGTCCTGGACCCTAATGCATGCAAGAAAAATAAATTGGTACCCAGCCCCTATTTTGGAAGTAAACAATATCAATAATTATGGATCAGTGGCCCCTCAGAAACCTGGGCCTCAGTACCACTGCATGTCCTGCACTATTGATCGCAGCACCCACAATTTTAACAACATAGGAATACCCAATGTACCACACCTTCATATCTGTTCTGCAATTGTTTTCTGTCAGTATATAAACGATGGAGGGGGTGGTGGAAGATATGTTTGCAAGATGCCTTTCTAGAGCAAATTCCTCCTTACATAACTTTTGTATGCATTGAACTCTCACCTTACACTCTCATGATTTTTGGTAGGCCATGCTGAGCTAATGTAGTTGCTGCCCCAATCCTAAACAAGTGTGTGTCAAATCAGTCTGCTGCAAGTCTACCTCTTCACAGTGCTTTGTGTGTGGTCCCTAAAAACTAACATTTATTGAGGTATGGGCCATCAGCATGATTGACTAGTGGATGCCTTCCTGTGGGACTCATATTAATGAATCCCTTCAAAAAGCATACAGGGCAGAAAATCACATCTGCCATGCAGTTTATGTGTCTAACCTAGCCCTTCCCTTCTTGATCAGTTTTAGATTTCTTAATTCTTGGGGGTACAGTTTTTTAAAATATTATTAGCAGATTGTCTACCTTCAAGTAAACATCCCTTGCTACTACATTTGAAGGGACTATCGACGCACTGATGCACAGGGCTCCATAGAAAGAGGAGCTCCTAAATTTGTTTTAGCCTTGCCAAATAGTATGCTATTTGGCATACTGTCCTATAAAGTGTCTCCAGAGGCTCTCGTATGAGCCTGCTTACTCTTTCCTCAGTGTTTAACTCAATCCCAAAGAAACTCAGTATGGTAACCAGGCCTTCTATTTTTTTATCTGGCCAGCAGGACAAATTATTCTACATTAAATTATGTGAAGGTGAAAAGGAGAGTGTGCCATTGTTGGGTGCCTGCCTCCTTCTTGATGTTATCTAAAGCCCATTGTATAAATGTGCCATACATTTTGAAGTACAATCAGGAAATTATGCATTCCATTTCCATATTTTTATTTGCCAGGGCTGCCTTTGGTTTCCAGTCCGGCCCATTAAAGGGTGAGATGTGGCAGGGGTGAGTGTCAGTCCTGGGCCTGTCCAGGGGGAACCTTAACTGCTCCCCCATACTGTTGCAGTGTTTGGGGTGGCAGACTGTCATGCTACCCACAGTCCCTGCCCCTGATACGATGCAGATATGCCTGTGTCTCTGGGCCTGAAATACTCAGATCCATAGGTTGCAGATCCGATAATTCCAGGCCTAAACAGAATTCCTAGATACATCATTTTACCTGGAGATATCATTCAGTTGAAATGCCAAATCTCATAATGTGCGCCTACGAGGCTTATTGATAGTGACAACTGCTGCAAAGCTATTTGAGCGGAAGCTGTTCCTTCCCCATAGCAGCCTCATCCAGACTGCCTAATGTAAACATGTTCGCTCAAGCTCTAGACTTTTGTCCCCGCCAAAGTGCCTCTTGCTGAAATGGCAGAAGCTACTTCAAGTGAATATATGATCCGTCCTGGCAGATCCCGTACACCATGCTGGCATGGCAGTGCTGTCATCAATATATTGTCTTGTGGATAGATATTTGTTAAGGCGAAGACGTAGTGTTTGATATTACGAAATGTTTATTCAATACCATTAAACAGGTTAGGCGTACAAAACAACTCCATCTCCTGTCCTGCCTCCTCTCCTGTCTCATTCCATGTCTCTCTCCGCTGTCCTGGCTCGAGCTCCAATTTTTGACGCTCGGTGAAGCGGAAAGGGCGAACAGAATGATCACTGAATATGTCAGAGGAGCTTTGTTAGAATGTGTGGATGTGAGTGATCCTGTGCAAACCATACTTTGGTCTTATCACAACAAACCACACTTCAGTTTCACCATTTAAAGCGGTGCGAGGCAGAGATGCGTGTGATTGCTTACCACCCGCACGGCTTAAAAGTTTGAAAACTGTAAATTCTGCAGAAAATTGTCTTTAGACTAACTCTTAAGTCAAACTCTAGAAAAAAAAATACTTTCAGTAATGAAAAAACAAGCGCGTGCATGATGATTTAAAAAGAATCAGATAAGTAAAGTATCAGAAAGGCGATTAAGTCCGAGTTAAATTACCAGAATCAAGAGTAATGAAAGGAAACAGGTTTGGGCCTCCTTCTCTATTGGAAGAGGTTAACAACTATTGAATCCCGTCAAATTGAACACTGTACAATGGTGGCATTGTGCAAGGGTGGCCAGAGGGAGCAAAGGGTCTGGTAAAGTTTAAGTAAAACATGATGTCACAACAAAAAGTGTGGGTCTAGAACAACAAAGGATAAAGCTTTTGCAATGCATGATGCCAGTAATAAAACTTGTGTATGGCATGATGTCACTAACAAACATCCAAATTTCTAGTAAAACAATTAATAAAGCTTTTGTGAAGCAGGATGCCGCTAAGGCAAATTAACTGGATGTTAATAGTAGGAGGCACAGTGTAGATCCGACAAGATATAATGATTTTGTTTTAGGATGATTTAGTCATTTCATACTTAAATTAATTTGAATTGTATTTCTTTATTCTATTATATTGACATTCTTATTTTTTCTTTCTCAAGTTTGATTTTGCTTATGTTGCAATGATATGGGTTTTCATTGTTATTCTAAAGTTTGAATTGTTTGGTTGTGTATTCTTTGCAAAGAGGGAAGATGTATTATATGCCAGGTGCCTGGCCCATTCCGTGTCTCTCTCAACTGAGGGTTTACGTGGCAGCATTCGAGATTTAGATCCAGAGCAAGGTGAGAGGAGAGAAAAACGGAACAAAGTGGGAGACGGAGGCAGCACAGGAGACGTAACTGTTCTGCACACCAATTATTTAAAAAGTGGTTTAGGTGTTCTCCTTCTTTGTGGGTCAAATTTTCAGAGTTTTTCTTTCCAGGATTGCCGTGGTTTACGTGGTGGTCCCAGGCAAAAAGGGTGGCAATGAAAATGATGTTTGAGACATAGGACCTCATTACGACTTTGGTGGTCGGACCGGCTGACCGCCAAAGCCACTCGGAGGAGGCCAGTCATGGTATGATGGCTCCACCAGGCTGATCATCAGAAACATCGTATTACAATGTTTCTGCCAATCAGTCTGGGGGAAACAGTGCCACAGCACTTAAGGGAGCCGTGGCCATTGCAGTTGCACAACAGCACCCTCGGAATGCCCACTGTCTGAAAAGCAGACAATGCACATTCTGAGGGTGCTGGCAGAAGGGCCTCCAGCACTGGATTCCACCAGCCTTTCCATGGCAGTGAAACCACCATGGAAAGGCTGGCAGAAAGTGGACTTGTGATCAGCATGGCGGTGCTGCCATGGGCACAACCATGGCTGACCACAACTCCGACTGCTGCCACCCTGTCGGGATCTGTGATCCCAGCGGCGGCAGCAGTCCCATGGCAGCGTGAGCACCAGGGTTGTAATCTGGTGGTCGCAAGACTGCCAAACTCATAATAAGGCCCATAGTCTGTATTTGCACAACACTTCAGATGAAATTTACACTTTCAATTTTCCTAGTTTTTGTTGTTTGAAGTTAATTCAGCTTCTCTCTTTTCCTCAAACGTTAAAATACCGTTGCTTCCCAAAGCAGCTGTGTTTTGCAGAAAGGTTCATTGATAATGTGAACCATAGTGTGACTTGAACTTGTTTCATGGATACAGAGTTGTTTGGCTTGGTATATGTATTCATTGTCAATAATTTATATAGCCTTTCATGTCGAAGGGCCCAATTACAAGTTTAGTGGTCTGTTGACTGCCATGGAAGCAGTGGCAGTCCAACTGCTGTCGGGTTAGCGGATGATGCATTCGGTTCCCAAAACCAAAGACCACCTCAGTCCCGCAGCACCACCAGGCAGCGTAGACACAGGCCAATGAGGCAGTTGGAGCCACAGTTTCCACCGAACATATTATGATGTTGCCTTCCGCCGACGTGGCTGTGGCGATCCAATTGGCAATTCCGGCTGGTGAAAATGGAGGCATAAAGGGCAAGAACTCACCTGTAGGCAGCGTCTCACAACCCATGGAGCCAATCCTTCAAGTTCTGCTGTTGCTGCTGCTGATAGATGGAGCCCAAAATCAACGCCTCCATGGATGCAACCGATGGTAAGACAAAACACCTACCAGTGTCCCCAAACTCAACAGCAAATCGAAGTGCCACCATCGTCCTGATATGGGGGCTGTGCTCCGTGAACCTAGTATGATTTTGTGTGTTCCGGGTCAGAGTGGAACACAACGTATGACCCAATCACAGCAACATGACGCCCCCTTTGGGCAGGTCACTGCACCGCCACAATCCACAAAACCAGACATGTGTGCACATCCTAGTTTCAGGGACAGTGAAGTGTACACTACATTGTGTCACACAACAGCAAAAACACATCACTATCACATCCTACTATTGGAACTGATACCCTCACATTGCACACATGCCATTGAGTGTCAACAGATTAAAGACACATATGTATTGATTTGTCAATTAACCCAAACAACCATTGAATGCAAAATTCTTGTAATAGATCCACACATATCAACCACATTATAAGAGAATGGAAGGCAAATGGGATGTACAATGTTGTGGGAGAAATCTTTCCAGAGCTCACAATGTAAACAATACCTTTAGAATAAGGATGGAAGCATCAGAGGGACCCCAGGAAGGATGTAGCCCTGGGACACATATTACTTTGCACATGCTCATAAAACACTATTTACACAGGAACAGGTCCTTCATGCATCACAGGGACAACCCACTGTAGAACCATGTTGTTGGTAAATGGGTTATTGGTAAGGGCAGGTAAGTACCTACACTTAGCAATAGGCCACTAACCTCCACTTAGGTACAGTCAGGTCTCAGTAAATTAAACCTAGCTCAACCCTTGGTAGCTTGACAACGAGCGACAAGGCTTAACTTAGGAGACAAAGCGTAAAGCATTCAAATATCACAAAACAGTAATTAAATAAAACACAGGAAACCATTAAAAAATCCAAAATGAATTTATAAAAATAGATTATATTTCTATCTTTAAAATGACACCAACACAAATAAAATTGGATAAGGGGAACCGGAGATATGAATTTTTAAAGAATTAATGCTTTCTAGCCCGTAGAAGCAACTAGCGCTCAAAGGGTTAAAAAAGGTCACACTGGAAAGGAACAACATCCAGAGTTCAGGCCACCCACGAGGTAACACTGTCACGCATACTTTCAGAAGTGTTTGATTCAGGAAAGTGGTCCACAGCACCAGCCAAGGGTTCAGAGGCTCTGGGGTACCTCTTGGGGTCTGGGACGACAACTCCCACAATGTACTTCTTCAACTTATGGAGTTGCTCCAAACGTCTCCAAACTTCTGGATCTTCTTCCAGAGGTCCTTTTTGTGTCCTTGAAGTGTCCACAACTTGATCCAAGGTTCCAGAAGCTCTGAGTTGCTCCTTGGGAGATTTGGGACTACAATTCCAAGAATGCACCTGATCAGAATCCTCAAATGGCCACTGGGTGCTGGTCAGCTGGGCTCTGCTAGCAGGACTTGATGCAGGGGACTCTGGGTAGCTCATTTATACCTGTAGCAAACAGGGAGTCCCTTCGTGAAGCAGTAGAAGACAGATAAAGTACTTTTAGTGGTGAAGCCCAAGTGTGCAGCTGGTGTAGTCTTCCAGAGTGCAGTGTCCAGGTGCAGTACAGGAGTCCAGCAGGGCAGTCCTTCTTCTCCTGTAGTCCTCCCTTGTTGGAATCTGTTAGGGATCTGGTAGGGAACTGAGGTGTGGGTGCAGGTCTGCCAGTTTTATCCTTGCTCCTGGGTGAAAAACAGGGGGGCCCTGGTTCTCCAATCAGGGGCAGGGTCCTTCCCCCTGTGATGACCACTTCCTAGGAAGAGTGGCAAAAATCAATCCCAGGGAGCAACATTCCTCACAAATCCATCATGGCTGAAAGTGATTTTTGGAGGTTACATCTGGCTGAGCCTACCCACTAGTGTGCCTAAAAATCCTAAATACACCCCTCGCCTACCCTCTCCTAATCTAATCAAGGGGGCACCTGTAAGGAAATGCCTCCTTGGCATGGTTACCCCCTGACGTTTTGCCTTTGCTGATGCTAAGTTTTGATTTGAAAGTGTGCTGAGGCCTGCTAACCAGGCCCCAGCACCAGTGTTCTTTCCCTAACCTGTACTTTTGATTTCACAATTGGCACACCCTGGCATCCAGGTAAGTCCCTTGTAACTGGTACCCCTGGTACCAAGGGCCCTGATGCCAGGGAAGGTCTCTAAGGACTGCAGCATATCTTATGCCACCCTGGGGATCCCTCACTCAGCACAGACACCCTGCTTGCCAGCTTGTGTGTGCTGGTGAGAACAAAACGAGTAAGTCGACATGGCACTCCCCTCAGGGTGCCATGTCAACCTCAAACTACCTATGCAGTATGGATAAGTCACCCCTCTAGCAGGCCTTACAGCCCTAAGACAGGGTGCACTATACCATAGGTGAGGGCACCAGTGCATGAACACTGTGCCCCTACAGTGTCTAAGCAAAACCTTAGACATTGTAAGTGCAGGGTAGCCATAAGAGTAAATGGTCTGGGAGTCTGTCATACACGACCTCCACAGCACCATAATGGCTACACTGAAAACTGGGAAGTTTGGTATCAAACTTCTCAGCACAATAAATGCACACTGATGCCAGTGTACATTTTATTGTAACATACACCCCAGAGGGCACCTTAGAGGTGCCCCCGGAAACCTAAACCGACTATCTGTGTAGGCTGACTAGTTCCAGCAGCCTTCCACACACCAGACATGTTGCTGGCCACATGGGGAGAGTGCCTCTGTCACTCTGTGGCTAGTAACCAAGCCTGTACTGGGTGGAGGTGCTTCACACCTCCCCCTGCAGGAATTGTAACACCTGGCGGTCAGCCTCAAAGGCTCACCCCCTTTGTTACAGCACCACAGGGCACTCCAGCTAGTGGAGTTGCCCGCCCCTGCGGCCACGGCCCCACTTTTGGCGGCAAGGCCGGAGGAGATAATGAGAAAAACAAGGAGGAGTCACTGGCCAGTCAGGACAGCCCCTAAGGTGTCCTGAGCTGAGGTGACTCTGACTTTTAGAAATCCTCCATCTTGCAGATGGAGGATTCCCCCAATAGGGATAGGAATGTGACCCCCTCCCCTTGGGAGGAGGCACAAAGAGGGTGTACCCACCCTCAGGGCTAGTAGCCATTGGCTACTAACCCCCCAGACCTAAACACGCCATTAAGTTTAGTATTTAAGGGCTCCCCAGAACTTAGGAACTCAGATTCCTGCAACCTAAGAAGAAGAGGACTGCTAAGCTGAAAAACCCTGCAGAGAAGACGGAGACACCAACTGCTTTGGCCCCAGCTCTACCGGCCTGTCTCCCCACTTCTAAAAGACACTGCTCCAGCGACGCTTTCCCCAGGACCAGCGACCTCTGAATCCTCAGAGGACTGCCCTGCTCTAGAAGGACCAAGAAACTCCAGAGGACAGCGGCTCTGTTCACCCAAGACTGCAACTTTGTTTCCAAAGAAGCAACTTCAAGACAACTGCGTTTCCCGCCGGAAGCGTGAGACTTGCTACTCTGCACCCAACCTCCCCGGCTCGACTTGTGGAGAAACAACACTTCAGGGAGGACTCCCCGGTGACTACGAGACTGTGAGTAGCCAGAGTTGCCCCCACTGAGCCCCCACAGCGACGCCTGCAGAGGGAATCCCGAGGCTCACCCTGACCGCGACTGCCTGACACCCAGATCCCGACGCCTGGAAAAGACTCTGCACCCGCAGCCCCCAGGACCTGAAAGATCGGAACTCCAGTGCAGGAGTGACCCCGAGGAGGCCCTCTCCCTTGCCCAGGTGGTGGCTACCCCGAGGACCCCCCCCTTTGCCTGCCTGCATCGCTGAAGAGACCCCTTGGTCTCCCATTGATTTACATTGGAAACCTGACGTGTGTTTGCTCACTGTACCCGGCCGCCCCATGCTGCTGAGGGTGTACTTCCTGTGCTAACTTGTGTCCCCCCCGGTGCCCTACAAAATCCCCCTGGTCTGCCCTCCGAAGACGCAGGTACTTACCAGCTGGCAGACTGGAACCAGGGCACTCCCTTCTCCATTGAAGCCTATGCGTTTTGGGCACCACTTTGAATTCTGCACCTGACCGGCCCTGAGCTGCGGGTGTCATAACTTTGGGGTTGCTCTGAACCCCCAACGGTGGGCTACCGTGGACCCAAATTTGAACACCGTAGGTGGTTTACTTACCTGCAAGAACTAACAAACTCTTACTCCCCCTAGGAACTGTGGAAATTGCACTGTCTAGTTTTAAAATAGCTATATGTGATTTATTTGAAAAGTATATATGCTATTGTGATTATTCAAAGTTCCTAAAGTACTTACCTGCAATACTTTTCATTTAAAGTATTACATGTAAAATTTGAACCTGTGGTTCTTAAAATAAACTAAGAAAATATATTTTTCTATACAAAAACCTATTGGCCTGGAATTGTCTCTGAGTGTGTGTTCCTCATTTATTGCCTGTGTGTGTACAACAAATGCTTAACAGTACTCCTTTGATAAGCCTACTGCTCGACCACACTACCACAAAATAGAGCATTAGTATTATCTCTTTTTGCCACTATCTTACCTCTAAGGGGAACCCTTGGACTCTGTGCATACTATTCCTTACTTTGAAATAGTGCATACAGAGCCAACTTCCTACATTGGTGGACCAGCGGTGGGGTACAAGACTTTGCATTTGCTGGACTACTCAGCCAATACCTGATCACACGACAAATTCCAAAAATTGCCATTAGAAATGGATTTTTACAATTTGTGCTATTTTTCTAAATTTTTAAAAGTCCTGCTAGTGCCTTGTGTTAGTCCCTGTTAGCATTTCTTTTAGAATTTAAAAGTTTTGTGAAAGTGTGAATTAAGTTCTAGAAATAGTTTTAGATTCTTAAAAAGTATTCCAACTTTTAGAAACATAATGCCTGGTGCAGATGAGAATGTGGTGGAACTCGACCTCACACCTTACCTCCATCTTAAGATGAGGGAGCTAAGGTCTCTCTGCAAAATAAAGAAAATCCCAATTGGCTTAAGACCCTCTAAACAACAGCTCCAGGAGCTTTTGGCAGAGTTTGAAAAAGCCAACCCCTCTGAGGATGACAACCCAGAGGATGATGATAGTGACTTGGAGGAGAATTCACGCCTCCCAGTCCTAATTAGGGAGATCAGGGACCCTCAATCCCTGATCCCAACTGTGATAGTCAGAGATGCTGCTTCCCTCACAGGAGGGGCCAGCACCTCTGAAGTCACTGAGGATAGCCTCAGTGAAGATGACCTCCTGTTAGCCAGGATGGCCAAAAGATTGGCTTTGGAGAGACAGCTCCTAGCCATAGAAAGGGAAAGACAAGAGATGGGTTTTGGTCCCATCCATGGTGGCAGCAACTTAAATAGGGTCAGAGATTCTCCTGACATGTTGAAAATCCCTAAAGGGATTGTGACTAAATATGAAGATGGTGATGACATCACCAAATGGTTCACAGCTTTTGAGAGGGCTTGTGCAACCAGAAAAGTAAACAGATCTCACTGGGGTGCTGTCCTTTGGGAAATGTTTACTGGAAAGTGTAGGGATAGACTCCCCACACTCTCTGGAAAAGATGCAGAATCTTATGACCTCATGAAGGGAACCCTGATTGAGGGCTTTGGATTCTCCACTGAGGAGTATAGAATTAGATTCAGGGGGGCTCAAAAAACCTCGAGCCAGACCTGGGTTGATTTTGTGGACTATTCAGTAAAAACACTAGATGGTTGGATTCAAGGCAGTGGTGTATATGATTATGATGGGCTGTACAATTTATTTGTGAAAGAACACCTATTAAGTAATTGTTCAAATGATAAACTGCATCAGCATCTGGTAGACCTAGGACCAATTTCTCCCCAAGAATTGGGAAAGAAGGCGGACCATTGGGTCAAGACTAGGGTGACCAAGACTTCCACAGGGGGTGACCAAAAGAACATGCGAAAATACAGGCAGCAGCTCTTAATTAATGGGACAAGTGTAGAAGGGCTGAGGAATACAGGTGCCAGTGTCACCATGGTGACAGAGAAACTGGTTTCCCCTGGTCAATACCTGGCTGGACAAACTTATCCAATCACCAACGCTGACAATCAGACTAAAGTACATCCCATGGCTATGGTAACTTTGGAGTGGGGAGGGGTCAATGGCCTGAAACAGGTGGTGGTCTCCTCAAATATCCCAGTAGACTGTTTGCTTGGAAATGACCTGGAGTCCTCAGAATGGGCTGAGGTAGAATTGAAAACCCATGCAGCCATCCTGGGGATCCCTGAACTGGTGTGTGTCAAGACAAGGGCACAGTGCAAGGCTCAGGGTGAAAAAGTAGAGCTGGAGTCGGAAAAAAGGGCCCAGCCTACCAAGAGAAAAGGAAAGACAACTGGGAAACCAGCTGCAACACAACAACAAAAAGAGAACCTCTCTTCTCAGGAAGAAGTTCTGCCCTCTGAGGGAACTGAGCCTATGGAGTTATAACCTTATCAGGTTGAGCTCTTAAGCCCGGGGGGACCCTCAAGGGAACAGTTGTGTAAGGGGCAAGAGACCTGTCCCTATCTTGAAGGCCTTAGGCAGCAAGCTGCTGAAGAGTCCAATGGCAAGAAAACTGGAACACAAAGGGTCTATTGGGAAGATGGACTCCTTTACACTGAGGCAAGAGATCCCAAACCTGGTGCCACTAGGAGAGTGGTAGTGCTTCAGGAGTTTAGAGAGTTCATAGTGACCTTAGCCCATGATATTCCTCTTGCTGGGCATTTGGGACAAACCAAGACGTGGGAGAGACTAGTCAACATGTCCCAGAAAGTCAAGGAGTTTTGTGTCTCCTGTACCACCTGTCAAGCCAGTGGTAAGTCAGGTGGACACTCAAAGGCCCCCCTCATTCCACTTCCAGTGGTGGGGGTCCCCTTTGAAAGAGTGGGTGTGAACATAGTGGGTTCACTTGAACCTCCCACAGCCTCAGGGAACATGTACATACTAGTAGTAGTGGATCATGCTACTAGATACCCTGAAGCTATCCCCTTATGTCGACTACTGCCCCTGCAGTAGCCAAGGCCCTCATTGTTATTTTTACCAGAGTGGGTTTTCCTAAGGAGGTGGTGTCTGACAGAGGTACCAACTTCATGTCAGCATACCTGAAACACATGTGGAATGAGTGTGGAGTGACTTATAAATTCACTACACCCTACCATCCACAAACTAATAGCCTTGTTGAGAGATTCAACAAGACATTAAAAGGCATGATCATGGGGCTCCCAGAAAAACTCAAAAGGAGATGGGATGTCCTCTTGCCATGTCTGCTTTTCGCTTACAGAGAGGTGTCTCAGAAGGGAGTAGGGTTCTCACCCTTTGAACTTCTGTTTGGCCACCCTGTAAGGGGACCACTAGCTCTTGTGAAAGAAGGCTGGGAGAGACCTCTTCATGAGCCTAAACAAGACATAGTGGACTATGTACTTGGCCTACGTTCAAGGATGGCAGAGTACATGGAAAAGGCAAGTAGAAACCTTG
The DNA here is from genome assembly GCF_031143425.1 of Pleurodeles waltl. Lineage (NCBI taxonomy): Eukaryota > Metazoa > Chordata > Amphibia > Caudata > Salamandridae > Pleurodeles > Pleurodeles waltl. Next base: position 780,905,581 of record NC_090440.1, read on the forward strand.
AGGCCAGCCAACAGCCCCAGAAGTTTTGGTATGACCAAAAGGCTGCAATGGTTGAATTTCAACCAGGGTAAAAAGTCTGGGTTTTGGAGCCTGTGGCTCCCAGGGCACTTCAGGACAAATGGAGTGGCCCTTACCCAGTGCTAGAGAAGAAGAGTCAGGTCACCTACCTGGTGGACCTAGGCACTAGCAGGAGCCCCAAGAGGGTGATCCATGTGAACCGCCTTAAGCTCTTCCATGATAGGGCTGATGTGAATCTGTTGATGGTAACAGATGAGGACCAGGAAGCTGAGAGTGAACCTCTCCCTGATCTCCTCTCATCAAACTCTAAAGATGGCTCAGTTGATGGAGTGATCTATTCAGACACCCTCTCTAGCCAACAGCAATCTGACTGTAGGAAGGTCCTGCAACAGTTTGCTGAGCTCTTTTCCCTAACCCCTGGTCAGACACACCTGTGTACCCATGATGTGGATACAGGAGACAGCATGCCTGTCAAAAACAAAATATTCAGACAGTCTGACCAAGTTAAGGAAAGCATCAAGGTGGAAGTCCACAAGATGCTGGAATTGGGAGTCATTGAGCACTCTGACAGCCCCTGGGCTAGCCCAGTGGTCTTAGTCCCCAAACCTCACACCAAAGATGGAAAGAGAGAGATGAGCTTTTGTGTGGACTACAATGGACTTAATTCTGTCACCAAGACAGATGCCCATCCCATCCCAAGGGCTGATGAACTGATTGATAAATTAGGTGCTGCCAAATTCTTAAGTACCTTTGACTTAACAGCAGGGTACTGGCAAATCAAAATGGCACCTGGAGCAAAAGAAAAGACAGCATTCTCCACACATGATGGGCATTATCAGTTTACTGTTATGCCCTTTGGTTTAAAGAATGCCCCTGCCACCTTCCAAAGGGTGGTGAATCAAGTCCTTGCTGGCTTGGAGTCCTTTAGTGCAGCTTATCTTGACGATATTGCTGTCTTTAGCTCCAGCTGGCAGGATCACCTGGTCCACCTGAAGTAGGTTTTAAAGGCTCTGCAATCAGCAGGCCTCTCTATCAAGGCATCCAAATGCCAGATAGGGCAGGTAACTGTGGTTTACTTGGGACACCTTGTAGGCGGAGGCCAAGTTCAGCCACTCCAGCCTAAGATCCAGACTATTCTGGACTGGGCAGCTCCAAAAACCCAGACTCAAGTCAGGGCATTCCTTGGCTTGACTGGGTACTACAGGAGGTTTGTGAAGGGATATGGATCCATAGTGACAGCCCTCACAGAACTTACCTCCAAGAAAATGCCCAAGAAGGTAAACTGGACTGTAGAATGCCAACAGGCCTTTGACACCCTGAAACAAGCAATGTGCACAGCACCAGTTCTAAACGCTCCAGATTACTCCAAGCAGTTCATTGTGCAGACAGATGCCTCTAAACATGAGATAGGGGCAGTTGTGTCCCAAACAAATGATGATGGCCTTGAACAGCCTGTTGCTTTCATTACCAGGAGGTTACTCCCCAGGGAGCAGCGTTGAAGTGCCATTGAGAGGGAGGCCTTTGCTGTGGTTTGGTCCCTGAAGAAGCTGAGACGATACCTCTTTGGTACTCACTTTGTAGTTCAAACTGACCACAGGCATCTCAGATGGCTGATGCAAATTAAAGGTGAAAATCCAAAACTGTTGAGGTGGTCCATCTCCCTACAGGGAATGGACTTTATAGTGGAACACAGACCTGGGACTGCCCATGCCAATGCAGATGGCCTTTCCAGGTTCTTCCACTTAAAAAATGAAGACTCTCTTGGAAAAGGTTAGTCTCATCCTCTTTCGTTTGTGGGGGGGGGGGTTGTGTAAGGAAATGCCTCCTTGGCATGGTTACCCCCTGACTTTTTGCCTTTGCTGATGCTAAGTTTTGATTTGAAAGTGTGCTGAGGCCTGCTAACCAGGCCCCAGCACCAGTGTTCTTTCCCTAACCTGTACTTTTGTTTTCACAATTGGCACACCCTGGCATCCAGGTAAGTCCCTTGTAACTGGTACCCCTGGTACCAAGGGCCCTGATGCCAGGGAAGGTGTCTAAGGGCTGCAGCATATCTTATGCCACCTTGGGGACCCCTCACTCAGCACAGACACCCTGCTTGCCAGCTTGTGTGTGCTGGTGAGAACAAAACGAGTAAGTCGACATAGCACTCCCCTCAGGTTGCCATGCCAACCTCACACTACCTATGCAGTATAGATAAGTCACCCCTCTAACAGGCCTTACAGCCCTAAGACAGAGTGCACTATACCATAGGTGAGGGCACCAGTGCATGAGCACTGTGCCCCTACAGTGTCTAAGCAAAACCTTAGACATTGTAAGTGCAGGGTAGCCATAAGAGTATATGGTCTGGGAGTCTGTCATACACGAACTCCACAGCACCATAATGGCTACACTGAAAACTGGGAAGTTTGGCATCAAACTTCTCAGCACAATAAATGCACACTGATGCCAGTGTACATTTTATTGTAACATACACCCCAGAGGACACCTTAGAGGTGCCCCCTGAAACCTAAACCGACTATCTGTGTAGGCTGACTAGTTCCAGCAGCCTGCCACACACCAGACATGTTGCTGGCCACATGGGGAGAGTGCCTTTGTCACTCATGTGGCTAGTAACCAAGCCTGTACTGGGTGGAGGTGCTTCAAACCTCCCCTGCAGGAATTGTAACACCTAGCGGTCTGCCTCAAAGGCTCACCCCCTTTGTTACAGCACCACAGGGCACTCCAGCTATTGGAGTTGCCCGCCCCTCCGGCCACGGCCCCACTTTTGGCGGCAAGGCCGGAGGAGATAATGAGAAAAACAAGGAGGAGTCACTGGCCAGTCAGGACAGCCCCTAAGGTGTCCTGAGCTGAGGTGACTCTGACTTTTAGAAATCCTCCATCTTGCAGATGGAGGATTCCCCCAATAGGGATAGGAATGTGACCCCCTCCCCTTGGGAGGAGGCACAAAGAGGGTGTACCCACCCTCAGGGCTAGTAGCCATTGGCTACTAACCCCCAGACCTAAACACGCCCTTAAATTTAGTATTTAAGGGCTCCCCAGAACCTAGGAACTCAGATTCCTGCAACCTAAGAAGAAGAGGACTGCTAAGCTGAAAAACCCTGCAGAGAAGACGGAGACACCAACTGCTTTGGCCCCAGCTCTACCGGCCTGTCTCCCCACTTCTAAAAGACACTGCTCCAGCGACGCTTTCCCCAGGACCAGCGACCTCTGAATCCTCAGAGGACTGCCCTGCTCTAGAAGGACCAAGAAACTCCCGAGGACAGCGGCTCTGTTCACCCAAGACTGCAACTTTGTTTCCAAAGAAGCAACTTCAAGACAACTGCGTTTCCCGCCGGAAGCGTGAGACTTGCTACTCTGCACCCAACCTCCCCGGCTCGACTTGTGGAGAAACAACACTTCAGGGAGGACTCCCCGGCGACTACGAGACTGTGAGTAGCCAGAGTTGCCCCTCCTGAGCCCCCACAGCGACACCTGCAGAGGAAATCCCGAGGCTCACCCTGACCGCGACTGCCTGACTCCCAGATCCCGACGCCTGGAAAAGACTCTGCACCCGCAGCCCCCAGGACCTGAAAGATCGGAACTCCAGTGCAGGAGTGACCCCCAGGAGGCCCTCTCCCTTGCCCAGGTGGTGGCTACCCCGAGGAGCCCCCCCCCCTGCCTGCCTGCATCGCTGAAGAGACCCCTTGGTCTCCCATTGATTTACATTGGAAACCTGACGTGTGTTTGCACACTGTACCCGGCCGCCCCGTGCTGCTGAGGGTGTACTTCCTGTGCTAACTTGTGTCCCCCCCGGTGCCCTACAAAACCCCCCTGGTCGGCCCTCCGAAGACGCAGGTACTTACCTGCTGGCAGACTGGAACCGGGGCACCCCCTTCTCCATTGAAGCCTATGCGTTTTGGGCACCACTTTGAACTCTGCACCTGACCGGCCCTGAGCTGCTGGTGTGGTAACTTTGGGGTTGCTCTGAACCCCCAACGGTGGGCTACCGTGGACCCAAATTTGAACACCGTATGTGGTTTACTTACCTGCAAGAACTAACAAACTCTTACTCCCCCTAGGAACTGTGAAAATTGCACTATGTCTAGTTTTAAAATAGCTATATGTGATTTATTTGAAAAGTATATATGCTATTGTGATTATTCAAAGTTCCTAAAGTACTTACCTGCAATACCTTTCATTTAAAGTATTACATGTAAAATTTTAACCTGTGGTTCTTAAAATAAACTAAGAAAAGATATTTTTCTATACAAAAACCTATTGGCCTGGAATTGTCTCTGAGTGTGTGTTCCTCATTTATTGCCTGTGTGTGTACAACAAATGCTTAACAGTACTCCTTTGATAAGCCTACTGCTCGACCACACTACCACAAAATAGAGCATTAGTATTATCTCTTTTTGCCACTATCTTACCTCTAAGGGGAACCCTTGGACTCTGTGCATACTATTCCTTACTTTGAAATAGTGCATACAGAGCCAACTTCCTTCATTGGTGGACCAGCAGTGGGGTACAAGACTTTGCATTTGCTGGACTACTCAGCCAATACCTGATCACACGACAAATTCCAAAAATTGAAATTAGAAATTGATTTTTACAATTTGTGCTATTTTTCTAAATTTTTAAAAGTCCTGCTAGTGCCTTGTGTTAGTCCCTGTTAGCATTTCTTTTAGAGTTTAAAAGTTTTGTGAAAGTGTGAATTAAGTTCTAGGAATAGTTTTAGATTCTTAAAAAGTATTCCAACTTTTAGAAACATAATGCCTGGTGCAGATGAGAATGTGGTGGAACTCGACCTCACACCTTACCTCCATCTTAAGATGAGGGAGCTAAGGTCTCTCTGCAAAATAAAGAAAAATCCAATTGGCTTAAGACCCTCCAAACAACAGCTCCAGGAGCTTTTGGCAGAGTTTGAAAAAGCCAGCCCCTCTGAGGATGACAACCCAGAGGATGATGATAGTGACTTGGAGGAGAATTCACGCCTCCCAGTCCTAATTAGGGAGATCAGGGACCCTCAATCCCTGATCCCAACTGTGATAGTCAGAGATGCTGCTTCCCTCACAGGAGGGGCCAGCACCTCTGAAGTCACTGAGGATAGCCTCAGTGAAGATGACCTCCTGTTAGCCAGGATGGCCAAAAGATTGGCTTTGGAGAGACAGCTCCTAGCCATAGAAAGGGAAAGACAAGAGATGGGTTTTGGTCCCATCCATGGTGGCAGCAACTTAAATAGGGTCAGAGATTCTCCTGACATGTTGAAAATCCCTAAAGGGATTGTGACTAAATATGAAGATGGTGATGACATCACCAAATGGTTCACAGCTTTTGAGAGGGCTTGTGCAACCAGAAAAGTAAACAGATCTCACTGGGGTGCTGTCCTTTGGGAACTGTTTACTGGAAAGTGTAGGGATAGACTCCCCACACTCTCTGGAAAAGATGCAGAATCTTATGACCTCATGAAGGGAACCCTGATTGAGGGCTTTGGATTCTCCACTAAGGAGTATAGAATTAGATTCAGGGGGGCTCAAAAAACCTCGAGCCAGACCTGGGTTGATTTTGTGGACTACTCAGTAAAAACACTAGATGGTTGGATTCAAGGCAGTGGTATAAATGATTATGATGGGCTGTACAATTTATTTGTGAAAGAACACCTATTAAGTAATTGTTCAAATGATAAACTGCATCAGCATCTGGTAGACCTAGGACCAATTTCTCCCCAAGAATTGGGAAAGAAGGCGGACCATTGCGTCAAGACTAGGGTGACCAAGACTTCCACAGGGGGTGACCAAAAGAAAGGGGTCACAAAGCCTCCCCAGGGGAAGAGTGTTGAGACATCCAAAAACAAAAATAGTAAAGAGTCTTCTTCAGGCCCCCAAAAACCTGCACAGGTGGGTGGTCCCAGAGCCTCTTCACAAAACACATTTGGGTACAAGGGTAAAAACTTTGATCCCAAAAAGGCCTGGTGTCGTAGCTGTAATCAGCCTGGACACCAAACTGGAGACAAGGCCTGTCCCAAGAAAAGTACCACTTCTAACTCCACTCCAGCTAACACTGGAATGGCTAGTCTCCAAGTGGGATCAACAGTGTGCCCAGAGCAAATCAGGTGTCACACTGAAGCTACATTAGTCTCTGAGGGTGAGGTGGATTTAGCCACACTGGCTGCCTGGCCTCCTAACATGCAAAAATACAGGCAGCAGCTCTTAATTAATGGGACAAGTGTAGAAAGCCTGAGGAATACAGGTGCCAGTGTCACCATGGTGACAGAGAAACTGGTTTCCCCTGGTCAATACCTGGCTGGACAAATTTATCCAGTCACCAACGCTGACAATCAGACTAAAGTACATCCCATGGCTATGGTAACTTTAGAGTGGGGAGGGGTCAATGGCCTGAAACAGGTGGTGGTCTCCTCAAATATCCCAGTAGACTGTTTGCTTGGAAATGACCTGGAGTCCTCAGCATGGGCTGAGGTAGAATTGAAAACCCATGCAGCCATGCTGGGTATCCCTGAACTGGTGTGTGTCAAGACAAGGGCACAGTGCAAGGCTCAGGGTGAAAAAGTAGAGCTGGAGTCTGAAAAAAGGGCCCAGCCTACCAAGAGAAAAAGAAAGACAACTGGGAAACCAGCTGCAACACAACAACAAAAAGAGAACCTCTCTTCTCAGGAAGAAGTTCTGCCCTCTGAGGGAACTGAGCCTATGGAGTTATAACCTTATCAGGTTGAGCTCTTGGGCCCAGGGGGACCCTCAAGGGAACAGTTGTGTAAGGGCCAAGAAACCTGTCCCTATCTTGAAGGCCTTAGGCAGCAAGCTGCTGAAGAGTCCAATGGCAAGAAAACTGGAACACATAGGGTCTATTGGGAAGATGGACTCCTTTACACTGAGGCAAGAGATCCCAAACCTGGTGCCACTAGGAGAGTGGTAGTGCTTCAGGAGCTTAGAGAGTTCATACTGACCTTAGCCCATGATATTCCTCTTGCTGGGCATTTGGGACAAACCAAGACGTGGGAGAGACTAGTCAACATGTCCCAGAAAGTCAAGGAGTTTTGTGTCTCCTGTACCACCTGTCAAGCCAGTGGCAAGACAGGTGGACACCCAAAGGCCCCCCTCATTCCACTTCCAGTGGTGGGGGTCCCCTTTGAAAGAGTGGGTGTGAACATAGTGGGTTCACTTGAACCTCCCACAGCCTCAGGGAACATGTATATACTAGTAGTAGTGGATCATGCTACTAGATACCCTGAAGCTATCCCCCTTATGTCGACTACTGCCCCTGCAGTAGCCAAGGCCCTCATTGTTATTTTTACCAGAGTGGGTTTTCCTAAGGAGGTGGTGTCTGACAGAGGTACCAACTTCATGTCAGCATACCTGAAACACATGTGGAATGAGTGTGGAGTGACTTATAAATTCACTACACCCTACCATCCACAAACTAATGGCCTTGTTGAGAGATTCAACAAGACATTAAAAGGCATGATCATGGGGCTCCCAGAAAAACTCAAAAGGAGATGGGATGTCCTCTTGCCATGTCTGCTTTTCGCTTACAGAGAGGTGTCTCAGAAGGGAGTAGGGTTCTCACCCTTTGAACTTCTGTTTGGCCACCCTGTAAGGGGACCACTAGCTCTTGTGAAAGAAGGCTGGGAGAGACCTCTTCATGAGCCTAAACAAGACATAGTGGACTATGTACTTGGCCTACGTTCAAGGATGGCAGAGTACATGGAAAAGGCAAGTAAAAACCTTGAGGCCAGCCATCAGCCCCAGAAGTTTTGGTATGACCAAAAGGCTGCAATGGTTGAATTTCAACCAGGGCAGAAAGTCTGGGTTTTGGAGCCTGTGGTTCCCAGGGTACTTCAGGACAAATGGAGTGGCCCTTACCCAGTGCTAGAGAAGAAGAGTCAGGTCACCTACCTGGTGGACCTAGGCACTAGCAGGAGCCCCAAGAGGGTGATCCATGTGAACCGCCTTAAGCTCTTCCATGATAGGGCTGATGTGAATCTGTTGATGGTAACAGATGAGGACCAGGAAGCTGAGAGTGAACCTCTCCCTGATCTCCTCTCATCAAACTCTAAAGATGGCTCAGTTGATGGAGTGATCTATTCAGACACCCTCTCTAGCCAACAGCAATCTGACTGTAGGAAGGTCCTGCAACAGTTTGCTGAGCTCTTTTCCCTAACCCCTGGTCAGACACACCTGTGTACCCATGATGTGGATACAGGAGACAGCATGCCTGTCAAAAACAAAATATTCAGACAGTCTGACCAAGTTAAGGAAAGCATCAAGGTGGAAGTCCACAAGATGCTGGAATTGGGAGTCATTGAGTACTCTGACAGCCCCTGGGCTAGCCCAGTGGTCTTAGTCCCCAAACCTCACACCAAAGATGGAAAGAGAGAGATGAGGTTTTGTGTGGACTACAGAGGACTTAATTCTGTCACCAAGACAGATGCCCATCCCATTCCAAGGGCTGATGAACTGATTGATAAATTAGGTGCTGCCAAATTCTTAAGTACCTTTGACTTAACAGCAGGGTACTGCCAAATCAAAATGGCACCTGGAGCAAAAGAAAAGACAGCATTCTCCACACCTGATGGGCATTATCAGTTTACTGTTATGCCCTTTGGTTTAAAGAATGCCCCTGCCACCTTCCAGAGGGTGGTGAATCAAGTCCTTGCTGGCTTGGAGTCCTTTAGTGCAGCTTATCTTGACGATATTGCTGTCTTTAGCTCCAGCTGGCTGGATCACCTGGTCCACCTGAAAAAGGTTTTATAGGCTCTGCAATCAGCAGGCCTCTCTATCAAGGCATCCAAATGCCAGATAGGGCAGATACCTGTGGTTTACTTGGGACACCTTGTAGGCGGAGGCCAAGTTCAGCAACTTCAGCCTAAGATCTAGACTATTCTGGACTGGGCAGCTCCAAAACCCCAGACTCAAGTCAGGGCATTCCTTGGCTTGACTGGGTACTACAGGAGGTTTGTGAAGGGATATGGATCCATAGTGACAGCCCTCACAGAACTTACCTCCAAGAAAATGCCCAAGAAGGTAAACTGGACTGTAGAATGCCAACAGGCCTTTGACACCCTGAAACAAGCAATGTGCACAGCACCAGTTCTAAACGCTCCAGATTACTCCAAGCAGTTCATTGTGCAGACAGATGCCTCTAAACATGGGATAGCGGCAGTTGTGTCCCAAACAAATGATGATGGCCTTAAACAGCCTGTTGCTTTCATTAGCAGGAGGTTACTCCCCAGGGAGCAGCGTTGGAGTGCCATTGAGAGGGAGGCCTTTGCTGTGGTTTGGTCCCTGAAGAAGCTGAGACGATACCTCTTTGGTACTCACTTTGTAGTTCAAACTGACCACAGACATCTCAGATGGCTGATGCAAATGAAAGGTGAAAATCCAAAACTGTTGAGGTGGTCCATCTCCCTACAGGGAATGGACTTTATAGTGGAACACAGACCTGGGACTGCCCATGCCAATGCAGATGACCTTTCCAGGTTCTTCCACTTAAAAAATGAAGACTCTCTTGGAAAAGGTTTGTCTCATCCTCTTTCGTTTGGGGGGGGTTGTGTAAGGAAATGCCTCCTTGGCATGGTTACCCCCTGACTTTTTGCCTTTGCTGATGCTAAGTTTTGATTTGAAAGTGTGCTGAGGCCTGCTAACCAGGCCCCAGCACCAGTGTTCTTTCCGTAACCTGTACTTTTGTTTTCACAATTGGCACACCCTGGCATCCAGGTAAGTCCCTTGTAACTGGTACCCCTGGTACCAAGGGCCCTGATGCCAGGGAAGGTCTCTAAGGGCTGCAGCATATCTTATGCCACCCTGGGGACCCCTCACTCAGCACAGACACCCTGCTTGGCAGCTTTTGTGTGCTGGTGAGAACAAAACGAGTAAGTCGACATGGCACTCCCCTCACGGTGCCATGCCAACCTCACACTGCCTATGCAGTATAGATAAGTCACCCCTCTAGCAGGCCTTACAGCCCTAAGGCAGGGTGCGCTATACCATAGGTGAGGGCACCAGTGCATGAGCACTGTGCCCCTACAGTGTCTAAGCAAAACCTTAGACATTGTAAGTGCAGGGTAGCCGTAAGAGTATATGGTCTGGGAGTCTGTCATACACGAACTCCACAGCATCATAATGGCTACACTGAAAACTGGGAAGTTTGGTATCAAACTTCTCAGCACAATAAATGCACACTGATGCCAGTGTACATTTTATTGTAACATACACCCCAGAGGGCACCTTAGAGGTGCCCCCTGAAACCTAAACCGACTATCTGTGTAGGCTGACTAGTTCCAGCAGCCTGCCACACACCAGACATGTTGCTGGCCACATGGGGAGAGTGCCTTTGTCACTCTGTGGCTAGTAACAAAGCCTGTACTGGGTGGAGGTGCTTCACACCTCCCCCTGCAGGAACTGTAACACCTGGCGGTGAGCCTCAAAGGCTCATCCCCTTTGTTACAGCACCACAGGGCACTCCAACTAGTGGAGTTGCCCGCCCCCTCCGGCCACGGCCCCACTTTTGGCGGCAAGGCCGGAGGAGATAATGAGAAAAACAAGGAGGAGTCACTGGCCAGTCAGGACAGCCCCTAAGGTGTCCTGAGCTGAGGTGACTCTGACTTTTAGAAATCCTCCATCTTGCAGATGGAGGATTCCCCCAATAGGGATAGGAATGTGACCCCCTCCCCTTGGGAGGAGGCACAAAGAGGGTGTACCCACCCTCAGGGCTAGTAGCCATTGGCTACTAACCCCCCAGACCTAAACACGCCCTTAAATTTAGTATTTAAGGGCTCCCCAGAACCTAGGAACTCAGATTCCTGCAACCTAAGAAGAAGAGGACTGCTAAGCTGAAAAACCCTGCAGAGAAGACGGAGACACCAACTGCTTTGGCCCCAGCTCTACCGGCCTGTCTCCCCACTTCTAAAAGACACTCCTCCAGCGACGCTTTCCCCAGCACCAGCGACCTCTGACTCCTTAGAGGACTGCCCTGCTCTAGAAGGACCAAGAAACTCCAGAGGGCAGCGGCTCTGTTCACCCAAGACTGCAACTTTGTTTCCAAAGAAGCAACTTCAAGACAACTCCGTTTCCCGCCGGAAGCATGAGACTTGCTACTCTGCACCCGACGCCCCCGGCTCGACTTGTGGAGAAACAACACTTCAGGGAGGACTCCCCGGCGACTACAAGACTGTGAGTAGCCAGAGTTGCCCCCCCTGAGCCCCCACAGCGACGCCTGCAGAGGAAATCCCGAGGCTCACCCTGACCGCGACTGCCTGACTCCCAGATCCCGACGCCTGGAAAAGACTCTGCACCCTCAGCCCCAAGGACCTGAAAGATCGGAACTGCAGTGCAGGAGTGACCCCCAGGAGGCCCTCTCCCTTGCCCAGGTGGTGGCTACCCCGAGGAGCCCCCCCCTTGCCTGCCTGCATCGCTGAAGAGACCCCTTGGTCTCCCATTGATTTACATTACATTGGAAACCCGACGTGTGTTTGCACACTGCACCCGGCCGCCCCCATGCTGCTGAGGGTGTACTTCCTGTGCTAACTTGTGTCCCCCCCCGGTGCCCTACAAAACCCCCCTGGTCTGCCCTCCGAAGACGCGGGTACTTACCTGCTGGCAGACTGGAACCGGGGCACCCCCTTCTCCATTGAAGCCTATGCGTTTTGGGCACCACTTTGAACTCTGCACCTGCCCGGCCCTGAGCTTCTGGTGTGGTAACTTTGGGGTTGCTCTGAACCCCCAAAGGTGGGCTACCTTGGACCCAAATTTGAACCCCATAGGTGGTTTACTTACCTGCAAGAACTAACAAACTCTTACTCCCCCTAGGAACTGTGAACATTGAGGTGTGTCTAGTTTTAAAATAGCTATATGTGATTTATTTGAAAAGTATATATGCTATTGCGATTATTCCTAAAGTACTTACCTGCAATACCTTTCATTTAAAGTATTACATGTAAAATTTGAACCTCTGGTTCTAAAAATAAACTAAGAAAAGATATTTTTCTATACAAAAATCTATTGGCATGGAATTGTCTCTGAGTGTGTGTTCCTCATTTATTGCCTGTGTGTGTACAACAAACGCTTAACACTACTCCTTTGATAAGCCTACTGCTCGACCACACTACCACAAAATTGAGCATTAGTATTATCTCTTTTTGCCACTATCTTACCTCTAAGGGGAACCCTTGGACTCTGTGCATGCTATTCCTTACTTTGAAATAGTGCATACAGAGCCAACTTCCTACAGCACCTAATTGTCTGGGTTTGCAGGACTTGCTTATAGTTACATGGCACCCAGCCCTAGGGGCACATAGGGCACACCTTAGGGGTGACTTATATGTAAAAATAAGGCAGTTTAAGACTTTGGAACTACCTTTAATTTCAAAGTCGAATTTGCATGTAACTTTAATTTAAAAGCAGCCAGCAAGGCAGGCCTGCCTTTAAAATGACACTGGGCACCTCAGCAGTGCACCTATGGGGGCACTACTTATGCCGGAGTCCCTAAACCTCCATGCCCTACCATATACTAGGGACTAATAGGTAGGTTGGCTGAGCCAATTATAATTAGCCTAATTTGCATACTGATTTTACACAGATCACAGGCCCTGGGACTGGTTAGCAGTACCCAGGGCACCACCATAGTCAGGAAAACACCAGCAAAAAGTGGAGAATGGGGGGCAAAAAGTTAGGGGGCCTCTACAATCAGCCCGGTTCTCTCACACATGTGCAATGCATATGTGCCAAATGTGCAAGTGCAAGTCAGGAAAGCAAATACAACTGCAACAGCAACAGCATGGGTCACACATGCAGATGAAGTAGCTTGAAGCTACACACATGAAAATGGACACATAGGGGGTCATTCTGACCTCGGCGGTAAAAGGCCCTTACCGCCGGTCAGAAGTCCGCCATTCTACCGCCGCGGCCGCGGCAGACCGCCACGGTCATTCTGACCACCAACTGTGAAACCGCCAAAAATCCGACATCCAAGGAAGGCCGCCACATCAGCGGGCCGCGGAAAACTGGAGATGACCAAACCTCCACCGTCACGCCAACACAAACACGCCCATGCCATTCTGACCCACGAATCCACGCGGCGGTCTTTCAACCGCGGTATTCCATTGGCGGTACACACCGCCGCGGTCAAAATACACACCCAGCTCCGAAACACTGCCACATTGGACATTTTGAAATACGCACACCTGAGACACATACAAACAACGCTCCCACACATACAATCAACTATAAAACACACACCCACAAACCCCCACTAGTTGGAAATCGGAGCGAAGGCGAGAGCGAGAGAGATAGAGATAGCGAGCACAGCAATAGAAAACCCCAACACACACAGGAACACAACTTCATCACCCACACCACATCTACGCACATCACCACAAACACCACCCCACACCTCATCCACACCTCCCCATGGCACCCCAAAGACACCCAAGGTTTTCGGACCAAGAACTCCGGGTCATGGTGGAGGAAATCATGAGGGTTGAGCCCCAGCTCTTCGGCACACAGGTGCAGCACACCACCATAGCAAGGAAGGCTGAGCTATGGCAAAGGATCGTAGACAGGGTCAACGCTGTGGGACAGCATCCCAGAAATCGGGAAGATATCAGAAAGCGATGGAACGACCTACGGGGGAAGGTGCGCTCGATGATCTCCAGGCACAACATCGCTGTGCAGAAGACTGGCGGCGGACCCCCACCCACCCCACCCCAATTCACAGCATGGGAGCAAGAGGTGGTAAACATCCTGCATCCTGATGGCCTCGCTGGAGTACACGGAGGAATGGACTCTGGTAAGTCGAATCTCAACTACTTCACCCCCCAACCACCAGCATGCCAACCCCCCCCTCCCTCACCCCTAATATCACCCCCCAGCACATAACCTCCCTGCCAATGTCTCACCAGCACAACCCACCCTAAACAACACCAACCCCTGAATGCCAACACAAACCATAGACAGCCACCACCAAAGCATGACCATTGCACATACCCATACACCCCCCCCAAACCCTCACAACACCTCCCACAAGGGAATGCCAGCACTGGGGGACAAGGGCACTCAAAATGCACGCCATGGCACACACAGAAACAATAACCATACTCCTTCACCCCTGCAGGGCCCGAACGCCAACACACCGCCACGGAGGGTCCAGAGATGTCCATCCCACCCCCAGAACAGGCCCCCAGCGAGGACAGCAGCTCTGTCGACCTAGAACCTGACGACCAGCCCGGACCATCGGGGACCTCTGGACAGTCGGTTCCCCACACACAGACACAGGCCACAGCAGACCCAAACCCCTCTGGGAACACCAGCACAGCTCCCACCCAGCGGGCCCATGCCTCTGTCTCGCGGACGCGTCAATCAGCGGTGTGTCCGCCACTACAGGGCACCCAGGCTGACCCAACACCCCAACAACAACAGGGACCTGGGGGCAGTGGTAGTGGGCACACCGTCCAGGGGACAGAGGCCCGGGGAAACAGGGCAACTGGGAGGGCTGCTGTGCGACAGGGGGGGGGAGGACAGGCCCAGGGAACCGACTCTCCAAGAGGCCCTCACCACCATCATGGGAGCATACCATCACTCCCAGGAGACGATGGCGACGGTACTGGCCAGGTTCACCGAGATCCATGCACAGCAGGAGGAACGGTACATGGGGTTCAGCAATGAACTCCGGGACATCGCTACCGCTATGGGGACCATAGTCCAGGCCCTCAACCGGATAGAAACCACATTGCGGGACCATGTGGCACCGCAAAGGGCCCCTGTCACTAGCCAGGAACAGCCTACCACCTCCGCCGGTGCTAGTGGTCAGGAGGCCCCCACAGAACGACGGGCCACCAGAACCCCACCTCCTGCTGAAGAACAACCACCCCGCAAGAGGAACCTGAGATCTCAAAGGAAGACAGAGTAGGATGCCAAGACCCCCGCCATCCTAATATCCCCCCGGATGTCATTCCACTGTCCCACAGTGTCACCCTGTCCAACCTTGAACTGCCCCTGCTCCATCCTTCCACAGCCATATGAACAATGCACCTGTGCGACCGAGAACTGGACTCTGCCATGGACATAACTCCACCCTCACCCATCACCGTTTTAATATCATGTACCAATATATAGCACTAAAAATAAATCACTCATTGCACATAAATCATTCTGGAGTCAGCCTGTATTAATTACAAATGTATAACACATTACTTATCAATAATGTTCTGTTATTTATGTGTGGACAACATACCGATGTCAATAAGCATTAGTCCATGGGCTAACCAAGCAGAAGTCACGCAGTGGGTCATGCAGCACTGAAAAGGGAAGGGAAAAGTAAACTTCAGTGTAAAAGAACTGGGGGGAAATACACAAAGTAAAGATGCAGGGGGCATTCAGTAAATGTCAAATGGCGTGGGTGATTCCTACCTGTGTGCTACTGAAAATACTGTTGGATAACTCTGTCCCTGTTGTCTGGGTCGTCCTCTTCGTCTTCCTCCTCTTCACTCTCCGCAGGCTCCACAGCTGCTTCAACCCCACCATCTGGACCATCCTCCTGCAGGAAGGGCACCTGACGTCGCAATGCCAGATTGTGAAGCATACAGCAGGCCACGATGATCTGGCACACCTTCTTTGGTGAGTACATCAGGGATCCCCCTGTCATATGTAGGCACCTAAACCTGGCCTTCAGGAGGCCAAAGGTTCTTTCAATGATCCTCCTAGTTCGCCCATGGGCCTCATTGTACCGTTCCTCTGCCCTGGTCCGGGGATTCCTCACTGGGGTCAATAGCCAAGGCAGGTTGGGGTAACCAGAGTCACCAATTAGCCACACACGTTGTCTCTGTAGCTGTTCCATCACATAAGGGATGCTGCTATTTCGCATCACATACGCGTCATGCACTGACCCAGGGAACATGGCATTCACATGGGAGATGTACTGGTCAGCCAAACAGACCACCTGAACGTTCATCGAATGGTAACTTTTCCTGTTTCTGTACACCTGCTCATCGTCTTTTGGGGGTACTAAAGCCACATGGGTCCCATCAATGGGACCAATTATGTTGGGGATATGTCCAAGAGCATAAAAATCACCCTTCACAGTGGCCAAATCAACCTCCTCAGGGAATAAAATGTAGCGCCACATGTGTTTCGTCAGGGCAGACAACACTCTAGACAAGATTTTTGAAAACATAGGCTGAGACATTCCAGATGACATGGCCACTGTTGTCTGGAATGAGCCACTTGCCAGAAAATGGAGGACTGACAGAACCTGCACTAGAGGGGGAATTCCTGTGGGTTGGCGGGTGGGGGACATCAGGGCTGGCTCCAGCTGGGCACACAGTTCATGTATAGTGGCTCGGTCAAGTCGGTATCGTGGTATGATGTGGCGTTCTTCCATTGTCGACAGGTCCACCAGCGGTCGGTACACGCGCGGATTCATCCTTCTCCTCGCAAGTCCCAGCGGACGGTGCCTAGGAAGGACAACATGGAGCACAGAGTCAAGCAAGTCACAGGTACGTTCACCACTGCATGCATAGCACACGATTATCTATGTATTGAAAGGCGTGTATGTGTGGCAATGCAAGGCCTAGGCCTGTGTGACGCAGTACAAATTATGCCATGTGGGCCCTTGAAATGGCGGCTGCCTGACCTGTGAAGTGGGACAATGGGATGTGAGGTCAATGCGCTGGCGTGGCACACCGTGGCGGTAGGCGGTCGAAGACCGCTATACGAAGCCGCATTGGCTAACATTGAAGCCTATGGGTTTCAGGAGCCAATAATGAGGTGCGCCGGCGGTCGCGGTACGCACCGCCGCGGTACGCACCGCCGCGGGCGTGACCGCCATTTTCTATCTGCTTAATCACTCGAGACCTGATCTTCCACAGGAGAGGACCTATACTGCAAGTGCTGCTGTGACCTCGGTCTGGAAGTGACAATGGCTGATGCGACTGGGGAAAGGGCCCCCGCCTTCAGTTCCGAAGAGTTGGAGAAGCTCGTGGACGGGGTCCTCCCCCAGTATGCGTTACTCTACGGTCCTCCAGACCAACAGGTAAGTACACTGGGTGCACATTGAATGGGCTATGCCTGTGTGGAGTGGGGTGGATGCTAAGTTGGTGGGGTGGGGGGCGAATGAGGAGTGCAACGCACGACAGATGAGAGCATGTGCCATATGGCAAGGTTGGGGAGGGGGGGCCAATCGCATCTAACATGCAGGAATATGATGATTTCTCCTTCCCACCCTGTACATGTCAAATAGGTCAGCGCCCATCAGAAAGTGGACATATGGCGTGCAATCGCCAAGGAAGTCCGGGCCCTGGGGGTCCACGTCAGACGGGGCACCCACTGCCGCAAGAGGTGGGAGGACATCCGCCGCAGGACCAGGAAGACCGCCGAGTCACTGCTGGGGATGGCCTCCCAACCTAGGAGGGGTGCCAGTCATACCCTGACCCCCCTGATGTCCCGGATCCTTGCGGTGGCCTACCCTGATTTGGATGGGCGCTTGAGGACATCACAGCAGACACAAGGGGGTGAGTATCAGCACATTCTGCTATCTCTCTGGGCAGTGGAGGCGTCTGGGTGGTGGAGGAGGGTTGGGGGTGACATTAGGCCAGGGCGCTTTCTGTAGTGTAGTCCTCTCCTTTAGGCAAGGCCCTGTCCTCCCGGCCCCCACCTCTGTAGGGTGACAAGCACAGCTATCGATGGTCCAGCATCACACATGTGCGCCTTTGTCGTCTCTAGACCTGTTGTCCTAGTCCAAAGTACTGAGTAGTGTTCCCCGAATGCGCGGCTTAGTGCATGAGGCTCCTGTGTCTGTCCTCTCCGCCAACGGTGTTGACATTGCATGCACTCATCCTGGTCTTCGTTTTTCTCCCCCCACCCTTCTTCTTCGTCTTCTTGTGCATCTGTGCATTAGCATCATCAGGCGGAGGAGAATTGGCATCGGAGCACGAGGGAGCTGCAAGTCACAAGGCCCCGGTGGGACCAGGAACAGACACCGAGGGCACCAGTGATCCGGAGGGCGAGGGGAGCACCACAACGGGGACCGGTGGTGACACCAGCGACAGCGACACGTCCTCGGATGGGAGCTCCCTAGCGGTGGCGGCAACATCCGGGCCCCCCGCCTCTACAGGTACAGCCGCCACCCAGCGCACCAGCCCCGCCCTCCCAGCAGCCCCTCAGACTACGCTCCGTGCCCGCTCGCCCAGGAAGGCGGGCATCTCCTTCGCCCCAGGCACCTCAGCCTCTGCCCCTGTTACCCCTGCTGCCCTCAGTGAGGAGGTCATTGACCTCCTGCGGACCATCATTGTTGGGCAGACTACCCTTTTGAATGCCATCCAGGGGGTAGAAAGGGAGGTGCATCGGAGAAATGCCTACCTGGAGGGCATTCATTCGGGTCAGGCTGCCCATCAACGATCGTTCAATGCTCTGGCCTCAGCACTGACGGCAGCCATTGTCCCTGTCTCCAGCCTCCCTCTTCTGACTGCCTCCAGCCTGTCTCTGTCTCCTGTTCCTCAGCCTATCCCATCCACACCATCAGACCAGCCTGCACACACCTCAACACCCAAGGGCAGCTCATCCAGACACAAGCACCACAGAACCCACAAGCATTCATGCAAGCAACACCCAGATGCAGACATTCCAACAGTCACTACCACCTCTGTGTCCCCCTCCTCCTCGTCTCCCTCCTCCCTCCCTGTGACGTCTACACTCACACCTGCATGCACACCACCATCAGCCAGTGCTTCCATCACCAGCACACCCTCCAGTCTAGTCCGCACACGTGCAGTCACCACCCCCACTACCATTTACACGTCCCCTGTGTCCTCTCCCACTGTGTCTGTCACCCCCTCTTCCAAGACACACAAACGCAGGCAGACACCCACCCAACAGCCATCCACCTCATGACAGCCTCCAGCACATGCACCTGCACCCAAAGACAGCACACCTGACTCTCCTACAACCACATCCTCTTCCTCCACTTCCATCTCCACTTCTCCTACCTTTTACCTTGGTCCTAAGAAAGTTTTCCTTGCTAATCTTGACCTCTTTCCCTCCACTGACCCACCCCCTCCATCTGCAAAGAGTCCCAAGAGCACCTCAGCCACCACCAGCCCAGCTTCGAGTGTCACTGTGGTGCATGGGTTCTGGAGCCCACCCTTTGCCAGCAGTGACACTTCAATCAGCAGCAAGGGGACAGCCAGCCCCCCACCAGGCAAGAAGACCAGGAAGCTAAAGGGCCGCCGTGAGAGGACTGACACGGCTGCCCCAAAGGAGCCAAGTTCGCCCACTTCACCAGCCACAACGTCTAGGGGAGGCAAGGGCCCGAGGGCCCCATCTAAGGAGCGAAAGGGCAGCAGGGCGGAAAAGTCAGCCAGCAGGAGCGCGGAGCAGGAGGGGCCCACAAGCCCCATCCCGGGTGTTAGGAAGGACACCAAAGGGCCCAGGACTCCGTCACCGAAGGGTCCAGCAACAGCACGGTCGGAGGGCGACTGAGCAGGGAGTCCAGGCCAGGTCTGGCTCCCTTGACCTACTGGACGAGCACCGCTGAAGAGGGCCCCGCCGTGCAGAAGAGCACCGCTGAACAGGGCCCCGCCGTGCAGAAGAGCACCGCTGAAGAGGGCCCCGCCGTGCAGAAGAGCACCGCTGAAGAGGGCCCGCCGTGCAGAAGAGCACCGCTGAACAGGGCCCCGCCATGCAGAAGAGCACCGCTGAACAGGGCCCCGCCGTGCAGAAGAGCACCGCTGAAGAGGGCCCTGCCGTGCAGAAGAGCACCGCTGAACAGGGCCCCGCCGTGCAGAAGAGCACCGCTGAAGAGGGCCCCGCCATGCAGAAGAGCACCGCTGAACAGGGCCCCGCCGTGCAGAAGAGCACCGCTGAAGAGGGCCCCGCCGTGCAGAAGAGCACCGCTGAAGAGGGCCCCGCCATCTCAAGCACCGCTCCGCTGGGCCCCGCCGTCTCAAGCAGCGCTCCGCTGGGCCCTTCATCTCAAGCACCGCTCCGCTGGGCCCCGCCGTCTCAAGCACCGCTCCGCTGGGCCCCGCCGTCTCAAGCACCGCTCCGCTGGGCCCTTCCTGTCAAGCACCGCTCCGCTGGGCCCCGCCGTCTCAAGCACCGCTCCGCTGGGCCCTTCCTGTCAAGCACCGCTCCGCTGGGCCCCGCCGTCTCAAGCACCGCTCCGCTGGGCCCTTCCTGTCAAGCACCGCTCCGCTGGGCCCCGCCGTCTCAAGCACCGCTCCGCTGGGCACCGCCGTCTCAAGCACCGCTCCGCTGGGCCCTTCCTGTCAAGCACCGCTCCGCTGGGCCCCGCCGTCTCAAGCACCGCTCCGCTGGGCACCGCCGTCTCAAGCACCGCTCCGCTGGGCCCTTCCTGTCAAGCACCGCTCCGCTGGGCCCCGCCGTCTCAAGCACCGCTCCGCTGGGCCCCGCCGTCTCAAGCACCGCTCCGCTGGGCCCTTCCTGTCAAGCACCGCTCCGCTGGGCCCCGCCGTCTCAAGCACCGCTCCGCTTGGCCCCGCCGTCTCAAGCACCGCTCCGCTGGGCCCTTCCTGTCAAGCACCGCTCCGCTGGGCCCTTCCTGTCAAGCACCGCTCCGCTGGGCACCGCCATCTCAAGCACCGCTCCGCTGGGCCCTTCATCCCAAGCACCGCTCCGCTGGGCACCGCCATCTCAAGCACCGCTCCGCTGGGCACCGCCATCTCAAGCACCACTCCGCTGGGCCCTTCATCCCAAGCACCGCTCCGCTGGGCACCGCCGTCTCAAGCACCGCTCCGCTGGGCTTTTCCTGTCAAGCACCGCTCCGCTGGGCCCTTCCTGTCAAGCACCGCTCCGCTGGGCCCCGCCGTCTCAAGCACCGCTCCGCTGGGCACCGCCGTCTCAAGCACCGCTCCGCTGGGCCCTTCCTGTCAAGCACCGCTCCGCTGGGCCCTTCCTGTCAAGCACTGTTAACGGTTCACTGTGCCCACCATGCCTCCTCCTTGACCAGTGGAGACTGTAATCCACCTGATGGACTGTGGCTTTGCACTCCCCAGGATTGGTCAGTGGGCAACCCACCCACTGTAGAGACTTGAGAGACTGTGGCTTTGCACTCCCCAGGATGGCCGAGTGGCCAAGCCACCCACTGTAGAGACTTGAGAGACTGTGGCTTTGCACTCCTCAGGATTGATCAGTGGGCAACCCACCCACTGTAGATACTTGAGAGACTGTGGCTTTGCACTCCACAGGATGGCCGAGTGGGCAACCCACCCACTGTAGAGACTTGAGAGACTGTGGCTTTGCACTCCTCAGGATTGATCAGTGGGCAACCCACCCACTGTAGAGACTTGAGAGACTGTGGCTTTGCACTCCACAGGATGGCCGAGTGGGCAACCCACCCACTGTAGAGACTTGAGAGACTGTGGCTTTGCACTCCCCAGGATGGCCGAGTGGGCAACCCACCCACTGTAGAGACTTGAGAGACTGTGGCTTTGCACTCCCCAGGATGGCCGAGTGGGCATGGTGGCCCCTTCGTGGATCTGGCGTCGTGGAATCATGTGGCTGTGGTGCCCCCCCCCCTTCCCTTCCCCCTGAGGTGCCTGTAGTTTTTTCATCAAATGCCCCTGCAGTGTTCTCTCCAAAGGACTCAGGTCTCCTGTGTGGGCTTTGCCCTTGTGTTGCTACACTTTGGCTCACGGACACTTTGAATCTCGTTAGATGTGCAGGACTTATTGCCTCGGTTTTTCGTATGCAATGGTTATTGAATTTGGATTTTTGATTTGTTATTGCTATTTGACCGTGACTTATCAGTGGTTTTTATTTCCCATAAATTTCGAGTCACTATTTAATTATGTCCTTGTTTTCTTTACTGGGGTTTGGGTGGTTTCACTGTGACTTGTTGCTCTGCATTGGTGTGTACATGGTTTGGGGGGGTGGGTGTATCGCGTATGTGTGTGCCCGTAACCTTTCGTCCTCCCCCCTCCCCTGTGTCGTAGGTGCAGTACTCACCGTTGTCGTCTGCGCCGGCGTTCGTACTCGTGGTAGATGAGCAGGTAGACGAGAGCAGGTAGGATGTTTAATTCGGGTTCCATGCTGTCCTCCTTCCTCGTGGAGTGCGTAGAGGTGCGCGTTTTCCCGTTCGTAGTCTGTTTCCGCCGTGTTTTTATCGGCGGTGCTCCCGCCCCGGAAAAGGTGGCGGATTGGCCGGTCATGATAGTGTGGGCGGTACATTGTCTGCCGCCTGGCTGTTGGCGGTGACCGCCGCGCTGTTTGTCGGTCCCGCCGTGGCGGTCGGAGTGTTAATGTGGCGTGCTGTGTTGGCGGTTCCCGCCAGGGTCAGAATTCCATTTTTTGGACCGCCGGCCTGTTGGCGGGTTGGCCGCTGCTTTATCACCGACCGCCAGGGTTAGAATCACCCCCATAGGCCCTCATTACAACATTGGCGGTAAGTCCCGCTTACTGCTGTGCAGAAGACCGGCAACACACCGCCATGGAAATCCGTTACAGCTATTACGACCCACAGCTCGGAATCTGCCAAAACTAGACACCCAAACAAGTACTCCACACCAAAGGTCAGTGATAAACTGGCGATAACAAAACCTCCACCGTTACGCCAACAAGAATACGCCCACATTATTATCACGACCCACAAATCCACGCAGCGGTCTTTCAGCCGCGGTAAACCATTGGCGGTACACACCACCGCGCTCAAAATACACACACATTCACAAAACACAACCACATTAGACAATTCAAAATACACACACCTGATACACATACACACACCACTCAAACCACTCATACACACCCAATACAATACAATATAAAACACACACTCACATTACCCACAAACCCTTACAACGAAAAATTTGGAAGAAGCAGAGAGACAGAAAAGCAAAGACCACACCAGCATACAGAGGCACACAACACCATCACTCATACACATCCACGCTTAAAGCACCACACACCCCAAAACATCACCCCACACATCACAACAGATATCACCCACACCACCCTATGGCACTGCAAAGACACCCCAGGTTTTCTGAGGAGGAGCTCAGGGTCATGGTGGAGGAAATTATCCGGGTAGAGCCACAGCTATTCAGATCACAGGTGCAGCACACCTCCATAGCTAGGAAGATGAAGCTATGGCGCAGAATCGTGGACAGGGTCAACGCAGTGGGACAGCACCCAAGAACAAGGGATAACATCAGGAAGCGGTGGAACGACCTACGGGGGAAGGTGCGTTCCGTCGTCTCAAGACACCACATTGCAGTGCAGAGGACTGGTGGCAGACCCACGCCTCCTCCCCCACAACTAACAACATGGGAGGAGCAGGTCTTGGCTATACTGCATCCTGAGGGCCTCACAGGAGTAGCAGGAGGAATGGACTCTGGTAGGTCAAATCTTTAACTACCATATCCCCCACCCTACCTGCATGCCAACACATACCCCCACCCTCGCCCTCACACCCATCACTCCAACTCCTCACATATGTCTTATTATCACAAACCACCCATTCCAACACCAAGCCCTGCATGTAACACCAAAGCATGGACACCCATCACCAAAGCATGTCCACTGCACATACCCACACAGACCCCAAAACAATTATCAGACAAGATCCTACACAAGAATGTAAGCACTGGGGTACAGGGCCACCCACCCATTGCACTCCATGGCACACACAGATGCAATAATCATGCCTTTACAGCCCTGCAGGACCCCTACCCAACGTCACCGGACAGGAGGTTCCAGACATGTCCACCTCCCCCACAGAAGAGGCCCACAGTGATGACAGCAGCTCTGTCCAACTGGATCTAGATGACCAGCCCAGCCCATCTGGGACCTCAGGACAGTCGGTTCCCCTGACACAGTCACAGGCCACCACAGAGCCTCCCCCCTCAAGAAACACCAGCACAGAACTCACCCAGAGGACCCATACCTCTGTCCCCAGGACACATCAAGCAGCAGTGTGTCCACCTCTACAGGGAACCCAGGCAAACCCACAAACCCAAGAACAGCAGGGACCTGGGGGCAGTGGCAGTGGGCACACGGTTCTGGGGACAGAGGCACAGGAAACCCGGGGAACTGGGAGGTCTGCAGTGCGACAGGGGGAGGACAGGCCCAGGGAACCCTCTCTCCACGAGGCCCTCTCTAAAATCATGGGAGCGTACCATCATTCCCAGGAGATGATGGCAACAGTACTGGTAAGTTTCAGGAGACCCAGCGGCTGCAGGAGGAACAGTATTTGGGGATCAGGGAGGAACTCAAGTCCATCAATACCACCCTGGGCACCGTTGTAGGGGTGCTGAAGGACCTTGTGAACATCAGGAGGGACACTGTGGCACAACAAAGGGCCCCTGAAACTAGCCTGGATGATGAACTGCCCACCACCTCTGCCGGCGCTAGTGGACAGGATGCACCGCCACAAGACCACAACACCAGCACCCCACCCCCTGCAGATGGAGAACCACCCCGCAAGCAGTCCCTGAGATCCAGGACAAAGACAGAGAAAAATGCCAATACCCCCGCCAAGAAATGAGACCACCCTGAATGTCATCCTTCTGTCCCACTTTGTCACCCTGTCCATCCTTAAACTGCCCTAGCTCCACTTCCTATGCCCCTTTGGACAATGCACCTGGGAGACTAATAACTGGACTCTGCCATGGACATTCCTCCACCATCACCCCTGACCATTTTACAACCCCCACCACTAGTTAGCACTTAAATAAACACCCTTAAATCACAAAACAATCTGGAGTCAGTCTGTGCTTTCACAAATGTGTATTTGCAATAACTGAGGAAAATAGCAATGTCCATTCTATTGTCAACATACCTATGTCACACAGCTCTAGTCCATGAGGTAACATAGCAGAGGTCACACAATGGGAGCCACATCTGTGAAATGGAAAGGCAAAGTGACAATTCAGGGTCCATACACTGGGTGAAAGTGACAGACAGATCCTTACCTGTGTCTCACTGGAAGTATTGCTGGATCATGTTGTTTCTGTTGTCTATGTCCTCTTCTTCTGCCTCCTCTTCTTCACTGTCCACATGCTCCACAGCTGCCACAAGACCTCCTTCTGGACTATCCTTCTGCAGAAAAGGCACCTGGCATCGCAAAGCCAAGTTGTGCAGCATGCAGCAGGCTACAATGATCTGGCACACCTTCTTTGGTGAGTAGTACATAGAACCACCTGTCATATGGAGGCACTGGAACTTGGCCTTCAGGAGGCCAGAGGTTCTTTCAATAATCCTTCTAGTTTGCCCATGTGCCTCATTGTAGCGTTCCTCTGCCCTTGTCCTGGGATTTCTCACTGGGGTCAGTAGCCATGACATGTTGGGGTACCCAGAGTCACCTGCAAATGTCGTTGGACTACTGTTAGACACACACTAACCCTTAGGGACAACCCCAGACCCAGACAACTATTCACAGGGTACAGGGTCCTTGTCCTCACCTATTAGCCACATGCGGTGCCTCTGGAGTTGCCCCATCACATAAGGGATGCTGTTATTCCTCAAAATGTAATCGCCATGCACTGAGCCTGGAAACTTGGCGTTCACAAGGGAGATGTACTGGTCGGCCAAACACACCATCTGCACATTCATTGAATGGTAGCTCTTCCTGTTTCTGTACACCTGTTCACTCCTGCGCTGGGGTACCAAGGCCACATGTGTCCCATCAATGGCACCTATGATGTTGGGGATATGTCCCAGGGCATAGAAGTCACCTTTCACTGTAGGCAAATCCCCCACCTGAGGGAACACGATGTAGCTGCGCATGTGTTTCAGCAGGGCAGACAACACTCTGGACAACATGTTAGAGGAACATAGGCTGGGACATCATGTCTCTCTTCCATTGTCAATAGGTCCACCAGCGGTCTGTACACCGGAGGATGCCGCCATCTCCTCACCTGCCCCGGTGGACGTGCCCTATGGAGGAGAACAGCGAGCACAGAGTCAGCCAACACTGAGGTAGTAAGACAATAATTTTATTGCACACATTTGTCAATACGATATGTGCGTGTCTCTGTGTATATGCAAGGCCTATATATGTGTGACGCATTAAAAATGTATGCCATGTGGCCCCCTGAAATGGCGGCTGCCTGACTTGTAATGTGGGACAAGGGGATATGAGGGAACTGCGCTGGAGCTGTACACCATCGCGGTAGGCGGTCGAAGACCGCAACGCAATTCTGCATTGGTTAACATTGGGCAATTTGGGTTCCAGGAGCCAATGACGATGTACGCCGGTGGTAACGGTACGCACCGCCGCGGACGTGACCGCCATTTTCTCTCTGTTCACTTACTTGATACCTGATCTTCGACAGGAGAGGACCTACACTGCAAGTGCTGCTGTGAACTCAGTCTGGAGGCAACAATGGCTCATGTATCTGGGGAAATGGCCCCTGCCTTCACATCGAAGGAGTTGGAGAAACTAGTGGATGGGGTCCTCCCCCAGAAGACGCTACTCTACAGTCCTCCAGACAAACAAGTGAGTACACTGTGAACATGCTGTATGGGCAATGCCTGTTTGGAGTGGTGTGGATGGAAGTTACGGGGGGAGATGAGGCCTGCATGATCGGACGGTGAATGTATGTGCGTCAGTGCAAGGGTGGGAACGTGGGACAATGACTGTGTCGGTCCGGACGGTAAAAGTTTTACATTTTCCCCTTTACTATTCCTCTGGGTCAGCGCCCACCAGAAGAAGGATATTTGGCGTGCCATCGCCTAGGACGTCCAGACCCTGGGGGTCCACCAGAGACGGAGCACCCACTGCCAAAAAAGATGGGAGGACCTTCGCCGCTGGAGCAAGAAGACAGCGTCGGCCCAGCTGGGGATGGGCTCCCAACGTGGGAGGGGTACCCATCGCACCATGACCCCCCTGATGTTCCTGATCCTGGCGGTGGCGTATCCGGAGTTGGATGGGTGCTTGAGGGCATCACAGCAGCCACAAGGGGGTAAGTACACTCTCATTCAGTTGAATCTGCACGCATTGGAAGTGTCTGGGTGGGGGAGGTGGGCAGTGGGTTCCCCTAGGCAAGGCGAGCGTTGTAGGCAAGGACCCTTTGGTAGGCTGGCTAAGTGGCACCCGATCCCCACCAGTGGTAAGAGCCATCTAGACCTAGTCAGTCTCCTGTGACTTCCATGTGTGCAGCAATCGGGCATAGGCCATGTACCCCATGTCCCTGTGATTAATTAGGGAACTCTAAGTGCATGGCGTAGTGCAGAGGGCTGCTGTGTCTGTAGTGTCCGCTGACTGTAGCGTTATTGTATGCACTGAACACTTCTTTCTTCCCCCCCTTTTTGTGGTCTCCCTGTTCTTGTGTGTATTAGCATCATCAGGTGGAGGAGCTGTGCCACCGGAGCAGGAGGGAGCTGCATCCCACATGGCCCTGGAGGGCCAGACAATGGAGTCTGAATTCACCAGTGGGACGGAGGGCGAGGGGAGCTCCACGGCGGGGACAGGAGCAGAGACCAGCGACACCGACTCCTTCTCTGATGAGAGCTCCCTTGTGGTGGCGGGCCCCTCTGTGCCCACCGCATTTACAGGTACAGCCGCCACCCCCCACCAGCACCGCCCTCCCAGCAGCCCCTCAGCGTGTGTCCCATGGCCGCTCACCCAGAAGGGGGGGGAATCTCCTTCGCCCCAGGCACCTCAGGCCCTTCCCCAGTCAGCCCTGCTGCCCTCAGTGAGGAGGCTGTTGACCTCCTGAGATCCCTCAGGCAGTCAACCATTCTGAATGCCATCCAGGGTGTATCGAGGCAGTTGCAACAGACAAATGCATATCTGGAGGGCATTCATTCTGGCCAGGCAGCCCAACAGCGAGCATTTCAGGCTCTGGCCTCTGCATTGATGGCAGCCAATGTCCCTGTGTCCAACCTCCCCCCTCCAACTTCCTCCACCCAGACCCAATCCCCAGTACCTCAGCCTATCCAAAGCACACCATCAGACAAGCAGGCACACACCTCAACACATAAGGGTAGCTCTGGCAAACATAAGCACCACACATCCCACAAGCACTCACACAAGCATCATACCCATGCACACATAACAACATCCACTGCCTCCACTGTGTCCCCCTCCTCCACTTCTCCCACACCCACCCAACAGCCACCCACCTCACAACAGCCTCCAGCCCATGCACCTTCACCCAAAGTCAGCAAACAAACACCTCCTTCTAGCCACTACCTCTTCCTCCACTCCGAAACCCCCTCCATCTACCCGTCCCAGTGTGTCTAAAAAACGTTTCTTCTTAAATGTTGACCTCTTCCCTACATCTCCCCCCTGCCGGTCTGTCCCCTTGGGCCCGCCTTTCCAGGTCCCAACCCAGCACCTCAGCCACCACATCACCGGGCACAGTGGTGCCAGCAATACCCGGATTTTGGAGTGTGTCAAGCAACAGGGCTGCCAGTGTCCAAAGGAGCGAGGCCAAGGACATTTCCCCACCTCCAAAACAGAAAAAGTTGCCCACATCCCGGAAGGAGAAGGCCCAAACAACTGCCACCAAGGGCTCAGGCAAGACAATTGTGGGGAGTGGCAAGACATCTGCGCCACCATCCAAGGTGGAGAAGGGCCTGAAGAATAAAGGCAAGTCAACATCGCCGCCAACCTGCACGCCGGACAATACCGCCACCTGCATCGCCGCATGCACCACTGCCACAGACACCACCGCCAGCTGCCCACATATTGAGCCCTTCACCAGCACCGCAGACACTGTGCCCTTCAGCAGCACCACGGTCAGTGAGCCCGCCACCAGCACTGCCGCTACTGACACTGCCGCCAGCACCGCGGTCAGTGAGCCAGCCACCAGCACGGCAGTCAGTGAGCCAGCCACCAGCACGGCAGTCAGTGAGCCAGCCACCAGCACCAACACAACAATGACCGCCGAAAGCACCACCGCTAATGACACAGGCGCCAGCCCCGCCAGCAGACCCGTGACAACCTAAGCCAGTGGTACCACCGCAGACATGGCTGGCATCCCCAGTGGTCATCCGTACATGGCTGGTGGTCAGTTCCAGGGGCCTGGGCAGCTTCCATGTTGCCCCACCGTCAGTGGACTGTCACATCCACTACCTCAGTCCTTGGCAGGATGAAACACTCTGGGCACAAAGCTCTCTCCAGAACCAGTGGAGAGATACATCCACTACCTCAGTCCTTGGCAGGATGAAGCACACTGGGCATAAAGCCCCCTCCAGAACCAGTGGAGAATCTCATCCACTACCTCAGTCCTTGGCAGGATGAAGCACTTTGGGCACCAAGCCCCCTCAAGAACCAGTGGAGAGATACATACACTACCTTAGTCCTTGGCAGGATGAAGCACTTTGGGCACAAAGCCCCCTCCAGAACCAGTGGAGAATCTCATCCACTACCTCAGTCCTTAGCAGGATGAAGCACTCTGGGCACCAAGCCCCCTCCAGAACCAGTGGAGAGATACATCCACTACCTTAGTCCTTGGCAGGATGAAGCACTCTGGGCACCAAGCCCCCTCCAGAACCAGTGGAGAGATACATCCACTACCTCAGTCCTTGGCAGGATGAAGCACTCTGGGCACAAAGCCCCCTCCAGAACCAGTGGGGAATCTCATCCACTACCTCAGTCCTTGGCAGGATGAAGCACTCTGGGCACCAAGCCCCTAAAGAACCAGTGGAGCGATACATCAACTACCTTAGTCCTTGGCAGGATGAAGCACTCTGGGCACCAAGCCCCCTCCAGAACCAGTGGAGAGATACATCCACTACCTTAGTCCTTGGCAGGATGAAGCACTCTGGGCACCAAGCCCCCTCCAGAACCAGTGGAGAGATACATCCACTACCTCAGTCCTTGGCAGGATGAAGCACTCTGGGCACAAAGCCCCCTCCAGAACCAGTGGAGAATCTCATCCACTATCTCAGTCCTTGGCAGGATGAAGCACTCTGGGCACCAAGCCCCTAAAGAACCAGTGGAGCGATACATCAACTACCTTAGTCCTTGGCAGGATGAAGCACTCTGGGCACAAAGCCCCCTCCAGAACCAGTGGAGGGATACATCCACTACCTCAGTCCTTGGCAGGATGAAGCACTCTAGGCACAAAGCCCCGTCCAGAACCAGTGGAGAATCTCATCCACTACCTCAGTCCTTGGCAGGATGAAGCACTCTGGGTGCCAAGCCCCCTCCAGAACCAGTGGAGAGATACATCCACCACCTCAGTCCTTGGCAGGATGAAGTACTCTGGGCACAAAGCCCCCTCCAGAACCAGTGGAGAGATACATCCACCACCTCAGTTCTTGGCAGGATGAAACACTCTGGGCACAAAGCCCCCTCCAGAACCAGTGGAGAATCTCATCCAATACCTCAGTCCTTGGCAGGATGAAGCACTCTGGGCACCAAGCCCCCTAAAGAACCAGTGGAGAGATACATCCACTACCTCAGTCCTTGGCAGGATAAAGCACTCTGGGCGCCAAGCCCCCTCCAGAACCAGTGGAGAGATACATCCACTACCTCAGTCCTTGGCAGGATGAAACACTCTGGGCACAAAGCCCCCTCCAGAACCAGTGGAGAGATACATCCACTACCTCAGTCCTTGGCAGGATGAAGCACTCTGGGCACAAAGCCCCCTCTAAAACCATTGGAGAATCTCATCCACTACCTCAGTCCTTGGCAGGATGAAGCACTCTGGGCACCAAGCCCCTTCCAGAACCAGTGGAGAGATACTTCCACTACCTCAGTCCTTGGCAGGATGAAGCACTCTGGGCACAAAGCCCCCTCCAGAACCAGTGGAGACTGTTATCCACTTGAGAGACTGTGGCTCTGCACTCCCCAGGATAAAGCAGTGGGCAACCCACCCACTGGAGAGACTTAAAAGACTGTGGCTTTGCACTCCCCAGGATAAAGCAGTGGACAAACCACCCACTGGAGAGACTTGAGAGACTGTGGCTTTGCACTCGCCAGGATACATCAATGGGCATGGAGCCCCCTCGTGGAGCTGGCATCGTGCACTCATCCGGCTGAGGTACCCCCACTTCCCTTCCCCCTGAGGTGCCTGTTTTATTTCAATCTGATGCCCCTGCAGTGTTCTCTCCGTTTCGATCGTGTATCTTGTGTCGGCCTCGCCCATGCATTTTGGGCCTAGTGGTCCACGGACTTTATAGGTGCAGTACCTGGACTTGAATTCTTGGTGTACATATTTGTTTATAGTGTATATACATTTTGGACTAATGGATGTTTATTGATTACAACAGTTACAATCAATTCCTTTGGTCCTAGCGTTCTTCCAGGGGGTTGGGGGGTGTAAATGTAATGTTTCAGCATGCATTTGTGTGTGTGTTGTAGTGGGTGAGGGTGGGGGTGGGGTTTTTATGTCTGTGTGTCACTCTCTTTTTCCTCCCCCCTCCCCTGTGTTGTAGGTGCAGTACTCACCGTGGTCATCGCCGCCGTCATTCATGCTCCTGGTAGAGGAGCAGGAAGATTATCACAGGTAGTATTTGGAGTTCAGGCTCCATGGCGTCCTGGTTCCTCGTGGGTTGTATAGAGGTGAATGTTTCCCCTTCCAAGTCCTGTTTCCGCCGTGTTTTTGTTTGCGTTGAATCCACCCCGAAAAAGGTGGCGGATTGGCCTGTCATAATAGTGTGGGCGTTACATTGTCTTCTGCCTGTCTGTTGGCGGTGACCACCATGCTGTTTGTT
The DNA here is from genome assembly GCF_031143425.1 of Pleurodeles waltl. Lineage (NCBI taxonomy): Eukaryota > Metazoa > Chordata > Amphibia > Caudata > Salamandridae > Pleurodeles > Pleurodeles waltl. The sequence continues at coordinate 780,937,209 of NC_090440.1, forward strand.
TGTACCGCCGTGGTGGTCGGAGTGTTAAAGTGACTGTCTATGTTGGCGGTTTCCGCCATGGTCATAATTCCATTTTTTTTACCGCCGGCCTGTTGGCGGTTTTAACGCCGCTTTACCACGACCGCCAGAGTTGTAATGAGGCCCATAGTCTGTAAAACAAATGGGAAGGTATTACAATTGTACCCCCTCCATGTGTGGACAAGCAAAACTCCAGCTTGCACACATGATTCAAATGTCCAATCGACATCAGGGGGACCAATCTAACACAATATATGTTGACATTGGCCAAGCCAAGATGAAATACTTATCATATCAAACAAAACACAATGCAATGACACTCTGATTGGATTACCACACGTATATCCATCCAGTGAACATCTACCCTTGTCCTGGTTGACACCATCACTGCCTCCAAAGTCAGATCTTGACAACCACAGCAATTGAAACGGAATTCAGGATGAATGATACACAACTGTAGGCATACATCACAACTTTCTCCTCAAGAACAGCAAAAAGGTGGAAAAGTAATGGCAGGACAAATGTGTACCCAAAAAACACCTTATGTTTAATATCTCCAGAGTAATGAGAATTAAAGGCCATTGACCAGTCCATTAGAAAGTCTCTGCACAGTGCTGTGCACCAGCTTGACTGGGTGGGGTGGGTGGGGTCGGATTTGAAATGGGCGGGTTTGGGAGGGGTAAGCTTCACTTTGGGAAGGGTGGACTTAACCTCTGGAGTGGTGTGTTTAACCTTTGGAGGGGTTGGCTTCTTCGGAGTGGGAGGGGTATTGCTGGTTTCCATTGGGCAAGTGCAACAGGGGAGGACTTGAATGTTGAAGGGATGGGTCAGGATGTGGGCGGGGTCCTTTGGTTTTTTGGGGGAAGAGGGGATCACAGTGGTAAGGGCAAGATCAAGAAGGAAACTTTCTTTGGGAAAATTAGTAGGGACTTCAGAATGGATTAGGGATTGGGAGTTTGAGGAAGTGGTTGTGTCGGCCCTGGGTTTTGATGCTGTGGGTGTGTGTGTGTCTGAGACAAATGCTTGGGTTTGGGTTGTGTCTGTTGTGTGTGTGAGTGTGGGTGTTTGCATTTCTTGGGGGTTTGAGGTGGAGGTGCTGGGTAATGGGGGTGTGGTGGCTGTGTTTGTGGGTGCTGGGGTGATGTCTGGGGGTATATTATGTAGGGGTAGTGTCTGTGGGTATTGGGGTGGTGTCTGGGGGCATGGCATGTGTGGTGGTTGTGTCTGTGGGTGTTGGGGTGGTGTCTTGAGATATGGTGCCTATGGTGTGTGGGTCTGTGAGTGTTGGGGTGGTGTCTGGGAGTATGGTGGGTGTGGTGGCTGTGTCTGTGGGTGTTGGGGTAGTGTCTGGGAGTATCTTGTCTTTAGTGTGTGGGGCTGTTGGTGTTGGGGTGGGGTCTGTGGGGATGGTGGGTGTGGTGTGTGGGTCGGTGCGGTAGTGCTGGTGTCTGTTTGAATGCTAGGTGTTGTGGTTTGTTTGAGTGACTGTTGATTGTCTTGTGGTGCTTGTGTTTATGTGTGCTGCTTGTGTGTGTTGAGGTGGGTGTGTGTGGATGTGTCTGTGTGCTTGGGACAGGTAGGAGAGTAGAGAAATTGGTTGGGGAAGAGGTAGGTGGTGGGGGGAGATTGTGGGAGGTGGATGGCTGCAGTCAGTGAGGAGGCCAGAACCACAAAAAGATCTCTGCAGACAAGACCTGGCACTATGAATGCCTTTCCGGTATGCAACCATCTGCTGGAGATGGCAGCCCTGCACTTGGGTGGCATCCAGAAGGGCAGCCTGACCCACAGAGATGCTTCTCAGGAGGTTAATAGTCTCCTCACTCAGAGCAGCAGGGGTAACGTGGGCAGGGGATGAGGTGCCTGGGGCAATGGAGACGCCCACCCTGTTGAGTGAGCGGGCACAGCCTACTGGGTGGGGAATATCAGAGAAAATGGAGATTGAACTAGGGGTGGTGGACAAGGATGGAACAGGAGTAGATCCTCATGGGTTGACCACCACTAGGGAGTGGCCACTGCAGGAAGAATCTGAAGAAGAAGATGGCGATCGTATGTCCTCCATGGCACTTCTCTAACCCTCCGGGCCACTGAGTCCATCCGTGTCAGATGTCTCATAACTGGAGGTACGTTTGCCAGCTGCTTCCCCACTTGGTTCAGCTCTGCCTACTTCAGTTGCCTGTGCTGACGTTGAAATTACAAAGACAGATAGAATCACTACATGTGCCTGCTCTCACTTGAACAACAGCTGTGATTAGCAAACATTACCATAACGTACAGTGGCCCACAGTCTCAAGCTCCCGCAAAGTGGCTCTAACATTTGCAACATCATATGCATGCATGCTACATGAACTGTGAACAGTTGCCCACAAGAAATTCAGAATCACGGACAACTCCAATTGCATGGGTGAAGCTGTGCAATCACAATACCCATGGCACAAGTGGGAGAATGTATCCCTTTTAATGGTTTGCCTTAAGTAGCATCCCTTAGTAACCGGTTGTCGCAAAATAGAAAGGCAATGCCAAGTTCAATCTCACAGATCCCACACAAGGTCATGCATCCAACTAATCCTCATATACCCAATACCACATCATGATGAAATGATGGTCAAATAGTCCTGCCATGTTGCTGAAAGAAGGTGACATGGAACCACCCATGTCACACTGGAAAAAATTACTAATGGTCAATTCACTATATCTTCATTGTCTAAATAGACTCATGGAGTCTGTACTAATGTTGTTCAGACAGATTACACATCTTGCACAGAAATGTATACTGGAGACACATTGGTCAAAATGTCTGGGAGATCTGGCTACAAATATCCACACCACAATGAATCCCGAGGGAAATCGCCTTTGTTGATTGGTACCCCTGAGAATACCCTACTCAGATTGCAGAAGTAAAAGCCAGTGGTCCTTTGAATGTTGTAGAGGCCCAGGGATACTCAAGTACCTGTAGAAGGCCATTAACATGTTGCTCAATAGGAAGACACATCACTGTTGCTTTTTGTCATGCAAACACAGATTCCCTTGGATGAATGGTTATACACAACAATATTGCAAGTCACTACCTTATGCATATCAACAGTTAAGCAATTAACCTTCACCATTTAACGTGTGCTAAGAACTTTGCTAAATGATTCTACATCAATGGCATGGAAATGCACATTTAGAGTAAAAACTGTAGCCTACCTGTTATTTCCTTCATTGCTTCTGAAATTGAACATGCCGAATCACATGGAATGGCGAGTGAGGGTATGTAATAGCCGCCAATCAATGGTAACACATATCTGTCTGTGGCACCACATGAACTGTAGCCCCATCACATATGTCAAATTCAAAACACATGTTGGCGTGCACACAGATGTGAGGGAATCAGACATCATACCATGAAGACAAGTAGACCATGCCTGAAACAGCTGTGAAAATGATATGGCAAAAGTGAAAGGTACAAATGCTAACATGTAAGCACAAGGAATGATGGCAACAGTGATGTCACCACAATCATGTCACTGGACATTCACTACTTACCAAGGAAAAGTATTTCTGTGTGACTGCATCCAATGCACATGTATGATGGCCACCTTCACATGACAGACAATAGTGAGCCACCAGCACTTGTGACACACTGAACAAGTGGCCTGTTGAGGACAGATGCCAATATACTCACTTGGGGAGAGACATGGTTGAGTACAGTGAACTATTACTTCATGTTGTTGGGGCTGACACACTGAAGACAAGGAGACTGTTGGGTACAAATGACACCCACATGACCTGATTGATCCCTCTACTCAGCCATGTGTTGGCCCTGGAGAGTTAATTGGTTGTGGACTGTACTCAGCTGTGTCCTAGGTCACTGGGCCACTAGGCAAGGCACATTAGCATGCACCAACAACCATTCCTACACAAACAATTACTCATCTTTTGTGTCACACATAGCCCATCTACAAATATTCAGAGGGAGATGACAGACTCTAACACATCAACTTGGCACTGTAACAGGCAGGAATATGCACAGGACTTACCCCTTTGTAGCTGCTGTGCTCCCCTCAAACGCCCATCAAGCTTGGGATAGGCCACTGCCAGAATGCAGGCCATTGGGTTGGTCAGGCTCTGACGTGCACCCTGCTCACATTGGGAGAACAGCCCCCGGTGGACCTAGGCCTAGCGCCTCAGGTCCTCCCACCTCTTCTGACAGGGGCGCTCTGCCAGTTATGGAACCTCAGGGTCTGGACCTTCCAGGCAATGGCTTTCCAAATACCTTTCTTCCTATGGGCGTTGACCTGTATGGATGCAATCGACAAATCAAAAGATTACAAATCCATTTCTTTGGGCCAAATGGTTTTGTCACACACATTTCAGAAACACTGAGCACAAAAAGTTTGCAATTGTCAACACACCACAAGTGTAAACCACACATACTCAAGGTCAGGGACATGACTACACACTTTTAGAGTCATCCACAGACTAACCCACTACCCTGAGCATGGCTTACACTAACTAAGCAAGGCTACTGACATCAGGTAGCCCAGGCTCAAGCAACTTCTACTGTTATGTGAGCCACAATGAACCACAACACACCCTTGTTGTTTGATGGACATTGGCAATTGATGATCCAATCTAAACTGAAATTTAACGATGGAAAATCAGAGGTAATGATTGTGGGTAATGGCTCTCCTTCTATCCCTTTGGTGCTACACTCAGAGGCCTTCAGTAGCCTTTTCCCCACCAAAGCACACATCAAAAGCCTTGGTTTTTTGCTTGAGCCCGTTTAACTATGGTGCTCCAGTCAAAAAAGGTTTCTTCTATGTGCTTTGGTCTTTTAAGATCTCTTAGGAAGATTTGTAATCTTCTACCTCCCACGGCCAGAAGAATCCTCATTCAGGCTTTGATTCTCTCTCGTCTCGATTATGGCAACTCCCTATTTCTCAGCTCTCTGGACTATGTAGCAAAAAAGCTTCAAGTTGTACAGAATGCAGCAGCCAGGCTCCTCACTAATTTACCCAGACATTTCTCTGCCAAGCCAGCTCTTGTAGCACTTCATTGGTTGCCCATAAAACAGCGTATCCATTTTAAAGCCTTATGTTTTATCCACAAAGCCCTACATAACAAGGGTCCCCTTTTTCTTAGACATCATATTTCTGTCCATGTGGCCACCAGATTTTTGCAGTCTTCCACCTCCCGACAAGTCCATATAGCATGATTTAAGAGATCTTGGGGAGGCAACTCCTTCTCGGTTAAAGCTGCCTGGCTCTGGAACTCCCTCCCTTCATAGCTTCGACATGAACCCTCGGAACGTCAGTTCAGGAAGAATCTAAAAATGGTCCTCTTTGTAGCTAACCCTTTGTCCTAATTTTCCTTTTCTCAAGAGTCTTTCACGCATCTTAGCGCTGGGATGCCCTAGGGCAGTGATACTCAAAGTACGGCCCGGGGGCCGCATGCAGCCCTTTTGACCTTTACATTCGGCCCCCAGGGCAGCAGTAGCAGTAGGCTGCTGTTTACTCGACTCAACAGGCAATACTTTATTTAAACATTTTGAAAGGTAAAGAAAGGAAGTAAGGAATTTGCCCTTAACGATTTGACTGCAGGAACACTTTCATTTTCAAAGAAATCTTGCAGCAACTATGATAAGGGTTCTTAAAAATTCAAAAAGTGTATTTCATTTACACGCAGGACCATTTCACTTTACTACATCAGATTATATCAGGGCATGGAGAAGGTTTTTTTTTTTTATGAACAATAGATTTCTAACATAAAATCAGAAACATTCATTCTTACCCCGACCTTGATAACAATACCAATAGTCAATTAAGAGCCAAGTCAGTTGTTGATTGGCCTGATTTGCTATTATACATGAACAACTTCATAGCTTATTAAATCAAACACAGGAGAAGGGTTCGCACAGCGCACATGAAGTCATGCATTTGAAGGACCTCCTAAATACAGTAATGAAGAAAATGAAGGGAACATGAAATAAAACAATTGCCTAGGATCACACAATTTGGTAAAGTGGGAACGCTGGGATTAATGTCAGGTTTTCTGGTTTCACTTTGAGCGATTCAGCCATTAGATCTATATGCTTTGTTGCCCCCTACACCCACCATAACGCCACAAGCCCTCCCCTCCCCCTTCTACCTTTGATCGCCACGCTGCCAGCATCAGTGCGGCCCTTGGTCACACCACAGACCAAACTTTGTGGCCCCTGGGAAAATGTATGTGAGTACCCATGCACTAGGGTAACTTTGCGCTCTATAAAACCGTAGAACTAAACTAAACTAAACTTGTGGCCGTCTGAAGGGTAAAGTCCTTGTGCTTCACTGGGCAGATACATATACATCCAGCCACATTGACTCAATGTATACAGTCTGTATACAGTCTCTACAGGCAACTACCACAGTATAGGCTTCACCCTTGGAATTCAGTGACAATGAAAGGGCTGCATTGGTGCACAGAAAGTCTCTTCTCTGTGCATGTATGGACATATGGGCTACCCAGTGTAAACTCATACTACTTCAGCGTGGGTTTGTGTGGTATGTACTTGTAGTACAGAACACACCTTTTACCATATGTGGAAATCTTACAGAGATAGCATCCAACATACTAAGGTATGTTTGGTCTGAATGTTTGCATGTAGCTAATGAGTCACATCTCATGCTTTCCCTGGAATAAACCAGCTATCTGCACTGTTGGCTTGTGGGTTGTGCAATACACCTGTACTAGAGAAATGTAACGTATGTAAAGGTGACAACAGAGCTTTGGGAGTAAAGCTGATGAAGAGTGATACCCTGAAACAAGTCCTAGGATGCTTGTTTACGGTCCAGGAAGGACCTGGCCTGGCAGAGGACTGTTCTCATGGGGATCAGAGTAAAGCCTGATTTGCATATGGCTGGGGCCAAAGTGGGGTGGTATGGCGAGAAAAAGAACAAAGGATTAAACCCAGATCTGTGACTAGGGAAAGGTTTCAACACTCCTTCAATCATCCTTTTGTGTTGCTTAAATTGCCCTAAGTGGGAAGGTGATGCCCAGACGTAGTTCCCTTGATCATTGTAACACTGGATTTAAGCTAGCCTGGTTGTTGAAGGGTGATAGCTTAAAACCACTCCCAAGCTGCTTCTTTCTGTTCCATGGAAGACCTGGCCTGGCAGTTCAGGTTGGACTGTTCTCATGGGAAACAGGGTCACAACTGAGTTCTGTATACGGCTGTGTCCAACCTGGGGTAGCATGGTGAGGAAATGAATGATGGATTAAACCCAGATCTGTGACTGGGGGTGAGTGTTTGAAAGTTTCAACACTCTGTCCATCATCCTTTTGTGTTGTTTAAGTTGCCCTAAGTGGGAAGGGTATGCCCAGATGTGGGTCCCTTGTTCACTATGGCACTGGATTTAAGCTAGCCTGTCTGATGAAGAGTAATACTCTGAAACCCATCCTAGGATGCTTCTTTCTGGTCCAGGGAAGACCAGGCCTAGCAGTTCAGATGGGACTCTACCCATGGGGATCAATGTCAAGACTGATTTGCATATGGCCGGGTTAAAACTGGGGTGACATTGTGAGCAAAAGATTGATTGGTTAAACCCAGATCTGTGTCCAGGGGTGAGTGTTTGAAAATTTTCAACCCTCCATTCATCAACCTTTTGTGTTGCTAAAGTTTGCTTAGGTGGGAAGGGTATGCCCCAGCGCGGGTCCCTTGCTCACTATGCCACTGGATTCAAGCTAATGTGGTTAATGAAGGGTGATATCCTAAAACTGATCCCTGGATGCTTGTTTCTGGTTCAGCGAGGTCCTGCCAGTGCAGTTAGGACTGGACTGTTCCCGTAAGTTACAGGGACAAGCTGATTTGCATATGGCTGGGTCCAAATTGGGGTGGCATGGTGAGCAAATAGAACAATGGATGAAACCCAGATCTGTGATTGGGAGTGAGTATTTGAAAAGTTTCAACACTCTGTCCATAATCCTTTTGTGGTGCTACAATTGCCTTAATTATGAAGGGTATGCCCGGACGTGGGTTCCTTGGTAACTGTGCCACTGGATTCAAGCTAGTCTGGCTGATAGAGGGTGATATCCTGAAAGAGGTCGCAGGATGCTTTTTACTGGTCCAGGGAGGACCTGGTCTGGCAGTTCAGGATGGACTGTTCCAAACTGGGGGGCATGGTGAGCAACAAAAGTATGCATTAAACCCAGATCAGTGACTCAGGTGAGTGTTTGGAAAGTGTCAACACTCTGTCCATCAACCTTTTGTGTTGCTAAAATTGCCCTAAGTGGGAAAGGTATGAAAGGTATGCCCAAACGTGGGTCCCTTGCTCGCTGTTCCGCTGGATTCAAGCTATCCTGACTGATTAAGGGTGATACTATGAAACTGGTCCCAGGATGCTTGTTTCCGGTCCTGGGAGAACCAAGCCTGACAGTTTGGGCTGGACTGCTTTCAGGGGGATCAGGTTCAAGACTGATTTGTATATGATTGGGTCAAAACTGGGGTGGACGATGAGCAAAAGAATGATGGATTACACCCAGATCTCTGACTGGGAGTCAGTATTTGAAAGTTTCCACACTCTCTCCATCATCCTTTTGTGTTACTTAAATTACCCTAAGTGGGAAGGGTATGCGCAGACGTGGGTCCTTTGCTCACTATGTCACTGGATTCAAGCTGACCTGGCTGATAAAGAGTGATATCTTGAAAGTAGTCCCAGGATGCTTGTTTCCGGGTCAGGAATGACCAGACTTGGCAGTTTGGGCTGGAATCTTTACATGGAAATCAGGGTCAAGACAGATTTGCATATGACTGAGCCCAAACTGGGGTGGTATGGTGAGAAAAAGAACAAGGGTTTAAACCCAGATCTGTGACTAGGGGTAAGTGTTTGAAAAGTTTCAACACTCCTTCAATCATCCTTTTGTATTGCTTAAGTTGCCCTAAGTGGGAAGGTGATGCCCAGACGTGGTTCCCTTGATCACTGTAACACTGGATTTAAGCTAGCCTGGTTGTTGAAGGGTGATAGCTTAAAACCACTCCCAAGCTGCTTCTTTCTGTTCCATGGAAGACCTTCCCTGGCAGTTCAGGCTGGACTGTTCTCATGGGAAACAGGGTCACAACTGAGTTCTGTATACGTCTGTGTCCAACCTGGGGTAGCAAGGTGAGCAAATGAATGATAGATTAAACCCAGATGTGTGACTGGGGGTGAGTGTTTGAAAGTTTCAACACTCTGTCTATCATCCTTTTGTGTTGTTAAAGTTGCCCTAAGTGAGAAGGGTATGAAGGGTATGCCCAGATGTGGGTCCCTTGCTCACTTTGCCACTGGATTCAAGCTATCCTGGCTGATGAAGGGTGATACTCTGAAACCGGTCCGAGGATGCTTGTTTCTGGTACAGGGAGGAACTGACCTGGCAGTTTGGCCTGGACTGCTCCCATGGAGAACAGGGTCAAGACTGATTTGGATATGACTGGGTCCAAACTGGGGTGGCATGGTGAGCAAATGAATGATGGATTAAACCCAGATCTGTAACTAGTAGTTCGGGCTGGACTTTTCCAGTGGGAATAAAGGTGAACACTGCTTTGCATACGATTGGGTCCAAACTGGGGTGGCATTGTGAGCAAAAGAATGATGGATTAAACCCAGATCTGGGGGTGAGTGTTTGAAATGTTTCCACACTCTGTTCATCATCCTTTTGTGTTGCTAAAGTTCCCCTAAGTGAGAAGGGTATGCCCAGACATAGGTGCCTTGCTCACTGTGCCACTGAATTCAAGCTAGCCTGGCTGATGAAGGGTGATACCCTGAAACTGATTCCTGGATGCTTGTTTCCGGGTCAGGGAGGACCTGGCCTGGCAGATCAGACTGGACTGTTCTCATGGGGTACAGGGTCCAAACTGATTTGTATATGGTTGGGTCGAAACTGAGATGTCATGTTGAGTTAAAGAATGATGAATTAAACCCAGATCTGTGACTGGGGGTGAGTGTTTGAAAAGTTTAAAAACTCTGTCCATCATTCTCTTTTGTTGCTGGAGTAAGGGATCTTTGATAAATCAATGACACACATTGACAATGAGGCAAAATGAATATGTACTAAGTCAAGGAGCTACCTCAGTACCCATTGCTAAAGTAGGTAATGGACAATGGTCTTCAGGCCAATCCTTGCCACTGGAGACTCATTTTGCCCACATGCCCGGATCTGCAGGTCTACAGGGAGTGGGTCAGGTGCCACAGTTGCATAGCCATAGTAACTCTATCCCAGTCTCCCTATGTCCCATAGTGGGAGATACATTTGACAGGCCCTGGTCTCTGCACAGGTCTTGTACACTCAAAGCCTGTGTTCTACTTTCCCAAGAACAATCCATGTCCACTTTGTATGTCCCTACAGCATCAAATACCTGGTAATGTCCCAACTATGAAATGCCCACAAGAAGATGTCATGGAGATGGTAGCTGAATGAAGAACAAAACAAGGAGTGTAGTTATGAAACCATACATATGGCACGTCACATAGCAAGCATCTGGAGAACAAAGTACATTAAAAGCAACACCATCAAGATGTGGATGTGTCAAAAGCCACTTCATCAAACACCCATTGGTTGATTTTGCCTGAGCATCAGCTCCCTATTTCCAATAATAAACTCCTCATATTATCACAACTACAGTTCATTATACAGTCAAAGTCACAACATCTCATGAGATACTTACACTCATGAGAAGAAGCTGTTGATGAGATCTTGTCACGAGGCAGCTCCTTCCTGTTCACCACTATCATTGTATTTTGGCATTTTAGGATTCTCACCCGGTGGCACTGCAGGTCCCCCTCATCTGGTATGTAAGGGATATTCCTCCACAGGGTGATGTTATGCAGCATGCAGCATGCCACAGTGATGTGACACACTTTCCCGGAAGAGTAAAGGAGGGCTCCCTCAGACCTGTCCAGACAGTAAAATCTGGCTTTCAGGAGCGTAAAAGTGGGCTCTTCTGCTTGCCCTGTTCTTCCATGGGCCTTATTGAAGCAGACTTTCCCTGGCATAATTGGATTTCTCAGCAGAGTCAATAACGAAGGACATTTTTAAAATGCTGAGTCTCCTGTTTGGGAATGAGACATAAGTGCCACAATGAGTCACCTACTTCATGATTGTAGCACCTGACATTGCACACACATAATCAGGACAGAGTTTGACTTATCCTTCAACCAGGACCTCTCTGGTCTGGTTGCAATTGTGACAGCTGGAGTATGGTGCTTCTCCACAGTGCAAAGGAATCATGGATTGAAACTCGGAACGGGGCACAGATGTTTGAAATGTAGAGAACTAACAACCAGACAAGGTGCACATTGATTGAATGGAAGTGCTTCCTGTTGCTATAGACTTGTTCACTGGCCTAAGTTGACACCAAGGCAACTTGTGTGCCATCAATGGCTCCCACCACATGTGGGAGGCGAACAAAGACATAGAAGTGAGTCTTCACACTGGTTAAAGCCTCGCATCTGGAGAACCTGATATAGCGGTCAATGTGTTTCTTCATTGCGGATAGGATGTCTTTTAACACACTACGGAGTATAGGTTGGGACATACCACCAGATATGGCCACTGTATATTGGAAGGATGCTGTGGCCAGGAAGTATAATATTGACATGAGTTTAACAATGGGTGGTATGCATGTTGAATTCGTTTTTTCAGGCATCAGATCTGGCTCCAACTGATGACATATATCCATAATTTGTTTGCCTATTCACATGGTACTGTTTGATGATGCAATGTTCTTGTGTGGTTTGAAGGTCTGACAATGGACGGTACACTGGAGGTTGTCGCCTCCTCCATCTCCCATGGTACCTATGTGTGAAATTATATGAGTTGGAGCATTAATCACTGTGTCCACACCAAAATGGATGATGTATAGCAACAAAATCATGCAACAAAGTATTTCTGACTGGAAATACTTTACACTCCTTACACATCAGAGCTCTCAACTACACAAGGGTCGAATGTGACCCCATGCTTGTTTACACGTGTCCAGAACATGGATTTGGCCAACTCCCAACTATCTGCTCCTCAAATGCCCCTTTGAAATTTAAGTCTGTTCCGACCACCAAAAATACTGTTAGCGTGGTGGACAGTGCAGAGGCGCCATATGCCATCTGTGTCCAGCCACACACTTCACTTGTGATTGTGTAGTATAACCTAAATAACAAGGCTGCTTTAGAATGTTTGTGATGATCCAACACATATATTGGTGTTGTGACACATTTATCAGGGCCCAATACTGTATCTCCAACTGCCAACAAATGGTGATGCCTGACCTACTTCACTGGACATTAGGAACCGCCTGCGGTCGCCGGCAGAAGTTGACAACACAGTGGGCAGTTTCAACCACAGTGTGTACAGTCATTGGCTAATGTTATTGTCTGTGATAGTCACGGATCAATGGCTGTGACCATTGGCAGTGATGACCGTGTATGAGGATGCACACTGCGTTTTGCAGATTTACTCACTTGACTCCTGGCACTGCTGCCATCAACTCCACCACTTCAGCTGTGCCACCTCTGGGAGCAGTCATGCCAGGCCAAGCAGGTGTAAGGGCCCCTGCCTTCTCTACTTAGAAGCTGGAGAATCTTGTTGAGTAGCTCCTTCCCTGTATGGTCAGCTCTATTGCTCACCAGAGGAGCAGGTAAGAACCTCATAGGTATATTTGACTCTGTTCAACACCATTCTTTCCATTTTGTGTGGCATACATGGGATGCACATGGTGCAGGTAGGGGAGAAAAGTACTCTATGTATTTCACATTAACATTGTGTTGTGTGGTGTGTGATAATGCCTAGATCATCCTTGTGTTGCATTCATATATGTAGGCAAGGAAACTTTACAGCCATTCAGTGACATTTCTTTGGATATGATGGTTGTAAATGTCCATCACAGCATGACCTGTGTATGTGTACTGTTACAGTGACAGGATGGAAGTTTGGAAGACGCCACTGGACTTGTTCCTTCTTGTGTGGTGGCTCTGATGCATCTTGTGTGTCATCATGTGGTCAGAAAATATGTAGTTCTAGGCCAAATTCATTTAAGTTTCCCTTGGCCAAGCCATCTTTGTGTATGACCGGTATGTAGCTGTTCATGTGTTTCAACATTATAGACCAAAGTGACAAACTGACATTTGTTTGTGTCATACCACCAGATGCCGAAGCACTGGATTGTAATGACCCTGTGATCAGAAACTGTTATGCTACCATCTGTCTGAGTCTTGTTTTATATGATGTTGGATTACTTTTATGTGGTAGACAATATGGCTCCAGCTGATGACATCAACCAGTTTAATGTTTTCCTATTCTACAGGACAATGGTGGTCATTACAACCCTGGCAGACGGTGTTAAAGCAGCGGTAAGACCGCCAACAGGCCGGCGGGAAAAAAAATTGGAATTACAGCCGTGGTGGAAACCGCCAACAAAGACAGCCACTTTAACACTCCAACCGCCACAGCGGTACAAACAAACAGCTTAGCGGTCACCGCCAACAGACAGGCGGAGGACAAAGTACCGCCCACAGTATCACAACCTTCCAATCCGCCACCTTTTCCGGGGCAGATTCACCACGGACAAAAATGCGGCGGAAACGGGACTTCGAAGGGAAAACGCTCACCTCTACACACCCCACGAGGAATCTGGACTCCATGGAACCAGAGTGCAGATCCTGCCAGCCCTTATCTTCTTGCTCCTCTACCAGGAGCACGAACGCCGGCGGCGAAGACCACAGTGAGTACTGCACCTACGACACAGGGGAGGGGGGAGGGAAAAAACAGGGAAACACGCAACACACAACACCCCCACCCCCACCCTCACCACCTGCAACACACACACCAATACAGCATGATACATTACAGTTATACACCCTAACCCCCCCCCCCCGGAAGAATGCAAAGACCAAAGAAAATGAGTGTAACCATTGTAATATATTAAACTCCAGTACGCAAAAGTATACATATATACACTATAAACAAAATATACACCAAGAATAGTAGTCCAGGTAGTGCTCCATTGAAGTCTGTGGAACACTGGGCCCACACGGTATGGGCGAGGCCCACACAAGATCCCCGACCATGACGGAGAGAACACTGCAGGGGCATCAGATAGTAATAAAACAGACACCTCAGGGGGAGGGAAAGGGGGGGCACCTCATCCGGTTGAGTTCACAACGCCAAATCCACGAGGGGGCCACATGCTCCCATTGTTCAATCCTGGGGAGTGCAAAGCCATAGCCTCTCAAGTCTCTACAGTGGGTGGGTTGCCCACTGTTCAGTCCTGGGGAGTGCAAAGCCACAGTCTCTCAAGTCTCTACAGTGGGTGGGTTGCCTACTGTACCATCCTGGGGAGTGCAAAGCCACAGTCTCTCATGTCTCCACAGTGGGTGGTTTGCCCACTGTTCCATCCTGGGGAGTGCAAAGCCACAGTCTCTGAACTCTCTACAGTGGGTGGTTTGCCCACTGCTTTATCCTGGGGAGTGCAAAGCCACAGTCTCTCAAGACTCTACAGTGGGTGGTTTGTCCACTGCTTTATCCTGGGGAGTGCAAAGCCACATTCTCTCAAGTGGATGCCTTTCTCCACTGGTTCTGGAGGGGGCTTTGTGCCCAGAGTGCTTCATCCTGCCAAGGACTGAGGTGGTGGATGTCTTTCTCCACTGGTTCTGGAGGGGGCTTGGTGCCCAGAGTGCTTCATCCTGCCAAGGACTGAGGTAGTGGATGTCTTTCTCCACTGGTTCTGGAGGGGGCTTGGTGCCAGGAGTGCTTCATCCTGCCAAGGACTGAGGTAGTGGATGTCTTTCTCCACTGGTTCTGGAGGGGGCTTTGTGCCCAGAGTGCTTCATCATGCCAAAGACAAAGGTAGTGGATGTCTTTCTCCACTGGTTCTGGAGGGGGCTTGGTGCCCAGAGTGCTTCATCCTGCCAAGGACAGAGGTATTGGATGTCTTTCTCCACTGGTTCTGAAGGGGGCTTGGTGCCCAGAGTGCTTCATCCTGCCAAGGACAGAGGTAGTGGATGTACATCTCCACTGGTTCTGGAGGGGGCTTTGTGCCCAGAGTGCTTCATCCTGCCAAGGACTGAGGTAGTGGATGTCTTTCTCCACTGGTTCTGGAGGGGGCTTGGGGCCCAGAGTGCTTCATCCTGCCAAAGACAGAGGTAGTGGATGTGAATCTCCACTGGTTCTGGAGGGGGCTTTGGGCCCAGAGTGCTTCATCCTGCCAAGGACTGAGGTAGTGGATGTAAATCTCCACTGGTTCTGGAGGGGGCCTTGTGCCCAGAGTGCTTCATCCTGCTTGTGACCGACTCAATAGCGTCAGTGCCCTTGGCGCTCATGGGGCAGCAGTGCTTGTGGCGGCGGTGCCCTGTTCAGCTGTGCTTGTGGCGGCGGGGTCCTTTGCAGTGACTCAGCTGCTGGCGGTCCTTCATGGCCCAGCGGGGCTGGTGCTGACGGTACTCTCTGGCCCAGCGGGGCTGGTGCTGGCGATCCTCTCTGGCCCAGCGGGGCTGGTGCTGGCGGTCCTCTCGGGCCCAACGGGGCTGGTGGCGGTGGCCTCCTGGGCAGCGGGGCTGGTGGTGGTGGCCTCCTGGGCAGCGGGGCTGGTGGTGGTGGCCTCCTGGGCAGCGGGGATGATGGTGGTGGCCTCTTGGCAGCAGGGCAGGTGCTGGCGGTGGCCTCCTGGGCAGCAGGGATGATGGCGGTGACCTCTTGGGCAGCAGGGCAGGTGCTGGCGGTGGCCTCCTGGGCAGCGGGGATGATGACGGTGGCCTCCTGGGTAGCGGGGATGATGGCGGTCTTCTCTTCTCTTTCTTGTGGCCCTTCCCCACCTTGGAAGGTGTCGCAGCTGACTCCACACTCCCACCTGGACCCCTGGGAGCAGCTTTGGTGGCTGGAGTCTTCTCCCTCTCCCGCCGGGCACTGGCCAACTTTTGATGCTTCACAGGTGAGGGACTGTCCGTGCTGTGGCGCCGTGCCACACTGGCTGCCCTGGTGGCCGGTGCACTCCAGATTCCGGTGACTACAGGCACCACTGGTCCCAGAGATGTTGTGGCCGAGGTGCTAGGTTGGGACCTGGGGAGTCGGGCCCTAGGTGACGGACGGGGTGGGGGAGGCGTGGGAAAGAGGTCAAGGTTGGACAGGAAAAGTTTTTTGGAGACACTGGGACGGGTAGCTGGAGGGGGTTTGGGAGTGGAGGAAGATGTTGTGGTTGTAGGAGGTGATCGTTTGGTGACTTTGGGTGAAGGTGCATGCGCTGGAGGCTGTCGTGAGGTGGATGGCTGTTGGGTGGGTGTGTGCCTGCATTTGTGTATCCTGGGAGGTGGCGTCACAGACACACTGGGAGAGGACACAGGGGACGTGTAAATGGCAGTGGGGGTGGTGACTGCACGTGAGCGGGGTGTGGTGGTGGGTGTGCTGGAGAGGGACGTGGTGGCTGTGGAGGCAGTGCATGCAGGTGTGAGTGTAGATGAGACTGGGAGGGAGGAGAGAGACGAGAAGGAGGGGGACACAGTGGAGGCGGTGGATGTTGGTGTGTCTGCATGTGTGTGATGCTTGCGTGAGTGCCTACGGGATGTGTGTTGCTTATGTTTGGCTGAGCTTCCCTTGTGTGTTGACGTGTGTGCATGCTGGTCTGAAGGTGTGCTTGGGATAGGCTGAGGTAGAGGGGATTGGGTCTGGGTGGAGGAAGTTGGAGGTCGGTGGCTAGACACAGAGACAATGGCTGCCATCAGTGCTGAGGCCAGAGTCTGAAAAGCTGGCTGAAGGGCCCCCTGACCAGAATGAATGCCCTCCAGGAATGCATTTGTTTGTTGCAACTGCCTTTCTACACCCTGGATGACATTCAAAATGGTAGGCTGCCCAACAGTGAGGGCCCTGAGGAGGTCAATGGCCTCCTCACTGAGGGCAGCAGGGGTGACTGGGGCAGGGCCTGAGGTGCCTGGGGCGAAGGTGATGCCCACCCTCCTGGGTGAGCGGGCACAGGGCAAAGGCTGAGGGGCTGCTGGGAGGGCGGTGCTGGTGGGGGGGTGACGGCTGTACCTGTAGATGCGGGGGGCACAGATGTTGCCAGCCCCACAAGGGAGCTCCCATCACAGGACGAGTCCGTGTCACTGGTGTCATCTCCTGTCCCCGCCGTGGAGCTCCCCTCGCCCTCCGTCCCACCTGTGAACTCCGAGTCTGTTGTCTCGCCCTCCAGGGCCATGTGGGATGGAGCTCCCTCCTGCTCCGGTGCCACTGCTCCTCTGCCTGATGATGCTAATGCACACAAGAACAGGGAGACCACAAAAAGGGGGGGGACGACAGAAGAAAAACATGTTGAGTGCATGCATTACCGCTACCTTTGGCGGACACGACAGACACAGAAGCCCCCTGCACTATGCCTCCCACTTGGGCTCCACTGTTCAATCCCTGGGACATGGCCTACAAGGCTATTGACGACATCTGCACACATGGATGACACAGGAGCATGACTAGGTGTACTTGGCACTGTACACAGGCGGGGTGGGGTGCCACATGGCCTGCCTTACGGAGGGACCTTGCCTACTAAACTCGCCCTGGCCTAGGGAAAGCCACTGCCCACCTCCCCCACCCAGACACCTCCACTGCACACAACATCAGCAGGATGAGAGTGTACTCACCCCCTTGTGGCTGCTGTGATGCCCCCAAGCGCCCATCCAACTCCGGGTACGCCACCGCCAGGATCCTGAACATCAGGGTGGTCATGGTGGGACGGGCACCCCTCCCACATTGGGAGGCCATCCCCAGCTGGTCCTCCGCCGTCTTCTTGCTCCAGCGGCGAATGTCCTCCCATCTCTTACGGCAATGGGTGCTCCATCTGTGGTAGACCCCCACGGTCTGGACGTCCTTGGCGATGGCACGCCAAATATATTTTTTCTGGTGGGCGCTGACCTACATGAATTGTACAGGGGGAAAAGAAAAGTCATTACCAAATGCACCGTCACAGTCATTGGCCCCCATCCCTACCCTTGCCATGTAGCACATGCACTCATCGTCGTTTCATGCCCAAAGTGCAAATCCCAGACAGAAGTTTGCAGGAGAATTTATCTTTTTACATCTACATTGTAACATATGCATTTAGCATATGTTGGTCCAATCAGAGAAAAGTATGAAATGCAGGAAATGCAGAATGTGTTTCTAATGAACTGGCCAGATTTCCCACGTTGGTAAGACAGCTGTAAAATCTGCGCAAACATTTGCACAAGCTACATAAAGTTCAAATCTCAAACGTGAGTTAGAAGAAGATGGGTTCTCCACTTACACTTAAAAGGATAATGTGTGCAAGAAAGCCAATGTTTTGCACTTGGGCGGATGGATGCTGCAAATCTCAAGTGCCGCTTCTTGGCCTAAATCCAGTTTTTGTTAGGAAAATTATAAAAATGTATCATTTTCAACATGTAGCACATAAGTACACTAAACTCACTGGGAGCGTGTCATCTCACCTACATCCCTTATACATTTTTTATAACTTGTAATTAAGCCACCCTGAACTTCAAAAGGCTTAGGGACTGATTACGACTTTGATATTCCTAGATCCGCCATGGCAGTGACGATGGTCACCTCGCCGCAGTGTTGGCAGTCCAACCACCATATTATGATGCATGTGATTACATAGATGAAAGACTGCTGTGGTCCTGCCGACATTACCAGCAAACCGAGACAGAGGTGTTGGCGAGATGGACCAATGTGTCCACCAGTGCAACCGACGGTCCAATTACAAGGTAGCATTCTTATGACGTGACTGTGGCAGTCCAACCACCACATCCAAGTAGGCAGAAAGGGAGGCATATAAGGTTGAAAGTCACCTGTACTCAGCTTCACACATCCAGTGCTGCCTAAGAGCTGATTGTACACACACTTCTGCTGTTTGAGCTGCTAGATGATGCACAAAACTGATGCTGTCATGGACACAACCGATGGTAAGCCAAACACTTACCCGTTACCAACAACTCCACAGCAAATTGATGCTCCATAGTAGACCTGGCATGGGGTATGCGGTCCGTGGGCCAAACATATTTTGTGTGCCCCTGTTCAGAGTTGTACTCAACCTATGACCCAATAACAGCCCTATGATGCCCCATTTGGCCAGGTCACTGACACTGCAAATGCACACTCTTGTAAATTGTAAATGTTTGCACAACCAATATTTTGGGAAAGTGATGTGTCCATAACATTGTGTCACAGAACAGCAACTCATCATCAATATCCCACCTACAAATCTAATTGACATCCTCACATTGTTTACATGCTATGACCTGTTGTTGATATAAAAGAAACGTTTGTATAAATGTGTCGTGACACTGAATTCCACCATCTCTGGTAACTCTCTGTTAGAGGCTTTCACATATCACCCACATTTCAAGATAATGCAAGGTAAATAGGATGTAGAAAAATCGGTGTGAGAAACATTCAAAGGTCACAATGTAAAGACACCCTGCAGAATGCTTCTAACTAGGGGACCACTGGAAGACTGATTCCCTGGGCCACATACCACTATCTGCACAGGAGCTGTGGCTTCATTTATATCAGGGACTACCAATAGTATAACCAAGAGCCATGCATATGTGAGAAATGTGTAAGTACAAGTCATGAAAGCAAATGCAGCAGTAACAGCATGGGTCACACATTTAGTTAAAGTAGGTGTAAGGTACACACATGAAAATGGACACATGACCATAAAAATTCATACAAAGGTATGACAATTGAACACACTCCATGTGCGGACATGCAAATCTTTAGCCACCCTACACCATAGGGAGAAAAGAGACCCAATTTATGTTCACATTGGCCAAGCCAAGACGAAATACTTATCATATAAAATACCACTCAATGCAATGTCAGCCCCAATAAGATTATATCCTACATATCCATCCAGTGTACATTTCCTCTTATCCTGGGTGACTCCAGCAATGGTTCCAAGGTCAGATCATACCAACCACATCAAATGGATCATCAATCAGGGTGAAACAAACACAACTGGAGCCAGACATCTCAAAGTAACCATGAACATCCAAATGATAGAAGAGTAATGGCAGGACTAATGTGTAAGAAAACTAGCAACCTCTTTTTTATTTTAAACAAATAAACACATGCATGCAAAGCCAATGGCCGTCCAACGGTAATTTAGGTGGTCCAGCACACTAGTGTGCCACTTAATGTGCTTCTCAGAACACTGCCATGGAAACTCACCAGGAAGCGGCATCTAGTGGGCAGTCGAGGCACCTCAATTATGTCCTTTGGAGGTGGGGTGGTTTGGGGATGAGTGGATTTGGTTTTGGGAGGGCTGGGCCTGAGTTTGGGAAGAGGAGCCCTTTTGTGGGGGTTTCCTAAGGGTATGGCTGGGTTCAGTAGGGGGACAGGTGTCACAGGGGAGGACGTGGATGTGAAAGGGATGGTTTGAGGTGTGGCTATGATCCCTTTGGCTTTGGGAGGGCAGTCATTTTGACAGGGGGAAGGGCAACCATTAGACTTTCTTTAGGGAAATGGGCATGGTATCCAAGAGGGATCAGGGGTTGGGAGGTTGAGGAAGGTAAAGTGCCAGGTTGGTGCTGATGTCTGTGTGTCTGATGTGTGATGTTTGTGTTTTATAGGTGTCTGTTGTGTGGGTGAGTGTGGGCATTTCTGTTTCTTTGTGGTGTGTAATGTGTATGTGCTGGATATGCTGGAAGTGGGGATGTGTTTTGGTGTGGGTGTGGTGTCTAGGGGGTATGGTGGGAGTGGTGGATGTGTCTGTTGGTGTGGGTGTGGTGTCTGGGGGTATGGTTGAGGGGTAGTTGTGCCGGCTGGAGTGGGTGTTGTACCTGGGGGAATGGATGATGGGTCTGTGGGTATGGCTGTGGTATCTGGGGATATGGTGGGGTGGTGGTGGTTGTAAGTGAGGTGAGTGTCTGTTGATGGTTGTATGCTTGTGTGTTTTGTGGTGCTTTTGTTTACCTGTGCTGCTTTGGGCTTTTGAGGTGTCTTCATGCTTATGTGTGAGTGTGCTTGGGACAGGTACGGAAATAGGGAAATTTGATGGGGAAGAGGCAGTATGGGATGGGTGGAAGGCTGCCATGAGGGAGGAGGCCAAAGCCTCAAAAGATCTCTGTAGGGCAGACATGGAACTATGGATGCCTTCCAGATAGGCCACCATCTGTTGCAGATGGCTGCCCTGCACCTGGATGGCATTCAGTAGTACTGTCTTACCCACAGAGATGTTTCTCAGGAGGTCAATAGCCTCCTCACTCATGGCAGCAGGGTGGACAGGGATGGGGGTGAGGTTCCTGGAGCGAAAAGGACAGCTTCCCTCTTGGGTAAGCGGGCCGGGCCAACTTGGTGGGGAGCAACATGGAGGGTGGAGATGGTAGGGGGTGGCGGACAAGGACAGTGTAGGAACTGGTCCTTCATGCCCACCACCACTAGGGAGAGTCCACTGGAACTGGATTCGGACGACAACAATGTTGAGTAGGTGTCCTCTGTGGCACTCTCCTCACCCTCAGGGCCAAGTGGGTCCTACTGTGTCTGTGGTGTCCCAACCAGAGGTAGCGTGGCCAGCTACCTCCCCACAGATGTCGACCCTGTCTCCTCTGCTTGCCTGGGATGATACTGAAATGACAAATACAAAGAAGTTTATTGCATGTGCCACCACACACTCGGCCAACGTAAAGGATCACAGAATTTCTATAATGTACAGTAGACCCGAGCTAACAGGTCCAGCAAAGTGGCTTTAACATTTGAAAGGCCACTTGCGGTGTGAGACCAGGAATTGCCTACGCATTACGTATTGCGGAAATGTTTTATTCCCCCCCACACGAGAGATAAAAGTATCAGAAATGTGGCCTCACATTGATACTGCTAATGTAAATCATGACAAGCTGAGCAGACTAAAGGCACTACTGTTTCAAAAACAAGTTGTGTTGACATCGGCCAGAGAGACGTATGATCTCCAGTTCGCAAGATCATCAGTCGAGATACAATCCCTATTAAATACCAACTTCCCCATGCACTTTAGAGAGCTGGTATCCATAATTTTCAACGCTTCAAGCACTACAGGGTTGTCCATTCCTTTGAGGCTGTCTGGTCTGGATTCGTGTCCATCATTCAGAATGTCTTCGGAGTCATTCCTTGAGCCATCCATTCACTCTTTTCAAGTGTGTTTTGCAGCTTATCTATCATTTTGGTGTTCATAGGCGGGATACTACTGCTGTTGGTTCTGATTCACAGTGGTTGTATCTTTTCAGCTAAGAGGAGTAATGGAGCCACTGCCACCAGCTCAACTGTGCCGTGAACGCATGTTTCAGTTCTTTAATGCTCGACTGTTGGAAGAGTTGGAGCGTGATTGGTCATTGTCGTTCAGACCAGTCCTATGGTGTGTGCAGCCAGTCTTTCGCTGAGTACTGCTCCATGGATCCATCTGCCTATCCTGTCATCGATCTAACATCTGACAATGTGTTTCCTCAGGTCCTTTCCATTCAATGGCTTTAAAGATGCTCTTCAAGATCATGACTACTGTTAAATAGATTTGATTACTGTCTCATCTTACCAAATCCAATGTTTGTGTTTATTGCCCTTACTTTGGCCTGATGTGCTTGTCGTGGTTGACATTATAGGGGTCATTACAACATTGGTGGTAAAAGCCGCTTACCGTCGCGCAGAAGACCTCCAACACACCCCCGCAGAATTTCACCACGGTCATTAAGACCCACAGCTCGGAATCCGCCAAAATTTAGACACCCACACAAGTCCGCCACACCAAAGGTCAGTGCTAAACTGGCAAAAAAAAAACCTCCACCGTCACGCCAACAGGAATACGCCCACACTATCACAACCCACGAATCCACGCGGCGGTCTTTCAACCGCGGTATTCCATTGGCGGTACACACCTCCGCGCTCAAAATACACACACTCTTACAAAACACAACCACATTGGACAATTCAAAATACAAACACCTGATACACATACACACACCACTCCCACACACCCAATACAATATAAAACACACACCCACATCACCCACAAACCCCTACTACCAAAAATTCCGAAAGAAGCACAGAGAGAGACACCACAATCTACAAACAAGCATCCACAGGCACTCAACACCATCACTCACACAACATCCACGCACCTCACACAACCCTCCACTAAATATCATCCACACATCACAACACACACCAACCCACACATCACCCACACCACCCCATGGCATGGCAAAGACACCTCAGGTTCTCTGAGGAGGAGCTCAGGGTCATGGTGGAGGAAATCATCCGGGTAGAGCCACAGCTATTCGGATCACAGGTGCAGCACACCTCCATAGCTAGGAAGATGGGGCTATGGCAAAGAATCGTGGACAGGGTCAACGCAGTGGGACAGCACCCAAGAAATAGTGATGAAATCAGGAAGAGGTGGAATGACCTATGGGGGAAGGTGCGTTCCGTGGTCTCAAGACACCACATTGCGGTACAGAGGACTGGCGGTGGACCCCCACCTCCTCCACCACAACTAACAACATGGGAGGAGCAAGTCTTGGCTATTCTGCATCCTGAGGGCCTTGCAGGAGTAGCTGGAGGAATGGACTCTGGTAAGTCAAATATTTACTACTATATCCCCCACATTATCTGCATGCCATCACATACCCCCACCCTCGCCCTAACCCCCATCACTCCAACTCCTCACAAATGCACCAATATCACAAACCACACATCCCAACACCAAGCCCTGCATGCAACAACAAAGCATGGACAGCCATCACCAAAGCATGTCCACTACACATACCCACACAGACTCCTAAACCATCATCACACAAGGTCCCACACAGAATGCAAGCACTGGATTACACGGTCAACCACCCATTCCACACCATGGCACACACAGATGCAATAATCATGCTTTTACACCCCTGCAGGACCCCTACCCAACGTCACTGCACAGGAGGGTCCAGACATGTCCACACCACCAACAGAAGAGGCCCACAGTGATGACAGCAGCTCTGTCCAACTGGATCTAGATGACCAGCCCTGCCCATCTGGGACCTCGGGACAGTCGGTTCCCCTCACACAACCACAGGCCACCACAGAAACACCAGCACAGCACCCACCCTGTGGGCCCATACCTTTGTCCCCAGGACACGTCAATCAGCAGTGTGTCCACCACTACAGGGAACCCAGGCTAACCCACCACCCAACAACAACAGGGACCTGGGGGCAGTGGTAGTGGGCACACCATTCAGGGGACAGAGGTCCAGGGAAACAGGGGAAATGGGAGGGCTGCTGTGCAACAGGGGGAGGACAGGCCCAGGGAACCCACTCTCCACAAGGCCCTCTCCAACATCATGGGAGCCTACCATCATTCCCACGAGACAATGGCAACGGTACTGGACAAGTTTCAGGAGACCCAGCGGCTGCAGGAGGAACAGTATTTGGGCTTCAGGGGGGAACTCAGATCCATCAATTCCACCCTGGGCACCATCGTAGGGGTGCTGAAGGAAGTCCTCAACACCAGGAGGGGCACTGTGGCACAAGAAGGGGCCCCTGACACTAGCCTGGACAATGTACTGCCCACCACCTCCGCCGGCACTAGTGGACAGGAGGCACTGCCACAGGACCACCACACCAGCACCCCACCCCCTGCAGAGGGAGAACCACCCCACAAACGGTCCCTGAGATCCAGGACAAAGACAGAGAATGATGCCAAGACCCCCGCCAAGAAATGAGACCACCCTGAATGTCATCCTTTTGTCCCACCTTGTCACCCTGTCCATCCTCAAACTGCTCCACTTCCACTTCCTATGCCCCTTTGGACAATGCACCTGTGAGACTGATAGACTGGACTCTGCCATGGACATTCCTCCACCATCACCCTTCACCATTTTACAACACCCTCCAATATTGAGCACTTAAATAAACACACTTAAAGCACAAAACAATCAGGAGTCTGTGATTTCGAAACTGTGTATTAGCAATTACAGTGACAAAATGCTCTTTCAATTGTAATGTCAACATACCTATGTCACACAGCTCTAGTCCATAAGGAAACAAAGCAGATGTCCCACAGTGGGACCCACATCTGTGCAAGGGAAGTGACAACTCAGTGACCATACACTGGGTGAAAAGGACAGACAGTAGAGAGGTAGAGTAGTGTTAAAGTACATGTAGCAGGCAGGTTTGTCTTCTTACCTGTGTCTCACTGGAAGTATTGCAGGATCACAGAGTTCCTGTTGTCGATTTCCTCTTCTTCTGCGTCCTCGTCTTCGCTGTCCACAGGCTCCACAGCTGCCACAACACCTCCATCTGGACCATCCTCCTGCAGAAAAGGCACCTGTCGTCGCAAAGCCAAGTTGTGAGGCATACAGCAGGCCACGATGATCTGGCACACCTTCTTTGGTGAGTAGAATAGGGAACCACCTGTCATATGGAGGCACCGGAACCTGGCCTTCAGGAGGCCGAAGGTCCTCTCTATAATCCTCCTAGCTCGCCCATGGGCCTCATTGTAGCGTTCCTCTGCCCTTGTCCTGGGATTCCTCACTGGGGTCAGTAGCCATGACAGGTTGGGGTAACCAGAGTCACCTGAAAATGGCGAGAGACAACTGTTAGACACACACTAACTCTTAGGGATATCCCCAGACCCAGACAACCATTCCTGCTGATTTGGTTCCAGGTGCTCCCCTAATAGCCACACACAGTGGCTGTGGATTTGCCCCATCACATAAGGGATGCTGCTATTCCGCAGGAGCCAGGAAATTTGGCATTCACATGGGAGATGTACTGGTCTACCAAACACACCATCTGCATATTCATTGAATGGTAACTCTTCCAGTTTCTGTACACTTGTTCACTCCTGCGGGGGGACCAAGACCACATGTGGCCCATCAATGGCACCTATGATGTTGGGGATATGTCCCAGGGCATAGAAGTCACCTTTCACTTTAGGCAAATCCTCCACCTGAGGGAAAACGATGTAGCTCCGCATGTGTTTCAGCAGGCCAGACAACACTCTGGACAGCACGTTGGAAAACATATGCTGGGACATCCCTGATGCTATGGCCACTGTTGTTTGAAAAGACCCACTTGCACGGAAATGGATTACTGACAGCACCTGCACTTGAAGGGGGATTCCTGTGGGATGGCGGATAGTGTTTCCTCCATTGTCCACAGGTCCGCCAGCGGTATGTACACCGAAGGATGCCGCCATCTCCTCACATGTCCCAGCGGACGGTGCCTATGGAGGACAACAGCGAGCACAGAGTCAACCAACTCAGAGGTACGTAAACACAGCTTACTCAGAAAACTATTCATAACCTGAATTTTGCCTGTATGAGTGTTCAGCCAAGGCCTAGGTATGTGTGACGCACTTAAAAATAAAGCCATGTGGGCCCCTGAAATGGCGGCTGCCTGACCTGTAAAGTGGGACAATGGGATGTGAGGTAACTGCGCTGGCATTGTATACCATTGCGGTAGGCGGTCGAAGACCGCAGCACAATTCTGCATTGGTTAACATTGGACCCTATGGGTCCCAGGAGCCAATGACGATGTATGCCGGTGGTGACGGTACGCACCGCCGCGGACGTGACCGCCATTTTCAATCTGTTCAATCACTCGATACCTGATCTTCGACAGGAGACGACCTACACTGCAAGTGCTGCTGTGACCTCAGTCTGCAAGAGACGATGGCTCGTGTGTTTGGGGAAAGGGCCCCTGCCTTCAGCACGGAGGAGTTGGAGAAACTGGTGGATGGGGTCCTCCCCCAGTACACGCTACTCTACGGTCCTCCAGACAAACAGGTAAGTACACTATGAGCATGCTGTATGGGCAATGCCTGTGTGGAGTGGTGTGGATGAAAGATAGGGGGGGGGAATGATGCGTGCAAGAAACAATGGTGAGTGCATGTGCCACATGGCAAGGGTAGGGATGCGGGCCAATGACTGTGACGGTGCAGATGGTAATGACTTCTCTTTTTCCCCTGTACAATTCCTGTAGGTCAGTGCCCACCAGAAGAAGGATATTTGGCGTGCCATCGCCAAGGACGTCCAGACCCTGGGGGTCCACCAAAGATGGAGCACCCACTACCGGAAAAGATGGGAGGACATTCGCCACTGGAGCAAGAAGACGGCGGAGACCCAGCTGGGGATGGCCTCCCAACATGGCAGGGGTGCCCGTCACACCATGACCCCCCTGATGTTCAGGATCCTGGCGGTGGCGTATCTGGACTTGGATGGGCGCTTGAGGGCATCACAGCAGCCACAAGGGGGTGAGTACACTCTCATTGTACTGATTCAGCGTGCAGTGGAGGTGTCTGGGTGGGGGAGGTGTGCTTTGGGTTTCCCTAGGCCAGGGCGAGTGTGCTAGTTAAGTCCCCTTTTTCAGGCAGACCCTGTGGCACCCCACCCCACCTGGGTACAGTCCCAACTACACCTAGTCAGGCTCCTGTGACATCCATGTGTGCAGATATTGGCCATAGCCTTGTAGGCCATGTCCCAGGGATTGAATAGTGGACCCCAAGTGCGCGGCGTAGTGCAGGGGGCTTCTGTGTCTGTCGTGTCCGCCAACGGTAGCGGTAATGCATACACTCAACATGTCTTTCTTCTGTCCCCCCCCCTTTTGTGGTCTCCCTGTACTTGTGTGCATCAGGCAGAGGAACAGTGGCACCGGAGCAGGAGGGAGCCGCATCCCACATGGCCCTGGAGGGCAACACTACAGAGTCTGATTTCACCAGTGGGACAGAGGGTGAGGGGAGCTGCACGGCGGGGACAGTAGCTGACACCAGTGATACGGACTCGTCCTCTGATGGGAGCTCCCTTGTGGTGGTGGCCCCATCTGTGCCCCCCGCATCTACAGGTACAGCCGCCACCCCTCCTCCAGCACGGCCCTTCCAGCAGCCCCTCAGCCTTTGCCCCGTGCCCGCTCACCCAGGAGGGTGGGCATCTCCTTCGCCCCAGGCACCTCCGGCCCTGCCCTAGTCACCCCTGCTGCCCTCAGTGAGGAGGCCATTGACCTCCTCAGGTCCCTCACTGTTGGGCAGTCTACCATTTTGAATGCCATCCAGGGTGTAGAGAGGCAGTTGCAACAAACCAATGCATTCCTGGAGGGCATTCATTCTGGTCAGGCAGCCCTTCAGTGAGCTTTTCAGACTCTGGCCTCAGCACTGATGGCAGCCATTGTCCCTGTCTCTAGCCTCCCCCTCCAACTTCCTCCACCCAGATCCAATCCCCTGTACCTCAGCCTATCCCAAGCACACCATCAGACCAGCATGCACACATCTCAACACACAAAGGAAGCTCAGGCAAACATAAGCACCACACATCCCACAGGCACTCACACAAGCATCACACACATGCAGACATAGCAACATCCACTGCCTCCACTGTGTCCCCCTGCTCCTCGTCTCCCTCATCCCTCCCAGTCTTGTCTCCACTCACATCTGCATGCACTACTTCTACAGCCACTACTTCCATCACCAGCACACCCACCACCATACCCCGCTCATGTGCACTCACCACCCCCACTACCATTCACACATCCGCTGTGTCCTCTCCCAGTGTGTCTGTGAGCTCACCTCCCAAGGTACACAAACGCAGCCACACACCCACCCAACAGCCATCTACCTCATGACAGCCTCCAGCGCATGCACCTTCACCCAAAGTCACCAAACGGACACCTCCTACAACCACAACCTCTTCCTCCAGTCCCAAACCCTCTCCATCTACCCGTCCCAGTGTTCCTAAGAAAATTTTCCTCACCAGCCTTGACCTCTTTCCCTCACCTCACTCACCCCGTCAGTCTCCTAGGGCCCGACTCTCCAGGTCCCAACCTAGCACCTCAGCCACAACATCAGCGGGACCAGTGGTGCCAGTAGTCACCAGATTCTGGAGTGCACCAGGCAGCAGGTCAGCCAGTGTGGCAAGGAGCCAAAGCACGGACAGTCCCCCACCTGTCAAGCATCAAAAGTAGGCCAGTGCCCGGCGGGAGAGGGTGTAGGAGGCTGGACTGGCTTGTAGTGAGTACCAAGGGGTACTTGCACCTTGCACCAGGCCCAGTTATCCCTTATTAGTGTATAGGGTGTCTAGCAGCTTAGGCTGATAGATAATGGTAGCTTAGCAGAGCAGCTTAGGCTGAACTAGGAGACGTGTGAAGCTACTACAGTACCACTTAGTGTCATATGCACAATATTATAAGAAAACACAATACACAGTTATACTAAAAATAAAGGTACTTTATTTTTATGACAATATGCCAAAGTATCTTAGAGTGTACCCTCAGTGAGAGGATAGGAAATATACACAAGATATATATACACAATAGCAAAAATATGCAGTATAGTCTTAGAAAACAGTGCAAACAATGTATAGTTACAATAGGATGCAATGGGGAAACATAGGGATAGGGGCAACACAAACCATATACTCCAAAAGTGGAATGCGAACCACAAATGGACCCCAAACCTATGTGACCTTGTAGAGGGTCGCTGGGACTATTAGAAAATAGTGAGAGTTAGAAAAATAACCCTCCCCAAGACCCTGAAAAGTGAGTGCAAAGTGCACTAAAGTTCCCCTAAGGACAAAGTAGTCGTGTTAGAGGAATAATGCAGGAAAGACACAAACCAGCAATGCAACAACTGTGGATTTCCAATCTAGGGTACCTGTGGAACAAGGGGACCAAGTCCAAAAGTCACAAGCAAGTCGGAGATGGGCAGATGCCCAGGAAATGCCAGCTGCGGGTGCAAAGAAGCTTCGACTGGACAGAAGAAGCTGAGGTTTCTGCAGTAACGAAAAGGGCTAGAGACTTCCCCTTTGGTGGACGGATCCCACTCGCCGTGGAGAGTTGTGCAGAAGTGTTTTTCCGCCAAAAGAACGCCAACAAGCCTTGCTAGCTGCAAATCGTGCGTTTGGCGTTTTTGGACGCTGCTGGGGCCCAGGAGGGATCAGGAGGTCGCAAATTGGACCTGAAGAGAGAGGGGACGTCGAGCAAGACAAACAGTCCTCACTGAAGCAGGTAGCACCCGGATAAGTGCCAGAAACAGGCACTACAAGGATGCGTGAAACAGTGCTCGCCGAAGTTGCACAAAGGAGTCCCACGTCGCCGGAGACCAACTTAGAAAGTCGTGCAATGCAGGTTAGAGTGCCGTGGACCCAGGCTTGGCTGTGCACAAAGGATTTCCGCCGGAAGTGCACAGGGGCCGGAGTAGCTGCAAAGTCGCGGTTCCCAGCAATGCAGCCCAGCGAGGTGAGGCAAAGACTTACCTCCACCAAACTTGGACTGAAGAGTCACTGGACTGTGGGGGTCACTTGGACAGAGTCGCTGGATTCGAGGGACCTCGCTCATCGTGCTGAGAGGAGACCCAAGGGACCGGTAATGCAGCTTTTTGGTGCCTGCGGTTGCAGGGGGAAGATTCCGTCGACCCACGGGAGATTTCTTCGGAGCTTCTGGTGCAGAGAGGAGGCAGGCTACCCCCACAGCATGCACAAGCAGGAAAACAGTCGAGAAGGCGGCAGGATCAGCGTTACAGAGTTGCAGTAGTCATCTTTGCTACTATGTTGCAGGTTTGCAGGCTTCCAGCGCGGTCAGCAGTCGATTCCTTATCAGAAGGTGAAGAGAGAGATGCAGAGGAACTCGGATGAGCTCTTGCATTCGTTATCTAAAGTTTCCCCAGAGACAGAGACCCTAAATAGCCAGAAAAGAGGGTTTGGCTACCTAGGAGAGAGGAAAGGCTACTAACACCTGAAGGAGCCTATCACAAGGAGTCTCTGACGTCACCTGGTGGCACTGGCCACTCAGAGCAGTCCAGTGTGCCAGCAGCACCTCTCTTTCCAAGATGGCAGAGGTCTGGAGCACACTGGAGGAGCTCTGGACACCTCCCAGGGGAGGTGCAGGTCAGGGGAGTGGTCACTCCCCTTTCCTTTGTCCAGTTTCGCGCCAGAGCAGGGGCTAAGGGGTCCCTGAACCAGTGTAGACTGGCTTATGCAGAATTGGGCACATCTGTGCCCAACAAAGCATTTCCAGAGGCTGGGGGAGGCTACTCCTCCCCTGCCTTCACACCATTTTCCAAAGGGAGAGGGTGTCACACCCTCTCTCAGAGGAAGTTCTTTGTTCTGCCATCCTGGGCCAGGCCTGGCTGGACCCCAGGAGGGCAGCTGCCTGTCTGAGGGGTTGGCAGCAG
Source organism: Pleurodeles waltl (assembly GCF_031143425.1). Lineage (NCBI taxonomy): Eukaryota > Metazoa > Chordata > Amphibia > Caudata > Salamandridae > Pleurodeles > Pleurodeles waltl. The sequence goes on from NC_090440.1 coordinate 780,968,341, forward strand.
CAGCAGCTGCAGTGAAACCCCAGGAAGGGCAGTCTGGCAGTACCAGGGTCTGTGCTACAGACCACTGGGATCATGGGATTGTGCCAACTATGCTAGGATGGCATAGAGGGGGCAATTCCATGATCATAGACATGTTACATGGCCATATTCGGAGTTACCATTGTGAAGCTACATATAGGTAGTGACCTATATGTAGTGCACGCGTGTAATGGTGTCCCCGCACTCACAAAGTTCAGGGAATTGGCTCTGAACAATGTGGGGGCACCTTGGCTAGTGCCAGGGTGCCCTCACACTAAGTAACTTTGCACCCAACCTTTACCAGGTAAAGGTTAGACATATAGGTGACTTATAAGTTACTTAAGTGCAGTGTAAAATGGCTGTGAAATAACGTGGACGTTATTTCACTCAGGCTGCAGTGGCAGGCCTGTGTAAGAATTGTCAGAGCTCCCTATGGGTGGCACAAGAAATGCTGCAGCCCATAGGGATCTCCTGGAACCCCAATACCCTGGGTACCTCAGTACCATATACTAGGGAATTATAAGGGTGTTCCAGTAAGCCAATGTAAATTGGTAAAATTGGTCACTAGCCTGTTAGTGACAATTTGAAAGTAATGAGAGAGCATAACCACTGAGGTTCTGGTTAGCAGAGCCTCAGTGAGACAGTTAGGCACCACACAGGGAACATATACATGCACACTTATGAGCACTGGGGCCCTGTGTGACAGGGTCCCAGTGACACATACATATAGGCCACAAACCTATGAGCACTGGGGTCCTGACTAGCAGGATCCCAGTGACACATAACAACCATACTGAAAACATAGTGTTTTCACTATGAGCACTGAGGCCTGGCCATCAGGATCCCAGTGAGACAGTGAAAACAGTGACAAACACCCTGACATACACTCACAAACAGGCCAAAAGTGGGGGTAACAAGGCTAGAAAGAGGCTACCTTCTCACACAACCCCCCCCCAAACGAAGGACAATAAGGCTAACCTTGGCCAGTTGAGACTTTATTGTCTAAGTGGTGATAAGTAGAGAGTAGCTCTGCAATAGACTGGTTACTCCCTTTATCATCCACTATATGGTTACTTCCCTGTGGGGATGTAAACCACCCTGTTTGAAGTTTTTTAGCTAAGCAACAATGTGAAGATGTATTTTCAGAGTTTCTATCAGTAAGTTTTAGTTTAGAGCAGTGGGAATTGTCCACTGAACCTATTTGTAGTGATGGAAATGCCAGACAGGGATGCTGTCTCAGAAAAGCCATAGCTGGGCAAAAACTTTGTCCATATGGCTGGAAGAGAGAACAGGGATGCTGTTTCTCTTGGGTTGGAGCAGGGCAGGGATGCTGTCCTATCAGCTCCACACTAGGGCAGGGATGCTGTCCTAAGTGTTGTGAGGCAGTGCAGAGTTTCTGCACTAAAGTTTCTCTGGGAGGGTTGGAGGGATGCTCCATGTTAACTAAAATGGTGCTGTTTTTCTCACCAATGTTAGTTATCCCACAGAGAGTTACTTCCACCTCAGGGAGTCCAGCTTTTCCAGCTGATGATTCCCTTGGAACAGGTGCCACCCCAGGAGAGGTTTCTCCCACCACAGGAATAGTATCCTGAATGGTAGGGTGGTTAGGGGATACTGTGATACCCTTTTTACCTGTTGATGGAGAGGGATCCTGAGTTTTCAGGCCTTCTCTCCTTTGCTTTTTCATTTCACTTGAAATGAGAGGGAACAATTCCTCAGGGATGCCCAGCATGGCTGCATGGGCATAAAACTCTACATCAGCCCAACCTGAGGCCTCTAGGTCATTACCTAAGAGACAGTCTACAGGTAAGCTAGGTGATACCACCACCTGCTTAGGGCCAGTAACTCCACCCCAACTAAACTGAATTATAGCTAAGGGAAGAAACTTAGTGGAGTTATGGACATCAATAATCTTATACTGTTGTCCAATGATGTGTTGTTCAGGAGGCACTAGGTTTTCAGTCTCCAAAGTGAAACTGGCACCTGTGTCCCTGTAGGCCAAGGCCTCAACACCATTTATTGAAACTGTCTGCCTGTACTTATCCATTGTAAGGGGACAAGCAGCCAGTGTGGCAAGGCCAATGCCACTAGGTGTGACAGAAACTGTCTTGGGACTGATGACATCAGTTTCCACTATGGACCCATAAGTGAACCCAACTACACCCTTTGCTTGACTGTTGCCAGCAGTCCCACCACTAGTACCACTACTGCTATGGGCACTAGAGCTTGATGTATTAGTGGTGGTAGGCTCAGGGGGTTTACCTGGACAGGACTTATCCCCTGGCCTATGGCCTCTATTTTTACACACAAAGCACCAAGGCTTTTTAATGTGTGCAGGTTGGGAAGAAGAGGAAGAATTTGTTTTATCCCCACCCTCTGAAGAGTGTTTAAGATTTGAAGTGGGATCTTTGGTTTTACCCTTATCCCCATGCTTATCTTGAGATTTTTCACCATCTTTCTTCTTATTGCCATCTTTGTCACCCCCTGTATGAACTTTTCTGTTCACCCTTGTTCTGACCCATTTGTCTGCCTTCTTTCCCAATTCTTGGGGAGAGGTCAGATCAGAGTCTACCAGATACTGGTGCAACAAATCAGACACACAATTATTAAGTATATGCTCTCTCAGGATTGTGTTATACAGGCTTTCATAATCAGTAACTTTACTGCCATGTAACCACCCCTCCAAGGCCTTCACTGAATGGTCAATGAAATCAACCCAGTCTTGTGAAGACTCCTTTTTGGTCTCTCTGAACTTTATCCTGTACTGTTCAGTGGTTAAGCCATAACCATCCAGGAGTGCATTCTTAAGAACTTGGAAATTATTAGCATCATTTTCTTTTACAGTAAGGAGCCTATCCCTACCTTTTCCAGTAAATGATAGCCATAGGATAGCAGCCCACTGCTTTTGAGGGACATCCTGTACAGCACAGGCCCTCTCAAGTGCAGCAAACCACTTGTTAATGTCATCCCCCTCCTTGTAAGGGGGAACTATCTTGTGCAGATTCCTGGAATCATGCTCTTTTGCAGGATGACTATGGGGAATACTGCTGCTGCCACCATGGGTTTCTAAACCCAACTTCTGTCTTTCCCTCTCTACTTCTAAAGACTGTCTATCCAAATCCAGCTGTTGCTTCTTGAGCTTCAGTCTGGTTTGTTCCACTCTCAATCTATTGAGCTCCCTTTCTAACAATCTGTCATCAGGGTGGGTGGGAGGGACATTTCTAGATACAGAGGTATGATGGGAATGAACAGAAGGAGACCTGTCCCTTACAGAGGGCACCCTAACAGCTTGGCTACCAGTATAATGTGAGAGCACACCATTAGTATGGTGTGATTCAACCTCTGTACCAACTATGCTAGACTGTCTAGTAATTGGCAGGCTGAGAAGTTTCTTTCCTGAACCTTTTCCTGGGGGAGTCCCTGGATCAGATTGAGAACCATTAGCTACTTTTTCTACAGATTGGGCACTTATGGCCTTATCCTGTACTCTAAGCATATTAATTAACAGTTCTAAAGAAGGATTCTTCCCTACACTCAAACCTCTCTCTATGCAGAGACTCCTTGCTCCTTTCCAGCTAAGGTGATCATATGCAAGTTTGGACAGTTCAACATTTTTTCCTGTGCCAGACATTTGTTAGAGAGAGTTAAAGTGATAGAAAAAGAGAAAAAAGTTTTCAGAACTTTTTGGAAAGACAGAAAAAAAAACTTTTTAAACTTTTAAGAACTTTTTGAAAGTTTAGAAGTACTTTTCAGCACTTAGAAAAGAGTGAAAAGAGGAAATGCAAAACTTTTTGGCTATGTGTATATACACTGACCTTGTTTTGTATGTTTTTCTCTTATGAAAAGTACAATGACAAGAGTGGTAAGTAGTCTCAAGCACTTATCCCACCACTGCACAACCAATGTAGGAGGCTGGACTGGCTTGTAGTGAGTACCAAGGGGTACTTGCACCTTGCACCAGGCCCAGTTATCCCTTATTAGTGTATAGGGTGTCTAGCAGCTTAGGCTGATAGATAATGGTAGCTTAGCAGAGCAGCTTAGGCTGAACTAGGAGACGTGTGAAGCTACTACAGTACCACTTAGTGTCATATGCACAATATTATAAGAAAACACAATACACAGTTATACTAAAAATAAAGGTACTTTATTTTTATGACTGTTGGAAAATGGGTTATTGGTAGGGCAGGTAGGTACCTACACCTAGCAACAAGCCACAAACCTCCACAAAAGTACAGTTAGGTCTCAGTAAATTAATCCCAGCTCTACCCTTGGTAGCTTGGCATCGAGCGTCAAGGCTTAACTTAGGAGACAAAGTGTAAAGCATTCAAATATCACAAAACAGTAATTAAATAAAACACAGGAAACAGTTTAAAAATCCAAAACCAATTTATAAAAATAGCTTATATTTTTATCTTTAAAATGACACAAAAACGATTAAAATCGGTTCAGGGGAACCGGAGATATGAATTTTTTAAGTATTATTATTTTCTAGCGCTTAGAAACAAAAAGCGCCAATCGGGTCATCTGGTTGCACCAGGACCGGGGCAAAGTCAAATTTCAGGCCGACCGCGATGGAGCCCTGCTCGGCTACAAGTCGCGGGAGGCCTCGGTTATAAAGTTACCTTCTGACTTAGTCTCTATTTTGAAGTTTTTCTTCACCGGGACGAACCTGCCAGTTGGATCCGACCTCCTGGAGCCCTTGTCCGGATACGCGAAGTCGGTTTCCTCGGTGGTGATTTTTACCTTCGGACTTAGTCATTTTTTCGAGATGAAAATCCTTCGACCGGGGTAAACCTGGATCTTGATCCGACGTCCGTGGAGCCCTTCTCGGATACGATGGCTGGAAGGTCCCGGTCAACTTTTTACGTTCGGACTTAGTCTTTTTTTCTGATGTTTTTCTTTACCGGGACGAACCACGAAGTCAGGCCGGGTCGCGGTTGAGGCAAGCCGGCTAGAATTTCCGCGTCGGGTCGGTCACTTTATGGAGCTTTTTTCCAAAATTTCTCCAATCTTTTCCAAACTTCTGGGGCTTCACCCAGATGTTCTTTTAAGGTTCTTTTGGGGTCCACAGCTCACCCCAAGGGTCCAGAAGTTCTGTGATGGTCCTTGGGAAGTGCGGACTTCAACTCCCAGAGTACACCTGGCGCAAACTCCTTTTTGGCCACTGGGCAGTGGTCAGCTGGTCACTTTTTCAGGAGTTGGTGCAGGGGACTCTGGTTAGCAATTTTTCACCTGTAGCAAACAGGGAGTCCCTCCTTGAACCAGTGGAAGCCAGGCAAAGTCCTTCTTGTGGTGAAGCCCAAGTGTGCAGCTGGTGCAGTCTTTCTGAGTGCAGGGTCCAGGTGCAGGCCAGGGGTCCAGCAGGGCAGTCCTTCTTCTCCTTGTAGTTCTTTCTTCTTGAAATTTGGTGGGGATCTGAGGCGTGGGTGCAGGTCTGCCAGTTTTATCCTTGCTCCTGGGTGAAAAGCAGGGGGGCCCTGGTCCTCCAATCAGGGACAGGGTCGTCCCCCTGTGATGACCACTTCCTGGGAAGTGTGGCAAAAATCCATCCCAGAAGGCAATAGTCTCTAAAAATCCAAAATGGATGAATCTGATTTTTGGAGGAGAGATCTGGCTGAGCCCACCCACTGGTGTGGCTAAAAATCATAAACACACCCCTCTCCTGCCCTCTCCTAATCTAATCAAGGGGGCACCTAGCTGTCTGGGGTTGCAGGATGTGGGGGTGTTGCTGGGTGCTCCAGATGTCCTTCTCTGCCTTTGAAGACCAGTTTGGCAGCCCTCCCCCTTCCTGCTTCCCCATCTGCTGAGGGGAGATTCTCTCCCCCAAGCACATTCCTTTGTGTAAAGCCAGGCCACTTCACACCTCATTAAAGTGGCCTGGCAGAAGCTGCTGCAGGCTGGCCAATCAGAGCACAGCAGTAAAAACAATGCAGAGCTGAAATTGGCAACTTTTTAGGTAAAGTCTAAACTTTTTACCTGCACTAGTTATATTAAATCCAACAACTGGAAGTTGTGGGATTTATTATAACAATCAATTTGATACCAAATTCTTGGTATGTAACATTTAAGGAGACTTTAAAATTTAAAATAAAGTCTGCCCATTCTAGCCTATGAAGGCCATTTACTTCAATGAGGGAAAAACTAATTTGGCTGTTTTTACCTCACCAGGGCTTATAAATCTATTTTTATAAAGTCCCTGCTTATAGTTACATGGCACCCAGCCCTAGGGGCACATAGGGCACACCTTAGGGGTGACTTATATGTAAAAATAAGGTAGTTTAAAACTTTGGAAGTACCTTTAATTCCAAAGTCGAATTTGCATATAACTTTAATTTAAAAGCAGCCAGCAAGGCAGGCTTGCTTTTAAAATGACACTGGGCACCTCAGCAATGCACCTAGGTGTGCACCACCTATGCTGTGGTCCCTAAACCTACATGCCCTACCATATACTAGGGACTTATAGGTAGGTTAACTTAGCCAATTATAATTAGCCTAATTTGCATATCCATTTTATACAGAGCACAGGCCCTGGGACTGGTTAGCAGTACCCAGGGCACCATCAGAGTCAGGAAAACACCAGCATAAAGTGGAAAATGGGGGCAAAAAGTTAGGGGGCCTCTGCAATCAGCCCCAGTTTCTCACAATGACAATATGCCAAAGTATCTTAGAGTGTACCCTCAGTGAGAGGATAGGAAATATACACAAGATATATATACACAATAGCAAAAATATGCAGTATAGTCTTAGAAAACAGTGCAAACAATGTATAGTTACAATAGGATGCAATGGGGAAACATAGGGATAGGGGCAACACAAACCATATACTCCAAAAGTGGAATGCGAACCACGAATGGACCCCAAACCTATGTGACCTTGTAGAGGGTCGCTGGGACTATTAGAAAATAGTGAGAGTTAGAAAAATAACCCTCCCCAAGACCCTGAAAAGTGAGTGCAAAGTGCACTAAAGTTCCCCTAAGGACAAAGTAGTCGTGTTAGAGGAATAATGCAGGAAAGACACAAACCAGCAATGCAACAACTGTGGATTTCCAATCTAGGGTACCTGTGGAACAAGGGGACCAAGTCCAAAAGTCACAAGCAAGTCGGAGATGGGCAGATGCCCAGGAAATGCCAGCTGCGGGTGCAAAGAAGCTTCGACTGGACAGAAGAAGCTGAGGTTTCTGCAGTAACAAAAAGGGCTAGAGACTTCCCCTTTGGTGGACGGATCCCACTCGCCGTGGAGAGTCGTGCAGAAGTGTTTTCTCGCCGAAAGAACGCCAACAAGCCTTGCTAGCTGCAAATCGTGCGTTTGGCGTTTTTGGACGCTGCTGGGGCCCAGGAGGGACCAGGAGGTCGCAAATTGGACCTGAAGAGAGAGGGGACGTCGAACAAGACAAAGAGCCCCCACTGAAGCAGGTAGCACCCGGAGAAGTGCCAGAAACAGGCACTACGATGATGCGTGAAACAGTGCTCGCCGAAGTTGCACAAAGGTGTCCCACGTCGCCGGAGACCAACTTAGAAAGTCGTGCAATGCAGGTTAGAGTGCCGTGGACCCAGGCTTGGCTGTGCACAAAGGATTTCCGCCGGAAGTGCACAGGGGCCGGAGTAGCTGCAAAGTCGCGGTTCCCAGCAATGCAGCCCAGCGAGGTGAGGCAAGGACTTACCTCAACCAAACTTGGACTGAAGAGTCACTGGACTGTGGGGGTCACTTGGACAGAGTCGCTGGATTCGAGGGACCTCACTCGTCGTGCTGAGAGGAGACCCAAGGGACCGGTAATGCAGCTTTTGGTGCCTGCGGTTGCAGGGGGAAGATTCCGTTGACCCACGGGAGATTTCTTCGGAGCTTCTGGTGCAGAGAGGAGGCAGGCTACCCCCACAGCATGCACAAGCAGGAAAACAGTCGAGAAGGCGGCAGGATCAGCGTTACAGAGTTGCAGTAGTCATCTTTGCTACTATGTTGCAGGTTTGCAGGCTTCCAGCGCGGTCAGCAGTCGATTCCTTATCAGAAGGTGAAGAGAGAGATGCAGAGGAACTCGGATGAGCTCTTGCATTCGTTATCTAAAGTTTCCCCAGAGACAGAGACCCTAAATAGCCAGAAAAGAGGGTTTGGCTACCTAGGAGAGAGGAAAGGCTACTAACACCTGAAGGAGCCTATCACAAGGAGTCTCTGACGTCACCTGGTGGCACTGGCCACTCAGAGCAGTCCAGTGTGCCAGCAGCACCTCTGTTTCCAAGATGGCAGAGGTCTGGAGCACACTGGAGGAGCTCTGGACACCTCCCAGGGGAGGTGCAGGTCAGGGGAGTGGTCACTCCCCTTTCCTTTGTCCAGTTTCGCGCCAGAGCAGGGGCTAAGGGGTCCCTGAACCGGTGTAGACTGGCTTATGCAGAATTGGGCACATCTGTGCCCAACAAAGCATTTCCAGAGGCTGGGGGAGGCTACTCCTACCTTGCCTTCACACCATTTTCCAAAGGGAGAGGGTGTCACACCCTCTCTCAGAGGAAGTTCTTTGTTCTGCCATCCTGGGCCAGGCCTGGCTGGACCCCAGGAGGGCAGCTGCCTGTCTGAGGGGTTGGCAGCAGCAGCTGCAGTGAAACCCCAGGAAGGGCAGTCTGGCAGTACCAGGGTCTGTGCTACAGACCACTGGGATCATGGGATTGTGCCAACTATGCTAGGATGGCATAGAGGGGGCAATTCCATGATCATAGACATGTTACATGGCCATATTCGGAGTTACCATTGTGAAGCTACATATAGGTAGTGACCTATATGTAGTGCACGCGTGTAATGGTGTCCCCGCACTCACAAAGTTCAGGGAATTGGCTCTGAACAATGTGGGGGCACCTTGGCTAGTGCCAGGGTGCCCTCACACTAAGTAACTTTGCACCCAACCTTTACCAGGTAAAGGTTAGACATATAGGTGACTTATAAGTTACTTAAGTGCAGTGTAAAATGGCTGTGAAATAACGTGGACGTTATTTCACTCAGGCTGCAGTGGCAGGCCTGTGTAAGAATTGTCAGAGCTCCCTATGGGTGGCACAAGAAATGCTGCAGCCCATAGGGATCTCCTGGAACCCCAATACCCTGGGTACCTCAGTACCATATACTAGGGAATTATAAGGGTGTTCCAGTAAGCCAATGTAAATTGGTAAAATTGGTCACTAGCCTGTTAGTGACAATTTGAAAGTAATGAGAGAGCATAACCACTGAGGTTCTGGTTAGCAGAGCCTCAGTGAGACAGTTAGGCACCACACAGGGAACATATACATGCACACTTATGAGCACTGGGGCCCTGTGTGACAGGGTCCCAGTGACACATACATATAGGCCACAAACCTATGAGCACTGGGGTCCTGACTAGCAGGATCCCAGTGACACATAACAACCATACTGAAAACATAGTGTTTTCACTATGAGCACTGAGGCCTGGCCATCAGGATCCCAGTGAGACAGTGAAAACAGTGACAAACACCCTGACATACACTCACAAACAGGCCAAAAGTGGGGGTAACAAGGCTAGAAAGAGGCTACCTTCTCACAGAGGGGGAAGACAACAGCCACCAAAGCCGCTCCCAGGGGTACAGGTGGGAGTTTGGAGTCAGCTGCAACACCTTACAAGGTGGGGAAGGGGCACAAGAAACCCAGCAAGGCTGGGAAGATCAGCACAGCAGAGAAGACCGCCATCCCCCCTGCTGCCCAGGAGGTGACCGCCAGCAGCCCCGCTGCCCAAGACAGGACCGCCAGCAGAAGCCCCGTTGCCCAGGAGGGGACCGCCAGCAGCCCCGCTGCCCAGGAGGTGACCGCCAGCAGCCCCGCTACCCAGGAGGCGACCGCCAGCAGCCCAGCTGCCACAAAGAGGACCGCCAGCAGTTGAACTGCTGCCAAAGACAAGACCGCTAGCAGCAGCCCCGCTGCCAAAGACAGGACCACCAGCAGCTGAACCGCTGCCAAAGACACCGCCGCCACAAGCACCGCTGCCAAAAACACCGCCGCCACAATCACCGCAGGCCCATGAGCACCAAAAGCTCTGACGCTACTGAGGCCGCCACGAGCAGGATGAAGCACTCTGGGCACAAAGCCCCCTCCAGAACCAGTGGAGAATGACATTCACTACTTCAGTCCTTGGCAGGATGAAGCACTCTGGGCACAAAGCCATTCCAGAACCAGTGGAGATTTGCATCCACTACATCAGTCCTTGGCAGGATGAAGCACTCTGGGCACAAAGCCCCCTCCAGAACCAGTGGAGAAAGACATCCAATACCTCTGTCCTTGTCAGGATGAAGCACTCTGGGCACAAAGCCCCATCCAGAACCAGTGGAGAATGACATCCGCTACCTCTGTCCTTAGCAGGATAAAGCACTCTGGGCACAAATCCCCCTCCAGAACCAGTGGAGACTGTTATCCACTTGAGAGACTGTGGCTTTGCAGTCTTCAGGATTGAACAGTGGGCAACCCACCCACTGTAGAGACTTGAGAGACTGTGGCTTTGCACTCCCCAGGATTGGACAGTGGGCATGGGGCCCCCTCGTGGATTTGGCGTTGTGCACTCAACCGGCTGAGGGGCCCACCGTTTCCCTTCCCCCTGAGGTGCCTGTTTTATTTCTATCTGATGCCCCTTCAGTGTTCTCCCCGTCTTGTTAGGGTATCTTGTGTGGGCCTCACCCATGCATTGTGGGCCCAGTGGTCCATGGACTTTAAGGGTGGAATACCTTGGACTAATATTCTTGGTGTATATATTTGTAATCTGTGTATGTATCTTATTTGAATACTGAATTTTAATTTATTACAATCGTTCACCTCATTTCCTTTTGTCTTTGCATTCTTCTGTAGGGGTTTGGGGGGTGTAACTGTAATGAATCATGATGCATCAGTGTGTGTGTTGTCGTGGGTTAGGGTGGGGGGTGGGAGTGCTGCGTGTTGCGTGTGTGTGTCACTGTTTTTTCCCTCCCCCTCCCCTGTGTCGTAGGTGCAGTACTCACCGTGGTATTCGCCGCCGGCGTTCGTGCTCCTGGTAGAGGAGCAAGCAGATAAAGGCTGGAAAATGTGGAGCTCTGGTTGCATGGCATCCTGGTTCATTGTGGGGTATGCAGAGGTGAGCTTTTTCCCTTCGAAATCCTGTTTCCGCTGTGTTTTGGTTTGCGGTGAATCCACCCCGGAAAAGGTGGCGGATTGGTTGGTTGTAATTCTGTGGGCGGTACATTGTCCTCCGCCTGTCTGTTGGAGGTGACCGCCATGCTGTTTGTTTTACCGCCGTGGCGGTTGGAGTGTTAAAGTGGCTGTCTTTGTTGGCGATTTCCACCACAGTCGTAATTCCATTTTTTTTCTGCCGGCCTGTTGGCGGTCTTACCGCCACTTTAACATCGACCGCCAGGGTTGTAATGACCACCTATATCTCTTTGCATGTTTTTGTCTAGCTAGTTGTAATCATTTTAGCTTGTTTTAGTCCAGAGCACTTTTTAGCTTGGATTTAATTGCCTTCAATGCCGTTATCCTTTGGCGTCATACTTGTTACGACAATGGGGAGGGTATAGTGAATCCTATCTTGTTATAATGGGTAGCAGGAGTGAGCTTAGCCCGTTGGATTGTAGACTCGTGTCCCCGTCACCCAGTGACTTTTACCCTACTTAGTTTGCTCTGTTTTAGGGCAATTATTTAGGCCCTCATTATGACATTGGCAGTAAATCCCGCTTACCACCGCAGTGACAGACACCAACATACCGTTGCAGTGGCAGATATCCATTCACCATATTATGACACACACATTCACCAATCCGACAGTATACTGCCTCATACACAAATCCCCCAGCCTAAAGGTCAGTGGTAAAGTTTCAATACCAACACCCATACCATTACACCAACAAAACAACACCCACCACATTATGACCCACGAATCACCATGGCGGAAATTCAGTGGCAGTAAACCATTGGTGGTACACACCGGCGCGCTCAGAATGGCCACCCAAATACAAAACATTGGCCAATTCCAGAAACAAACACCTGACACTGATAAACACATCACACCTGCCCACACACAGCACTATAAAACACACAACCTGTTTTGCTTTACTGCTGACTGAGCCAAAATACACACATACTGAGAGGAATTAAAAAAGATTCTCTGGAATGTATCACTTAATCTGAAGAAGACATATATTATAACTTTTTGCAAGGCTCGTGAAAGAAGGCCTGTATAGCCAAAAGTGTACCTTTAAAATGTGCAACAATGAATTAAAACCATGTGCAAATAATCTTCAATCTATACTATGCATACACAATACAAAGGAAATAATCAATAAAAATGAATCACGTAGGGCCTGTCTGGTGCTTCATCTTTCTCCTGCCAGCAAGTCGTTGACCCCTGTTCGACTGCAACTAAAAATCCCAAGGTGTCTTTCCCAAAACTAAACCTTTCCCTGCTGTACCCTAAACATCAGTCTAGTACACCCTTATATTGCTAACCTCCTCCTCTTATGTCCTACCTCTTCCATGAGAAAAGAACACGCACAATAGAAAAAACATTGCATAACATGTTTTGTACGGAAAACTACTCACACTTTTAACGTGGCAATGAAGCTAAGGCTAAGCTGAATACAAAATGGAGTCTGTAACTGGTGACCACTAATGTGACGGTGGACAGCTAGGCCAAGTGCAAAGTGGTGCGACATGAAGTCAGTGGTCAAAACACAAATATCACTACACACTCACATTACCCACACCCCTTTATGAACACCAATTATTGCCACAAGACTGAAACCAAGACCACTGAGACAACTAGACACACACACCACAAACACACACACATCCGTCACACATCCCACATCCCACCTCATTACTCAACACCCTCTCACCAACACACACCACACAACACCAATGTCCCCACTGAGGTATCCCTGTTTCACTGATGAGGAGTTGCAGGTCATGGTGGAGGAAATAGTCAGGGTAGAGCCACAGCTGTTTGGAGCACAGGTACAGCAAATATCCATTGCCAGGAAGATCGAGCTATGGTGGAGAATCGTGGACAGGGGGAACGCCTTGGGACAGCATCCAAGGGGGAAGGTACATTCCGTGGCAGCAAGGCTCCAGCTCGCCATAGAGACGACTGGCGATGAACCTCCTCCTCCACAGCTTACAGCATGGGAGGAGTTAGTCTTGGCAATACTGCATCCTAAAGGACTCACTGGAGTTGCTGTAGGACTGGACACTAGTGAGTCAATATTTACTACTTATCACTCCCATAACAGCATGCCAACCCACCCCCTTACCCTCACTCCACTCCATCCCACACACTGCTCCTACACGTATGACTAACCCCAGTGCCTAGCCCTGCATGCTATGCAAATGTGTGGACAGCCCTTCCAGCCCTGCATGGACACCCATCACAAAAGCATGCACAGCATGGAGAACTAACAATCCCACAATACATCACCATACACAAACAAAGGTGGCAGGGCAACAGCAACGATAGAGGGGAAGCCAGGGATGTACAATTTGTCACAGACATGAGGCATAATACATCACTTACGGCCCCACAGTTGCCCCAGCCAATCTCATGGGAAAGGGGGTGTCACATCTAATAAGTCCCCCAACAGAAGATTCCCTCAGTGATGACAGTAACTCTGAACTTCAGAATATGGATTAACTACATGCCCCATCAGGGACCACTGGTCAGTCGGCCACCACAGCCCACTCACAGCCCACCGCAGAGCCTCCCCCGTCATTTTTCAACACCAGAACACCCACCCAATGTCCCCACACCTTTGTCTCCGAGGTACGCCAATCAGCAGTGTGCCCAGCTGTAAAGGGACCCCAGTCCACACCTCACACCCAAGACAATCAGGGTCTTTGGGTCAGTGCCAGTGGGCACACCGTTCAGGGGACAGAGGCACAGTGGTACAGGGACACTGGGAGGGCTGCTTTGCACCAGGGGGAGGACAGGCCCAGGGAACCGACTCTCCAGGAGGCACTTACTAATCTTATGGGTTCTTTCCAACAATCCCAGGATAAGATGGGCCAGATCCTTACCAACATGCAGGATAACAAGCGACTCCAGGAGGAACACCATCAGGAGATCAGGGAGGATATGCAGGCCCTCAACACCACCATGATCTCCATAGCAGGGGTGCTGGCAGACATGGCCAACGTCATGAGGGAATGGACAGTACACCAGCGAGCCCCTACCACTAGCCAGCCTACTGACCAGCCCTCCACTTCCACTGTAGCTAATCGGCAGGGGGCCCTGCCACAGGACCCACAGGCAACCAGCACTCCCCCGCAGAAGGTAAACCACCCCTTAAACGTTTCATGTGACCCAGACAGAACCCAGAGACACTTGCCAAGACCATTGCCAGGAAATAAGACCTTCCTGAATGTCCCCATTGTGTCCCACCCTGTCACCTTGTCAACTTTGAACTGCCTTTGCAACCCATCTTATGCCCCCTTGGACACTGGACCTGTGCTACAAACAGAATGGAACTATACCATTGACTGTCCTCTACCATCATTCATTCCATTGCACTTTCCCATCAATTATTTGCACTACAATAAACACCCTTGAACACAACTAGACTGATAGTGTTTTATGTGATGAAAATGTGTATTTATGGAAACAGTCACATCATGTGCAAATGATCTGGAAACTGTGATAGCATACAGTTAATGACCTATAGCTGTCTTTAGTCATCACATCAGTACACTGTTGTAATATCACCAACATCTGAAAAATGAGAAGCCATAGGTGACAGTAAGTTGAGATGCAAAGGAAGTGAATGCCATCCTGCTACAGCCACACAGATAAAACAATAGTCAGAGGAATGGTCAGTTACACTGTCTCACCTCTCACCTGGGTGTCATTGGAAGTATTAACTGATGTTCTGTTGTCCATATCCTCATCGTCTGCCTCCTCATTCTCATTGTCTTCAGGGTCCACTGCTGCCTCAGGGCCATTTCCAGTCTCCTCCTCCTGCAGATAAGGCACATGTCATCTGAGAGCCAGGTTGTGCAGTTCTGCAACATGCAGCATGCAACTACTATTTTGCAGACCTTCTCGGGTGAGTAGCACAGGGATCCACCTGTCAGATGCAGGCATCTGAACCTGGCCTTCAGGAGGCCAAAGGTCCTTTCGATAATTCTCCCGATTCCAATGTGCATCATTGTAACGATTCTCAGCCCCTGTCCTGGCATTCCTCACAGGGGTCAGGACCCACAATAGGTTTGGGTAGCCAGAGTCACCTGCAAGTATTGAGGAACAAACAATAACCTTACACAGTGGTATGGGGTTAACACCAGAAGGCATACACTGACATACTTTGAGTGGGCACTCAGGCTCACATATTAGCCACACTCTTTGCCTCTGTAGTTGTGCCATCAGCTGTGGGATGCTGCTATTCCTCAGAAAAAATGTGTCATGCACTGACCCAGGATACTTGGCAGTGACATGGGAGATGTACTGGTCCATCAGGCACACCATTTGAACATTGAGTGAGTGGAAACATTTCCGATTCCTAAACATCTGTTCCTTCTTGCGGGGGGGACACAATGGGCCTGATTCTAAGCTTGGCGGGCGGCGGGAGCCGCCTGCCAAGCGGGAACCGCCAGAAGACCGTACCGCGGTCAAAAGACCGCGGCGGTCATTCTGGGTTTCCCACTGGGCTGGCGGGCAACCGCCAAAAGTCCGCCCGCCAGCCCAGTGGGAAACACCCTTCCCACGAGGAAGCCGGCTCCGAATGGAGCCGGCGGAGTGGGAAGGTGCGACGGGTGCAGTTGCACCCGTCGCGAATTTCAGTGTCTGCAAAGCAGACACTGAAATTCTTTGTGGGGCCCTCTTACGGGGGCCCCTGCAGTGCCCATGCCGTTGGCATGGGCACTGCAGGGGCCCCCAGGGGCCCCACGACACCCCATACCGCCATCCTGTTCCTGGTATGGGGTGTCAGAATCCCCATGGCGGATTTCCATGGGCAGCGGAAAGTCGGCGGTACACCGCCGGCTTTCCGCTTCTGGCCGTGGCTGTACCGCCGCGGTCAGAATGCCCGGCGGAGCACCGCCAGCCTGTTGGCGGTGCTACCGCCGACCCCGGCCCTGGCGGTATTTACCGCCAGGGTCAGAATGACCCCCAATATGTGTTCAGTCAATCACCCCAATAATATTGGGTATATGTCCCATTTCATAGAATCCTGCCTTCACAGTGGTCAAATCATCCACCTGGGGGAAAGCAATGTAGCAGCACATGTATTTGACCAAGGCAGACAGAACCCTTGCCAGCCCGACTGAGAACATTAGCTGTGACATCCCTGCTGCCAAGACCACTGTCACTTGGAAATAACCAGTTGTCAGATCAGGCTCCAATTGGGCACACAGCTCTGTGATTGTGGCCCTGTCCAATCTATAGGTGAGTATTATGTGCCTGTCATCCATTGTAGCCAAGTCCACAAGGGGTCTGTAAACGGGTGCTTGCCTCCTCTTCCTATTCATCCACAGTGGTAGGTATCTAAGGGACACAAGAGTGAGTAGGCTGTCACAATTTGAACAATGGAACCACCACCTCAGTGTGCACAGAGCATTAATGTGATGGGACAGTGGGAATGGTAATGTACGTGCAATCATCAGCAATGACGCAGCAATGACGCAGTTATGAACATTGTCCACCACCATTAAATTGTGACCGCCTGTCCTGTATCTAGGGACAGGTGGAAGTGAGGTAACTCCACTGACATTGGGCATTGTGTCGGAAGGTGGTCTCATATCATCGTGCAATTTCTCATTGACTAATATGGGGCTCTAATGAGTACAGTGGCCAATGGGGATCTACGGTGGTGGTGACAGTGTATACCGCCCCAGACGTGACCGCCATTTTCTATCTAAATCCTCACTTGATTCCTGACTTCCCACAGGACAACGCCTACACTGCATGTGCTGCTATGACCTGTGTCTGGAACCTACTATGGCCCATGTGACCGGGGAAAGGGCCCCTGCCTTCACTTCGGAGGAGTTGGAGCATTTGGTGGAAGGGGTCCTACCCTAGTATGGACTGCTGTATGGGCCTCCAGACCAATAGGTGAGTACACCTTGGGCATGATGCATGTAGCAAGGTTGCATGGAGATATATGTGCAAGCATCGTCTCATTTGGGGGGGTGGTATGTCTGTTGGTAGTGTACATGGTGGGGGCCGGGTGATGTGTGTGCCAATGGAGATGGAAATGGGATGTGTGGGCCACATCTCTAACAGGCTGGATTGTATGTGTAATGGTTTCCTCCCATCTGTACTACCTCTGTGGGTCAGCGCCCATCAGAAGAAGGGATTGTGGTATGCCATCTCCAAGGATGTGCGGACCCTGGGGGTCTACAGCAGGCAGAACACCCACTCTAGGAAAAGGTGGGAGGACCTGAGATGCTGGGCACGGAAGACCGCAGTGGCCCAGCTGGGGAGGGTCTCCCAATGAGGAAGGGGTGCCCGTCAGAACCTGAACCCCTGATGGCCCACATACTGGCAGTGGCCTAGCCAGAGCTGGATGGGCGCTTGAGGGCATTATAGCTGCTGCAAGGGGGTGAGTATAGTGGACGGAACTGCGATCATTGATAGGTGACATGGGATCCGGGTGGTAGTTGTGAGTCAGTGGGTGCCCCTTAATGCCAGGTCAGACATTGCAGCTTGACCCAGCTCAAGGGTAATGGGTGTATAGAAAAATCAGGAAACCTAGCTAGGTTTTATTCCATGTCAGACAGGGCTTAGTGGGTCCCAGGAGGGCTGCACTTGGCGGTGTTTGGTCCTCATCTTGCTGTGGCACCGAGCTACTTGATTGACAGTGTGGTGCATAATGCTCAATCCTGAACTCTGTGCGAATGTTAATGTGTATGCCAACTGTGGTGTTTGGTTCTGTAATTGACCCACTGTTCCCTTTCTCTCTCTCCCCCTTTTTTCTTCTGCCATCCTGTCCATGTGTTCATTAGCATCATCTGACGGAGGAGCAGGGGCATTGGCAACTGAGGGAGCTACATCCCACAGGACCCAGGAGGCAGAGTCCACCGATGCCGAGGGAACCAGTGGGATGGAGGGTGAGGAAGCACCACAGCAGAGACAGGAGGTGATAACACTGACTCTGATTCCTCCTCCAATGGGAGCTTCCTGGTGGTGGCTGATACCTCTGGGACCATCCCAGTTCCAGGTGCAGCCCCACCCCTGTACCAGCACCACCCGCCCAGTAGCCCCTCACCGAGTTACCCGTGCCCGCTCACCCAGGAGGGTGGGCATCTCCTTCGCCCCAGGCACCTCAGGCCCTGCCCCAGTGAGCCCTGCTGCCCTGAGTAAGGGAGCTATTGACCTCTGTAGGGCAGTCAACCATAGTGAACGGCATCCAGGGGCTGGCATCCTGATGCAGCAATGCAATGCCTTCCTGGAGGGCATCCACTGTGGATTGGCGGTCCAACAGAGATTGTTCCAGGCTCTGGCCTCCTCTCTGATGGCAGCCATTGTGCCTGTTCCTATTGTCCTCCCTCCAAATACCACTTCCAAGTCCCAGTCTTTTCAATCCTTACCAAATCCATGCACACATACAGACAATCATGCACACAAAACATCAGACAAGAGTAGCACAGTCAACCACAGGCAGCACACTTCAGGCCACAAGCACTTACACAAACAACAGATAGTTGCACACATAACAACATTCACTGCCTCCACTCTCTCCTCCACTCTCTCTCCCTCCCTCTCCTCCTCCTCCCTCACGGTCACATCCGCACTCACACCTGCATGCACTGCTTCAACAGCCAGCACCACCATCACCACACCAAGCAGCACACACCTCACTAACAGACACCTCCACAACATCCATCCATGCTTCACCTGTTTCCTCTCCCACCCTGTCTTTCCCCCTCTCCTAAGGGACACAAAAGCAGGCACTCAGACACCCAACAGCCATCCACCTCACATCAGCACACTACCCATGCACCCACACCTAACGTCAACAGACGTAGTCCTCCAATAACCACTCTCTCAACCTCCACTCTCCTCCCTCCTCCCTCCTCCTGCCCCACCGTCCCTATGAAGCTTTTCCTTGCCCAACTTGACCTCTTCCCTCCTCCCAACCCCCCCCCCTCCTGCCAGTAAGAGCAGGGTCCCAACGACACAGCCCAGCACCTCAGTCAAACAGGCAACGGGGATAGTCGAGGCACCTCCAAGACGTGGAGGCAAGAAACTGAAGGATCCCACTCCACCTGCCAGGAAATTGAAGGATCCCACTTCTCCAGTCAGGAAAGAGAAGGATGCCACTCCACCAGCCAGGAAAGTGAAAGATCCCACTCCACCAGCCAGGAAAGGGAAGGATCTCACTCCACCAGCCAGAAAAGGGAAGGATCTCACTCCATCAGCCAGGAAAGGGAATGATCCCACTCCTCCAGACAGGAAGGGAAAGGTTCCCACTCAACCACCAATTACAGGAGCGGTTCCCACTCAACCACCAATGACAGGAATGGTTCCCACTCAACCACCAATAAAAGGCAAGAAGCCCTCACTTCCAGCTGAGGCACACCAGCCCTCACATCCAGCTGGGACACAGCAGTCCTCACCTCCAGCAGAGGCTGCCCTGGAGACACCTCCCCCAGAAGAGACAATGCATCCCTCACCTCCAGCTGTGACACAGCGGCCCTCACCTCCAGCAGAGAAACAGCAGCCCTCACCTCCAGCAGAGGCTGCCCAGAAGACACCTCCCCCAGCAGAGACAATGCAGCCCTCACCTCCAGCTGGGACACAGCAGCCCTCATCTCCAGGAGAGACACAGCAATCACCCTCACCTCCAGTAGAGACACAGCAGCTCTCACCTCCAGCAGAGGCTGCCCAGGAGACACCTCGCCCAGCAGAGACAATGCAGCTCTCACCTTCAGCAGTGGCTGCCCAGGGGACACCTCCCCCAGCAGAGACAATGCAGCCCTCACCTCTAGCAGAGGGCATGTAACCACATTCCAGGGAATTTTGTACAAGGAGCCCCCTCCAGAGGCAGTGGGTCTCAGAGACTGTGACCTTGCACCCCCCAGCATTGGGAAATGGGCATGGAGCCCCCTGCAGAACCAGTGAGCAAGTTCCCCACTTCAGCTGAGGTGCCCCTGACTCCCCTGCCCCCTGAGGTGCCTGCCCACTTCCAAAATGTTGCCCCTGCACAGTATGGTGCGGAGAATGTCAGGATCAGGTTGGGGCTTGAATGGTGCCCTGTGGCCATGTGGGCCTTTTATACTTTGGACTGGGCATTGGTCCTTTCTGGACAATAGTTCATATAAGATATTTGTCACTTCAATACTTTTGATGGTTGTTGGCATGCAAATACATTTTCAATTCTGTCTTACTATTGCCCTTGCATTATTATGAGTGTGTGTCCTATGACATTGTTTTTCGTCTGCAGCTGGTTGTGTGTAGGGTGTTTGTGTGAATGGTGTGTGTTGTGCATGTGTGTGTCCTTCTCCTTTTCCTCCCTCCCTCCCTTGTGTGCTAGGTGGCTGTACTCACCGTCGTCGTCATCGCCGGCATTGGTGTTCCAGGTGCAGCATGGTGTAGAAAAGCATCGGGAAGGCTTGCAGGTCCTGTTCCTTGGCGGCGTTGATCTTCTCTGTGTCTCTGATGGTGAGTCTTTGGTCTTCTGTGTTGTGTTTCTGCCAGGCTTTTGATGGCATTGGTACCACCCTGGATATCGTGGCGGTTTGCTGTGCCATGATATGGTGAGCAGTACCTTGTCTTCCGCCTGGATGTTGATGGCTACCGCCGTGGTGAGTGGTGTTAATGCCCTGGCGGATGGTGTGGTACATTGGCTGTCTATGGGAGTTATCACCGCCATGGTCTTAATTTGGCGGTAATCACCGCCAGTCAGTTAGAGGTATTACCACCACTCCAACAGTCACCGCCTATGTCATAAAGCCCACTTTAATTATATCTTTCCAAGATGGCTGCATTGTTTCTAGTTAGGCCAAGGTTTTAGTTTCATGTTATCAGTGCCACAGCGCTAAGGGGTTACTATCAGGCAAAAAAGATAAACAAACTGTAGGTATTCACATTAGGTACTTTCCTTCTTCACACCTTTGAGGGAATTGTTTACATAAATTGACATCCCAAGCATGCCTTGTTATCTATTGTTTGGGAACAGATCCACGTCAGTGGTCCGAGTAGATCTGTATAAATGCACCTCACATAAACAGATAGTCAGAGTCATTCCGACCAGATGCCATCACTGCTATCGATGCTGCAAGTCGCCTTGACGCTGACCCGGTCTTCGCATCCTCACAGAGTCTGATCTAAAGACCTCATTCCAAGGTAACAAGGGTTGGGGGGCTCTTCTCATGAACATGGCATTGGCAGATTAGGTTTAAAATACCTAGCTCTTTAGGTTAGGGGTTAGGTTCATCATGCTAGGGTATTAGGAAATATTTCACATCTCATGTCATTTCATGCGATTGCAAGATGGTGGGGGTCTTTGTACTAATGATTCTCATTTTCACAATTCTGTTTCTTGCATTATTCATTATCCTTATCATTGCAGCCCATGCAACTTACCGTAGATTGCAGTTTTGTTAATAAAACCTATTGAAAATCTTACTGCATCTCCTTCATTGCCTATGTTCGAATGAGACATGTTGTTCATGTGAGAAAGGGGTAATCTCCGTTTAACTATGACACTCCGTGAGATGTCACTCTCTTTAGTCCAATCATAAAGGCTGCCACAAATCATCTTTTACTGTTTGGGGTTTTTGGTGAGGTGCTGCTTGTGAGCTGGGAGGATTGGGACGTCCGTTGCGACTTGTTGTAGGACTGGCATAGTCACCTACAAACATAAGTACTGTCATCCTTAAACCAGCAGTCTTACCTAGAGCAAGAGTCAAACTACGATACTATCCTGAGGTCTGTGGTCTCAGTAGGGCTCAAAGAGGAAGTAGCAATTCAGGAAAGTTTCCACAGTCCATGGTGAACAACTTACGGCTAGGCCCGCTAGGCCGGTGAGCCCAAGCTTCAGTAGATTATGTAGAGTGGCTCCTGCAGCCTTACAGGTGTATGTGTTGCACAGTACCTCTTTGGTGGAAGAGAAGAATGGATGCTGTGGTCTGTCCTCACTGGGGACCACGCAGGACTGTTTTTTCTCCTGTCAGTGTCGCAGGAAGTGGTGAGTTGCTCGATGTCCTGCAGGTGACACAGCACGCAACAGCAGTGTGCTGCTAAAGATGGTAGTGTCTAGTGCAAGGGCATTGCCACACATTTGATCAGACAGTTACAGCAGCCACAGCTGCAGTCTGCATTAATATTGGGATTATATTTATTCTTTTGTTTGATGTAGTAAAATGTTAACAGCAGACACAGCTCCCGATCAGTGCACCATGAAGGCAGGTGCAACTGGTGAACCCAAAGTAGCTGTGCACACGATGATCACACAGAAAGGGCAGGCATGGTAGCCTGATTGTTGCAAAGGAAGTGTTTTAGCCCTGAGATGTCAGGAAACAGGGGGCAAGCCAACAAGCCCTTGGAAAATCTTGGTTCCAGGATGTAGAGATAGGCTTAGTCCTTTTCATTTCAGGTGCTACACAGCAGGCCAACATAGCAGATGAGGCAGTTCTTCCTACAGTGCAGCACGCAGCACGCAGCATGCAGTAGACCAACACAGCAATGCAGTTGCAGAGAAGCAGTCCCTCCTGACAGCACAACACTCCTTCTTCCTGGCAGAAGTTCCTTGGTTCCATTATAGTCCTCATTTGGTGGGGTTTGGGATCCAGTAATCATACCCAAATATACATTCGAAGTAGGGGGAACTTCAAAGAGTCATTTGAAGATAATTAAGTCCTTGTCCTTACTTCTCTGGCTCCAGGCACTCTACAGCGGGTTATGCAGCCCTTTGTGTGAGGAGAGGCAGAGTCCTAATCATGTGTGTAAGCCCCTCTCCCCCATCCAACCCAGGAAGACTCATCAGCCGGGCCATCAGGATGAAGATGTCACGCCCAAGCTCCCTTTGTGTGTGACTGTCTAGAGGAAATGCACAAAGCTTAGCTGTCATCTACTCCAGATGTATATTCAGAGATAGTCAGAGGCACAGAATGGTTAAAGTAAGAAAATGCCAACTTTCTAAAAGTGGTATTTTCAGGCTTACAGTTTAAAATCTGACTTCACCATGAGTTGTGATTTTAAATTGAGTCTAGAGACACCAAACTCCATAGTTCTATCTTTTCCCAATTGAAAGTTACACTTAAAGGATGCTTTGAGGTAACCCCAATGTTAATATATGGAAGTGAGAGGCATTTCAGGAGTAAAAAAAATAAATATAGAAGTTTTTCACTACCTGGAAATGTTAAACTTAAAAGTACATGTCCAACTTTCTATGTACACAGGACCCTGACCTTGGGCCTAACCAGGGCCTACCTTAGGGTTGTCTTATATGTAACAAAAAGGAAGGTTTAGGTCTGGCAAGTGGGTACACTTGCCAGGTTGAAGTGGCAGTTTAAAACTGAACACACGCAGGCTCTGTGGTGGCAGTCCTGAGAAAGGTTTGAAAGACTACTGCAGTGGGTGGCACAACCAGTGCTGCAGGCATTGTAGCATTTAATTTACAGTCCCCGAACACATACAGTGCACTTTGCTTAGGACGTACAAGTGAAATAAATATGCCATTTGTGGATAAGCCAATGTTACCATGTTTGGATTACTGAGCATATGCACTTTAGCACTGGTCAGCAATGGTAAAGTGACCAGAACCCTAAAAGCCAGCAAAAAAAATTATTTAAAAAAAACAGGAGGTCAGAGGGCAAAAAGTTAGGTAAACCATGCCAAGGATGCCGGGGGCAACATCACCCCATTATGGTCCAGCACCTTCCTCCAATATGGTTAGACTGGAATGGGAATAATAAATATCACTCCTTTAGTGTCCAGTACCTTCCCCCAGTATAGTTAAACTGGAGTAATAATAGTAAACACCACGGTTTAGTGACCAACACCTTCCACAAATTTGTTTAGATTGGAGTTGGAGTATTATGGCCCATATTTGTACTTTTTTAGAGCCGCATTTGCGTCGTTATTTGACGCAAAATTGGCACAAACTTACAAAATACAATAGTATTTTGTAAGTTTGCGCCGATTTTGCATCAAAAAATGATGCAAAAGAGGTGTTAAATAAGTATAAATCTGAGCCTAAATGTCTTTTTTTTTAGTGTGTAGTACTTCTTAAAAAATGGATCATGTTGGAGTGTGATTATTTAATTTTGTAATTTTAGTCTGAATTCATTTATTTTAATTGTATTAGTATGTACTAAAATAGTTTGTGTTATTTTATTAGCATTGTGGGTGTTTAGAAATATAATCAAAATAGTTATTTGTGTGGCGGTAGGCAATATTATCATGAAATACTTTTTTATGGAATAAAGAGACGTACATCATTTGTCTAATTGTATTTATGTTTTCAAAGTTTATGTATTTATAATTTAACATTTTTAAACATATGTATAAATCAATTACAAAGAAACATTTATATACAATTAAGTAACTACAAACTATTTTCAATATTTTTCATTTAGAAATAAATACATTATATTCATTACTCTTGCATGTTGTATATTTTCAGCTTTTATTTTTTATTTTTAATAGTTTTTTTACATTTCTCACATTGTTTCATATGCAAGTTTTCAACATATTTTAATATATGTTTTCAGTATATATTAAATAAGTATATATATATATATATATATATATATATATATATATATATATATATATATATATATATATATATATATATATATATATATATATATATATATATATATATATGTATATACATATATAACTTCCAACACTCCTTTAGATATCAGGAGACCCAGGACACCTCCAAAGTGAAATTTAATTTATTTCAGCACAAAACATCCAACGCGTTTCGGCAACAGCCTTACTCATGGATAAATCATTATCACAGTGCTCCAAACTAAAAACCCAAGTTAAACATAGACATAAAAAACAGACAAATCTAAATTCCTCAACCATGAAGCACATAATGCGGCGGCCATCTTAAAGTGCACCTATAAGTCAATTACACAGTAGTTTGTAACATGGTCTTACAAGTTGTTGATCAAATTCAGCTCAGATGTTTGTTCAAATCCATCATACAATTTAACATGTGTCACTCTCCTAAGAATAAATATAATAAAATCCAATTGCAAAACTACAAAGGTACAAAAATATTTAGAATAGTCCATTATAACATAAAGGTATAATAAATATAAATCTTTTAAAAATTTAAAATTCAATATATTACTTGTAAATCTTGAATATTTATACCCTTGTCTGAATTACTAACATTTAGGGGGTCATTCCAACCCTGGCGGTCGGTGATAAAGCGGCGGCCAACCCGCCAACAGGCAGGCGGTCAAAAAAATGGAATTCTGACCCTGGCGGGAACCGCCAACCCAGCCCGCCACTTTAACACTCCGACCGCCACGGCGGGACAAACAAACAGCGCGGCGGTCACCGCCAACAGGCAGGCGGCAGACAATGTACCGCTCACCCTATTACAACTCACCAATCCGCCACCTTTTCCGGGGCGGAAGCCCCGCCGATAAAAACACGGCGGATACAGACTACGAACGGGAAAACGCTCACCTCTACACACTCCACGAGGAATCTGGACAGCATGGAACCCGAATTAAACATCCTACCAGCCATTGTCTACCTGCTTATCTACCACGAGTACGAACGCCGGTGCAGACGACAACGGTGAGTACTGCACCTACGACACAGGGGAGGGGGGAGGAGGAAGGGTTACGGGCACACACATATGCGATACACCCACCCTCCCACCCCCCCCTCCAAATACCTACACACCTTTGCTGAGCAAGAAGTCAGAGTCACACCTCCCAAACCCCACGGAATAATGCAAAGACAAAATAAAATGAACATGGAAATTGAAGTATATAATAGCACAAATGAAGTAATGTGAAATATGAAATAAGAAAGATACAAAATAAGGAAGGAACATAGTAAAAAATATATACATATGCAATAAGTCCTGCCCATTCTGTCAAAGTTCCATAGTCCGTGGGCCAATGTGCACAAACACAGGGGCAAAGCCCACACAGGAGACACAAATCCATTGGAGAGAACACTGCTGGGGCATCAGATGACAAAACTACAGGCACCTCAGGGGGAAGGGAAGGTGGGGCACCTCAGCCACATGAGTCCACGACACCAGATCCATGAGGGGCATCCATGCCCACTGCGCCATCCTGGGGAGTGCAAAGCCACAGTCTCACAAGTCTCTACAGTGGGTGGATTGCCCACTGCGCCATCCTGGGGAGTGCAAAGCCACAGTCTCACAAGTCTCTACAGTGGGTGGATTGCCCACTGCGCCATCCTGGGGAGTGCAAAGCCACAGTCTCACAAGTCTCTACAGTGGGTGGATTGCCCACTGCGCCATCCTGGGGAGTGCAAAGCCACAGGCCATCAGATGGATTATTAACTCCACTGTCAATGGAGGAGGCACGGTGCCCAGAGTGCTACGTGAAGCCCTGCTCGACACAGACCCGGCACTGTCAATGGGCCAGCGGTGCTTGAGACGGCGTTGCCCAGCGGAGCGGTGCCTGAGACGGCGGTGGCCAGCGGAGCGGTGCTTGACAGGAAGGGCCCAGCGGAGCGGTGCTTGACAGGAAGGGCCCTGCGGAGCGGTGCTTGACAGGAAGGGCCCAGCGGAGCGGTGTTTGAGATGAAGGGCCCAGCGGAGCGGTGCTTGACATGAAGGGCCCAGCGGAGCGGTGCTTGAGACGGCGGTGGCCAGCGGAGCGGTGCTTGACATGAAGGGCCCAGTGGAGCGGTGCTTGAGACGGCGGTGGCCAGCGGAGCGGTGCTTGACAGGAAGGGCCCAGCGGAGCGGTGCTTGACAGGAAGGGCCCAGCAGAGCGGTTTTTGAGATGAAGGGCCCAGCGGAGCGGTGCTTGACATGAAGGGCCCAGCGGAGCGGTGCTTGAGACGGCGGTGGCCAGCGGAGCGGTGCTTGACATGAAGGGCCCAGCGGAGCGGTGCTTGAGACGCCGGTGGCCAGCGGAGCGGTGCTTGACAGGAAGGGCCCAGCGGAGCGGTGTTTGAGATGAAGGGCCCAGCGGAGCGGTGCTTGACATGAAGGGCCCAGCGGAGCGGTGCTTGAGACGGCGGTGGCCAGCGGAGCGGTGCTTGACAGGAAGGGCCCAGCGGAGCGGTGCTTGACAGGAAGGGCCCAGCGGAGCAGTGTTTGAGATGAAGGGCCCAGCGGAGCGGTGCTTGAGACGGCGGTGGCCAGCGGAGCGGTGCTTGACAGGAAGGGCCCAGCGGATCGGTGCTTGACAGGAAGGGCCCAGCGGAGCGGTGCTTGACAGGAAGGGCCCAGCGGAGCGGTGCTTGAGATGAAGGGCCCAGCGGAGCAGTGCTTGAGATGAAGGGCTCCTGTTCAGTGGTGCTTCTCACAGCGGGCCCCTGTTCAGCGGTGCTTCTCTAGGCGGACCCCTGTTCAGCGGTGCTTCTCACGGCGGGCCCCTGTTCAGCGGTGCTTCTCACGGCGGGCCCCTGTTCAGCGGTGCATCTCACGGCGGGTCCCTGTTCAGCGGTGCTTCTCAGGGCGGGCCCCTGTTCAGCGGTGCTTGTCCTGTGTTTCTAGGGAGCCAGACCTGGCCAAGACTCCCCGCTCACTCGGCATCCGACGGTGCGGTCGCGGGGCCCTCCTGTGATGGAGTCCTGGGCCCGTGGGTGTCGTCCGTCACACCCGGAATGGGGCTGGTGGGGCCCTCCTGGGCAGCTCTGCTGCTGCCTGACTCCTCCGCCCTGCTGCCCTTGACCTCCTTCGCTGAAGCTCTGTGGCCCTTGCCTCTCTTTGATGATGTGGCAGGTGACGGGGCATGGCTACTGTCCTTGGTGGCAGCCGTCTCAGGCTTGTCGCGCCGGCCCTTATTCTTTTTTGTCCTCTTCCCAGGGGGTGGGCTGGCTGTCCCCTTGCTGCTGGCCGATGTTCCTGCCCTAGGAGCTGGTGGACTCCAATAGCCCTGCACTATGGTCACAGTAGATGCAGGGCTGGTGGTGGCTGAGGTGCTGTTTGGACTCTTACCAGGTGGAGGGGGTGGGTCAGGTGAGGCAAAGAGGTCAATTTTGGAGAGGAAAAGTTTTTTAGGAGCCATGGGAAGGGTAGGTGCAGTGGGTATGGGAGTGGAGGAAGAGGATGTGGTTGTAGGAGAGTCAAGTGTGCTGTCTTTGGGTGCAGGTGCTTGTGACGGAGGCTGTCGTGAGGTGGATGGCTGTTGGGTGGGTGGCTGCCTGCGTTTGTGTGTTTTGGAAGAGGGGGTGACAGACACACTGGGAGAGGACACAGGGGACGTGTAAATGGCAGTGGGGGTGGTGAATGCACGTGTGCGGACTGTAATGGAGGGTGTGCTGGTGATGGAAGTAGTAGCTGTAGATGTAGTGCATGCAGGTGTGAGTGGAGACGTCACAGGGAGGGAGGAGGGAGATGAGGAAGTGGGGGACACAGAGGTGGTAGTGACTGTCTGCATCTGGATGTTGCTTGGGTGAATGCTTGTGGGATCTGTGGTGCTTATGTCTGGATGAGCTGCCCTTGGGTGTTGAGGTGTGTGCAGGCTGGTCTGATGGTGTGGATGGGACAGGCAGAGGAACAGGAGACTGGAACTGGGTGGAGGGAGTCAGAAGAGGGAGGCTGGAGACAGGGACAATGGCT
Organism: Pleurodeles waltl; assembly: GCF_031143425.1. Lineage (NCBI taxonomy): Eukaryota > Metazoa > Chordata > Amphibia > Caudata > Salamandridae > Pleurodeles > Pleurodeles waltl. The sequence goes on from NC_090440.1 coordinate 780,997,045, forward strand.
GCCGTCAGTGCTGAGGCCAGAGCGTTGAACGATCGCTGATGGGCAGCCTGACCCGAATGAATGCCCTCCAGGTATGCATTGCTCCGATGCACCTCCCTTTCTACACCCTGGATGGCATTCAAAAGGGTAGACTGCCCAACAATGATGGTCCTCAGGAGGTCAATGACCTCCTCACTGAGGGCAGCAGGGGTAACTGGGGCAGGGCCTGAGGTGCCTGGGGCGAAGGAGATGGCCGGCTTCCTGGCCGAGCGGGCACGGGGCGAACGCTGAGGGGCTGCTGGGAGGGCGGGGCTGGTGCGCTGGGTGGCAGCTGTACCTGTTGTTGCAGTGGGCAAGGATGTTGCCGCCACCACAAGGGAGCTCCCTTCCGAGGACGTGTCGGTGTCGCTGACGTCGCCACGGGTCCCCGTTGTGGAGCTCCCCTCGCCCTCCGTCTCACTGGTGTACTCGGATTCTGTTGCATGGCCCTCCGGGGCCATGTGAGATGCAGCTCCCTCGTGCGCCGATGCCACTTCTCCTCCGCCTGATGATGCTAATGCACACATGAACAGGAAGACAAAGAAAATGGGGGGGGAGAAATGAAGACAGGTTGAGTGCATGCATTGGCGGCACCGTTGGCGGAGAGGACAGACACAGAAGCCCCCTGCACTACGCCGCGCACTCAGGGTACACTACTCAGTTATTATGACTAGGCCTACAGGTCAATGGACGACAAATGCACACATGGATGAGGCCGGACCATGGATAGCTGTACTTGGCACCCTACAGAGGTGGGGGGCGGGGGCACAGGGCCATGCCTAACGGAGGGGCCTAGCCTACAGAATGCGCCCTGCCCTAGAGATAGCCCCAGCCCTCCTCCCCCACCCAGATACCTTCACTGCGCGCAAAGACAGCAGATTGTGCTGATACTCACCCCCTTGTGTCTGCTGTGATGTCCTCACGCCCCCATCCAAATCGGGGTAGGCCACCGCCAGGATCCGGGACATCAGGGGGGTCAATTGGCGGCTGGCTCCCCTCCTACGTTGGGAGGCCATCCCCAGCAGAGACTCGGCGGTCTTTCTGATCCCGCGGCGGATGTCCTCCCACCTCTTTTGGCAGTGAGTGCCCCGTCTGTTGTGGACCCCCAGGGCCCGGACGTCCTTGGCGATGGCACGCCAAATGTCGATCTTCTGATGGGCGCTGACCTATGTGACATGTACAGGGTTGAAACATAAATATCATCACTTTTCTGCCTGGTCAATGTGAGTGGGCCCCCCCCTCCCCAACCTTGCCATGTGGCACATGCTCTCATCTTTCGTGCGTTGCACTCCTCATTCGCTCCCATCCCCACCATCTCACATCCACCCCACTCAACACAGGCATAGCCCATTCAACGTGCACCCTGTGTACTAACCTCTTGGTCTGGAGGACCGTAGAGTAGCGCATACTGGGGGAGGACCACATCAACAAGTTTCTCCAATTCTTCTGAAGTGAAGGCAGGGGCCCTTTCCCCAGTCGCAGCAGCCATTGTATCTCCCAGACCAAGGTCACAGCAGCACTTGCAGTATAGGTCCTCTCCTGTGGATGATCAGGTCTCGAGTGATTTATCAGATAGAAAATGGCGGACACGCCCGCGAGCCGGTGCGTACCGCCGCGGTGCGTACTGCGACCGCCGGCGCACATCGTCATTGGCTACTGAAACCCATAGGGTTCAATGTTAACCAATGCGGCTTAACCCCGCGGTCTTCGACCGCCTACCGCCACGGTGTGCCACGCCAGCGCATTGACCTCACATCCCACTGTCACACTTCACAGGTCAGGCAGCCGCCATTTCAAGGGCCCACATGGCTTGATTTCTACTGCGTCACACAGGCCTAGGCCTTGCATCAACACTCATATAAGCCTTTCAATGCATAGCGAATCTTGTACTGTGCAAGCTGTGTGAACGAACCTGTGGGTTGCTTGACTGTGTGCTCCATGTTGTCCTTCCTAGGCACCGTCCGCTGGGACTTGCGAGGAGAAGGAGGAATCCTCCTGTGTACCGCCCGCTGGTGGACCTGTCGACAATGGAAGAACGACATATCATTCTTACATACCGGCTTGACAGAGCAACTATACATGAACTATGTGCCCAGCTGGAGCCAGACCTGATGTCCCCCATCTGCCAACCCACAGGGATTCCCCCTCTGGTGCAGGTTCTGTCAGTACTTCATTTTTTGGCAAGTGGGTCTTTTCAGACAACAGTGGCCATATCATCAGGGATGTCTCAGCCTATGTTTTCCAAGGTTTTGTCCAGAGTGTTGTCTGCCCTGATGAAATACATGCGGAGCTACATTATTTTCCCTGAGGTGGGCGAATTGGCTACAGTGAAGGGTGATTTCTATGCCCTTGGACATATCCCCATCATCATTGGTGCCATTGATGGGACCCATGTGGCTTTGGTTCCCCCCAGTGAAAGTGAGCAGGTGTACAGGAACAGAAAAAGTTATCATTCGATGAATGTCCAGGTGGTCTGTTTGGCTGACCAGTACATCTCCCATGTAAATGCAAAGTTCCCTGGGTCAGTGCATGACGCGTATGTCATGCGAAATAGCAGCATCCCGTATGTAATGGAACAGCTACAGAGACACCGTGTGTGCCTAATAGGTGACTCTGGTTACCCCAACCTGTCGTGGCTACTGACCCCAGTGAGGAATCCCCGGACCAGGGCAGAGGAACGGTACAATGAGGCCCATGGGCGAACTCGGAGGATAATAGAAAGGACCTTCGGCCTCCTGAAGGCCAGGTTTTGGTGCCTGCATATGACAGGGGGATCCCTTATGTACTCACCAAAGAAGGTGTGCCATATCATCGTGGCCTGCTGTATGCTGCACAATCTTGCTTTGCGACGCCAGGTGCCTTTCCTACAGGAGGATGGTCAAGATGGTGGTGTTGTAGCAGCTGTGGAGCCTGTGGAGAGTGAAGAGGAGGAAGACGACAGGGACGACACGGACAACAGAGATACAGTCATACAACAATATTTTCAGTAGCACACAGGTAAGATTCACCCACGCCATATTACATTTACTTAAGGCCTCATGCGTCTGTACTGTCTGTGTTTCCCCCCAGTTCCTGTTAACTGATTTGTGACTTTCCCTTCCCTTTTCAGAGCTGTATGACCCACTGCGTGACTTCTGCTTTGTTTGCCCATGTACTAAAGCTTATTGAAATTGGTATGTTGTCGTCACAAAGTTACTGGACATTATTGCACCGTTATGTGTAATACATTTGTTGAGAATACAAGCAGACTCCTGTAATTTTAAGTGCAATAAGTGATTTATTTGAAGTGCTACATATTCGTACATGATTGTCAAATGGTGATGGGTGGGGGTGGAGTAATGTCCATGGCAGAGTCCTGTTCTCAGTCGCACAGGTGCATTGTCCATATGCCTGTGGAAGGATGGAGCAGGGGCAGTTAAAGGTTGGACAGGGTGACAATGTGGGACAGTGGGATGACATCAGGGGGTATCTTATGCTGGCAGGGGTCTTGGCATCCTACTCTGTCTTCTTGTGAGATCTCAGGTTCCGCTTGCGGGGTGGTTCTTCTTCAGCAGGAGGTGGGGTTCTGGTGGCCTGTTGTTGTGTGGGGGCCTCCTGTCCACTAGCGCCGGCGGAGGTGGTAGGCTGTTCCTGGCCTGGGCTAGTGACAGGGGCCCTTTGTGGTGCCACATGGTCCCGCAATGTGGTGACTATCTGGTTAAGGGCCAGGACGATGGTCCCCATTGCGGAACCGATGTTCCCCAGTTCCGCTCTGAACCCCATGTACCGTTCCTCCTGCTGTGCCTGGATCTCCTGGAACCTGGCCAGTACCGTCGCCATCGTCTCCTGGGAGTGGTGGTAAGCTCCCATGATAGAGGAGAGGGCCTCTTGGAGAGTGGGTTCCCTGGGCCTGTCCCCCCCGTCGCACAGCAGCCCTCCCAGTTCCCCTGTGTTCCTGGGCCTCTGTCCCCTGGACGGTGTGCCCACTACCACTGCCCCCAGGTCCCTGTTGTTGTTGGGGTGGTGGGTCAACCGGGGTGCCCTGTAGTGGCAGACACACCGCTGATTGACGTGTCCTGGAGACAGAGGCATGGGCCCGCTGGGTGGGAGCTGTGCTGGTGTTCCCAGAGGGGGTTGGGTCTGGTGTAGCCTGTGGCTGTCTGTGGGGAACCGACTGTCCAGAGGTCCACGATGGGCCGGACTGGTCATCTGGGTCCAGGGAGACAGAGCTGCTGTCATCACTGGGGGCCTCTTCTGGGGGTGGGATGGACATCTCTGTACCCTCCGTGGCGGTGTGGTGGCGTTCGGGTCCTGCAGGGGTATGAAGGTATGGTTATTGCTTCTGTGTGTGGCATTTCGTGTGATGGGTGGGTGTCCGTGTACCCAAGTGCAGGCATTCCCTTGTGGGGGCTTTTGTGAGGGTGGGTTGTGGGGGTGATGTGAGTGCGCAGTGGGCATGCTTTGGTGATGGGTGTCCATGCTTTGGGGACGCATGCAGGGCTAGGTTTCGGGATGGGTGGGTTGTGATGGTGAGCCATTTGCAAGGAGTTGGTGTGATGGGGGTGGGGATGAGGGTGGGGGTATGATTTGGCATGCAGGTGGGGTGGGGGTGGGAAGAAGTAGTTAAGATTTGACTTACCAGAGTCCATTCCTCCGCGTACTCCTGCGAGGCCCTCAGGATGCAGGATGTGCAAGACTTCCTCCTCCCATGCTGTGAATTCTAGGGGAGTAGGTGAGGGTCCGCCGCCAGTCTTTGGCACCGCAATGTTGTGCCTTGATACCATGGAACGCACCTTCCCCCGTAGGTCGTTCCAGCGCTTCCTAATGTCATCCCGATTGCGTGGATGCTGTCCCACCGCGTTGACCCTGTCCACTATCCTTTGCCATAGCTCCATCTTCCTGGCAATTGTGGTATGCTGGACCTGTGCCCCGAAGAGCTGGGGCTCTACACTGACTATTTCCTCCACCATGACCCTGAGTTCTGCGTCACTGAACCTGGGATGTCTTTGGGGTGCCATGGGGTGGTGTGGATGAGATGTGGGGTGGCGTTTGTGGTGATGAGTGTGGTGCGTGTGGTGGTGTGTGGTGTTTGGTGCGTGGATGTAGTGTGGGTGATGGTGTTGTGTGCCTCTGTGTTGTGTGATTGTCTATTCTGTGCTCTCTCTCTAGCCTTCGTCATTAATTTCGGGTCGTAGGGGTTTGTGGGTGATGTGGGTGTGTGTTTTATATTGTATTGGGTGTGTGGGAGTGGTGTTAGTATGTGTATCAGGTGTGTGTGTTTCAAACTAACCAATGTGGCTGAGTTTTCTATGTGTGTGTGTATTTTGACCGCGGCGGTGTGTACCGCCAATGGAATACCGCGGTTGAAAGACCACCGCGTGGATTCGTGTGTCTTGATAGTGTGGGCGTATTTCTGTTGGCGTGACGGTGGAGGTTTGGTCATCGCCATTTTTTCGCCGACATTTGGCATGGCGGACTTTTGTGGATGTCGGGTTTTTGGCGGTTTGGCAGTTGCGGATCAGAATGACCGTGGCGGTTTACCGCGGCCGCGGCGGTGTTATGGCGGTCTTCTGACCGGCGGTAAGCGCCTTTTACCGCCGAGGTCAGAATGACCCCCTTAGTCCTAAAACGCCCAAAAGGGCATGTATTTTTGCAAAAGACTTTCTTAGAAAATATCATACTGTTATAATGATAGTAACAAACCTTTCTCATAAAGTGGAGCCTATCAACCCAAGTGGGTAGAAGTACAAGTTTTTCTACTGTAAAAACCTCCTAAAACCCAACAACTATTCACTTAAATAAAAATATCAAAAAATCACCACCACTCAAAAAGCTATCTTAAAAGGCCGCTCTGTTCCCCCAACTTATTTAAAAATATATCAATTACCCTAGATGGATACTCAGCTCTTCACTCGAGTTCAGCCCTACAGGTTCCAATGTTTCGAAATCTATTATATATCTAGACTCTAAAATACATAACAACCTCTCTCTGTCACCTCCCCTTCTGCTAATCTTCACTTGATCAATAACTACAAACTTCAGCAGGTTCTCATTGCCAAAATGTTGGCTGAAGAAGTGTCTAGCTACTGGGTAGTTTTTATCCTGATTCTTAATAGCTCGTCTATGTTCCAAAATCCTTTTCTTAGCGTTGTGTATTGTACTGCCCACATACAACTTCCCACACTGGCATATCAGACAATACACACAATAAGACATGTTACAGCTGTAATTACCTCTAATTACAAAGCTGTTTGATTTTCCTATATATATATAAAATACAGATATTTAATTCATGCTTTGCAATGTTGTAAAATTTGTAACAATATTTTTTTACATATAGCTGTTAAACGTTTTTTTTAACATTTTTTCATACCGTTTTTCAACATTTGTACATGATTTCCTATTGTTTTTTTATGAGAGGATACTCATTTTTTTGTCTAATTTAGTGGTCATTTTCTTTACCACTAGCTTCTATTTAGTAGACTACTTGTGCTATTTTTAGTCTATTTTCCCAGACCCAGTATGTCTCTGCTGTTCATCAGAACAGGTAAGTCCTTTTTTAAGGATTTCTTAAGAGTTTTGAGAGAGGTGGGGGTTATGGGGAGGTCTACAAGTTAGGTATTGTGTTGTTGTGGCGAGGCCTTTTAGTGTATTTAGATGCATTAATAGCAGTGTTTTCACTAGTTAGTAGTTTTGGTTTTCATACATTATTTTACTAATGTAGTGTTATGGTAAATTGTGTTATGTTATTTATATTTTGCTGGTTAAGTGTGATGTATGTGTATTTTGGGGAATGTAATGTGTTCTGTAGTGACTTATTCTACTTTACTTTGTAGGTTTTTGTCATCTACGGACATGTCCTATAGGCACTGGGAGTTTCCATTTTGTTAAAGGAAAAAAAAATTGTTTATAATATACCAATGCTTCCTACTTTGATTTCCTGTTTTTCTTTGGGTTTCTTTAAGTGTTTATTTTTTAAACACTTTTTCAGTTTTTCATGGTTGGTAGACACTTTTGGTTGGTTCTAGGAATCTCTATTGGATTTGTTTTGTTTTTTCATTTTTTGGAGGCATTTTGGAAAATATTTTTCCTGTTTCGGTAGATAACTATTTTTGACTACTATTTTTGGCAGCAACAGAACAGAATGTGTTATTTATTTTATTTATTCGGATGGGAAATATGATATTTTATTGTTTGTGTAAATATTATGAAATTTTTCTTTGAAATTATGTGGTTTATGTGTTGTCATTAATTTATGTGATGAATTGAGTTTGGTTTTAGTTTCTTGGTTGGTGAGAGTTAAATTTGTATTTAAATAATTTGTGTAATATATTATTAAATCAGTCTTCATTAATATTGGGATTATATTTATTCTTTTATTTGATGTAATACAATTTTATATTTATTGTTGATGACAATGATTTGATATGTTGGTTTGGATGTGTGTTTATTTTTCAGGACTTTGGTAGTTTATTATTTATTTTATAATGTGCTTTCAGATATTATTTCTAGGTAATCTACACCTCTTCCTTTTTATGAAGAAGTTGACTTTAAATTGCAGAATGTTACATATTATTTTGATTGGTTCGCTAAGTTTTGGGTAATTTTGCTAACAAATTGCTCCATTTGTAGTTGTGGTAGGTTGGATCTTTTTGCTATGCTTTTATAAATTTATAGAGAGAAGGATGGGTTTTGCCTAGTCTGGAATCAAAATCATTGTGCCAACCTTCCACTCCGTTGTTTGTTTTGGCTTCCTGTGTCTAGATGCTGCCATAGACTTTCCACCAGGGTATTTTTTATTTGGATTTGCTTCTGTGTCCAGAACAATGCAGTCTGCCATTCCAAGTGTCTTCTAAATAATCCATCAGTGGCTTTAGTTTGTCTTCATTTTGTTGGTAGAAAGGGCTTTCTATTGGTAAATTGTCATAGGGTCTCATAACAAGTTTGGCGGTCGGACTGGGAGACCGCCATGCTGGTTGCCACCAAAAGACCGGCATGTTGGCAGTCCCACAGATTGCCATATTACGAGTTACACAGGTAAAACTGCCAAGAGCCAGCCAAGAATCCGACCCCGCCAGGACTCTGGAGGGCGGGAAACAGTTGGGCTGACCACCGGCACCACCAGCCTGTCAACCAACCACCGACTGTATTACAAGTCGAAAATTGCGACGGCGGTCCCGCTAAGGTGGTCTTCCAATGGCAATGCAAACTGCAGAAGTCTGCGGTTGCCACAGTAATACACAACACCACATTGGCTGGATTTGAAAACAACACAGCTGACACACATCCACACACTCTACACACCTACAAATTGCACTACAAAACACACCCCTTCACAGGCCACAAGCCAGAGCACTGTCCAAAAACTTCACCAACCATAGATTAGGCACCTCTCTAACTTGCACTAAGCACATATCCCACAACCTCAACACACCCCCACCACACATATTTGCACCTCTACATTCCATTTACTCCCCTCACCTCCTCATTACACAGTACCTTACTAGTAAATCTATTTTTCAAGGTCATTTCCACCGCCATGTCACCATAGAAACATCCCTGTTTCAAAGATGATGAGTTAAGAGTTATGGTGGATGAAATCCTCAAAGTAGAGCCACAACTATTTGGAGCCCAAGTTCAGCAAACCACTATTGTCAGGATAATGGAAATGTGGCAAAGGGTTGTCAACAGAGTGAACTCTGTTGACAGCTACCCGCGCACAAGGGACAACATCAGGAAAGATGGAATGACTTCAGGGGGAAGGTTTGTATCATGGCGTCCAGGCACCAGCTTGCGGTCCTGAAGACTGGCAGTGGTCCCCCACCTCCTCCCATACGACTAACATCATGGGAGGAAAAGGTCTTGGCCATCCTGTATCCTGAGGGCGTGACAGGAATACCTAGGGCAGTAGAGTCGGGTAAGTCACAATTACAAAAATGGCACCAAAATGTATTGACATGCATGCTCACTGATCACATCTTGCCAACCACTAGGACACCACACTCGACAGTCCAGTGTTCACCTCTCCATAGATCCCTGTCTGGCCTCCAACATATCAAGTATACTCACCTTGGGAAACAACATCTATGTATAGTGAGTGTAGTACAGGGATTGACAGCACTACAAATCCCAGCAGGCACTGTTCTGTATCATTAAAACCAGAAGAGTGAAGCCTAATAAAAATTACCTTGTTTTTAAGACCCCATTGGAGTGCACGCACCTGAGAGGATGACATTGGTATAGTGTGGGTGTAGTAAAGGCAATGATAGGACTGCTAACGCCAGGAGGCACTGGGACTCTCACTACTCTCTACCACAACTGTGTGCTCTGCTGCTATGACCATTCTCCTTCTAATCAGCCCTACAACTGTATTCACCTGAGGGGATCACAACTGTATAGTGTGTGGGTAGGACAGGCAAAGACAGGACTGCTAAGGCCGGGAGGCACTGGGGCTCTCAATACACTCTGCCAAAACGGTGTGCTCTGTTACTATGACCATTCTCCATTTAATCAGCCATACAACTGTGCTCACCTGAGGGGATCACAACTGAATAGTGTGCAGGTAGGACAGGTAGTCACAACACTGCTAAGGCCAGGAGACACTGGGACTCTCAATACACTCTACCACAACTGTATTCTCTGCTACTATGGCCATTCTCCACCTAATCAGCTATACAACTGTACTCACCTGAGGGGATCACAACTGAATAGTGTGTGTGTAGGACAGGCAATCACAGGACTGCTAAGACAAGGAGGCACTGGGACCCTCAATACACTCTGCCACAACTGTGTGCTCTGCTACTATGACCATTCTCCATCTAATCAGCCATACAACTGTACTCACTTGACAGGTAAACAACTGCACAGCGTGTGGAGTACAGGGATTGACATAGTTTGTACTCATAGGAGGATCCCTTCCTCATAATACAAACAATAATACAGTGTACACATGCAGAAATACCTCTACCTGAAAACACACTCGTGACATGTACACACTTGGTAAAGTCTAACTGAAAAACTGCATGCCCCCAACAGCCATGCATGAGCTGCATGGCTGTTGGGGGCAGGTGGCTCTGTCTGCCAAACCCACTCTGCATATGGTCATTTACCCCTATTGGTATACTTGTTATGTAGGTCTACTCACCTCAGAGGACAGACAATGTGAACTGTGAGTTCTGTCAAGAGCAATGTCAGAATAAATTCAAGGAGGACCAGTACATGCAACCCGTAAACACCAGACCACTGTCCAGATTATATTGTGTCACAGACTCTGAACCCACAATGAATGTGATACACCTGGGAGGGACAGGGATACAGGTCACGGTACACCCTGTGATGTGGAAACACACCATGATTCTAGAGCTGACATGCCAAGATGAAAATAGTGTAGACTGGAAGGACAGCTCAAAATGTATGGTAGGAATTTCCTACAGAGACCAAAGGCCTCAAAATGTGTCTGCTGTATGGCATTGGCAGCACTCACTTTCACAATGCACTGACCACAGGATGACAACTATCACACATCATTCAAGGTCACAACAATGCCTGCATGGCAAACAATTAGCTTTCAAGATGACTAAAACAACATCCTACACAGCCAATATCCTGCCTGCACTGCTAGCAAAACATAAGTCTATTACCATCCAGACAGTCTGAAGCTATGTCACTTAACAGGAATTGGTATGTGGCTACAATGTCTGCTCACTACAAATGACAAAATATGTACCTTTCACATGAGGGAAATCAGCAAACACAATGTGAACATGGCCCTAGCCCATAGTCACTATCAACCATTGTAGGTAGCTGTCATAATACAACCACTAAGATTATCTCCCCACATCAACAGGTTGTGCTGCCACTGCAACTAGGAATGCTATCACCGATACCACAGAGGAGACTGCCACTACCCCCATTGATGAAGGTGTCAGTGAAAAAAACACTCCTGGACTAATGGACATGGAGGACGGTTCTGGCCCATCTGGGAAACCTAGGGAGATGCCACCGGTCAACCTCAGCCTGACCACACTAACTCCTCCTATCCCCATGGCCTCAACTTTGCAGGCAGAAAGTCACCCCCAGACCTGCGTCCCTACAACAGTCTCCTACATCGTGTGCCCCCAGTCCAGGTTCCCGAGTTACAACCTGCCAACCTTGACAACTATGGACCTGGAACAAGTGGAAAGGGGCAGGCTGCAACAATGATGCAGGCATGTGGGGGTACGGTGTGTAGGAGGGATGGTGTGGCCCAGCAGCAAGAAGCTGCAGGTGAGACCCCTGGCCAGGCTACCATCAGCACAATATTGAGTGCTTACTAACATTCCCATGGCATGATAGGCCAGGTACTGAACGAACTCAGAGTAATCAAGGAGCTATCAAGGGATTTCCATCGTCAGATGAGGGAACAGTGGGAGGCCCACAATTCCAACATGGCCTCCCTAACAGGGATGCTGAGGGACATTAACAGTACCATGAGCAGGGACAGGCAACAACATCACACCCATTCCTTTGGCGCATCCACACAAGGCCCTTCATCAATGTCAGCCACTGGAAGGAACGCACTGCCAGGGGAAACACCCACCTCAGACACCCCTGCCTCTGTAGTTACTGAGCCCCCCAAGCGTGGGCATCCAGCCAAGCATCCAGGAAGTGCGGGTGGCAAGATACCAAGCACTGCCAGCAACTGACCACTTCCTGATATCACTCCTTTGAGTGCCACAGACGCATTCTGTTGACTGTTCCTTAACCACTTTCCATATTCCATGCTACTAGGACACTGGACTCTGGACCCCAAATGTTGTGGCCTCTACTTTATTAATTGCATCCACCATGACTGATCTCTTCACCTGAAGTATAGTTTTTTATCCAGTATTACTCTTAATGTTAATTAAATGTAAATAAACACACCCATCTCTTAAAACTGCCTGCTACCTGACTTTTTTATCTGTCTGGAATGTTGAATGCTAATCATGTGTAATGTACATGCTTTAGACATTAGGAGACAATGGATGGAGGGAGATGTCTCAGGTAGTGTCATGCTGAGGATGACTAGCAACACAATGTCACAGGTCTGTGGTCACAGCAAACGTTTTATTGAACTGTATTGTACATAAGGTGTTAAGAAGGTTTGCATAGTCATAGCCAAGAATGTCCTCGCCATATGGAGTCAGGCAAGATATCCTGTAATGCACCAGACCACACCAGAAAGGGGCGATAAGACCTTGTCCTGTAGCTTAGGTAAAGAGAGTATCAGATTTTGTCTCCAGTTTGACCCTTATCACATACCAAAACCAGCCCTGCCAACTTAACACATGCCATGGCACAGACAGAGGGCAGTACGAACAGAGCCCGAGCCCAGACCCTTCCCATAACAATGAGCAAGTACCTGGTGGAATGTCACAAATCTGTTTCAGTGTTGTGGCACAGGCACACTGGCCTGCAAAGAGGAAACACATTGACAGCCCCTAACAAATCATACAGGATCAATTTTATCACAATGTGAAGGTAGGAGGAATGGCAAACAGGTCTATTGTGTAGCTCAAAGTCCTGTCCTCCCAGTGTTTAGGCAGCTTGGGCATAGGAATCATACATCCCAAATCTGTGACAAACAGTACCTGGATCAATCCAGGTCCACTTTACATGTCAGACTAGCAACAGCTACCTAAGTTTCAACACTCCATCCATCATTTTATTTTATTTTGTGATTTTGTCTTGTACGCCCTAAGTGGCTAGGGTATGCCCAGACATGGGTCCCTTGCTTGCTGCACCACTGGCTTCAATCTAGTCTGGCTGATGAAGAGTGATACTCTGAAACCGGTCCCAGGATGCTTGAATCCTGTCCAGGGAGGACCTGGCTTGGCAGTTCGGGCTGGACTGCTCCCAAGGGAGCAGGGTCAAGACTGATTTGCATATAGCTGGGTCAGAACTGGGGTGATGTGGCAAGCAAAATAACGATGAATTTGACCCATATTTGTGACTGGGGGTGAGCGTTTAAAACATTTCAACGCTCCGTCCATCATTTTATTTTATTTTGTGTTATTGCCATGTGCACCCTAAGTGGCTAGGGTATGCCCAGACATGGGTCCCTTGCATGCTGCGCTACTGGATTCAAGCTAGCCTGGCTGATGAAGGGTGATAACCTGAAACCAGTCCCAGGATGCTTGAATCCTGTCCAAGGAGGACCTGGCTTGGCAGTTCAGGCTGGACTGCTCCCATTGGGACAGGGTCAAGACTGATTTTCATACAGCTGGGTCCGAACTGGGGAGACGTGGCAAGCAAAATAAAGATGAATTAAACCCAGATCTGTGACTGGGGGTGAATGTTTGAAAAGTTTCAACACTCCGTCCATCATTTTATTTTATTAAGCAACAGCTACCTGCCAATGACAAAACTCTGAAATGCCCACATGAGGATGGTATGGTGAAGAATCCTAGAAGGAATAAGTGACATAAAGGTAGTGTAGAGAGATAAAGGCATACATAAGACACAAACCCCATTTCATACTTCAGTTGTTTCACTGCAATGTGACTGCCCAAACAAAGGAGATCTTTAAGAGAGTCACATCGTTAAATCTGATGTAGCCAGCAAACTAGGGCTGTATGATGCATAGCATGAGATGCCCTGTCTCGTGGTGACAGAGATGCTGTTCTCAACAAATACTGACCCCTACAGTACACCATGCATTCATAATAATCACAGACCATCACATACTTACACTCAAGTGAAGTGCTGATTGATGAGATCTGCCCGTGTGTCTCCACCTTCATCCTCATGACTATTATCCTCACTTGGAATTTCAGGAGGCTCACTCGGTGGCACTGTTTCTCCTCAGGGCAAGGCTGTGGAGCATGCAGTAGGCCACAATGGTCTTAAACACTTTTGCAGGTAAGTAGAGGAGGGGTCCACCACTCTTGTCAATGGCCCAGAATCTTGCCTTCAGGAGCCCAAAAGCCTGCTCCACAAAATGCCGTGTTCTTCCATGTGCCCTGTTGAAGCGGACTTCCCATGGCGTAGTTGGGTTCCTCACTGGTATCAACAACCAGCAATGGTCTCAGTATGCAGAGCCCCCTGTAAGAGAATGTGACATGTGTGCAACCATGAGTCAAAAGCAACGCCTCATTAGCAGCAGACATAGCATACAAACACCCATGACATATGTTACTTAACAATCAGCGAGGCCCTCTCTGGGTACAGTTGTCTCATCAGCTGTGGAAACGCACTGTTCTTTTTGATGAAGGCATCATGGACTAAACCCGGGTACCAGGCACAGATGTGGGAAATGTAGAGGTCCGCCAGACAAACTGCTTGGACATTGATTGCATGGTAGTTCTTCCTGTTACGATAGACCTGTTCATTGCAATGCGGTGGAACCAAAGCTACATGGGTACCATCAATGGCTCCCACAACATGTGGGATGTGTGCCAAATCATAGAACTTTGCCTTCACATGGGAAAAATCCTCACATTGAGGAAACTGGGTGTAGCTGTCCAGGTGTTTCAACATTGCTGAGATAACATCCTTCAAGACCAGACTGAACATAGGTTGGGACATCCCAGTAGCTAGGGCCACTCTACTTCAGAAGGACCTTGTGGCCAGGAAGTGCAACACTGACATGACTTGTATAGTGGGTGCTATGCTCTTTGGATGACAGATGGCTGGCATCAGACCTGGCTCCAACTGATGACAAAGATCCACAAGTGTCTGCCCAGCCAGCATGTAAATCTGGATGATGTGTCTGTTCTCTATGGCTCCCAAGTCTGCTAGTGGATGGTACACAGGAGGTTGTCTGATCCTTCTCTTCCCAGGGTAACTATGTGGGGAAAAAGGAAGTTGTGGCCATCTTTCACTGTGCACCTTGCATATTACATAATACATGTCGTATACAAACTGTACACATTGTGCACATCCTCTACCTGGACAGCAACAATATGTATATCTAACTTGTAACTCTGACTGTGATTCAATGCCCCAAAACCTGGAATGCCCGCAGGGGAGAGAATGGTACCTCTCCCCCCAATTATGTTGTCATATGTGCTAGACCACATACCATTATGTACACTAAAATGAATGACCTGCAAGACAGGACAAGGCCAGCATTCAAGTTTCACCAGGACACCACTTTTCAAACTTGTGACGCATCTACAATTGTGTTACATTACATTGTATGCCTCTTAAATGGCAGGTGCCTGACCAACTTCACTGGAAATTAAGAACCACATGTGACCGCTGATGGAAGTGGTCATCGGGGTAGGCTGATGCTAATTCCATGGTGGACTTTGACATTGGATAACATTGCTGCCCGCCAGCCGTGACGGTCAGGTAAGTGGCGGACGTGACCTTCATCTTCTGCTGAATCCCTCACTTGAGTCCTGACACTGCTATCAGCAAGACCTCTACTACCTCAGCTGCTGTGTACCGCCTCTGTGAGCAATCATGCCTTGTCTAACAGGCCCCTGCCTTCTCACCAGAAGAACTTGAGAAGCTAGTGGATGAGGTCCTACACCGAGCAGCTCTATGGTGCTCCAAAGGAGCAGGTAAGTACCCCATGTGCACAACTCATGTCCCATGTACCTGTACTCATCTTAGCTTTAGTCAGCCTAGGCTTAGGCTCAATTTGTCAGATTGTGTCCTCAAAACCCTGTAGGAGCAGACAGTATGCAATCATTGTTGAGTCCTTGGGCATGTAAGGTGACAGGATTGGAGTCCTGAGACAATGCAGTGAGTGTGTATTGGGTGTTACCTGACCCATATTGTATTGGATGCACATGACTAGGTGAGGTGTCATGACAGGCATCCCCAGACAACTCTTGCCGTAAAACCTTTCATGTGTGGTCACATGTGATTGCATGACAGCAGGAGGTGAGAATGTATGTTGTATGTGTCAGTTGATCACTATTTGAGCTCTTTCTGTGTTTGCATAGTAATCTCTGGCCACATCTGGCCTTGTTGGACTGTTCTTCTGCAGCCAGGCAATGACTCACAATGCCCCTCAGCTCTGCACATAGACAAGCAATGGAGGTTGTCTGAAGGCTATAAGATGTACTGCGATGCATGTGATTTGTCAGATAAGGGGCCATATTTTTACTCTGTTTGCGCCGGATTCGTGTATTTTTTTTTACGCAAATCCAGCACAAACTTAACTCCATATTTATACTTTGACTCACCTAGCATTAAAAATATGGAGTTTACATAATTTTAAGGATGCGTGAAACCATCTTGCGTCAATGAGATGGAAGGTAGGCATTCCTGTCCAAAAAATTACTCAAATACCCCTTACGCCATATTTATTCAATGGCGCAAAAATGCCGCACGGTTGGGAGGCGGACCCAAAAAACTATGCTAACTCCTATTTGCGTCAAATTATCATGCCTGGGTTAGGGCAGGCGTTAAAATGAGGCAAACACACCACTACGTAAGGAAAATGCACAAAAGCAACATTACAGACCAAAAGGACAACATGGAGGTGCTACTGATGCAGCTTGCAAGACAACGCCGAGCACAGGACCAACGGCAGCAACTACCACCACCCCAATGTGGCCAACAAAGGCAACGCAGACGGCAGGATAGACTTTTCAGAAACAGGACATCCCTCCCTAGCCTCAGGGAACAGGACATAATTTGGAGCTATTGACTCAACTGCAAGCCATACAGCAGCTGCTGCGCCATATTGAGCCACAACTAACAGCTAGCCTGCAGACACCACACAACATACCACCGGTGAACAAGCTGCTAGCTGTCCTGCACATGTTGGCAAGTGGCTCCTTTTAGACAATGGGTGCCCTGGTCGCTGGGGTATCACAGCCCTCATTCTCAGCTTTCCTGCCCAAGGTGTTAGATGCCATAATCTCCCTCACACCCCACCACATCACCTTCCCCAACATCCAGCAGGAGCAGCAGGAGATAAAACAGGGGTCCCACCTGCAGCAACAGAGCACCTATTCAGGAACAGAAAGCACACGCATTCTATCAATGTGCAGGCCATAGTTGACCACCAGGGACTGTTCCCAAACATCTTGGCCAAGTATCCTGGGAGTGTCCATGACTCCTTCATATTCAGGCACAGCAGGATCAATGACCACTTCCAGGATGGACAATATGGCAATGGCCTTCTTGTCAGTATGTCAACAAACCTACCAATATACACACAGCACAACAACCCTGTAGGACACACAAGACATACACTTCTACATTGACACATGGGCAGGGTGACACTGAGGTATGACACTGGTAGTTATGTTGTACACCCTGACACAAAGGGATGCACACCTATGGACAACTGACGGCTGACACAAACATTAGCCTCTACTGTAGAGCACCAAGGGACCAATGTTAAAGCCCAAAGTGACAATGACATGGCCTGCACTGTAAGTACAACTTGGAAGATAAACTATTTACAATTACTTTAAGCCACATAGTCAATCGGCCACCCTCCCAAGCAGTATGTAGTGTGGAAGGGGTGTGGAATGTGTGTTGCAGCAGGTCTAACACTGTGAGACACATAGCATGATGATGCTGACTCAGATGTAGGTGACACGGAAATACTGAGAAAGAGCCAACATCAAACACCACTCCTCGGGTGCCGTTTGCAGTTTGCAATAAGGAAGTGGACTGTGCTATGAATACATATTGATGTGCCACAAATGCAAACTGCACACTACTGCACACACTGAAAGAAACAATTGTCCATCAAAACAGCATATGTACAGGGAGATGGCTGCACAGATACATCCACCTCCACAAGGCAGTTAGCCAGGGTCGCTGGAGCAAGGTCGGTAGTATAGGTGCACGGTTGCACATGAGCAACTGGCAGAGGGAACAACAAAGGGTTGCCTAGAAACAAGTCACACATGGGACAATCGTGCATTGTCAATACTGAACAGCTCAGTGCTTCCAACTTATGGAGATGTGTTGTGCATTTTCACCCATCCATTTCAAAGGGCCTTAGTGTCGCATTTCATCTGCAATGACACATGTCTAAATGAATGGGATGTCCAGGCTACGTAGTGCAACCATGTTACCACCACATCTGAACCCATTGTGTGTGTGGATGTATCATGTCCCCTCCAGTGAAAGCACACTTATTCATATGGGACACTACACAACGTATGGTACGTACATACTGACCAACAGTTAGGAAACCAAATCATATATCCCAGGTCCATGAGCCAAACACAAGTTATCATGTCCAACAACCCAGTGCTGAGAAGACCTCACAGAAGCCCAGGAACTCACAACAAAGCACAAACACATATGAGTCACAGACAACACAAGATATCAACTGTCATGCTACATGACATTCCTACTGCAAGCACTAACAAAATACTCACTCCCATTATCTTTTGCAATGGATCAGGGTTATGGGATCCAGCCATGGATCATGATCCCATTCCCCAAGCACAGCAGCAGAGCGTGCCTATAATGAGGCACATCAGAGGACACGTACCATTGTGGAAAGGACTTTTGGTATCCTCAAGTCCAGATTTAGGTGCCTGGACAGCACAGGAGGCAACCTCCTATATGCCCTACATATTGTGTGTAAAATTATACTGACCTCTGCTATCCTGCACAACATTTGTGTGAGGGTGAACATCCCATTATATGAGCCAGACTACGAACTGCCTGAGGAGGAGGAGGAGGAGGAGGATGGTGGCAGGGAAAATGAGGGGGAACAGCAGAACACAGCTGCAGGAATGCGCCCTAGACGGCAGATTGTGCACAATTTGATCAGACAATCCTGCCTGGTGTCTTAATTCTCCATCACATGTACCTCAGGAATGTGAGTACTACCTCAGGGAGCATGTCACAAATAAAAATCTGTCAACTTCTGATGCAACATCACATGTGATGCATATGATTGTACAGCAACCATCACATACATAACAAATAGACTTATCACTTGAATGTCACAAATGAAGGACACAATCAATGGACCATAACATATGAGTCACATCCACGTTGCCAACATGTTCAACTGTAGCACATGACACACAACTATGACATCTTCAATCATAAGGTAAACAAGGGCCCCATACATGAGGCACTGGATGTGAAATATCATAAGTACAGGATTGTATGAAAAGACCCCTGACATTACTAAGTGTGACACTTGCAATGTCTGCAAGGAGCTTGTGTGACAAGGGGGGACATCATTTGTGACAATGGATAGCATGAATGTCCCAGGTATGACAAGCAATGTTCAAAACACTTGCCCTGCACAGTCCATCTCTGGAAATCAGTCCTGCCACTGCCATGGAGCCCAATCCTGACACAGGGTACACTTGCCCACACACGTGGACTGGACACTTCTGTGGAATGCACATCTGAAATTATGTGAACACATGCAGCTAGGGCAGCAGGTCCACCTAATTGAAATGAGTCTAACTGATGTGTACAAAACATTTTATGGGTGAAATTTGGGCACAGTGCGTCAAACACAGTACGTACCAAACATGTACACATGTCAGACATTTGTGTAGTCCACACCCAAGTCACCATGAACTCATAACCAACAATTAGTCACATATGAGGGGTAACATATCCTACATAGCACTCATCAACCATCATCAATAATGCCTGAGCAGTGTTTGTCATCTGAAATGTAATGTCCTCTAAGTCAAACAACTACACACATCACATGAGTCTACAAATTTCACAAACACATACCATGACTGTTGTAGATCAAATGTGGATACACAGTTGGCACACATTCATACATATGCATGATGTCCAAAGTATTGCATTCCGTTCATTAAGAAACACACACATCGTTAAAACAGACCATACACACCCAACTTACAAGTTGCATGCTCTACCACATGTGACCATACACAATTTTACACACCACAGCCCATACCATCCTATTTGCATGTTGATACAAGGTGCATCCATGGTAAATAGAACAAAATCACGCAATCACAGATAGAGTAAAAAATCTTGATGCTAATGCGTCAAAAATACCCACAAACGCAAACTACCAACACATGGGCCCTTAGCATGAATTCCACCCTCGCACTACACTCATGCAGATATTCTGTGAAATCGAAGTCTACAGGTAATGCGTTGTATATTGCCACACATGTAGGTAATGCATCGAAAATAGTCATGCGAACGTCTTATGTGTCAAAAAATACATGCATGGCGTAAAATGTGTCGCAAGGGGACAGGAAGTGATATAATAGGAAATCCTGTTTACAGGCATGCTACAGTAGGTGTACTTTCACCTTCACTTTACAGTATGTACATTTGTTGACTTTGTGGCTGTGTCTCGGTGTTGCTGGTGTGTTGTAGGTGAATATTGTATCTTGTGGTGTCTCTCTTGTTGCGTCTGTTGTGAAATCTGATTGTCTGTGATTTTGTGTAGTTTACTGTATTTCACTTTGTATTTGTACTGTGGGGTGTCTATCTGGGTATTAGATTAGTTGGGTTACTTGGGGTTCTTAAGTTTGGGCTGTAAGTTTCCTTTATTGTCATTATTTTTTTTCCATTATTTACTGTTTGAAATTGTGGTTGAGGGACATGTCAGGAAGGGTGAGGCTGACACGGATGGGGGAGGAGGATCTTGGGGTTTCGTGTGGCTGGTGTGCCACTTCCTACCTTTGATGCTTGAGATGGGTGACAGGATGATACAGGGGTATCAGACAGAGGTGAGGCGGCTGCAGTGGGGAAAGGTACTGCACCACATGAAGAGGGTGTACCATACCAGCCATAACCACCACCAGCTAAAGCCTCGCTGGGCTGACCTGGTGGCTAGAGTGCAGTATCTGCTGGACCACCTGGGTGTGGTGATCGGTGGCCCTGTTGGTGCATATTCCATTGACATATGTGTACAGTAGAATGCTCCTGAGTGACAGTAGCAGATGTGTTGCTGTGCTGCATGCAATGCTTGTGGACAGGTTGAATGCAACCAGAACGACGTGTTAGTTTCCCAGTACTGAGATGGAGTCCACATGTCTATACATGTTAACAACGCAGGTCAGAGGTTTGATGAGTCATGTACGACTATCACTTAGTCACACATTTCAGGGACCATGGCAACACCTGCGCCCATGCAATCTGTCAATGATGGTAAGACAAGACACCGGCAGCATTCCATATTTCACTGGATCCTGACAGCAAAGTTGGCAATCCATGTTTAACGCTACATTGTCATCATTACACACACATGATCCCTGCCATTATGTTGGCAAAGGGGGCATACCTGCCTTAGGGGACACGGGAAATTGGGCATTTGTTATCAACATACAACTGTGCCACATCAGTCATGGACCACAGAACACATGATAATTGCAGACTGAAATTGAGCCCCATGTCCATCAAACAGTTACTCAGTGTGCCTTGGTGCACAAGCCACAATACCTGAGTCACTTCTATTGCAGTGCACCAGGGAAGTGCCATGAATTTTTCACCCAAATACATATCATGCCATGGAGTACCATCTTAAATGGATTGGCCACATATGGTTGTTGTAAGGTATACCACCACATGAGTCTTAGGCCAAGTGCAAGTGTGCAGATGTGTGATTCTCAATCACCGGAGTGTCAGTGTCAATGTGAGTTTGCAGTAGTATGTCTGTTGTACTGTCTTCAAGCAGGATCACTAGTTCACTCAGCTAAAATTTTACACACTGTGATATGTTGTCCACTCGTAGTGACAGTGATATTACACTGAGCATATATTTCTAGCCATGTCTTACAGGTGGACCTGCCCCGTACACCATTGGAGAAGTGGCAAGATTTCAGGACCCAGATGTATCTAGTACGTGTGATGATGTCTGTCCTGTGTAGTGATTGCGGTTGTTGTGTGAGTGACTCTTGTGTGTTGCACTCAATGCTAGATATGATGAGCTGGCACGTGATCAAATAGCAACATAGGCTGGATGGTGACATTGTGTCCCATGCAAGGGTTACCCATTCACAGCAGAGAGTCATATCTTGAGAGTCTTGTGCTGCACAATAGGCAGCAGCGTGTGATCAAGGTGATTAGTAGCCACTGTAGGCCGACATGTGACTTGGAAGTACACCAGTGTCAATATATTGGCACTGGGTCATACCGTCATTCTCACAACACAGTGATGCACCAGTTTTTCACACAAATTGGTGCATGCCTGTATTGTAATGTACATGTAGGACTGGGCGGGTAACAGCATGTTGCCCCATAAGTTGTACTCCATTTATGTGACACTTGTGTGGTATGTAATAGGCGTGCATGCAGGTCAAGGCCAGATGTGTGCTGACATCAATGTGGGTGTTTAAGGGAATTGTGTTGGCAGATCAGGTGTTGAAGGGTGTCCACACCTGGACACATGAATGTAGATTTGAATGGCCTATGGATACCTGCTTCTTAGGTGGCAGCCCTCCTCACATGTGGTCCACTCCATATATAAGTGGACATGCCTTTGTGGTTGACCTCAACAGTTGTGATGATGGATTGCATGCCTAGGCACAGGGGTAGGGGAACAACATATATGTAGGTAGATGTCATGGTCGCAGTGTAGATGACAGTCATCTCAATCAGGCTTGCATGTGTCCAAATCAACACTGACCCCTTATGATCAGCAACTGAATACCATACTGCCATTAACATCTACTAGTTACTGGTGTTCTGTGGTTTAAAGATGACTCAGATGATGAAGATTAGTAGGACTGGCAAATGTGAAGTTGTTGCTGACTTTGCATTGTGACACATTGTACTAAATCAATGTACACATAAGTTTATTTGGTTCCAACTCTTGTTGTGCATCGCTTTGGTGTCAATGACATGATGAGTAGGCAGCGTTGCAGTTACATTCATCAGGGACATTGTATTAGCTGGAATGTGGTTTGGAGTACATGTGCAAATCGAGGCAGAGTGTTAGAGTATCATCTGTACATACATCACACAATGCTGACACTGATGGTTGCCTGTCTCAATTTAACAGCTGCCAGCATGGACAGTGCAGAACTCAGAGCATTCCAGAAGAGGGCAGTGTGCTATCGCCACATATTGGATGTGGAGTCTGGGTACCGCAAGATGGCACAACGCTATCAAAAGGAGCGTGCCACTGGGGAATGGCAGACATTCAGCCAGGGGGGACCCACATTGCCCACAAAGAGTGGAGCAAGCACCACAGCTACACAGGGGGCCACAGCCGCCACTGTAACTTCTGCCCCACCTGCAACACCCTCAGCATTGGCACCACAGCCGACCACGCTTCCTGCAATGGACATGTCACCAATGAAGGACCTACAGAGGGACATGAAAGAGGTCCTCAAACAGCTGGACAGCCAAAAGAAGGAGGTGGGCAACAACACAAAGAGACTGAAGGCCATCAAGAGGACCCTCAAGCGGGCCAACCTCTGAACTGATGCCCCCCCTTCAACCCCAGTTTAGTCCTCTCCCTCCTCATTCCTCATCATATTTTGTAGTGGGTTTTAGGGGGGTAGTGATAAGTTATATTAGGTTAGCTGTTTAGTTAGGATTGGTAGATTTGGGGGGGCAGGATTTCATATTATTACATGTTAGTTTGTGGGTGGGTGGGCGGTTGGGCTGTAATGTTGGGGCATTTGTATTAAAAAAAATGATAAAATATACACAAACATATATATTTGTTTAGGATTAGATAGTATATGTTTAGGTTAGTATGTGTTGTTCTGCATGTGTCTCGTGATATAAGTGGGGTGGGGGGCCAATGTTTGGAGTGCTTTGTTAAATGTGGTAGATAAGCTTAGCATAGGGGAGTTAGAGACAGTTGTGGGTAATGTATAGGTAGGATAGATTAGGTTAGGATAGGTGTTTAACATAGTTTTCAGTTCAGTTTTCTACATATAAAATAAAAGTTTGGGTACTCCCTTACTGCATGTGTCATGAGCTTAGGTCTCAGGGTCTTCACATAAGTGTACAGTGCTAATTGTCTGTTGGCCTGGGGATTCCATCCTGCATCCAGATCCCTCTCTTGACATGTTCATTCCCACTTCCAACTGACGGCGAAGACCACGGTGAGTACTGCACCTACGACACAGGGGAGGGGGGAGGGAAAAAACAGGGACACACACACGCAACACCCCCACCCCCACCCTCACCCACTACAACACACACACTAATACATATTAATACATGATAGTCACACCCCCCAAACCCCCTGGAAGAATGCAAAGACAAAAGGAAGTTAGTGGAACCATTGTAATATATTAAAATCAAGTAAGCAAAAATATATATATACACCATAAACAAAATATACACCAAGCATAGTAGTCCAGGTAGTGTTCCAATTAAGTCTGTGGAACACTGGGCCCACACGGTATGGGTGAGGCCCACACAAGATCCCCGACCATGACAGAGAACACTGCAGGGGCATCAGAGAGCAAGAAATCAGGCACCTCAGGGGGAGGGAAAGTGGGGGCACCTCAGCCGGTTGAGTGCACAATGCTAAATCCACGAGAGGGCCACATGCCCACTGTTCAATCCTGGGGAGTGCAAACCACAGTCTTTCAAGTCTCTACAGTGGGTGGGTTGCCCACTGTTCCATCCTGGGGAATGCAAAGCCAGTCTCTCAAGTCTCTACAGTGTGTGGGTTGCCCACTGTTCAATCCTGGGGAGTGCAAAGCCACAGCCTCTCAAGTCTCTACAGTGGGTGGGTTGCCCACTGTTTAATCCTGGGGAGTGCAAAGCCACAGTCTCTCAAGTCTTTACAGTCAGTGGGTTGCCCACTGTTCCATCCTGGGGAGTGCAAAGCCACAGTCTCTCAAGTCTCTACAGTGGGTGGGTTGCCCACTGTTCAATCCTGGGGAGTGCAAAGCCACAGTCTCTCAAGTGGATAACAGTCTCCTGGAGGAGGCATTGTGCCCAGAGTACTTCATCCTGCTTAGGACAGAAGTAGTGGATGTCATTCTCCACTGGTTCTGGAGGGGGCTTTGTGCCCAGAGTGCTTCATCCTGCTAAGCACAGAGGTAGTGGATGTATCTCTCCACTGGTTCTGGAGGGGGCTTTGTGCCCAGAGTGCTTCATCCTGCCCGTGATGGACTCAGTAGTGTCAGTACCCTGGGCGCTCATGGGCCAGCGGTGCCCTGTTCAGCGGTGCTTGAGGCAGCGGTGCCCTGTTCAGCGGTGCTTGAGGTGGCGGTGCCCTGTTCAGCGGTGCTTGAGGCGGCGGTGCCCTGTTCAGTGGTGCTTGAGGTGGCGGTGTCCTGTTCAGCGGTGCTTGAGGCGGCGGTGCCCTGTTCAGCGGTGCTTGGAGCGGCGGGCTCCTTTGCAGTGACTCAGCTGCTGGCGGTCCTCTCTAGCCCAGCGGGGCTTGTGCTGGCAGTCCTCTCTGGCCCAGCGGGGCTTGTGCTGGCGGTCCTCTCTGGCCCAGCAGGGCTTGTGCTGTCCTCTCTGGCCCAGCGGGGCTTGTGCTGGCGGTCCTCTCTAGCCCAGCGGGGCTTGTGCTGCCGGTCCTCTCTGGCCCAGCGGGGAAGACGACGGTGACCTCCTGGGCAGCGGGGATGATGGCTGTGGCCTCCTGGGCAGCGGGGATGATCGCTGTGGCCTCCTGGCCAGCGGGGATAACGGCTGTGGCCTCCTGGGCAGCGGGGATGATGGCGGTCTCCTCCGCCGTGCTGCTCTTCCAAGACTTTCCTGGTTTCTTGTGGCCCTTCCCCTTCTTGGAAGGTGTCGCAGCTGACTCCACACTCCCACCGGGACCCCTGGGAGCGGCTTTGGTGGCTGGAGTCTTCCCCCTCTCCCGCCGGGCACTGGCCAACCTTTGATGCTTCACAGGTGGGGAACTGTGGCTCTGTGCCACACTGGCTGCCCTGGTGGCCGGTGCACTCCAGATTCTGATGACTACAGGCACCACTGGTCCCGGAGATGTTGTGGCTGAGGTGCTAGTTCGGGACCTAGGAAATGGATGGGGTGGGGGAGGTGTAGGAAAGAGGTCAAGGTTGGACAGGAAAAGTTTTTTGGAGACACTGGGACGGGTAGCTGGAGGAGGTTTGGGAGTGGAGGAAGAGGTTGTGGTTGTAGGAGGTGTTCGTTTGCTGACTTTGGGTGAAGGTGCATGCCCTGGAGGCTGTCGTGATGTGGATGGCTGTTGGGTGGGTGGGTGCCTGCATTTGTGTATCTTAGGAGGTGGCGTCACAGACACACTGGGTGAGGACACAGGGGACGTGTGAATTGTAGTGGGAGTGGTGAATGCACGTGAGCGGGGTGTGGTGGTGTGTGTGCTGGTGATGGCAGTAGTGGCTGTTGATGTAGTGCATGCAGGTGTGAGTGGAGACGAGACAGGGAGGGAGGAGGGAGATGAGGAGGAGGGGGACACAGTGGAGGCAGTGGATGTTGGTGTGTCTGCCTGTGGGATGTGTGGTGCTTATGTTTGCCAGAGCTTCCCTTGTGTGTTGACGTGTGTGCATGCTGGTCTGAAGGTGTGCTTGGGATAGGCTGGGGTACCGGGGATTGGGTCTGGGTGGAGGAAGTTGGAGGGGGAAGGCTAGAGACAGGGACAATGGCTGCCATCAGTGCTGAGGCCAGAGTCTGAAAAGCTCGCCTGACCAGAATGAATGCCCTCCAGGAATGCATTTGTTTGTTGCAACTGCCTTTCTACACCCTGGATGGCATTCAAAATGGTAGACTGCCCAACAGTGAGGGACCTGAGGAGGTCAATGGCCTCCTCACTGAGGGCAGCAGGGGTGACTGGGGCAGGGCCTGAGGTGCCTGGGGCGAAGGTGATGCCCACCCTCCTGGGTGAGCGGGCACGGGGCAAAGGCTGAGGGGCTGCTGGGAGGGTGGTGCTGGTAAGGGGGGTGGCGGCTGTACCTGTAGATGCGGGGGGCACAGATGTTGCCGCCACCACAAGGGAGTTCCCATCAGAGGACGAGTCCATGTCGCTGGTGTCAGCTCCTGTCCCCGCAGCGGAGTTCCCCTCGCCCTCCGTCCCACTGGTGAACTCCGAGTCTGTAGTTTCGCCCTCCAGGGCCATGTGGGATGCATTTCCCTCGTGCTCCGGTGTCACTGCTCCTCCACCTGATGATGCTAATGCACAAAAGAACAGGGAGACCACAAAAAGGGGGGAGACGACAGAAGAAAGACATGTTGAGTGCATGCATTATCGCTACCGTTGGCGGACACGACAGACACAGAAGCCCCCTGCACTACGCCGCGCTCTTGGGCTCCACTGTTCAATTCCAGGGAAATGGCCTATTAGGCTATGGACGACATCTGCACACATGGATGACACAGGGGCATGACTAGGTGTACTTGGTACTCTACAGAGGTGGGGTATGGTGCCACATGGCCTGCCTTACGGAGGGACCTTGCCTGCTAAACTCGCCCTGTGCTAGGGAAACCCACAGCCCACCTCCCCCACCCAGACACCTCCACTGCGCGCTAAATCAGCAGGATGAGAGTGTACTCACCCCCTTGTGGGTGCTGTGATGCCCTCAAGCGCCCATCCAACTCCGGGTACGCCACCGCCAGGATCCTGAACATCAGGGGGAACATTGTGCAACGGGCACCCCTCCCACTTTTGGAGGCCATCCCCAGCTGAGCCTCTGCCGTCTTCTTGCTCCAGCGGCGAATGTCCTCCCATCTTTTCCGGCAGTAGGTGCTCCATCTGTGGTAGACCCCCGGGGTCCGGACGTCCTTGGCGATGGTGCGCCAAATATCTTTTTTCTGGTGGGCGCTGACCTACATGATTTGTACAGGGGGAAGAGAAACTTATTACTAACTGCACCGTCACAGTTATTGACTCCATCCCTACCCTTGGCATGTGGCACATGCACTCACCGTCGTTTCATGCACGCAGCACTCTACCCCCTTCCTTCTTACATCCACCCCTCTCCACACAGGCATAGCCCATACAGCATGCTCCCAGAGTACTTACCTGTTTGTCTGGAGGACCGTAGAGTAGCGTTTACTGGGGGAGGACCCCATCCACGAGTTTCTCCAACTCCTCAGATGTGAAGGCAAGGGCCCTTCCCTCAGACACTTGAGCCATTGTCTCTTCCAGACTTAGGTCCCCAAATGGGCATAGGAAGTGGAGCTGGGGCAGTTTAAGGATGGACAGGGTGACAAAGTGGGACAGAAGAATGACATTCAGGGTGGTCTCATTTCTTGGCGGGGGTCTTGGCATTGTTCTCTGTCTTTGTCCTGGATCTCAGGGGCCGTTTGCGCAGTGGTTCTCCTTCTGCAGGTGGTGGGGTGCTGGTGTGGTGGTCCTGTGGCGGTGCCTCCTGTCCACTAGCGCCAGCGGAGGTGGTGGGCAGTTAATCATCCAGGCTAGTGTCAGGGGCCCCTTGTAGTGCCACAGTGTCCCTCCTGGTGTTGAGTACTTCCTTCAGCACCACTACGATGGTGCCCAGGGTGGAATTGATGGCTCTGAGTTCCTCCCTGAAGCCCAAATACTGTTCCTCCTGCAGGTGCTGGGTCTCCTGAAACTTGGCCAGTACCGTTGCCATTGTCTCCTGTGAGTGGTAGTAGGCTCCCATGATGTTGGAGAGGGCCTCGTGGAGAGTGGGTTCCCTTGACCTGTCCTCCCCCTGTTGCACAGCAGCCCTCCCAGTTCCCCTGTGTTCCTGGGTCACCATCCCCTGGACCGTGTGCCCACTACCACTGCCCCCAGGTCCCTGTTGTTGTTGGGGTGGTGGGTTAGCCTGGGTTCCCTGTAGTGGTGGACACACTGCTGATTGGCGTGTCCTGGGGACGGAGGTATGGGCCTCTGGGTGGGTGCTGTGCTGGTGTTTCCAGAGGAAGCTCTGTGGTGGCCTGTGCCAGTGTGAGGGGAACCGACTGTCCTGAGGTCCCCGATGGGCCCGGCTGGTCATCTAGATCCAGTTGGACAGAGGTGCTGTCATCACTGTGGGCCTCTTCTGTTGGTGGTGTGGACATGTGTGGACCCTCCTGTCCGGTGACATTGGGTAGGGGTCCTGCAGGGGTATAAAAGGATGTTTATTACATCTGTGTGTGGCATGGTGTGCAATGGGTGGTGACCGTGTACCCCAGTGCTTGCATTCCTGTGTGGGACCTTGTGTGATGATGTTTTAGGGGGGTGTATGGGTATGTGCAGTGGCCATGCTTTAGTAATGGGTGTCCATGCTTTGTTGTTGCATGCAGGGCTTGGTGTTAGGATGTGTGGTTTGTGATGTTGGGACATTTGTGAGGAGTTAGAGTGATGGGGTGAGGGTGAGGGTGGGGGTATGTGCTGGCATGCAGGTAGGGTGGGGGATGTAATAGTTAAGATTTGACTTACCAGAGTCCATTCCTCCACCTATTCCTGCGAGGCCCTCAGGATGCAGAATCACCAGGACCTGCTCCTCCCATGTTGTTAGTTCTGGGGAAGAGGAGGGGGTCCGCCGCCAGTCCGCTGAACCGCAAGGTGGTGTCTTGAGACCACGGAACGCACCTTCCCCTGTAGGTCGTTCCACCTCTTCCTGATGTCCTCCCGATTTCTTGGGTGCTGTCCCACTGCGTTGACCCTGTCCAATATTCTTCGCCATAGCTCCATCTTCCTTACAATGGAGTTGTGCTGCACCTGTGCTCTGAATAGCTGTGGCTCTACCCAGACGATTTCCTCCACCATGACCCTGAGCTCCTCCTCTGAGAACCTGGGGTGTCTTTGCCGTGCCATGGGTTGGTGTGGGTTTTGTGTGGGGTGGTGTGTGGGGTGATAAGTGTGCTGATATGTAGTGGTGTGTAGTGTGAGGTGCATAGAGGGTATGTGGGTGATGGTGTTGTGTGCCTGTGGATGCTAGTATTGTTGATGGTGGTGTCTCTTTCTGGCCTTCTCTTAGTAATTGTGGTCGCAGGGGGTTGTGGCTGATGTGGGTGTGTGTTTTATATTGTATTTGGTGTGTGGGAGTGGTGTGTGTATGTGTATCATGTGTGTGTATTTTGATTTGTCCAATGTGGCTGTGTTTTGGAGATGTG
Organism: Pleurodeles waltl; assembly: GCF_031143425.1. Taxonomy (NCBI): domain Eukaryota; kingdom Metazoa; phylum Chordata; class Amphibia; order Caudata; family Salamandridae; genus Pleurodeles; species Pleurodeles waltl. The sequence goes on from NC_090440.1 coordinate 781,026,913, forward strand.
TGTGTATTTTGAGAGCGGCGGTGTGTACCGCCAATGGAATACCGCAGTTGAAAGACCGCCGCGTGGATTCGTGGGTCATGATGGTGCAGGAGTATTTCTGTTGGTGTAACGGTGGAGGTTTTGTTTTAGCCAGTTTATCACTGACCTTTGGTGTGGCGGACTTGTGTGGGTGTATGAATATTGGCGGATTCCGTGTTGTGGGTCATGATAGCTGTGGCGGATTTCCGTGGCTGCGGCTGTGTGTTGGTGGTCTTCTGCACGGCGGTAAGCAGCTTTTACCTCCAATGTTGTAATGACTGCCTTAATCTTAGTACATCAGATTATATCAGTGCTTGGAGAAGTATTTTTTTTTTAAGTGATAGATTTCAATCATAAATTCAGAAACATTCACTATTCCCCCACCTTGATAACGATGCCAGTAGTGAAATTAGAGGCAGGTCAGTTGTTATCTGCACTCTTTGATTGGCCTGATTTCCTATTGTCCAGGAGAAGAGTTTGCACAGTGCACATCCTGATGCCATGTATTGTGAGGTCCTCTTACATATAATAATGAAGAAAAAGAATGGAATGTGAAATAAAACAATTGCGTAGGATCACACAATTTGGTCAAGGGGAAGCTGGGATTAATGCCAGGTTTTCTGGTTTCACAATGTGGGATTCAGCTACTAGATCAATATACTTTACTGCCCTCTACAGCCACCATAATGCCACAACCCCCCCTTCCCAGTGCCCCCTCCTCCCTTTCATCGCCACTCTGCTAGCATCAATGCGGCCCTCGGTCACACAACAGACCAAACTTTGAGGCCCCTGGGAAAATGTTTGAGAGTACCCATGTGTTAAACAAATGTCACATATACAGTGACTTGATCGCAGGGGATGTGGCCAGCATTGACGTTCATTATGTAGGTACCTTGTGTGTAGATATGTGCCCACAACATGTTACACGCATCACAAATCAATAACAAAGTAGATGTGTCACATTACACAGAGACAATGTAGTTGTGTAGGTGCTGATTATCTCAAAGTTCTGTAGTGCAATATTTACATTGTCCAGGTCTGTGACCCCATTAGTGAAAACCATTCTAATGTGACACAAAACAAGTCCAGGGTTGAGGGACATGTCATTGGACATGCTGGGGTGAAGTGTTGTTCAGTGCAGAGGAACATGAATTACCAATGGACTAGTGAGAGACAATTGCAGACCATAGTGTAAAGGTTAACAGTGTGTCGGTGAAGAGTTCATGTCACTAAATGTAGCAACACTGGCATGATGTCAAGCACAGGACAAAGGGAAATCACTGCCCAAGTGCCACGGGCTGGTGCTACCGGGTACTCCTACGGGTGAAGATGATCTGTTCTACATCTTCATCCTCTGATGTGTGAGTTGTCTCCTCTGCCCTTGACGGTGGTGGTGGTGGAGGAGTAGAGGGGGCCACACACACTTCAGTGGTTGGAGAAGTGGACACCAAATTCCCGGCAGCTGCTATCTGTGGAACTACATATGGCATCACTGCAGCAAGGAGGAGCTGCTGATTATTGAGTATGGCAGCAACATCCCTGTGGTAGGCAGCCATGTCTGCCCTGAGGGAGGCCAGTTCCCAGTGCATGGAGTCCTGCTTGCTAGATTGGGAGGGCAGGTGTTGTGGCAACTCCGTCACAGCAGTGGTTAGGTCCCTCACACACTGTTGGACTCCTTGCAGTGGGGATTGTGTGCCTTGTTAGACTGCTGTCTGTTCATTGGCTGTTATGATGCACATGCGCATTCCCTCAAGGCTGGCTGCCATACTTTGCATCCCCACCCACACCTCCTTAGCAGCTCCTGCTGGACTCCCACTACTGCTCTCTCAAAGGTGGTCCCTGAGTCTTCAGCTGTGTTTGAGCTGGCAGGTCGTACTTTTGGGGTGGTGGGTGGGGCCTCTGGGTTGGCTGCTACATGAATGCTTCTCCTTGTGACTGGAGGTGGTGTCTGAAGGGTTCCCAGGACATCTTGGAGGGTTTCCTGGCTGATGGTTGTCAGCTGGTCATCCAGGTCATCAGGGTAGTCCAGGACAGGCAGATGTACAGGAGAGGCATCGTCCTCTGCAATGAGATATTGTACAATTAGTGTGTCTGTGTTGTGGCAGTTGATATGTGACGTCACTGACATCCTATTGTTAGCAGATTGTCATCTTTGTACCCATGCATTGTTCCTGTACATAATGTTTGCAGTCTCTCAGCCCTATTCCCCACCTACATATCACATGTAGGGAAGAGCAGTTTGCACAATTGTCTGTGTCACATCTCCTAGGTGTGGATTCTGTCCAATTTGTGACTTGCCACCTTCTTGTCCTCATCATCCCTCCCCATGCTTCCATTTGCTTGGTGAGGCCTTGCAATGGGTGTTGCTGTGCTGATGCCACTGCACCACACATGACAATATGGTCCTGTCCCAGCCTTTCATGTTTCACAAACACTTATGCGGTGCTGAGGCCTAGTACCACCCCATGCATGGCATTGCGAGAAGGCAATGCACTTGTTACCATTGATAGTTACTCATGTTGATGTTTGCGTATGTGTGCTACATTGCCTTGCACTGATGGACCTGGCAGAGTTCCATTTCCTCTTGTGACTGTGCGGGTATGTTTGTCTTCTTACACACTTATGTACTCCCCCTCAATGCAGTCGTCTTTGCACTGTGATACCTGAGATGCTGCCTGGTGGCATTGCAGCTAATGTGACACAGGCACAGGGGTAAACCCAGGGATGGCCAGCATCGGTATGAGATTACTGCTGTGTACATCATTATGTATGTGACAGTGCCTGATGGTTATTGAGTCTATGGACATGACCAGTTGACATGAGTTGCACTTGGACAGGGATTGATGGGGATTGATCACGTAGTCATACTGAACCCTCATTTCAAGAGTGTTTGTTCTATGGGACCTAACTTCCATTTCCTAAATGATCAGCACCAACTGCACAGGTGGTAGTGGCAATTGTTGTTAATGGAAATTCCCCTTGGGCCAGTGGCTGGGACTGTGCAGTTTCCTGCAGTTTAAAATCTGGCAATACCAGCTGTCCCGTGACACCGGACCAGTTTTACGTTCAACGCTACCCTCCTGGTCTGCTTCAGCTTTTCCACCAGCCTTGGCATGGCGGTGTACCCCCAGGCAAAGGTTGTTGGTGTTGTGTTGTGCTGTGCCCCTGGATGCCCCTGCACAGACCTGCAGGGGGTCCCATGCCGTGCCTCTTTGCCCTTTCCACTGCCTGATTTGCAGGGCTAACATGCATTGTGTAGAAGCTATGTGCCTCCATCTTCTTGCACTTGACATTTTGGCATATTTGTCCCCCATGCAGCTTACCCTGCATATGTGTTGTTTCCTGGTATTCTGCGCTGTCCTGCAATAAAAGTGACAATTGCTTCCAGGATGACTGCTGCATCCATCTCTTCCATCTCATCCATGTCCTCTTGTGGTGCTGGACATCCGGTCTGCAGTGCTGCCTTCCTGTTCCTTGCCATTTTTTCCTTTGTCCTCCACTTGCAGTCATGCCAGTCATCACCATTCCGACCGCCATAGCGGTGAAGACCGCTGGGCTGGAGACTGCGGTCTCCAGCCCGGGCGGTCTAGTATCTGGACCCTGCATACCGCCATGGATCTCGGGTGGTTGGGAACCGCCATGAGATCCATCGTGGTAGGCACTATCAGTGCCAGGGAATTCCTTCCCTGGCACTGATAGGGGTCTCCCCCACCCCCGCTACCCACCACGAATCCTCCCCCACCCCCTACCACCCCCAAAGGTGGCACAACCCCCCTCCCCACCCCGATCCCAAACATGCACATATACACACCCCTACACGCACACATACACCCCGACAACACATACCCGCACACATACAAACAGACATGCTCACCGTCCGACCCACACACATTTCCCATACACACAACACCCCGCACGCATACAATCACTCACTCACCCCCTCAACACTCTCACACGCACACCCCCATGCACGCACACAACACACAACACCTCCCACCCCCTTCCCTACCAGACGATCGACTTACCTTGTCCGTAGATCCTCCGGGAGAGAACGGGATCCATGGGGGCAGCTCCGCCACCAGAATACCATCACCAGGTCACCGCCACAACGAATCATGGGACGTGATTCAGTGGGCAGTGTTCTGTTGACGTGGCGGTGGAGGTTGACCAACCTCCACTTTCCCGCCATCCGCCAGTAGAGCTGCTGGCGGCTTTTTGTACGAAAAAGGACGGCGGGCTGCCAGCGGTCATAATATGCAGCGCGGAAAACCGCCACCACTGGCGGTCTTCAGCACGGCGGTACATCGGTGGTCTTGAGAAAAGACCGCTGAGGTCGTAATGACACCCTTTGTCTTTTTCTTGTCTCTCCCCTGAGTCTTGTCAATGTCCTCCTGGCTAGTTCCTGGTTGTCTGGGATCTCCCTGGGGTCTCTCCTGGCTTTGTGGATCCATCTTGTCTCTCCTTTGCACTGTTTGCTCCATTAGCCTCACTTTTTCTCTGAATGGCAGTTTCCGTGTAATAATTACATTTTGAAACACAGCAGCATAGAGCACAACATTTAGCTAAAGTTGCTTCCTTTCAAAAACTAAGGCTCACTGTTAACTTGCAACATTCATCACAAGGAAGTACAGTATAAGAAGGATGAGAAAGGAGTGGCTTTCCATTGTGACCTTTAATTAAAAAAACATTTAAAGCATTTAAGTAAAATCAGCATACCATTTTAGCACTGTGCTTCTGGAAAAATACTAAAACGCTGGCCTTTTTACTAATGCTAGTACATGAAGAATAAAACATTTCTACTAATTTCAAACCATTAGTTTTGTAGTATATTATTATAATTCATGTTTTATCAGGACATGTAGTTATAATTAATCAAAATACATTTTCACAGTCACTTTTTATTTCACAGCCAGCCAAGCACCACTCCACGCACACAACCATCACTTTTTATTTAAACAACAAAGAAACCACTAACTAATTATAAGTACAAAACTACAAACACAAAAGATCTAACTACATACATGACAGTAATGCCAACCGTGAAACTGAACATATGAAAATGTAAAACAGGCAATTTACGCTCGCGGTATTTCCCATAAGTTCTTTCTGGTGTGGAACTCCTGAAACAGCCGGCCACACACAGCCCAGGCTTTGAAGGGTAATCAGGGCAGTACATCCGAGTCTCCCGCCGGATACCTCTCTGGGCACAGACTCTACATTTCTTAGCAGGAAAGTCTTTTTTGGGAGTGGGAGGAAACTGATCAGGAAAGTGGTGATCTTTTAATCTAGCCACATCCTCCACCACTGCTATTCTAGGAACTCTTGCATGAACCACCACAACAAGGCTCTATATCACTGACTCCTGAAATTTGACAAATGTCATCCTTGACACAGGGGAACAGTCCTTTAAACACAATAAAAGAATTAAAAGTTGCTAGATTAAAAAAATGAATCACCAACATTTTATATAGACTTACGAACAGCAGTGTAGGGTTCCAACCTCTGATCTACTCTATCAACACTACCCATGTGCTTATTGTAGTCTAAAATGCACACAGGTTTGAGCACTTCAGCAGCTTCAGATTGTGCCACAGGCAACAGTGTCCACTCTGAACAATTCCTTGAACAACTGAACTCCAGTGTAGAAGTTATCTACTTAAAATGGTGACCTTTGTTAAACAGTTGTCTACCAAGTTCCCACACAATTTTCTCACTGATTCCAAAAGTGGGTGGACAACCAAGGGGGGTCAGTACTAGAATCCCTACCATTGTAGACCCAGAAATTATAAACATATCCTGTACTACTTTCAGACAGCATATACAATTTAATTCCATACTGTGCCCTCTTGCTAGGAATGTACTGCCTAAAAACCCTTGAACAGGACCAAAGACTAGTCCACACTTAGGCCCTCATTCTGACCCTGGCGGTCGGTGATAAAGCGGCGGCCAACCCGCCAACAGGCCGGCGGTCCAAAATATGCAATTCTGACCCTGGCGGGAACCGCCAACACAGCCCGCCGCATTAACACTCCGACCGCCACGGCGGAACAAACAAACAGCGCGGCGGTCCCCGCCAACAGCCAGGCGGCAGACAATGTACCGCCCACCCTATCACGACCCACCAATCCGCCACCTTTTCCGGGGCGGGAGCACCGCCGATAAAAACACGGCGGAAACAGACTACGAACGGGAAAACGCTCACCTCCACATACTCCACGCGAGATTCCGGCAGTATGGAACTCGAGTTGCAGGTCATCCCCGCACTCCTATACCTGCTCCTGTACCAGGAGCACGCCCGGCGGCGCGGAAGACATCGGTGAGTACTGCACCTACGACACAGGGGAGGGAAAAGATTACCGGCACACACCCACCCACCCACACCCACTACAACACACACATCAATGCATTCCCACAGATCACTGTCACAACCCACAAACCCCCCCCTCCGAAATAATGCAAAGACCAAAAGAAGAGATCTTAAACGGGCAGATATATTGAAATATGGACAGCAGTAATACCAATAAATAAATAAACTATGTACAAAATATATACAGCTACTAAATGTAGTCCAACCACTGTCCGTGGACCACAGGGGTCCTGAGCAAAGGGGCAAGGCCCAGTCCCACGACAAGAACTCCACGGAGAGAACACTGCAGGGGCATCAGAAAGAAAAAAGGACAGGCACCTCAGGGGGAAGGGAAGGGGGGGCACCTCAGCCACTTGAGTACACGACGCCAGATCCACGAGGGGACTCCATGACCACAGGGCCATCCTGGGGAGAGCAAAGCCACAGTCCATACAGTCCATACAGTGGGTGGCCTGCCCACTGGGCCATCCTGGGGAGAGCAAAGCCACAGTCCATACAGTCCATACAGTGGGTGGCCTGCCCACTGGGCCATCCTGGGGAGAGCAAAGCCACAGTCCATACAGTGGGTGGCCTGCCCACTGGGCCATCCTGGGGAGAGCAAAGCCACAGTCCATACAGTCCATACAGTGGGTGGCCTGCCCACTGGGCCATCCTGGGGAGAGCAAAGCAACAGTCCATACAGTCCATACAGTGGGTGGCCTGCCCACTGGGCCATCCTGGGGAGAGCAAAGCCACAGTCCATACAGTCCATACAGTGGGTGGCCTGCCCACTGGGCCATCCTGGGGAGAGCAAAGCCACAGTCCATACAGTTCATACAGTGGGTGGCCTGCCCACTGGGCCATCCTGGGGAGAGCAAAGCCACAGTCCATACAGTCCATAACAGACTCCACTGCCACTGGAGGAGGCATGTTGGCCAGAGGACATCCTGCAGCCCTGCCCGAGACAGATCCTGCCCTGCCACGTCTGCCAAAGGGCCAGCGGTTCCTGCCTGGAAGGGACCAGTTCAGCGGTCCTTGCCTTGAAGGGCCCAGTTCAGCGGTTCTTGCCTTGAAGGGCCCAGTTCAGCGGTTCTTGAGACGGCGGTCCCCAGCGGAGCGGTGCTGGAGACGGCGGGGCCCAGTTCAGCGGTCCTTGCCTTGAAGGGCCCAGTTCAGCGGTTCTTGCCTTGAAGGGCCCAGTTCAGCGGTTCTTGAGACGGCGGTCCCCAGCGGAGCGGTGCTGGAGACGGCGGGGCCCAGTTCAGCGGTCCTTGCCTTGAAGGGCCCAGTTCAGCGGTTCTTGCCTTGAAGGGCCCAGTTCAGCGGTTCTTGCCTTGAAGGGCCCAGTTCAGCGGTTCTTGAGACGGCGGTCCCCAGCGGAGCGGTGCTGGAGACGGCGGGGCCCAGTTCAGCGGTCCTTGCCTTGAAGGGCCCAGTTCAGCGGTTCTTGCCTTGAAGGGCCCAGTTCAGCGGTTCTTGAGACGGCGGTCCCCAGCGGAGCGGTGCTGGAGACGGCGGGGCCCAGTTCAGCGATCCTTGCCTTGAAGGGCCCAGTTCAGCGGTTCTTTCCTTGAAGGGCCCAGTTCAGCGGTTCTTGAGACGGCGGTCCCCAGCGGAGCGGTGCTGGAGACGGCGGGGCCCAGTTCAGCGGTTCTTGCCTTGAAGGGCCCAGTTCAGCGGTTCTTGCCTTGAAGGGCCCAGTTCAGCGGTTCTTGAGACGGCGGTCCCCAGCGGAGCGGTGCTGGAGACGGCGGGCCCAGTTCAGCGGTCCTTGCCTTGAAGGGCCCAGTTCAGCGGTTCTTGCCTTGAAGGGCCCAGTTCAGCGGTTCTTGAGACGGCGGTCCCCAGCGGAGCGGTGCTGGAGACGGCGGGGCCCAGTTCAGCGGTCCTTGCCTTGAAGGGCCCAGTTCAGCGGTTCTTGCCTTGAAGGGCCCAGTTCAGCGGTTCTTGAGACGGCGGTCCCCAGCGGAGCGGTGCTGGAGACGGCGGGGCCCAGTTCAGCGGTCCTTGCCTTGAAGGGCCCAGTTCAGCGGTTCTTGCCTTGAAGGGCCCAGTTCAGCGGTTCTTGCCTTGAAGGGCCCAGTTCAGCGGTTCTTGAGACGGCGGACCCCAGCGGAGCGGTGCTGGAGACGGCGGGGCCCAGTTCAGCGGTTCTTGCCTTGAAGGGCCCAGTTCAGCGGTTCTTGCCTTGAAGGGCCCAGTTCAGCGGTTCTTGCCTTGAAGGGCCCAGTTCAGCGGTTCTTGAGACGGCGGTCCCCAGCGGAGCGGTGCTGGAGACGGCGGGGCCCAGTTCAGCGGTCCTTGCCTTGAAGGGCCCAGTTCAGCGGTTCTTGCCTTGAAGGGCCCATTTCAGCGGTTCTTGAGACGGCGGTCCCCAGCGGAGCAGTGCTGGAGACGGCGGCCATTCTATGGCCAACTGCTCATTGCCTGGTGGTGCCCTCCTGGGCAGCGGGGATGGTGCTCCTTCAATGCCCACCTGGGCTGTGGGTGGTGGGGCCCTCCTGGCCAGCTGGGCTGGGTCCTCCCTGGGCAGCGGCTATGGGGGTGGTGGGCTCTCCCGGGGCAGCTGTGCCGGTTCCTCCCGGGGCAGCGGTTATGGGGGTGGTGGGCTCTCCCGGGGCAGCTGTGACGGGTCCTCCATGGGCAGCAGGCCTGCTGCCTGACTTCTCCGCCTTGCTGCCCTTGCCCTCCTTAGTCGGGAGTCTGTGGCCCTTTCCTCCCTTTGGAGCTGTGGCTGTTGACGGTGGCTGGCTAGTGTCCTGGGGGGATATCGAATCCGGGCTCCGGCGGCGGCCCTTCCGCCTTCTGCTCCTCTTCCCAGGGGGTGGGCTGGCTGTCCCCTTGCTGCTGGGCGAAGATCCAGACCTGCGGGCTGGTGGGCTCCAATACCCCTGCACCCTTGTCAAGGGGGCTGCAGGGCTGGTGGTGGCTGAGGTGCTCTTTTTACCCCGACGAGAAGGAGGGGGGGGCTCAGGGTCAGGAAAGAAGGTAGCAGTAGAGAGATAGATTTTCTTGGGACAATGGATAGTGGTAGGTACAGTGGGTATGGGAGTGGAGGGAGAGGATGTGGTTGTAGGCGAGACAAGTTTGCTGTCTTTGGGTGCAGGAGCGGGAGGCTGTCGTGAGGTGGATGGCTGTTGGGTGGGTGGGTGGCTGCGTTTGTGTGGTGTGGAAGAGGGGGTGACACACACAGTGGGAGAGGACACAGGGGACGTGTAAATGGCAGTGGGGGTGGTGACTGCACGTGTGCGGACTGGACTGGAGGGTGTGCTGGTGATGGAAACACTGGCTGATGGTGAGGTGAATGAAGGTGTGAGTGTAGACGTCACAGGGAGGGAGGAGGGAGACGAGGAGGTGGGGGTCACAGAGGTGGAAGTGACTGTTGGCATGTCTGCATCGGAATGTTGCTTGTGTGAATGTCTGCGTGATCTGTGGTGCTTGTGTTTGGATGAGCTGCTCTTGGGTGTTGAGGTGTGTGCAGGCTGGTCTGATGGTGTGGGTGGGACAGGCAGAGGAACAGGAGACTGGGAGGAGGGAGTTAGTAGAGGGAGGCAGGAGACAGGGACAATGGCTGCCGTCAGTGCTGAGGCCAGAGCCTGGAACGATCGCTGATGGGCAGCCTGACCCGAATGAATGCCCTCCAGGTACGCATTGCTGCGATGAACCTCCCTCTCCACCCCCTGGATGGCATTCAAAAGGGTAGTCTGCCCAACAATGAGCGTTCGGAGGAGGTCATTGACCTCCTCACTGAGGGCAGCGGGGGTAACAGGGGCAGGGCCTGAGGTGCCTGGGGCGAAGGAGATGCCCGGCTTCCTGGCAGAGAGGGCACGGGGCGAACGCTGAGGGGCTGCTGGGAGGGCGGAGATGGTGCGCTGGGTGGCGGCTGTACCTGTAATGGCGGGGGGCACGGATGGTGCCACCCCCGCAAGGGAGCTCCCTTCCGAGGACGTGTCCGTGTCGCTGCAGGGTCCAGTCGTCCCCGTTGTGGAGCTCCCCTCGCCCTCCGTCTCACTGGTCCAGTCAGACTCTGTGGCATGGCCCTCCTGGGCCATGTGAGATGCAGCTCCCTCCTGCCCCGATGCCACTTCTCCTCCGCCTGATGATGCTGATGCACACAAGCACAGAAAGACAAACAAAAAGGGGGGGGGAGAGAGAAATAAAGAGATTTTGAGTACATGGATCACCGGTACAGTTAGCGGACATGACAGACACAGATGCCCCCTGCACTAAGTTGCGCACTTGGGGTCCGCTACGCATTCCGTGGAACATGCCCTACACGCCTAGAGTTGACAACTGCACCCATGGATGACACGGCCCAGGGATGGCTGTACTGACACACTACTGAGGGTGGTGGCTGGGGACACAGGGGCTTACGGGGGTGCCCAGCCTACAGATCTCGCCCTGGCCTAGGGGGACCCCCAGCCCTCCTCCCCCACCCAGACACCTCCACTGCGCGACAACAGAGTAGATAATGCTTGTACTCACCCCCTTGTGTCTGCTGTGCTGCCCTCACGCGCCCATCCAAATCAGGGTAGGCCACCGCCAGGATCCGGAACATCAGGGGGGTCAGTTGACGGCAGGCACCCCGCCTACGTTGGGAGGCCATCCCCAGCAGAGACTCGGCGGTCTTCTTGGTCCCGCGGCGGATGACCTCCCACCTCTTGCGGCAGTGGGTGCCCCGTCGATGGTGGACCCCCAGGGTCCGGACTTCCTTGGCGATGGCACGCCAAATCCCGATCTTCTCATGGGCGCGGACCTATGTGACACGTACAGGGAGGGAGAAATACCACGTTCAAGTTTGTCTGCATTTTCGTTGCCAGTGGCCCAACGCCCACCATCCCCGCCAGGCCCAACATGCCCCCCATCCCCGCCAGGCCCCCCGCCATGCCCCCGCCAGGCCCAACATGCCCCCCATCCCCGCCAGGCCCCCCGCCATGCCCCCCGCCAGGCCCAACATGCCCCCCATCCCCGCCAGGCCCCCCGCCATGCCCCCAAGCCAGCCAGTGGCCCCAAATCCATATTGAATTAAACTCACTTGTTGGTCTGGAGGACCGTAGAGTAGCGCATACTGGGGGAGGACCCCATCCACAAGTTTCTCCAACTCCTCTCCAGTGCAGGCAGGGGCCCTTTCCCCAGTCGCAGCAGCCATTGTCCCTTCCAGACCGAGGTAACAGCAACACTTGCAGTATAGGTCCTCTCCTGTGAAAGTTCAAGTCGCAAGTGGATAAGTAGATAGAAAATGGCGGTCACGCCCGCGGCGGTGCGTACCGCGGCGGTGCGTACCGCCACCGCCAGCGCATTGACCTCACATCCCATTGTCACACTTCACAGGTCAGGCAGCCACCATTTCGAGGGTCCACATGGCTCAATTTCAACTGCGTCACACAGGCCTAGGCCTTGCATAGCCACTCAGACACGCCATTCACTGCATAGAGAATCGTTTACTGTGCAAGCTGTGAGTACGTACCTGTGGGTTGCTTGACTGTGTGCTCCATGTTGTCCTTCCTAGGCACCGTCCGCTGGGTTTGGCGAGGAGACGGATGAATCCTCCCGTGTACCGACCGCTGGTGGACCTGTCGACAATGGAAGAACGCCACATTATCCTGACCTACCGGCTTGACCGTGCCACTATACATGAACTGTGTGCCCAGCTGGAGCCCGAACTGATGTCCCCCATCCGCCAACCCACAGGGATTCCCCCTCTGGTGAAGGTCCTGTCAGTACTGCATTTCTTGGCAAGTGGGTCATTTCAGACAACAGTGGGAATTGCTTCTGGGATGTCTCAGCCCATGTTTTCGAAGGTGTTATCCAGAGTGTTGTCTGCCCTGATGAAATACGTGAGGAGCTACATCATTTTCCCTGAGGTGGGCGAATTGGCTACAGTGAAGGGTGATTTCTACGCCCTTGGACATATTCCCAACGTCATTGGTGCCATTGATGGGACCCATGTGGCTTTGGTTCCCCCAAGAGACAGGGAGCAGGTGTACAGGAACAGAAAAAGTTACCATTCCATGAACATCCAGGTGGTGTGTTTGGCTGACCAGTACATCTCGCATGTAAATGCCAAGTTCCCTGGGTCAGTGCATGACGCCTACATCCTGAGGAATAGCAGCATCCCTTACGTGATGGAACAGCTAGAGAGACACCGTGTATGGCTATTGGGGGACTCTGGGTACCCCAACCTCTCGTGGCTACTGACCCCAGTAAGGAATCCCCGGACCAGGGCAGAGGAACGGTACAATGAGGCCCATGGGCGTACTAGGAGGGTGATCGAACGCACCTTTGGCCTCCTAAAGGCCAGGTTTAGGTGCCTGCATATGACAGGTGGATCCCTAATGTACTCACCTAAGAAGGTGTGTCACATCATCGTGGCCTGCTGCATGCTTCACAACCTGGCTTTGCGCCGCCAGGTGCCTTTCCTGCAGGAGGATGGTCGAGACGGTGGTGTAGTGGCAGCTGTGGAACCTGTGGAGAGTGACGAGGAGGAAGACGACGGGGCTGAAACAGACAACAGGGACAGAATCATTGAACAGTACTTCCAATAGGACACAGGTAACAATTCAAACATAATTTAGTAAATGTGAACTACTCTCCTGCATCTCTGCTGCCTGTCTATTTGCCCCAGTGTATGATGACTGAGTTGTGGCTTTTCCCTCCCTATTTCAGATCTGGGGTCCCCACTACGAGTCCTGTGCTTCGTTTCCCCATGGACTACAGCTTTGTGGCAGCTGTTTGTTGACTTCACTATGTACAAGGACATATTTGCACTGTCATGTCAATTACAATATTTTGAAATCACAGCCAGACTCCAGATAGTTTTGTGCAAAATGGGTGTTTATTTCAGTGCTCAAAATGGGATGGGTGGTTTCAAGTGGGTGGGGGCTATGGTGAAGGAATGTCCAGAGTAACAGTCACACAGGTGCATTGTCCAGAGGCCTGTGGAGAGATGGAGCATGGGCAGTTCAAGGATGGACAGGGTGACAATGTGGGACAGTGGGCTGACATCAGGTGGTATCCTTTGCTGGCGGGGGTCTTGACATCCTACTCTGTCTTCTTGCGAGATCTCAGGGCCCTCTTGCGGGGTGGTTCTTCTCCTGCAGGAGGTGGGGGTCTGGTGGGCTGCTGTTGTGCGGGGGCCTCCTGTCCACTAGCGCCGGCGGAGGTGGTTGGCTGTTCTTGGTCCAGGCTAGTGGCAGGGGCCCTTTGTTGTTGTTGAGTGTCCGTCCTGGTGTTGATGAGGTCCTGCAGCAGCCCTACCATGGTAACTAGGGTGGAGGTGAGGGCTCTGATGTCCTCCCTGTACCCCCGATAGTGTTCCTCCTGCAGTACCTGGATCTCCTGGAACCGGGCCAGTACCGTCGCCATCGTCTCCTGGGAGCGGTTGTATGCTCCCATGATGGTGGTGAGGGTCTCGTGGATAGTGGGTTCCCTGGGCCCGTCCCCCCCCTGTCGCACAGCTGCCCTCCGAGTTGCCCTGTTTCCCTGGGCCTCTGCCCCCTGGCCGGTGTGCCCACTACCACTGCCCCCAGGTCCCTGTTGTTGTTGGGGTGGTGGGTTATCCTGGGTGCCCTGTAGTGGTAGACACACCGCAGATTGACGTGCCCTGGAGACAGAGGCATGGGCCCGCTGGGTGGGAGCTGTGCTGGTGTTCCCAGAGGGGTTTGGGTCTGTAGTGGCCTGTGCCTGTGTGAGGGGAACCGACTGTCCAGAGGTCCCCGATGGTCCGGGCTGGTCATCAGTGTCCAGGTCGACAGAGCTGCTGTCATCGCTGACGGCCTCTTGGGTGGGTGGTGTGGAGAATTCTGGGCCCTCCGTGGCGGTGTGTTGACGGTCGGGTCCTGCAGGGGTATAGAGGTATGGTTATAGTTTCAATGTGTGGCATATGGGTGTATCTGTGGGTTCCCGTGTCCCCAAGTGCTGGCATTCGTGTGTGGGGGCTTGGTGAGGGTGGCTTGTGGGGGGGATGTGTATATGCATTGGGCATGCTTTGGTGATGGGTGTCCATGCTTAGTGGACGCATGCAGGCCTAGGTTTTGGGATGTGTGGGTTGTGATGGTGAGACATTGGCAGGGAATAGGTGTGCTGGGGGTGGGGGTGAGGATGGTGGTGGGGGTGAGGATGGTGGTGGGGGTGAGGGTGGGGGTGAGGATGGGGGTGGGGGTGAGGGTGGGGTTCGAGGATGGGGGTGAGGGTTGGGGTATGATTTGGCATGCAGGTGGGGGGGAAGCAGTAGTGAAGCTTCAACTTACCAGTATCCATTCCTCCGCCGACTCCTGCGAGGCCGTCAGGATGCAGGATGTTCAAGACTTCCTCCTCCCATGTTGTAAATTGTGGGGGTTGAGGTGGGGGTCCTCCGCCAGTCTTCTGCACGGCGATGTTGTGCCTGGATACCATGGAATGCACCTTCCCCCGTAGGTCGTTCCATCGCTTCCTGATGTCTTCCCGATTTCTGGGGTGCTGTCCCACAGCGTTGACCCTGTCGACAATCCTCTGCCATAGCTCCGTCCTCCGGGCAATGCTGGTGTATTGGACCTGTGTGCCGAATAGCTGGGGCTCTACCCGAACGATTTCCTCCACCATGACCCTGAGTTCTTCGTCTGAGAAGCGGGGGTGTCTTTGGGGTGCCATGGAGTGGTGTGTATGATGTGTGGGGTGGAGTATGTGTAGTTAAGTGTGTTGAGTGTGGTGGTGTGTGTTGTTTTGTGTGTGGATATTGTGTGGGTGATGGTGTTGTGTGCCTCTGTGTGGTAGGATTGTCTAATCTGTGCTGTCTCTCTGGCCTTCGTGACTAATTTATGGTCGTAGGGGTTTGTGGGTGATGTGGGTGTGTTTTTTATATTGTATTGTGTGTGTGGGTGTGGTGTGTGTATGTGTATCAGGTGTGTGGAATTCAAATCGGCCAATGTGGCTGAGTTTTGTTCGTTTGTGTGTATTCTGACCGCGGCGGTGTGTACCGCCAATGGAAAACCGCGTTTGAAAGACCGCCGCGTGGATTCGTGGGTCGTAATGGCATGGGCGTATTTCTGTTGGCGTGACGGTGGAGGTTTGGTCGCCTCCACTTTTCCGCCGACCGCTGGTCTGGCGGTCTGTTGTGGCTGTCGGATTTTCGGAGGTTTGGCTGCTGCGGGTCAGAATGACCGTGGCGGGTTACCGCGACCGCGGCGGAATTATGGAGGATTTCTGACCCGCGGTAGGCGCCTTTTACCGCCGAGGTCAGAATGACCACCTTATTTCTTTGCCTGGAATATAGTCCTCTGAAAACCGATCTACAAAGTGATCAAGAACAGGCCTAATCTTAAAAAGATGGTCACAATCAGGGTGATCTTGTGGCAAGGCTAAAGAATTGTCAGCAAAATGCAGCATTCGAAGAAGAGGCAAATACCGATTACGCGTCATGGTTGCGGGAAATATAGCCGTTGTCATCAAGGGACTAGTAGACCAAAAAGAAGCCAGTGATGGCTTTCTTATCAACCCCATCAAAAAAGTCAAACCTAAGAACTTTTTCATCTCTTGCAGATTTGTGGGAATCCACTGAGTAGCTCTAGACTGAGGCCTAAGTCTGGCAGTGTTGTTCCTCAAATAGTGCTCTGCATACAAATTAGTCTGCTCAACAATCTCTTCCAAAAATACATTGTCCATGAAGAACTCAAGGAAATTGACAGGCAAAAACTTTTCTGTATCTACTCTACACCCTGGGAGACCAGTAAAGGCAGGCAACTGTGGGTGCTCTGTGTTTGGGGCAACCCAGAGTTCAGGTCTTCCAATGGGAAGCCTTTCAGATGCTGGCTGCTGCACCATTGGCACATCAGTGTCCTCCTCTAAAATAGGCCCTTCATCTGCACTAAGAGTGGCTTCCTCATCAGAAGACTACTCTCCGGCAGACAACTCACTGCCAGAATCTCTCTCTTCCTTGTCTGCCTCAGATGCAGAGTCAGTCTCATAATCATGATCAGAAGACGACTCAAATAGCATACTAACAACCTGCTGAGAGGTCACCCTGCGACTATACATGATTCTTTCTAAGAAACGTAACTTGACAAATGCACCAACAACAACCAGCACTGTCTGAAATAAGTAATAAACAAAGTGTGGCTTTATCACAAAGAGTTATGGGGGTCATTCTGACCCTGGCGGTAAATACCGCCAGGGCCGGGGTCGGCGGTAGAACCGCCAACAGGCTGGCGGTGCTCCGCCGGGCATTCTGACCGCGGCGGTACAGCCGCGGCCAGAAGCGGAAAGCCGGCGGTGTATCGCCGACTTTCCGCCGCCCATGGGAATCCGCCATGGCGGCGCAGCTTGCTGCGCCGCCATGGGGATTCTGGCACCCCATACCGCCATCCAGTTCCTGGCGGTTCACCCGCCAGGAACAGGATGGCGGTATGGGGTGTCGTGGGGCCCCTGGGGGCCCCTGCAGTGCCCATGCCAATGGCATGGGCACTGCAGGGCCCCCGTAAGAGGGCCCCACAAAGAATTTCAGTGTCTGCTTTGCAGACACTGAAATTCGCGACGGGTGTAACTGCACCCGTCGCACCTTCCCACTCCGCCGGCTCCATTCTGAGCCGGCTTCCTCGTGGGAAGGGTGTTTCCCGCTGGGCTGGCGGGCGGCCTTTTGGCGGTCGCCCGCCAGCCCAGTGGAAACCCAGAATGACCGCCGCGGTCTTTTGACCGCGGTACGGTCTTCTGGCGGTTCCCGCTTGGCGGGCGGCTCCCGCCGCCTGCCAAGCTTAGAATCAGGGCCTATGTATTCAAAAACTATACCACTCACTTGCTTGAAAAAGCTACACTCACCAGTAACTACTCTGCACAGAAACAGCAATCACCAATGATATTCCACTAAAAAGAAAAAAGAAAAGCAAATTAGACAAATATCATTGTGCATAAATTTAAGGACAATTTCACACACAATCCTGCATTTAGTACACCACTAAAAAACTTGTCATTCATGCATGGCAACAATACTCCTTTGGAGTAAATTTATTGTCTTACCTAAAATGTGCAACTACGCAAACCACAAGTCAACCACTGCCAAAAATGCAACTAGCCACAACAAAGGAAGCAAAAGCTTTGAGCTGGAAGAAAAAGGAGACAAAGGGCCTGATTACAACTTTGGAGGACGGTGTTAATCCGTCCCAAATGTGACAGAAATACCACCTACCGTATTACGAGTCCATTATATCCTATGGAACTCGTAATACGGTAGGTGGTATATACGTCACATTTGGACAGGATTAACACCGTCCTCCAAAGTTGTAATCAGGCCCATAAACTGTTATAATCGCAAATACAGATACTACACCCCCCCACCAAACATGTAGAAATTTTCCCTGGTGTCTAGTGGTCTTTGCCCCCCTTGGGGGCAGATGGGCCTTAAAAACTAGGCCAAATTGGCCACCAGTACTGTGCTGAATCCCTTGCCCAAGGGGCCACCCCCCACACAAAGCACACACACACAAGATCCCTGGTGCAAAGTGTATTATGCCCCCGGGGCAGATGGGCCTAACAAAAAATAGGCTGATGGGGGCAGATCTGCCCAACAATGCATTGCCCCCTTTGGTGGGGTGACCCTTGACAAAGGGGGCATCCCCCAACACAAAAATACAAAGGAAACAAAACAAAAGTCCCTGGAGTCTTTTTGGCTTCTGCCCCTATTGGGGGCAGATGGGCTTAAAAAAATAGGCTGATCGTATCCCAAGGGGGGCATAAATGGCAGCTAATATATTGCCACTTTTGGGCGGGGACCCTTGTCCAAGGAGTCACCCCCCACACAAAGCACACACACACACTAGATCCCTGGCACTGAGTGGATTCTGCCCCACTTGGGGCAGATGAGCATAAAAAATAGGCAGATCTGCCCGGAGGGGGACAGAACTGCCCAAGAGTGTTTTGCCCCCTGTCGGGAGGGGCGACCCTTGCCCAAGGGGCCGCCCCCCCACAAAAAAAACAAAGCGCAAAACATCCCTGGTGTCAATGTGGCTTTTTCCCCCGGGGGCAGATTGGCTTAAAAATAATCTGCCGATCTGACCACAAAGGGAACAGAAATGGCGAAAAACATTTTGCCCCCTCAGGGAGGCAACCTTTGCCCAAGGGGCCACTCCCCAACACATAAAACATAAAAAATACAAACATAAACAAAATCCCTGGTGCCTAGTGGGCATTCCTGCTGCCCAATCGCATTGCGATCGTGCAGCAGGAATGCTGAAAGAGACATTGAGGGAACCCTTTCCTTTACCCCGATGCCTCATTTTTAGTAATCCCACCATCCGGAAGAGAAACTCACCTCTTCCTCCCTCGACGTGCTGGAAGCAAATGGCTTCCAGAGCATCGGGACGGCCTCTAATGATGTCAGCACGTGATGTCATTAGATGGGGTGGAGGCGTGGGGATGTGGGTGTAAGGGGACACAATGGCCCTTCAGCCCTGCCCTGAGGGGGTATGAGGGAGCCCCTCGGGGGGAGTGCTAGCGCTTCCCCCAAAGGCCGTATGCAGGACGTAACGGTTACGTCCTGGGCACCTGAGCGATGCTGCCCAGGATGTATCCGTTACGTCCCAGGCACCCAACGGGTTAAATTGACAATACTAAGGTCACGTAAATGATGCACAAAACCAAATGTTAGCAATATAGAAACAACACAAGCTGTCCAAAACACCTGAAGAATCTCAGCCTAATAACAAAAGAATTATTTGGTAAAAAGCAGCAAACTTCATTTAGTTGTGCAATTGAATCAATCACAACCAATTAATAAACATTTAAATTTATGATTGGATCAGAAATCCTAACTACCATATTTTAATTTGAAAAGCATGTGTGGGCTGGGCTTTGACACATGCAAAAATTAAAATAAGACAAAAATGTATTTGGAAAATATCTAAACATGGCGGTAAGAAAAATGCGGTTGGATTTCTAAAGGGAAAAACCTGCAAAGGAAAAACAAATGCACATTGGTTATACCTCTCCTAAATGAGACAGAAGCTTGCAGAGCCTTCATCAGTGGAACACAGGAATACCAGGTCTTCAGAGATCAGCATCAGGAACATGGAAAACAGTTCAGTAATGTTGGGCCTAATGTAACTGAACTGTTAAAATCATACGTAGCTCAACATAAGAGCTGCAAAGAACTGCCACTGGCAAGAGCTGAACAGCATCTGACTGAACAGAAAGCTAACCTGCAACTGACTCTGAACGGAACTAAAGGGAATCTGACTTTCATCACCTAAAACTAAAGTCCCAAAAGGTACTAGCTAGGCTTCTATTGGACAAGACTATGAGCTGGGTTAGTGCGCAGCCAATAAACTTTCACCTGGGCTTCAGTTGCAGTTGTATCTTTCTTTCATCTTCTTACACTCCTCTCCTCTCTGGATGGCAGTTTCCGTGTAATAATTACATTTTTTAAAACAGCAGCAGAGACACAACATGTATGTTAGAAATTGGGTCTTTGGTTGGAAGTCAGGTTACCCCCTGTCCAAGCAAGGACCCTCACTCTAGTCAGGGTAAGTCACACACAATCCAAATTATCCTGTGCCCACCCTCTGGTAGCTTGGCACTGGGCAGTCAGGCTTAACGTAGAAGGCAATGTGTAAAGTATTTGTGCAATACATCATGCAATCACACAGTATAACACCACAAAAGTGCACCACTCAATGTTTAGAAAAATTTAGAATATTTATCTGGTTAAATGCAGGTCAAAATGATCAAGATTTGATAAGTACACGCTGAGATATCACTTTAGAAAATGATAAAAAAGAGTCTTTAAGTCTTAAAAGCGACAAGTGTCTCTTGCAAGCACAAAGTACCTGATTTGCATCTAAATGATCTGCAAGGGGCCGCAGAGGAGGAGATGCGTGAAAAACGGGGAGGTGTGCGTTGGTTTCTCCGGGTGCACACAGACGATGCATCAATATTTTTCACGCAGCCAGGGCCTTGCGTCAATTTCCAATGCGCGGACTTGGATCCTCTTTAGGTTATTTGGATGCACTGAGGATGATGCAGAGAAATCCTGGGCGTGCAGGACGAAGTCACAGGAGCTGCATCGATCCAGTAAGTGATGCAGGGAAATTTCTGTCACACGGTAGGAGCAGCATCGATTCTTCTCACAGGAAGTCAGCCTGTGTCGTTCCTGCTCGGCTATGCATCGATCAAGTGGGCTGTGCATCAAAGTTCCGGTTGCAATGCTGGCACTGCATCAATCTCCTCTTGGGGAGCCGGGCTGAGTCGTTACAGTTCAGCGTGCAGTGAATTTCTCATTGCGATGCAGGCTGTGTGTCGTTTCTGGCAGGCTGTGCCGCACAAGGAGTTATTTGCAGGATGAAGTCTTTTTGGTCCTGAGACTTCAAGGGACAGGAGGCAAGCTCTATCCAAGCCCTTGGAGTGCACTTCTCAGCAGAGCCAGAGGGCAGCAAGGCAGCAGAGCAACAGCAAGGCAGCAGTCCTTTTCAGCAAAGCAATCATGTGAGTCCTTTGGGCAGCCAGGCAGCTTCTCTTGGCAGGTTGCAGGTTCTGGCGCAGAGTTTCTTTCCCAGGAAGTGTCTGAGTTGGTAGGGTCAGGGACCATGCTTAAATACCCAAATGTGCCTTTGAAGTGGGGAGAATTCAAAGAGTGGCTTAGAAGTCCACAAGGTCCATTTTCAGTTCCATCCTTTCTGGCAGGGTCCTAGAGGGTTTGGTAGTCCAATAGGTGAGAGCAGGCCACTGTCCTTTGACATGTATGTGTCAGGCCCTCCACCCTCCCAGCCCAGGAAGTGTGTGACTGAGCATCCTGTGTTTGAGGTTTTCTGAGTGAAATGCACAAGGGAGCTGTCAACTAACCCAGCCAGACATGGATTGTAAGGCACAGAAGGATTTCAGTGCAGAGAAATGCTCACTTTCTAAAAGTGGCATTTCTTAAACAGTACTATTAAATCCAGCTTCATCAGTCAGCAGGATTTTGTATTACCATTCTGGCCATACTATATATGACCTTGTTACTCCTTTCAAATCAGAATCTACCACTCAAACAGTAAATGAGGGAAGCCCTAATATTAGCCTTTGAAAGGAGCAGGCCTCACAGCAGTGTAAAACGAATTTAGGGGTTTTACATCACCAGGACATATAAACTACACAGGTACATGCCCTGCCTCTTTCCTACATAGCACCCTGACCTGTGGGTTACTTAGGGCCTACCTTAGGGGTGACTTATGTGTAGAAAAAAAGGGGTTTAAAGCTTGTCAAGTACTTTTAAATGGCAAGTCGAAGTGGCAGTGAAACTGCACACACGGGCATGCAATGGCAGGCCTGGGGCATGGTTAAAGGGCTACTTATGTGGGTGGCACAGTCAGTGCTGCAGAACCACTAGTAGCATTTTATCTATAGGCCCTTGGCACGTGTAGTACAGTTTAGTGGGGACTTACAAGTAGATTAAATAAGCCAATTGGGTGTGAACCAATGTCACCATGTTTTAAGGGAGACAGCATATGCACTTTAGCACTGGTTATCTGTGGTAAAGTGCGCAGAGTCCTAAAACCAGCAAAAACAGTGTCCAAAAAGTGGAGGGAAGCAGGCAAAAAGCTAGGGGTGACCACCCTAAAGCTGTCAGGTCTAACAATTTAGCTAATGTTACTTCCTTTCAAAAACTAAGGCTTATTGTCAACTTGCAACATTTATCACAAGGAATTACAGTACAAGAAGGATAGATAAAGGAGTAGCTTTCCACTGTGAGCTTTAATAAATGTTTTCAAAGCATTTCAGTAAAACCAGCATGACATTTTACCACTGTGCTTCTGGAAAAATACTAAAATGTGGGCCTTTTTACTAATGCTAATACATGAAAAATAACTCATTTCTAGTAATTTCAAACCATTAGTTTTGTAGTACATTAATATTATTCCTTCTTTGTTAGTACGTGTAATTATAAATAATCAAAAAACATTTTCACAGTCACCTTTTATTCCACATTGAACTTGAGGTGGCTGACACAATGTCAGCCACCTTTTTGAACATGCATGTTTTATTTTCTAACACACATTTCTCTATTTAGGCCTTTTAATACATGTTAATCATTTTGTTTTGGTTACACATTTTTATTAATAATGTTTACTTTCTAACACCACGATTTTGGACTCTGTGGTTTGGGCACAAAGCTGTACATGTACATTGCATGGCCAGGTTTCTCTTAACACCTTAGCTGCTGAGCCTTTTACCCGCCATTGCTGAGCCCTTTTTTGGTTATTTGGGGTAGTTTGCGCTTAGGCATTCATACCGTTTTGTCCACACAAGCTATCCTAGCCAAATTTGCGTCCTTTTTATCGAACATGCTAGGGACTCTAAAGAAACCCAGAGTTTGTGGGTTCCCCTGGAGGTGACCAAAAAATTAGCCAAAATACAGCAAAAAAAAATTTTTTTCAGAAAAATGGGAAAAAGGACTGCAGAAGAAAGCATGTGTTTTTTTCCCTGAAAATGGCATTAACAAAGGGTTTGCGGTGCTAAAATCATCATCTTCCCAGCTTTCAGAAACAGGCAGACTTGAATCAGAAAACCACATTTTTCACAATTTTGGCATTTTACTGGGACATACCCCATTTTTACTATTTTTTATGCTTTTAGCCTCCTTCCAGTTAGTGCAGAAATGGGTATAAAACCAATTATGGATCCCAGACAGCTAAACATTTCTTAAAAGTAGACAAATTTCTGAATTCAGCAAGGGGTCATTTGTATGGATCCCTCAAGGTTTTCCTGTAGAAAGTAACAGCTAAAATAAAAAATAAAAAAATTGAGGTGAAAAAGAGCCATTTCTGTCCATGGTTTCTTTTATAAATTATTCCTGCTATGGCAGATTTTTTAAAGCAATATATCGTTACATCAGCTGGACTCTTCTGGTTGGGGGATATATAGGGCTTATAAGTTAATCAAAAACCCTAGGTACCGAGGGCCAATGACCTGCACCTTGGAATGGGTTTTTGTTGTATACCAGGTATACAGCAATTAATTTGGTGAAATATAAAGAGTTAAAAATAGGTACCAAGGAAACCTTTGTATTTCCAAAATGGGCACAAGATAAGGTGCTGAGAAGCAGTGGTTATTTGCACATCTCTGAATTCCGGGGTCCCCATACTAGCATGTAAATTACAGGGCATTTCTCAAATAGACTTCTTTTTTACACACTGCCTCACATTTGGAAGGAAAAAATGTAGAGAAGGACAAGGGGCAATAACACTTGTTCTGTTATTCTGTATTCCCCCAAGTCTCAAGATAAAAATGGTACCTCACTTGTGTGGGTAGGCCTATGCAACATGGACACATCACATTTTTACATTGAAATCTGACGTGTTTTTTGGAAAGTGCCTAGCTGTGGATTTTGGCCTCTAGCTCAGCCGGCACCTAGGGAAACCTACCAAACCTGTGCATTTCTTAAAACTAGACACCTACGGGAATCCAGGATGGGGTGACTTGTGGGGCTGTCACCAGGTTCTGTTATCCAGAATCCCTTGCAAACCTCAAAATTTAGCAAAAACAACATTTTTCCCTCAGATTTCGGTGCTACAAAGTTCTGGAATCGGAGAGGAGCCACAAACTCCCTTCTACCTAGCTTTCCCCCAAGTCTCCCAATAAAAATGGTACCTCACTTGTGTGGGTAGGTGTAGTGCCCACAACAGGAAATGCCCCAAAATGCAACATGGACACATCAAATTGTTACATTGAAAACTGACGTGTTTTTTGGAAAGTGCCTAGCTGTGGATTTAGGTCTCTAGCTCAGCCGGTTCCTAGGAAAACTTACCAAAACACATCGTGGACACATCACATTTTCCCAAAGAAAACAGAGCTTTTTTTTTGCAAAGTGCCGAGCTGTGGATTTTGGCCTCTAGCTCAGCCTGCACCTAGGGAAACCTACCAAACCTGTACCATTTTGAAAACTAGACACCTAGGGGAATCCAAGATGGGGTAACTTATGGGGTTCTCACCAGGTCAGGTTCTGTTACCCAGAATCCTTTGCAAACCTCAAAATATGGCTAAAAAACACTTTTTCCTCACATTTCGATGACATAACGTTCTGGAATCTGAGAGGAACCACAAATTTCCTTCCACCTAGCGTTCCCCCAAGTCACCCGATACAAATAGTACCTCACTTGTGTGGGTAGGCTTAGTGCCTGCGACAGGAAATGCCCCAAAACACAAAGTGGACACATCACATTTTTCCAAAGAAAACAGAGCTGTTTTTTGCAAAGTGCCTAGCTGTGGATTTTGGCCTCTAGCTCAGCTGGTACCTAGGGAAACCTACCAAACCTGTACATTTCTTAAAACTAAACACCTAGGGGAATCCAATATGGGGTGACTTGTGGGGCTCTCACCAGGTTCCGTTACCCAGAATCCCTTGCAAATCTCAACATTTGACAAAAAATACACTTTTTCCTCACATTTCGGTGATGGAAAGTTTTGGAATCGGAGAGGAGCCACAAACGTCCTTCCACCCAGCATTCCCCCAAGTCTCCCAATAAAAATGGTACGTCAATTGTGTGGGTAGGTGCAGTGCCTGCGACAGGAAATGCCCCAAAACGCAACATGGACACATCAAATTTTTACACTGAAAACAGATGTGTTTTTTGGAAAGTGCCTAGCTGTTGATTTAGGTCTCTAGCTCAGCCGTTACCTAGGAAAACCTACCAAAACACAACATGGACACATCACATTTTCCCAAAGAAAACTGACCTGTTTTTTGCAAAGTGCTTAGCTGTGGATTTTGGCCTCTAGCTCCTAGTGAAACATAGCAAACCTAAATAGTTTTAGATACTAGACACCTAGGGGAAATGAGAATGGGGTGACTTGTGGCGCTCTCACCAGGTTCTGTTACCCAGAATCCTTTGCAAACTGAAACATTTGACAAAAAAGATATCCTTTCCTCACATTTCGGTGATGAAACATTGTGGAATCTGAGAGGAGCCACAAACTTCCTTCCTCCCAGCAGTCCCCCAAGTGTCCTGATAAAAATGGTACCTTTCTTGTGTGGGTAGGCCTAGTGCCCGTGTCAGGAATGGATCATACAACCCTCAATGTTAGTCCTTACTTGAGGGCAACTGATGACCCTGGGGTGATCCACTCCTGACGCAGGCACTAGGAGTGGATTAAGTGGCCCGTTTCCAGAGGGGGGCAGACCCCTCCCAGTCAAATCCCTGGTGTCTAGTGGGGTTTTCTGGCCCTCTATCGCAGATGCACTGCGATCGAGGGCCAGTAAACCATTTCAGGAAGCCCTTGTTTAAAAGGGGAGAATCTCCCCTTTCAAACAAGGCCTTCCTGAATGGTGGGGCGGCCGTTTTTCCACACTGGAGCAGGAATCGGTCTTACCTGCAGGAAGCGGTCTTACCTGCGCTTCCTTCTCCGGTGGGGAAAACAGATTGTGAGGTCAGTACGTGCAAAGGCACGGGGGTGGGGGAGACACAGAAGCTCTTCCGTGTCTCCCAAAGGGGTTTTAAATTTTAAAAAATCCTTCACCCCACAGGTCGCCCTTGTGTTGCCCACTAGTCGTGACCTGCACCAGGAAGGTAGTGTGGCCCACACCCGCAATCCAAAGGTTAAGGGACTCTAGGTTTCAGGAACACACATGTGCTGAAGTGTGTATTGTTATTTTGATGTGACACACATGCCCCCAACCCCCTGAAGAAGCAGATGCCTGCATCTGTATCTGCAAATGTCCATACATGGACAGTCTTGACTCTTTGTGTGCTCAACACTCACTTAATTGTGGTCCAAGCACAATGGTTCAGTCTTTAGGCTGACTGTGACTTCTAGAGACTGTATGCAGCGAGTGGCATTCATAGATAGCGGATGTTTGTGTAAGTTCTTTGCTGAGTGGGTTACCTGTCACTTGCCACTTTGTGTGATATGTTCCATTGTGTTCCTGGTCAATGTCATGTGGCTAGCTCATGTCCCACAAAAGTTACAGTTGGCCTGCCTGGTCAATGCAGGGCCTGAGCTGAGGGGTATGTAGGAGACCCTATTGGGGAGTGTTTGTAGTCATGTCCCTGGTTCCAATGGCATGTGCCACAGGTGGACAAGAAGGTCAAGATAGGATGTCATTAGCTTAGTGCACCGACATGTATGTGATCAGCCATTTTGTATGGGACTTGTGGACATAATGGGGGTCATTACAACACCGCCAACAGGCAGGTGGTGCTTTCAGGGGAGTTACGACTGCGGCAGAAGCGCCCCGGTCGCACCGCCGGTTTCCCCCAACATTGGTCCCGCTGGTTTAAATCCCCCAGGGCAGCGCTGCCTGCAACGCTGCCCAGGGGATTTCCAGTCCCCCTCCCACTAGCCTTTTCATGGCGATATGAACCTCCATGAAAAAGCTGTTGGAAAGGGGAATCGTGGGGCCCCCTGCCACGGCCCCATGGAGCTTTTCACTGTCTGCTATGCACACAGTGAAAAGAGTGACGGGTGCAACAGCACCTGTCGCACAGCCCCAACACCGCCGGCTCCCATGTTGCGGCTGGGATCCCCGCTGGGCCGGCGGGCGGAAACCAGGTCTTGTCATTTGCATCCATGAAGTTCAACACCCATCAGAAGAAGGGGATTTGGAGAGCTATCGCCAAGAAGGTGTGGACCCTCTGGGTCTACAGCTGGTAGAACGCCCACTGTCGGAAGAGGTGGGAGGACCTGAGATGCTGGGCCTGGAGGACCACAGAGACCCAGCTGGAGCTGTCCTCCGAACAAGAAAGGGATGCTCATCGAACAATGACCCACCCTATTGGACAGCATTTTGGCGGTGGCCAACCCAAAGTTGGATGGGCGTTTGAGGGCACAACATCCACAAGGGGGTGAGTACAATGCAAACTCAAGCCTGACCCTTTGATAGGTGACTGAGTTAGGGATAGACTGCTCCTCCTGACAATATGGGATATGTCATGTGTCACAGATCATCTGGGATCAAATTGGTTTAGACGGGCCATGTGTTTCCAACTGGTGTGCTCCACCTTTTGGGCCTGGGACTAAACTATTCGGCACCCTCAGTCAAATTGCACAGCAGAGAGCACATATGACTGTGTTTAGTGTGCAAATCTTCTGCTTTACCTACTCTGGTGGGTATTAGTTTCCACCAACAGATCACTTCTCCCAAATGTCACAGTCCAAAGGTAGGTACGGTGTGGCTCACTGTCCACTGCTATGTGTCTGGGGATATGTGTCGGTTGACACTTGCAAACCATGTGCAAGTTTTCTCCATTGCATGTTGGGTGCAGGTGCCTCACAGCAGTCTGTGATGCATGGGTGTCCATCATACATGTGACAAGACTTACATGGCAAAATCTGGGCAGCTGTAACATACTACTTTCCCTTGATAAGTGAAGAATGTGCATTTTCATGGGTGATGTGTCATCAGTGTAGCCAACATTCCAGTTGCCTATGTGTCTGCATGTGCTCTATTCCCACTAGGATACATGACTTTGCATTAGATGTAGGCATGTGCTATCCATGCAGATGGGATGAGGTCTGGAATCTCTAACATATATGTCCATGGGGTCCTGTTGTCATAACTGTATCTCCGCAACGGTTGGCCATTTACTGTGATGCCCCAGAAAGGACTGTCATCATCACATGTTGTCAGACAAATACATTCATGCCTCATAGTATGTCATTAGTCATGTGTAAATGCCTCGTAGTATGTCATTAGTCACGTGTAAATGCAGTAGCCATGATGGACATGACAGGTAGGGCCAGGGTGTGGATCCACTTCATGATCATTTGTAGCCTTGATGTGGAATGCTGATTGTAGGTGTACAGGACAGGGACTATAACTCACTCCCTTCCCATGCACAGTTCTCTTATGAATAATTTGATTGCAAATGTTGCAGTGGTAATGTCAAAGATGCCATACACAATCTCATTTATGATATAATTTGTGGAGTAATTAGCTGTGTGTGGTGAAGGCGTGAGTTATAGTGGCCTTCGGGCACGAGTTTTAGTCACTTAAAAGAACTCTAACTATAACTGCTGAATTTCCATGGTTTTGTACGAGTAAATTCAGAACCTACTTCCCTGTAACATTTGTGTTTTTAGTACATTTCTATGGTTTTTTAATGTGAAGTTATTTTAATTATTATATGTTATTCCAGCCCCCGCTGCACACAGCTTTTGACAGAGCACGGCGGGGACTGGTCGCAAGGCCTTGCCTGCAGCCAGGCCTTGCAGCCAAGCCCTTGCAGCCACCCAACCCCATGGCGTGCATGGCCTTTGACAGTGCGCATGGCAGGGTGGCCACAGGGCCTGGCTCTCTCAATGGGTGTGTGAGTGGCTGAGTGGGTCTAAAAGCGGGTGCATGAGTGTCTGAGTGGGTGTATGAGTCTGTGAGTGCAGGCATGAGTGAATTAATTAGTGTATGAATGAGTCTGTTTTTTCTTTCAGATGTTTTCATATTTGTGAATATTTTGTGAGTAATTCACAAAAATTTCCCATTTTCCACAAATATCCTGCATGGTGAAGCAAAATTATTTAAAAACCATAATTTGCCCCTAAAAAGCACCCATATCAAACTGTCACCCTGACCCCTTATGCCACTTTCAATTAGGATTTTCAACCCTGGGGACCGTGTACCATGGAAACAAATGGTGACCATAACTTTCTAGTCAGGTTGCGGTCATTGCTTCTTTTCACTCATGCATTTGCGAAAGTTCACACATTTCTGTTTGCCTAATAATTGCAAAGTTGCAGCGGCCAGAGGTGCACAAATTTGGATTTCCCTAAATTTCTCAAAAACTAACAAACAGTTTTACACTAAATAAGCAAAAGCACAACCGCCATACAGAAAGCTAACTTTCTGCTAAATTTGGTGTAATTCCGTCCAGCGGTTCGGGCTCTAGTTGTGTCTAAAGGTCCTTTGGGAATTAACATGGGAAATGCAACTTTTTTGACACCCCTGTTTTCTCAGCCCTGCTTCACAGACCAACCCAAAACTTACTTACGTAACAAGAATTATGGTTGCACTTTTTTCAGAAAAATTTGTGAAGATTCGTCAAACGGCACCAAAGATATAGGCAATTCAAAAAACACTTTTTCAATGGAAGAATGGTCCTAACTATAACTACGTAGTAGCAACCACCACTAGGTGATATATATATATAGCTCACTCAGTCAAAGGAGTTCACATGTTTTTAGTCACCATCCATGATGCATATGAGCAATGTGATGTGAGCAAGGCCACTTGGATGATGAATAAACAGTAACTGCTTTGCCTGCGTGAGCGCCATCATTTACTCTATTGTCAATTTCGATATATTATTGGTGGGTTCAACCTGTTTTGTTTTGTTTTGCGCTCCACCCCTCTTGGGTGTTTTATATATATATATATATATATATATATATATATATATATATATATATATATACATTTAAAAATAATTCACTTTAAGTAGCTAGGGTTACTATAACTCGCGCTCCCACCATACACAGCATTTTCAGCAAAAATGTTACTGCAAATTTTCCATTGATATTAAAAGGCAATGTTATCAATTACTTTGTGAGTGCCGTAAGTTGCGGGGTAATTAGCAGTGCATGGTGAGGGCATGAGTTGTAGTTATCTTATGACAAAAGTTATAGATAACTCTAACTATCACAGGTGAATTTCTATGGTTTTGTACGTTTAAAATGTGAGCTTCACTATAATATTCTTGTAATCTTGGGTTTTTTAAAATATATATAGGGTGAGGTAAGGGCTATAAACTAGCAGTATGAGGAGTGGGAGAGGTCTACTGAAGTTTAGTAGCCCATTCGAGGTGCAATTGGTGAATAACAAGAGGTCAGGTATTATTCTCCCCCTCGCTTTTAGTGTTCCCCATTTTCTTTCATCCTCAGTACCTCCCTCTCACTCCTTCCTGTTTTGAGCACAAAGGATATGAATTAACGATTGATGTGGGAAAGGCAAGACCATTGTTTGTGCGAGAATAGCAAGGAATTGAGATACCCGGGATGCAGTTGAGGACTTTAGGTATAAGATTTTATTGAATATTTGATGATCGAATTATGATTATGTTACAACCAATATTGAAGAAATAAGTGCACTACAGAGATCTAGGATAATTCTGATATGTATATGAAGATTGTCCAACATGATTGTGGTGCTCACAGTGAGAGAATAGGACATCCATAAATGCTTGCTTTATAGGTCAAATTAAATCAAAAATCAAATTGGGCGAATGTGAATGAAATGAAAGTCACAACAGTGGGTTGGAATAAGGAGATAAAGAGAGATGTATGTTCTGTGACATGTGCACTTTAGCATTAGAACTATGGGCCCATTACCAGTTTGGCAGTCCATGGACCTCCAAACTTGTGGAGGCGGTCAGACTATTGCACTCCTGGCGGTCTTACCTGCCAGATTATGATACTGGCGGTCGGACCGCTAGGAGATGGTAACCTCCGCTGGAATCAAGGATCCCGATGGGTTGGTAGTGAAAGTCGTAGTCAGCCAGGGCGGTGTCCATGGCAGCACCACCGTGCTGATCACGACTTCACTTTCAACCAGCCTTTTTATGGCAATTGCAAAGCCATGGAAAAGCTGGTGGAAAGACAGTGCTGGGGGAGCCCCCTTGCCAGCACCATTGGAATGCACACTGTCTGCTATGCAGATAGTGTGCAATCCGAGGGTGATTGTGTGCGACGGCATTGATCTCAGCCCCGTGGAAACATAGTAATATGAAGGAAGGGATGCTGCCACCTTGAAGACAGCCTCACCCCCACAATATTGACGGTCTCGTCTGCAATGTCGTTGAGATCGTAATTAGGCCCTAAGTGTCCATCATTTATTTTCATGTATGATTATCATAAAATTAGAAAGTTAATTTGGTACACTGACATTGAAAAGGCAGAGGCCCTCATTCCGACCCTGGCGGTTTCAAACGGCCAGGGTGGAGGGCAGAGGAAGCACCACCAACAGGCTGGCGGTGCTTCCCGGGCCATTCTGACCGCGGCGGTAAAGCCGCGGTCAGAAAAGGGGAACCAGCGGTTTCCCGCCGGTTTTCCCCTGGCCCAGGGAATCCTCCAGGAAGAGGCTGGCGGGAACGGGTGTCGTGGGGCATGGGCAGTGCAGGGGCCCCCTAACAGGGCCCCACAAAGATTTTCAGTGTCTGCTTTGCCACTGCACCCGTCGCACCCCTGCAAATCCGCCGGCTCCATTCTTTGCAGGGGCTTTCCCGCTGGGCCGGCGGGCGATCTTTTAGAGATCGCCCGCCGGCCCAGCGGGAAAGTAGTAATGACCCCCGCGGTCATTTGACCGCAGTGCGGTCTTTTGGAGGTTTCCGCCCGGCGGGCGGTGCCCGCCGCCCGCCGGGGTCGGAATGACCCCCAGAGTGCCAAAACACATCTGTTCCTCTTGCCAATAAAATTGGATGCCCTGTGACTGGCCGTCATTGGTGTATATATATATATATCCAAGAAAGAAGTGACTCAGATGATCTCACCAAAGAACAAAAATATATTTCTACTACAACGTTTCAGCTTAAGGGTGGACAGGAAAAGTTTTTTTGAGACACTGGGACAGGTAGCTGGAGGGGGTTTGGGAGTGGAGGAAGAGGTGGTGGTTGTAGGAGGTGTAACTTTTGTGGATTTGGGTGCAGGTGCATGGTCATGAGGTGGTGGTTGTAGGAGGTGTAACTTTTGTGGATTTGGGTGCAGGTGCATGGTCATGAGGTGGATGGCTGTTGGGTGGGTGTGTGCCTGCATTTGTGTATCTTCAGAGGGGGCGTCACAGACACACTGGGAGAGGACACAGGGGACGTGGAAATGGTAGTTGGGTGGTGAGTGAGTGCATGTGAGTGGGGTGTGGTGGTGGGTGTGCTGGTGAGGGACGGAGTGGCTGTAGTGGTAGTGCATGCAGGTGTGAGTGTAGACGAGACTGGGAGGGAGGAAGAAGACAAGGAGGAGGGGGACACAGTGGAGGCAGTGGATGTTGGTGTGTCTGTATGTGTGTGATGCTTGGGTGAGTGCCTGTGGGATGTGTGGTGCTTATGTTTGCCTGAGCTTCTCTTGTGTGTTGAGGTGTGTGCAGGCTGCTCTGATGGTGTGCTTGGGATAGGCAGAGGTATAGGGGATTGGGTCTGGGTGGAGGAAGTTGGAGGGGGGAGGCTAGAGACGGGGACAATGGCTGCCATCAGTGCTGAGGCCAGAGTCTGAACGGTTCGATGAAGGGCAGCCTGACCAGGATGAATGCCCTCCAGGAATGCATTTGTGTGTTGCAACTGCCTTTCTACACCCTGGATGGCATTCAAAATGGTAGACTGCCCAACAGTGAGGGACCTGAGGAGGTCAATGGCCTCCTCACTGAGGGCAGCAGAGGTGACAGGGGCAGGGGCTGAGGTGCCTGGGGCGAAGGTGATGCCCACCCTCCTGGGTGAGCGGGCACGGGGCGAAGGCTGAGGGGCTGCTGGGAGGGCGGTGCTCCCATCAGAGGATGAGTCCGTGTCGCTGGTTGCAGATCCTGTGACCGCCGTGGTGCTCCTCTCGCCCTCCATCCCACTGATGTATTCTGAGTCCGTAGTGTGGCCCTCCATGGCCATGTGGGATGCAGCTCCCTCGTGCTCCGGTGCCACTGTACCTCTGCCTGATGATGCTAATGCACACAAGAACAGGGAGACCACAAAAAGGGGGGGGACGACAGAAGAAAGACAGGTTGAGTACATTGCTAACTGCTACCGTTGGCGGACAATACAGTTACAGCAGCCCCCTGCACTACGTCGCGCTGTTGGGCTCTACAGATGCAATTCCTGGGAAATGGCCTACAAGGCTATGGACGATATCTGCACACATAGATGACACAGGGGCATGAATACCTGTACTTGGCCCTCTACCAAAGTGGGGTGGGGTGCCACATGGCCTGCCTTATGGAGGGGCCTTGCCTACGGAACTCGTCCTGGCCGAGGGAAACCCACAGCCCTCCTCCCCCACCCAGACAACTTCACTGCGCGCAAAGTACGCTGAATGATAGTGTACTCACCCCTTATGTCTGCTGTGATGCCCTCAAGTGCCCATCCAACTCAGGGTAGGCCACTGCCAGGATCCTGAACATCAGGGGGGTCATGGTTCGACGGGCACCCCTCCCACGTTGGAAGGCCATCCCCAGCTGAGCCTCCGCCGTCTTCTTGCTCCAGTGGCGAATGTCCTCCCATCTTTTACGGCAATGGGTGCACCGTCTGTGGTGGACCCCAGGGTCCAGACGTCCTTGGCGATGGCACGCCAAATATACTTCTTCTGGTTGGCGCTGACTTACATGACATGTAGAGGGGAAGAAGAGAAGTCATTACCAACTGCACCATCAAAGGGAGTGGCCCACATCCCTACCCTTGCAATGTGGCACATGCATTCACAGTCCTTCATGCACGCAGAACTCTGCCCCCTTCCTTCTTACAAACAGCCCTCTCCACACAGGCATAGCCCATACAACATGCTCCCTGTGTACTTACCTGTTGGTCTGGAGGACGGTCGAGTAGTGTACTGGGGGAGGACCCCGTCGACGAGCTTCTCCAACTTCTTTGCAGTGAAGGCAGGGGCCCTTTCCCCAGACGCACAAGCCATTGTCTCTTCCAGACCGAGGTCACAGCAGCACTTGCAGTGTAGGTCCTCTCCTGTCGAAGATCAGGTATCGAGTGATTCAACAGATAGAAAATGGCGGTCACGTCCGCGGCGGTCACGTCCGCAACGGTGCGTACCATCACCGCCGGCGTACATCGTCATTGGCTCCTGGGACCCATAGGGTCCAATGTTAACCAATGCTGCATTGCGCTGCGGTCTTCGTCTGCCTACCGCGACAGTGGATAACTCCAGTGCAGTTACCTCACATCCCATTGTCCCAGTTTAGAGGTCAGGCAGCCTCCATTTCAGGGGCCCACATTGCCTAATTACAAACTGGGTCACACATACCTAGGCCTTGTCTCACAACACAAATACAGGCCACATTTTGTGTATGAATGGTGCTCTGTATAGACTGTCTGTACATACCTCTGAGTTGCTTGACTCTGTGGTCGCTGTTGTCCTTCATAGGCACCGTCCGCTGGGACATTTGAGGAGATGGCGGCATCCTCCGGTGTACAGACCGCTGGTGGACCTGTCGACAATGGAGGAAAGAAATTTGATCATCACCCACAGGTTTGACCGTGCCACAATCCAGGATCTGTGTACCCAGTTGGAGCCTGACCTGATGTCAGCAATCCGCCACCCCACAGGAATCCCCCTCAAGTGCTCCATTTTAGTGCTCCATTTCCTTGCAAGTGGGTCATTTCAAACAACAGTGGCCATGGCATCAGGGATGTCCCAGCCTATATTTTCCAACGTGTTGTCCAGAGTGTTGTCTGCCCTTCTGAAACACATGCAGAGCTATATCGTTTTCCCTCAGGTGGAGGACTTGCCTACAGTGAAAGGTGACTTCTATGCCATGGGACATATCCCCAACATCATAGGTGCCATTGATGGGACCCAGGTAGCTTTGGTCCCCCCCCCCACAGGAGTGAACAGGTACCGGAAGAGTTATCATTCCATGAATGTACAAATGGTATGTTTGGCAGACCAGTACATCTCCCATGTGAATGCCATGTTCCCTGGCTCAGTGCTTGACGCCTTCTTCATGCGGAATAGCAGCTTCCCTTATGTGATGGGTCAACTCCAGAGGCACCGTGTGTGGCTATTAGGGGACTCTGGTTACCCCAACCTGTCATGGCTACTGACCCCACTGAGGAATCCCAGGACCAGGGCAGAGGAACGCTACAATGAGGCCCATGGGCGGACTAGGAGGGTGATCGAATGAACCTTCGGCCTCCTGAAGGCCAGGTTCAGGTGCCTCCATATGACAGGTGGTTCCCTATTCTACTCACCAAAGAAGGTGTGCCAGATCATCGTGGCCTGCTGTATGCATCACAACTTGGCTTTGCGATGAGAGGTGCCTTTTCTGCAGGAGGATGGTCCAGATGGTGGTGTTGTGGCAGCTGTGGAGCCTGTGGACAGTGATGAGGAGGAAGCAGAGGAAGAAGACATTGACAACAGGGACTCAGTCATCCAGCAATATTTCCAGTGACACACAGATGAGAAAACATTCCTGCCTACTACAAGTACTTTAACACTTCTACCGCTATCCTGATTGTCAATTTCAACCAGTGTATGGTCACTGAGTTGTCATTTCCCCTTACGGTTTCACAGGTGTGGTTTCCAACGTGTGTCATCTGCTTAGATTCCTCATGGACTTGAGATGTGTGACATTGGTATGTTGACATTACATTTGAAAAAGCATTTTGTCACTGTCATTGCTAATACACAATTTCGAAATCACAGACTGACTCCAGATAGTTTTGTGCTTCAAGGGTGTTTATTGAAGTGCTCAATATTGGAGGGAGTTGTAAAATGGTGAGGGGGGATGGTGTAGGAATGTCCATGGCAGAGTCCAGTCTATTAGTCTCACAGGTGCATTGCCCATATGGGCATAGGAAGTGGAGCTGGGGCAGTTCCAATATAGACAGGATTACAAAGTGGGACAGTGGTTTGACAATCAGGGTGCCCTCATTTCTTGGCGGGGGTCCTGGAATCATGCTCTGTCTTGTTCCTGGATCTCAGGGTCCACTTGCGGGGTGGTTCTCCGTCTGCAGTGGGTGGGGTGCTGGTGTGGTGGTCCTGTGGCGGTGCCTCCTGTCCACTAGCGCCGGCAGAGGTGTGGGCAGTTCATCGTCCATGCTAGTGTCAGGGGCCCCTTGTAGTGGCACAGTGTCCCTCCTGGTGTTACGTATTTCCTTCAGCACCCCTACGATGGTGCCCAGGGCGGAGCTGATGGTTCTGAGTTCCTCCCTGAAGCCCAAATACTGTTCCTCCTGCATGCGCTGGGTCTCCTGAAACTTGTCGAGGACCGTTGCCATCGTCTCCTGGGAGTGGTGGTAGGCTCCAATGATGGAGGAGAGGGCATCGTGGAGAGTGGGTTCCCTTGGCCTGTCCGTCCCCTGTCGCATGGCAGACCTCCCAGTTCCCCTGTGTTCCTGTGCCTCCGTCCCCTGGACCGTGTGCCCACTGCCACTGCCCCCAGGTCCCTGTTGTTGTTGGGTTGGTGGGTTATCCTGGGTTCCCTGTAGTGGTGGACACACAGCTGATTGACGTGTCCTGGGCACGGAGGTATGGGCCTGCTGGGTGGGTGCTGTGCTGGTGTTACCAGAGGGTGGAAGGTCTGTGGTGGGCTGTGCCTGTGTGAGGGGAACCAACTGTCCTGAGGCCCACGATGGTCCAGGCTGGTCATCTGGATCCAGTTGGACAGAGCTGCTGTCATCACTGTGGGCCTCTTCTGTGGGTGGGGTGGAGATGTCTGGACCCTCCTGTCTGGTGACGTTGGGTAGTGGTCCTGCAGGGGTGTAAAAGCCTGATTATTGCATCTGTGTGTGTCATGGTGTGCAATGGGTGGGTGACCGTGTACCCCAGTGCTAGCATTCCTGTGTGGGGGCTTGTGTGATGATGGCTGAGGGGGGTATTATGGGAATGTGCAGTGGGCATGCTTTAGTGATGGGTGTCCATGCTTTGTTGTTGCATGCAGGGCTTGGTGTTGGGATGTGTGGTTTGTGTTATTAGGACATTTGTGAGGAGTTGGAGTGATAGGGGAGGGGGCGAGGGTGGGGGTCTGTGATAGCATGCAGGTAGGGTGGGGGATATGATAGTTAAAGGTTTGACTTACCAGAGTCCATTCCTCCACCGACTACTGCGAGGCCCTCAGGATGCACAATCGCCAAGACCTGCTCCTCCCATGTTGTTAGTTGTGGGTGAGGAGGTGGGGGTCCGCCGCCAGTCCACTGTACCGCCAGGTGGTGTCTTGAGACCACGTAACGCACCTTCCCCCGTAGGTCGTTCCACCTGTTCCTGATGTCGTCCCGATTTCTTGAGTGCTGTCATACTGCATTGAACCTGTCGACTATTCTTCGCCATAGCTCCATCTTCCTAGCTATGGAGGTGTGCTGCACCTGTAATCCGAATAGCTGTGGCTCTAACCGGACGATTTCCTCCACCATGACCCTGAGCTCCTCCTTCGAGATCCTGGGGTGTCTTTGCCATGCCATGGGGTGGTGTGGGTGATGTGTGGGGTAGTGTGTGTGGTGATAAGTGTGGTGATATGTAGTGGTGTGTAGTGTTTTGTGCATGGACGTTGTGTGGGTGATGGTGTTGATGCCTGTGGCTGCTAGTTTGTGGATGGTGGTGTCTCTCTCTGGCCTTCTTTCTGAATTTTTTGGCTGATGTGGGTGTGTGTTTTATATTGCATTGGGTGTGTGGGAGTGGTGTGTGTATGTGTATCAGGTGTGTGTATTTGGAATTGTCCAATGTGGCGGTGTTTTGTAGAAGTGTGTGTATTTTGAGCGCGTCGGTGTGTACCGCCAACGGAATAACGCGGTTGAAAGACCGCAGCGTGGATTCGTGGGTCGTGATAGCGTGGGCGTATTTCTGTTGGTGTGACGGTGGAGGTTTTGATTTCGCCAGTTTATCACTGACCTTTGGTGTGGCGGACTTGTGTGGGTGTCTGAATTTTGTCAGATTTCGAGATGTGGGTCATAATAGCTGTGGTGGAATTCCGCAGCCACGGCGGTGTGTTGGCGGTCTTCTGCACGGTGGTAAGCGGCTTTTACCGCCAATGCTGTAATGACCTGTAAATGGGTTTGTTATCTGACGTATGCAAGATATTGGAAGAATACGACAGGCACTGCTATTTGAGGGAATAATACTGTTTTATTTATATCTTGGCCAGTCCTCTCTTGTTCCTCTTCACAAGATCAGCCCTAATTTCTATTTCCTCAAAGCCCCTTTTCTTTTCTCTTTCCAGGCTCTGGTGGTGTCTTGGCTCCGTCTTGAGGCGGTCTGGTTTCCCGTCCTCCGGTCGCCCGTATTCCCCAAAAGAAAGGAAAATAAAAATAATCAGGTAAGTGAAAATGAAGTAGGGCTAAGGTAAGGGGTCAGATAGGGGTTAGTAGGGGTGGTGAAACAGGTAGGGCGACGGTGCTGGTTGTGGTGGGTTTCTCTATTTATTTATTGTGCCTTCTCTCCCCTGTGTCCCGGTCAACCCCTTCTCTTCTTTCTAGGGTTTCTCCGGAGGTGTCCCAGTCCGTGGGTTAAGTAAACGGGTTTCCCCTCTCTCTGCAGGTCTATGCCCTTCCTTTAAAGAAACCTCCCCGTCCTCCCTTTTCTCCCCCCCCCCTCTTTTCCCTGTGAGCCAACCTGACAGAGTCTGCCAGGCAGGGTGTAGTCGTACCTGGGAGGGCCACGTCCCTCCAGGGGCGCGGCCGGCAAGTAGGTGGTCCCCCGATTTCTCTTCGGTCGGGTTGGGGGTCGCCCACTGGTTCTTCCTGTCCTCGAGGCGTCCCGCCTTCCGGGTCTCTCCCTCCGTCTCGATCACTTTGCTGGCGGTGTCTTCCTCTCCCTTTAGCTCCTGGGTGAAGGTGGGTTCTCTTTTCGTGCTCTGCTCTCCTGCCACGGTGTTTTCTCGCTCTTCCTCCGGCTCCTGGATGGTGGTGGTTTCCTCTCACCGGCTTCTCTGCGTTCTCGGCTCCTCCTTTTCCTCCGACCTCTCTCTTCGTCCGTCTTCTCTTTTCCTCTTTATGACGCCCTCCGCGTCATACGTCATTCTAGGGGAATCCTCCTCCGTGCCCCGGGGGTATCGGGTTTCTTCCCCGACGGGAGCTTCGGACCCGGGATCGGCACCTCGCCCGTTACACATCCCCTCCCTTGGATGGGGCTGTTCGAGCCCCCCAGGTCCCGGAAATCGAGACAGATAGTCCGCTTGCCCCATAAGGTCCCCAGGGAGATGACAAACCTGGAAGGAGAAAGGTTGAAGCTCCATAAACCACCTTAAAATGCGAACGTTGGTATCTTTATACCTCGAGAGCCAGGTAAGAGGTGCGTGGTCGGTGTATAAAAGGAAGGACCTCCCTAGGAGATAATACTGAAGACTTTCCACAGCCCATTTAATGGCCAGGCACTCACGCTCTATTATGGGATAGTTCTGTTCCCGTGGAAATAGCTTGCGACTAATGAAGACCACTGGATGGCTTATCTCATTTTCATCTTTTTGAAAAGGTACTGCACCCAGGCCTACGTCCGATGCGTCCGTTTGGAGGTGGAAGGGACGGCTGAACTCAGGACATTTTAATACCGGTTGCGTGGTTAGACATCGTTGTAAGGTACGATAGCTATGGGACTGTAGAATAGTTAAACTTGTGATGTTCTTAGGTTGACCTTTCCTCAACAGGTCAGTGAGAGGGGCGGCCACTGTAGAGTAGTGGGGTATGAATCTACGATAATATCCCACTAGGCCGAGGAAGGAACGGATCTCCTTTTTTGTACTGGGTGCTCTTATGCGTAAAATGGCTTCAATTTTACTCATTTGTGGTCTGATATTCCCGTTTCCAATATGATACCCCAGATAGGGAATTTCATTGAAGGCCAGTCGGCTCTTGGAAGGATTGGCGGTCAATCCGGCCGCCGCCAGTGCTTTAATGATCAGTTCTAAATGGGATAAATGGTCTTCCCAGGTTTCGCTATGAATAACGATGTCATCCAGATAGGCGGCTGCGTATCTGGTATGTGGTCGCAATATAGTATCGATCAGTCTCTGAAAAGTGGCGGGGGCCCCATGTAGTCCAAAGGGAAGTACGTTAAAGTGATATAAACCGGAAGAGGTGGAGAACGCCGTTTTTTCTTTATCTGCTTTAGCTAAAGGAATCTGCCAGTACCCCTTGGTTAGGTCCAGGGTAGACATGTATTTAGCTTTACCCAGCCGTTCTAGAAGTTCGTCTACCCTGGGAAGAGGATACGTGTCAAATTGGGACACGGCATTGACTTGTCTAAAGTCGATACAGAACCGTACAGATCCGTCCGGTTTTGGCACTAATACAACCGGGGAGCACCAGGGACTTTGGGACGGCTCTATAATACCCATGTCTAACATCCTTTTTACCTCCTCTCCAACTATGACCTTCCTTGCTTCGGGAATGCGATAGGGGCGTAACTGGATTATTTTTCCCGGTTGGGTTATAATCTGGTGGTGGATTAGATCTGTTTTACCTGGCATCGGGGAAAACATGTGGGGCTGCTTATTAAGGAGTTGGTTTAGTTGTTGGTTCTGTTGCACTGTTAACTCTGCATTTCGGAGGGGTACCTCGCCCCTTGGGGGGGGGGTCCGTGGGGCACCACCCTATTTCTAGCTCTTTTACTGTATTAATTAAACAGTTCATATTTTGATCCACCTGTGATTCCTCCCATCTTTTTAGTAAGTTAACATGAAAGATCTGAAATCGGTTGGGATTAGTTGTTAGTTGTAGCTTATAGGTAACGGGAGTTACTGCTGCTATTACTTTATAGGGTCCTTGCCATTTTGCCAAGAGTTTATTGTCTGAACTGGGTAAAAGCACTAATACTCGGTCTCCCTCTACAAAAGATCGCACTTGCGTGTTCCTATCATAGTATCGTTTCTGTTTCTCCTGGGCTTTTTCCATATGCCCTCTCACATCTTCCCATATTGTTTGTAGTCGAGACTTTAACTCGCTAGTGTACTCTAGGAGAGGCTTTTCCCCGTTTTCGTCTTCCTCCCATAGTTCAGCTGCCATGTCCAATAGGGTTCTAGGCTGTCGCCCAAACAACAGTTCGAATGGACTATGCCCTGTAGAGGCTTGTTCATGGGTTCTGACCGCATATAACACTAGAGGAAGTTTCTTGTCCCAATCTTTACCTGACTCGGAAATCGTCTTTCTCAGGAGGGTCTTCAGGGTGCGATTATACCTCTCTACTAATCCGTCTGTCTGGGGATGATAAACCGCTGTCCTTAGCTGTCGTATCCCTAATATTTGACAGATCTGAGCCATTAGGTTGGACATAAACTGGGTCCCTTGGTCCGTCAATATTTCTCGGTGAAACCCTATTCGTGAGAAGAAACTTATCATGGCGTTGGCGACACTTTTGGTGCTAATACTGTTCAGGGGGATAGCTTCCGGATATCTAGAGGCGTAGTCGACCAATACTAGGATATATCGGTATCCCTTGGAAGACGGTAGAAGTGGCCCGACTAAATCCATTCCTATTCTAGAGAAAGGTACGTCAATAATGGGCAGAGGATGTAGGGGGGCTTTTTTCTGGGGTCCGGGATCGATTAACTGACATCTAGGGCATTGTTGACAGAACTTTCTGATATGAGAAAAAACCCCAGGCCAATAGAACTTCCTTAATAGGTACTCCTCGGTTTTCTCTCTCCCATAATGACCACCCCCCGGCTGACTATGGGCTAGGTGCAACACCTGCTGCCTATAGGGTTCGGGAACCAATAATTGTTTCTTTTCCCCTCTCTCGTTACTGGTGATCCGATATAGCAGATTTCTATTTATTATAAAGGAGGGACCCTTATCCTCTATGGTTCGAGGTTTGGCGCTTTTCCAGGCATGGATCAGACTGGGATCGTCTCTTTGACTACATCGGAAGGGTGGAAGACCAACGAGGGCGAGTACCTGTGCATTAAGACTATCGTGGTTCATATCTCCTCTTTCATAGGACTTCCTGGCTTCTCGTTTCTCTCTTTTAGTGGGTTTATAGCGGATCACCGGGGTAGGTATGGTTAATTCAGAAAAAGGGGCGCTTCCCAACCAGGCATCCAGGTCATTCTTACTCTGTGTGCTGTCTAAGAGGATCGGAAAGTCTTTAAAGTCTGTTCCTATGATGGCTTCTTCCACCAAACCTTCAACTACCCCCAGCCGTATGGGGGTCTCTTTTCCTTCCCAAAAAAGGGTAGTCCATATTAGGGGGTATTCCCTTGTTTCCCCATGAATGCAGCATATGGATACCGTGAAATCCGGATCAAGGTTATGCTCAGTAATTAGGTCCTCTCTAATTACGGACTGGCTACATCCGGAGTCGATGAGCGCCAACGTATCCCTTCCATTAATGGACACTATCTTTTTGTATTGAGTTTCTTTCCCCCCGGTGTAGAATACCCGGCCTCTCGTAACCCCTATTTCCATGGGTTCGGGTTTCCCGGCCTTCAAAGGACAAAAGCGGGCAATGTGTCCCCATTCCCCACAACTAAAACATTGGGGCTGCTGCCCATATGGCTTTTCCATCCCTCGTAATCTTCCCGGTTCCTCTATTAGCCTTTTCCCTGTGGCTGCGGATTGTCCCGGGTTTTGCCTAACAGGTTGAGGTAACAACCGCGGGAGTGGTGTTTTGAATTCGAGGGAGCGGTGGAAAGCGCAGGCCAGCTCAATAGTAGTATTCGTGTCGGGGTTTGGGTGTTGCTTGATCCAATGGCGAGTATTGGTGGGTAGGGCATCTAAATATTGTTCTAGGAGGACGGCCTCGATAACGTCTTCCCTATTCGTCCCTATGGGTCCAAGCCATTTGAGCCCTAGGTCTTTGACCCGGAAATATAAGGCTCGAGGGTTCTCAGCGGGGCCCCACTTGGCCTTCCGGAAGCGAACCCGATAATGTTCTGTATCAAAACCGACCCTTTCTAGGATACTCTTCTTGATGTCCGGATAGGGCGTTGTTCCTTCTGGGTTAACCGCTTGATATGCTGCTTGAAGTGTCCCGGTTAACAAGGGAGCGATATATTGACCCAATCTGTCCTGCGGCCAGGTGGCTGAAAGGGCAACGCGTTCAAAGTTAGTAAAGAAGGCGTCGGGATCTTCGCCTTCCTGATATCTCTGCAAAACGGAACTCGGTACATTTGGATGTACCCTAGTTGCGGCAATGGTATCAGTCAAAGTTTTTATGGCGTTGTCATGTACCAACTGATTGTTGGCCATGATAGTGGCCTGACTTTTAAGTGCATTTTGCAGAGCCTCCCTTTCCACCTTGGCAGCCTTCTGTTGTTCCTCCCATACAATTTGCAGATGGCGTTGGCCCTCAGCCAGTTGCTGCATCATGTCGGCCATTGTGGGTGCACCCTCCATCTTCTAGAATTCTCCTGTCGCTTGTTCCAATATCCCACTTCTGACACCACTGTAAATGGGTTCGTTATCTGACGTATGCAAGATATTGGAAGAATACGACAGGCACTGCTATTTGAGGGAATAATACTGTTTTATTTATATCTTGGCCAGTCCTCTCTTGTTCCTCTTCACAAGATCAGCCCTAATTTCTATTTCCTCAAAGCCCCTTTTCTTTTCTCTTTCCAGGCTCTGGTGGTGTCTTGGCTCCGTCTTGAGGCGGTCTGGTTTCCCGTCCTCCGGTCGCCCGTATTCCCCAAAAGAAAAGAAAATAAAAATAATCAGGTAAGTGAAAATGAAGTAGGGCTAAGGTAAGGGGTCAGATAGGGGTTAGTAGGGGTGGTGAAACAGGTAGGGTGGCGGTGCTGGTTGTGGTGGGTTTCTCTATTTATTTATTGTGCCTTCTCTCCCCTGTGTCCCGGTCAACCCCTTCTTTCTAGGGTTTCTCCGGAGGTGTCCCAGTCCGTGGGTTAAGTAAACGGGTTTCCCCTCTCTCTGCAGGTCTATGCCCTTCCTTTAAAGAAACCTCCCCGTCCTCCCTTTTCTCCCCCCCCCTTTTTTCCCTGTGAGCCAACCTGACAGAGTCTGCCAGGCAGGGTGTAGTCGTACCTGGGAGGGCCACGTCCCTCCAGGGGCGCGGCCGGCAAGTAGGTGGTCCCCCGATTTCTCTTCGGTCGGGTTGGGGGTCGCCCACTGGTTCTTCCTGTCCTCGAGGCATCCCGCCTTCCGGGTCTCTCCCTCCGTCTCGATCACTTTGCTGGCGGTGTCTTCCTCTCCCTTTAGCTCCTGGGTGAAGGTGGGTTCTCTTTTCGTGCTCTGCTCTCCTGCCACAGTGTTTTCTCGCTCTTCCTCCGGCTCCTGGATGGTGGTGGTTTCCTCTCCTCGGCTTCTCCGCGTTCTCGGCTCCTCCTTTTCCTCCAACCTCTCTCTTCGTCCGTCTTCTCATTTCCTCTTTATGACGCCCTCCGCGTCATACGTCATTCTAGGGGAATCCTCCTCCGTGCCCCGGGGGTATCGGGTTTCTTCCCCGACGGGAGCTTCGGACCCGGGATCGGCACCTCGCCCGTTGCATGACCCCCTTAATTTTAAAAGCATTCATGGCTGTGATCTTTTTTACTTCTGCAATCCTCTGCAGTATGTGTGCCACTTCAGCGTCACTTTTAGTGTTCTTTAAATGTTCCAATTATTTTTGTAGCTTGGTTTTAAGAATCTGCATTTTTTGAATAATTACTTTAACATATACTGATAGTAGGGCCATTGATGAGTTATGCAGTAAAATATTCCATGAAGCAGACCATTCACAGTTACTTAGTTTCAAAGGTGGCTTAGATTTAATCTCCAACCCCATGGGATAGATGTTAAGTTTCTTATAGATTTGTAAATGTGCTATTGTAAATTGTCACTTTCTGATTTTTTCCTGG
The DNA here is from genome assembly GCF_031143425.1 of Pleurodeles waltl. Classification (NCBI taxonomy): domain Eukaryota; kingdom Metazoa; phylum Chordata; class Amphibia; order Caudata; family Salamandridae; genus Pleurodeles; species Pleurodeles waltl. The sequence goes on from NC_090440.1 coordinate 781,071,621, forward strand.
ATGAGCAGTGCATATCCAGGATGTAGATTTGTTCATGACATGGTGGTTGCTTCTGGCTTGAGCGTCGGATCCATGGAGGATACAGGTTTGTAATCCCAAAAACAGTACACTAGAACATGAAGGATCACAAGAAAACAACAGCCAGCCAGTGCAAAAATCTGGATCCCAAAGGATGCAATGAGTCACAAGAAAATGTAATATCCAAGAAAGTAGTGAATCAAACAGATGATCTTACCAAAGAACAAAAATATATTTCTACTACAACGTTTCAGCTTCCGCATTCCTCAGGTAGTAAAAGATGGTTTGCACAGTGGCTGCACAGCTGACACTGCTGGATTTTCAAAAAGCATCAGAGTGAAGATTCCAATTGGAATGTGGAATCAATGCAGTCCTGAGAACTCTTCAGATATGCAGAAATCAAGTGGTATTGTCAGTGATGTTCAGTCCATCTGGATGCAGTGATTGTAAACGGTGCATCCAGAAGTTTTCTCTGATGTCCAGTAGTTCTTCCTTTAGAACATGTCCCACAGCAAAAAATCTGATAGTAAATGCTCCACAAGGTTAAAATGATTGGCTACAGGCTGGTCAAGTTTCTTGTTAATTATTGCTGATTTGTGGTTCCTGAATCGTGTACGGAGGTCATTCACTGTTTGGCCTACATATTGGGCCAGATGTAGGAAACGTTTAGCGAGTCGCAAACGGCAAAAATTGCCGTTTGCGACTCGCTAAACGTGTTTCCCAATGCAGAAATGCATATTGCGAGTCGGTACCGACTCGCAATATGCATTTCAGAATCGTAAATAGGAAGGGGTGTTCCCTTCCTATTTGCGAGTCTGAGTGGTATGCAATACCATTTGCGAACGCGTACGCGGTCGCAAATGGTATCGCAGTTACCATCCACTTCAAGTGGATGGTAACCCACTCGCAAATTGGAAGGGGTCCCCATGGGACCCCTTCCACTTTGTGAATGGACCCAAAAATATTTTTTCAGGGCAGGGAGTGGTCCCAGGGACCACTCCCTGCCCTGAAAAAATACCGAAACTAAAGGTTTCGTTTTTTTTTTTAAGTGCAGCTCGTTTTCCTTTAAGGAAAATGGGCTACACTTAAAAAAAAAAAAAAACTGCTTTATTGAAAGCAGTCACGAACATGGAGGTCTGCTGACGACAGCAGGCCTCCATGTTTGCGAGTGCCTAGACTCGCTATGGGGCCGCAATTTGCGACCCACCTCATGAATATTAATGTGGTGGGTCATTGTGACCCCATAGCGAGTCGCAGTCCGTGTCTGAGACACCGTACTGCATACCAATTTGTGACTTGCAAATTGCGAGTCGCAGGGACTCGCAATTTGCAAGTCGCAAATTGGCATTTTGCTACATCTGGCCCATTGTTTTTTACAGCTTTGGCATTGGCACTGAATCACATAAATAATGCATGTTGATCGACATGTAAGATGCTGTCTTATTCCATAGGTCCTTCTTGTAACAGAACTAGTTACTGATGATGTTTGTAAAAGATATTCACATGTGATGCACCTTTTAGAATCACAGAAATGAACACCTGCATTTGTTACAGCTTGCTTAAGTTCAGCTCTCACAATAACCGATCGTAAATTGGGAGCTCTGCGGTAAGCAATGACTGGCGGTTTTGGAAAAAGCTTTTGCAATTTTTCACAAGTGGATAGTAAGGGAAAAGTTATTAGTATTATATTTCTGTAGCTGGGAGCTGATGGATGATAGTCAACCACAAATGGTATTCTGTCACTTTTGTTTCTTCTGTTGGTATTCCAAATAAGTGCTTCCCTGGGTAACTGCAAAGACTTGTCAGTTTGTTGCAGAATGATATGCAGAGGATAGCCTCGCTTTTTAAGTAATGTAACAAGCTCCTGTAAATGGTCTTTACAAGTGTCTTCATTGCTGCAGATGTGTCTTATTCTGAGTGCTTGGCTGTAGATGATGCTGAGTTTAGTGTGGCGTGGGTGACATGAAGTCCAGTTTAGATACAAATGAGCATCTGTAGGCTTGTGGTACAGATCAGTTATGATTTTTTGTTCATGAATGGTGAGTAACACATCCAGAAAAGGGATATGACTCTTCTGTTTAGTATTGCTGCCAGTGAATTTGATGGTAGGGTGGATACTGTTGTTAATAGCTGTAAATTGCTCCAGTGTTCTGCTTCCTGTATTCCATATTATAAATATGTCATCAATGTATCGTAGCCATACCAGTGGTTTGTTGCTAGTACTCGCAAGTATATAGTCCTCCAGTTTGCCCATGAAGATATTTGCAGAGGAAGGAGCCATCCGAGTGCCCATGGATGTCCCTTGTATCTGCAGACAGTGTTTACCATTGAAGGTGAAATTGTTGGATTTAAGGATAACTCTTGCAAAGTTGGTAAGCACATTTGTTGATGTTTCTTTCACAGTTCTTTTATTAAGAGCTTCAGATAATGCCATAAGCCCATCATCATGTGGTATATTGGTGTATAATGATGTAACATCAAATGTAGCCAAAAGAGTGTCATCATCAAATGTGTTAGTTTGATTTAATTTTTCAAAGATCTAAAGAAAGTGACTGGTGTCCTTAACAAATGATGGAAGTTCTTGGACAATGGGTTGGAGGTGGACGTCAACAAATAAAGATAGTCTCTCAGAGGCTGTGTCATTGCCAGAGATGATGGGGCAGCCAGGATTGTTCATTTTGTGAATTTTGGGAAGCATATAAAATCTCCCAGGCCTTGGTTTGGGGTGAACAAGTATATCTGCTGTTGTTTCATCAATGAGGTTTAAGCGCCTGTACTCTGCAACCATGTTCTTGGTTTCTTTGTTCAAGTCTTCTGTGGGATCAGTTTCTAAGGGTTTGTAAGTGTTGGAATCCATCAGTTGTCTCATTCCCTCCTCGATATAATCACATACTTTCATGGCAACCACTGCACCACCTTTGTCACAGCCACATCTCCGGATACCTGAGAGACTTGCACTGGCTCCCCGTCAGCAAGAGAATAACGTTCAGTCTCCTCACCCACGCACACAAGGTCCTCCACGACCTGGGCCCCAGGTACCTCAACAACCGCCTGACCTTCTACACTCCCACCTGCCAGCTACGATCGACCAGCCACGCCCTCGCCGCCGTGCCACGCATTAGAAAAGCCACCATGGGAGAAAGATCCTTTTCTTACCTGGCAGCCAAGACTTGGAACTCCCTCCCCATCCACCTCCGCCTGACCCAAGACCACCTCTCCTTCAGGAAGCAACTCAAGACCTGGCTGTTCGAGCAGTAGCGGTCCACCTTCCCCCAGCGCCTTGAGACCCTCTGGGTGAGTAGCGCGCTATACAAATTTCTTGATTGATTGATTGATTGTCTACCGGTTTTATAATGACATCTGTTCTCTGTTGAAGGTGGTGGAGAGCTTTTCTTTCCTCTCTGGTAATGTTATCAAAAATCCTTTTAGGTGCTCATTCTTTGATGAGTTTGTTAATGGATAAAATGTACGTATCAAGAACAGGATTTCTACCACATGGAGGAGTCCATGATTTGGGATGGCGAAACTTCTTAAAAGGTTCTGGAAGGTAGCTTGGCAGATCAACATTAGAATTATTGTTAAAGTATTCTGTAAGTCTGCATCTTCTCTCAAAGGTTTTTAGGTCTCTTTTCATGTTGACTGTATTATGCTCCTTAGGTACAGGACAGAAATAGATGCCTTTGCTCAAGACGTTTAATTCACCTGGTGATAGCAGCCCTCCAGTTAACTCAATAACTGTCTCTGATGTCTGGAAGGGTTGTAGCTGACTGATTCTGTGCAGTTTTCTTTGTTTTAGAAATCTTCTGTTTTTTTTAATGCTGTTTACCCACTGGACATACACTGACAAGTGAATCTCCAAAATCAGAATGATTTATAAAGTGGTGATTTGGGAGAGGAGGTATATGAAATCTTAACATGCCTCTTTTCACTTTTGCAGACTCAATTTTAAAAGCATTCCTTGCTGTGATCTTTTTTACTTCTGCAATCCTCTGCAGTATGTGTGCCACTTCAGAATAACTTTTTGTGTTCTTTAAATGTTCCAATTCTTTTTGTAGCTTGGTTTTAAGAATCTGCATTTTTTGAATAATTACTTTAACAGATACTGATAGTAGGGCCATTGATGAGTTATGCAGTAAAATATTCCATGAAGCAGACCATTCACAGTTACTTAGTTTAAAAGGTCTCTTAGATTTAATCTCCAACCCCAGGGGATAGATGTTAAGTTTCTTATAGATTTGTAAATGTGCTATTGTAAATTGGTACTTACTGATTTTCTCCTGGATGAGCAGTGCATATCTAGGATGCAGATTTGTTCTTGACATGGCGGTTGCTTCTGGCTTGAGCGTCGGCTCCATGGAGGATACAGGTTTGTAATCCCAAAAACAGTACACTAGAAGATGAAGTATCACAAGAAAACAACAGCCAACCAGTGCACAAATCTGGATCCCAAAGGATGCAATGAGTCACAAGAAAATGTAATATCCAAGAAAGAAGTGACTCAAACAGATGATCTCACCAAAGAACAAAAATATATTTCTACTGCAACGTTTTAGCTTCCGCATTTCTCAAGGTAGTAAAAGATGGTTTGCGCAGTGGCTGCACAGCTGACACTGCTGGATTTTCAAAAAGCATCATGAGTGAAGATTCCAATTGGAATGTGGAATCAATGCAGTCCTGAGAACTCTTCAGATATGCAGAAATCAAGTGGTATTGTCAGTGATATTCAGTCCATCTGGATGCAGTGAATGCAGTGATTGTAAACGGTGCATCCAAAAGATTTCTCTGATGTCCAGTAGTTCTTCCTTAAGAACATGTCCTACAGCATTCCATGAATGTACAAATGGTATGTTTGGCAGACCAGTACATCTCCCATGTGAATGTCATGTTCCCTGGCTCAGTGCATGACGCCTACATCATGCGGAATAGCAGCATCCCTTATGTGATGGGTCAACTCCAGAGGCACCGTGTTATTAGGCTATTAGGGGACTCTGGTTACCCCAACCTGTCATGGCTACTGACCCCACTGAGGAATCACAGGACCAGGGCAGAGGAACGCCACAATGAGGCCCATTGGCGGACTGGGAGGGTGATCGAATGCACCTTCTGCCTCCTGAAGGCCAGGTTCAGGTGCCTCCATATGACAGGTGGTTCCCTATTCTACTCACCAAAGAAGGTGTGCCAGATCATCGTGGCCTGCTGTATGCATCACAACTTGGCTTTGCGATGAGAGGTGCCTTTTCTGCAGGAGGATGGTCCAGATGGTGGTGTTGTGGCAGCTGTGGAGCCTGTGGACAGTGATGAGGAGGAAGCAGAGGAAGAAGACATTGACAACAGGGACTCAGTCATCCGGCAATATTTCCAGTGACACACAGATGAGAAAACATTCCTGCCTACTACAAGTACTTTAACACTTCTACCTCTATCCTGATTGTCAATTTCAACCAGTGTATGGTCACTGAGTTGTCATTTCCCCTTACGGTTTCACAGGTGTGGTTTCCAACGTGTGTCATCTGCTTAGATACCTCATGGACTTGAGATGTGTGACATTGGTATGTTGACATTACATTTGAAAAAGCATTTTGTCACTGTCATTGCTAATACACAATTTCGAAATCACAGACTGACTCCAGATTGTTTTGTGCTTCAAGGGTGTTTATTGAAGTGCTCAATATTGGAGGGAGTTGTAAAATGGTGAGGGGGGATGGTGGAGGAATGTCCATGGCAGAGTCCAGTTTATTAGTCTCACAGGTGCATTGCCCATATGGGCATAGGAAGTGGAGCTGGGGCAGTTCCAATATAGACAGGGTTACAAAGTGGGACAGTGGTTTGACAATCAGGGTGGCCTCATTTCTTGGCGGGGGTCCTGGAATCATGCTCTGTCTTGTTCCTGGATCTCAGGGTCCACTTGCGGGGTGGTTCTCCGTCTGCAGTGGGTGGGGTGCTGGTGTGGTGGTCCTGTGGCGGTGCCTCCTGTCCACTAGCGCCGGCGGAGGTGGTGGGCAGTTCATCGTCCATGCTAGTGTCAGGGGCCCCTTGTAGTGCCACAGTGTCCCTCCTGGTGTTACGTATTTCCTTCAGCACCCCTACGATGGTGCCCAGGGCGGAGCTGATGGTTCTGAGTTCCTCCCTGAAGCCCAAATACTGTTCCTCCTGCATGCGCTGGGTCTCCTGAAACTTGGCTAGGACCGTTGCCATCGTCTCCTGGGAGTGGTGGTAGGCTCCAATGATGAAGGAGAGGGCATCGTGGAGAGTGGGTTCCCTTGGCCTGTCCGTCCCCTGTCGCATGGCAGCCCTCCCAGTTCCCCTGTGTTCCTGTGCCTCCGTCCCCTGGACCGTGTGCCCACTGCCACTGCCCCCAGGTCCCTGTTGTTGTTGGGTTATCCTGGGTTCCCTGTAGTGGTGGACACACAGCTGATTGACGTGTCCTGGGCACGGAGGTATGGGCCTGCTGGGTGGGTGCTGTGCTGGTGTTACCAGAGGGTGGAAGGTCTGTGGTGGGCTGTGCCTGTGTGAGGGGAACCAACTGTCCTGAGGCCCACGATGATCCAGGATGGTCATCTGGATCCAGTTGGACAGAGCTGCTGTCATCACTGTGGGCCTCTTCTGTGGGTGGGGTGGAGATGTCTGGACCCTCCTGTCTGGTGATGTTGGGTAGTGGTCCTGCAGGGGTGTAAAAGCATGATTATTGCATCTGTGTGTGTCATGGTGTGCAATGGGTGGGTGACCGTGTACCCCAGTGCTAGCATTCCTGTGTGGGGGCTTGTGTGATGATGGCTGAGGGGGGTATTATGGGAATGTGCAGTGGGCATGCTTTAGTGATGGGTGTCCATGCTTTGTTGTTGCATGCAGGGCTTGGTGTTGGGATGTGTGGTTTGTGTTATTAGGACATTTGTGAGGAGTTGGAGTGATAGGGGAGGGGGCGAGGGTGGGGGTCTGTGATAGCATGCAGGTAGGGTGGGGGATATGATAGTTAAAGGTTTGACTTACCAGAGTCCATTCCTCCACCGACTACTGCGAGGCCCTCAGGATGCACAATCGCCAAGACCTGCTCCTCCCATGTTGTTAGTTGTGGGTGAGGAGGTGGGGGTCCGCCGCCAGTCCACTGTACCGCCAGGTGGTGTCTTGAGACCACGTAACGCACCTTCCCCCGTAGGTCGTTCCACCTGTTCCTGATGTCGTCCCGATTTCTTGAGTGCTGTCATACTGTGTTGAACCTGTCGACTATTCTTCGCCATAGCTCCATCTTCCTAGCTATGGAGGTGTGTTGCACCTGTAATCCGAATAGCTGTGGCTCTAACCGGACGATTTCCTCCACCATGACCCTGAGCTCCTCCTCCGAGATCCTGGGGTGTCTTTGCCATGCCATGGGGTGGTGTGGGTGATGTGTGGGGCAGTGTGTGTGGTGATAAGTGTGGTGATATGTAGTGGTGTGTAGTGTTTTGTGCATGGACGTTGTGTGGGTGATGGTGTTGATGCCTGTGGCTGCTAGTTTGTGGATGGTGGTGTCTCTCTCTGGCCTTCTTTCTGAATTTTTGGTAGTAGGGGTTTGTGGGTGAAGTGGGTGTGTGTTTTATATTGTATTGGGTGTGTGGGAGTGGTGTGTGTATGTGTATCAGGTGTGTGTATTTGGAATTGTCTAATGTGGCGGTGATTTGTAGAAGTGTGTGTATTTTGAGCGCGGCGGTGTGTACCGCCAACGGAATAACGCGGCTGAAAGACCGCCGCGTGGATTCGTGGGTTGTGATAGCGTGGGCGTATTTCTGTTGGTGTGACGGTGGAGGTTTTGTTTTTGCCAGTTTATCACTGACCTTTGGTGTGGCGGACTTGTGTGGGTGTCTGAATTTTGTCAGATTTCGAGATGTGGGTCATAATAGCTGTGGTGGAATTCCGCAGCCACGGCGGTGTGTTGGCGGTCTTCTGCACGGTGTTAAGTGGCTTTTACCGCCAATGTTGTAATGACCCCCTTAATTTTAAAAGCATTCATGGCTGTGATCTTTTTTACTTCTGCAATCCTCTGCAGTATGTGTGCCACTTCAGCGTCACTTTTAGTGTTCTTTAAATGTTCCAATTATTTTTGTAGCTTGGTTTTAAGAATCTGCATTTTTTGAATAATTACTTTAACATATACTGATAGTAGGGCCATTGATGAGTTATGCAGTAAAATATTCCATGAAGCAGACCATTCACAGTTACTTAGTTTCAAAGGTGGTGAAACAGGTAGGGTGGCGGTGCTGGTTGTGGTGGGTTTCTCTATTTATTTATTGTGCCTTCTCTCCCCTGTGTCCCGGTCAACCCCTTCTTTCTAGGGTTTCTCCGGAGGTGTCCCAGTCCGTGGGTTAAGTAAACGGGTTTCCCCTCTCTCTGCAGGTCTATGCCCTTCCTTTAAAGAAACCTCCCCGTCCTCCCTTTTCTCCCCCCCCCCTTTTTTCCCTGTGAGCCAACCTGACAGAGTCTGCCAGGCAGGGTGTAGTCGTACCTGGGAGGGCCACGTCCCTCCAGGGGCGCGGCCGGCAAGTAGGTGGTCCCCCGATTTCTCTTCGGTCGGGTTGGGGGTCGCCCACTGGTTCTTCCTGTCCTCGAGGCATCCCGCCTTCCGGGTCTCTCCCTCCGTCTCGATCACTTTGCTGGCGGTGTCTTCCTCTCCCTTTAGCTCCTGGGTGAAGGTGGGTTCTCTTTTCGTGCTCTGCTCTCCTGCCACAGTGTTTTCTCGCTCTTCCTCCGGCTCCTGGATGGTGGTGGTTTCCTCTCCTCGGCTTCTCCGCGTTCTCGGCTCCTCCTTTTCCTCCAACCTCTCTCTTCGTCCGTCTTCTCATTTCCTCTTTATGACGCCCTCCGCGTCATACGTCATTCTAGGGGAATCCTCCTCCGTGCCCCGGGGGTATCGGGTTTCTTCCCCGACGGGAGCTTCGGACCCGGGATCGGCACCTCGCCCGTTGCATGACCCCCTTAATTTTAAAAGCATTCATGGCTGTGATCTTTTTTACTTCTGCAATCCTCTGCAGTATGTGTGCCACTTCAGCGTCACTTTTAGTGTTCTTTAAATGTTCCAATTATTTTTGTAGCTTGGTTTTAAGAATCTGCATTTTTTGAATAATTACTTTAACATATACTGATAGTAGGGCCATTGATGAGTTATGCAGTAAAATATTCCATGAAGCAGACCATTCACAGTTACTTAGTTTCAAAGGTGGCTTAGATTTAATCTCCAACCCCATGGGATAGATGTTAAGTTTCTTATAGATTTGTAAATGTGCTATTGTAAATTGTCACTTTCTGATTTTTTCCTGGATGAGCAGTGCATATCCAGGATGTAGATTTGTTCATGACATGGTGGTTGCTTCTGGCTTGAGCGTCGGATCCATGGAGGATACAGGTTTGTAATCCCAAAAACAGTACACTAGAACATGAAGGATCACAAGAAAACAACAGCCAGCCAGTGCAAAAATCTGGATCCCAAAGGATGCAATGAGTCACAAGAAAATGTAATATCCAAGAAAGTAGTGAATCAAACAGATGATCTTACCAAAGAACAAAAATATATTTCTACTACAACGTTTCAGCTTCCGCATTCCTCAGGTAGTAAAAGATGGTTTGCACAGTGGCTGCACAGCTGACACTGCTGGATTTTCAAAAAGCATCAGAGTGAAGATTCCAATTGGAATGTGGAATCAATGCAGTCCTGAGAACTCTTCAGATATGCAGAAATCAAGTGGTATTGTCAGTGATGTTCAGTCCATCTGGATGCAGTGATTGTAAACGGTGCATCCAGAAGTTTTCTCTGATGTCCAGTAGTTCTTCCTTTAGAACATGTCCCACAGCAAAAAATCTGATAGTAAATGCTCCACAAGGTTAAAATGATTGGCTACAGGCTGGTCAAGTTTCTTGTTAATTATTGCTGATTTGTGGTTCCTGAATCGTGTACGGAGGTCATTCACTGTTTGGCCTACATATTGGGCCAGATGTAGGAAACGTTTAGCGAGTCGCAAACGGCAAAAATTGCCGTTTGCGACTCGCTAAACGCGTTTCCCAATGCAGAAATGCATATTGCGAGTCGGTACCGACTCGCAATATGCATATCAGAATCGCAAATAGGAAGGGGTGTTCCCTTCCTATTTGCGAGTCTGAGTGGTATGCAATACCATTTGCGACCGCGTACGCGGTCGCAAATGGTATCGCAGTTACCATCCACTTCAAGTGGATGGTAACCCACTCGCAAATTGGAAGGGGTCCCCATGGGACCCCTTCCACTTTGTGAATGGACCCAAAAATATTTTTTCAGGGCAGGGAGTGGTCCAAAGGACCACTCCCTGCCCTGAAAAAATACCGAAACTAAAGGTTTTTTTTTTTTTTTTAAGTGCAGCTCGTTTTCCTTTTTTAAGGAAAACGGGCTACACTTAAAAAAAAAAAAAAAAACTGCTTTATTGAAAGCAGTCACGAACATGGAGGTCTGCTGACGACAGCAGGCCTCCATGTTTGCGAGTGCCTAGACTCGCTATGGGGCCGCAATTTGCGACCCACCTCATGAATATTAATGAGGTGGGTCATTGCGACCCCATAGCGAGTCGCAGTCGGTGTCTGAGACACCGTACTGCATACCAATTTGCGACTTGCAAATTGCGAGTCGCAGGGACTCGCAATTTGCAAGTCGCAAATTGGCGTTTTGCTACATCTGGCCCATTGTTTTTTACAGCTTTGGCATTGGCACTGAATCACATAAATAATGCATGTTGATCGACATGTAAGATGCTGTCTTATTCCATAGGTCCTTCTTGTAACAGAGCTAGTTACTGATGATGTTTGTAAAAGATATTCACATGTGATGCACCTTTTAGAATCACAGAAATGAACACCTGCATTTGTTACAGCTTGCTTAAGTTCAGCTCTCACAATAACCGATCGTAAATTGGGAGCTCTGCGGTAAGCAATGACTGGCAGTTTTGGAAAAAGCTTTTGCAGTTTTTCACAAGTGGATAGTAAGGGAAAAGTTCTTTGTATTATATTTCTGTAGCTGGGAGCTGATGGATGATAGTCAACCACAAATGGTATTCTGTCACTTTTGTTTCTTCTGTTGGTATTCCAAATAAGTGCTTCCCTGGGTAACTGCAAAGACTTGTCAACTTGTTGCAGAATGATATGCAGAGGATAGCCTCGCTTTTTAAGTAATGTAACAAGCTCCTGTAGATGGTCTTTACAAGTGTCTTCATTGCTGCAGATGCGTCTTATTCTGAGTGCTTGGCTGTAGATGATGCTGAGTTTAGTGTGGCATGGGTGACATGAAGTCCAGTTTAGATACAAATGAGCATCTGTAGGCTTGTGGTACAGATCAGTTATGATTTTTTGTTCATGAATGGTGAGTAACACATCCAGAAAAGGGATATGACTCTTCTGTTTAGTATTGCTGCCAGTGAATTTGATGGTAGGGTGGATACTGTTGATAATAGCTGTAAATTGCTCCAGTGTTCTGCTTCCTGCATTCCATATTATAAATATGTCATCAATGTATCAAAGCCATACCAGTGGTTTGTTGCTAGTACTCGCAAGTATATAGTCCTCCAGTTTGCCCATGAAGATATTTGCAGAGGAAGGAGCCATCCGAGTGCCCATGGATGTCCCTTGTATCTGCAGACAGTGTTTACCATTGAAGGTGAAATTGTTGGATTTAAGGATAACTCTTGCAAAGTTGGTAAGCACATTTGTTGATGTTTTTTTCACAGTTCTTTTATTAAGAGCTTCAGATAATGCCATAAGCCCATCATCATGTGGTATATTGGTGTATAATGATGTAACATCAAATGTAGCCAGAAGAGTGTCATCATCAAATGTGTTAGTTTGATTTAATTTTTCAAAGATCTAAAGAAAGTGACTGGTGTCCTTAACAAATGATGGAAGTTCTTGGACAATGGGTTGGAGGTGGACGTCAACAAATAAAGATAGTCTCTCAGTGGCTGTGTCATTGCCAGAGATGATGGGGCGGCCAGGATTGTTCATTTTGTGAATTTTGGGAAGCATATAAAATCTCCCAGGCCTTGTTTTGGGGTGAACAAGTATATCTGCTGTTGTTTCATCAATGAGGTTTAAGCGCCTGTACTCTGCAACCATGTTCTTGGTTTCTTTGTTCAAGTCTTCTGTGGGATCAGTTTCTAAGGGTTTGTAAGTTTTGGTATCCATCAGTTGTCTCATTCCCTCCTCGATATAATCACATACTTTCATGGCAACCACTGCACCACCTTTGTCACAGCCACATCTCCGGACACCTGAGAGACTTGCACTGGCTCCCCGTCAGCAAGAGAATCACGTTCCGTCTCCTCACCCACGCACACAAGGCCCTCCACGACCTGGGCCCCAGGTACCTCAACAACCGCCTGACCTTCTACACTCCCACCCGCCAGCTACGATCCACCAGCCACGCCCTCGCCGCCGTGCCACGCATTAGAAAAGCCACCATGGGAGAAAGATCCTTTTCCTACCTGGCAGCCAAGACTTGGAACTCCCTCCCCATCCACCTCCGCCTGACCCAAGACCACCTCTCCTTCAGGAAGCAACTCAAGACCTGGCTGTTCGAGCAGTAGCGGTCCCCCTCACCCCAGCGCCTTGAGACCCTCCGGGTGAGTAGCGCGCTATGTACATTTCTTGATTGATTGATTGATTGTCTACCGGTTTTATAATGACATCTGTTCTCTGTTGAAGGTGGTGGAGAGCTTTTCTTTCCTCTCTGGTAATGTTATCAAAAATCCTTTTAGGTGCTCATTCTTTGATGAGTTTGTTAATGGATAAAATGTACGTATCAAGAACAGGATTTCTACCACATTGAGGAGTCCATGATTTGGGATGGCGAAACTTCTTAAAAGGTTCTGGAAGGTAGCTTGGCAGATCAACATTAGAATTATTGTTAAAGTATTCTGTAAGTCTGCATCTTCTCTCAAAGGTTTTTAGGTCTCTTTTCATGTTGACTGTATTATGCTCCTTAGGTACCGGACAGAAATAGAGGCCTTTGCTCAAGACGTTTAATTCACCTGGTGATAGCAGCCCTCCAGTTAACTCAATAACTGTCTCTGATGTCTGGAAGGGTTGTAGCTGACTGATTCTGTGCAGTTTTCTTTGTCTTAGAAATCTTCTGGTTTTTTTATGCTGTTTACCCACTGGAAATACACTGACAAGTGAATCTCCAAAAACAGAATGATTTATAAAGTGGTGATTTGGGAGAGGAGGTATATGAAATCTTAACATGCCTCTTTTCACTTTTGCAGACTCAATTTTAAAAGCATTCCTTGCTGTGATCTTTTTTACTTCTGCAATCCTCTGCAGTATGTGTGCCACTTCAGGATAACGTTTTGTGTTCTTTAAATGTTCCAATTCTTTTTGTAGCTTGGTTTTAAGAATCTGCATTTTTTGAATAATTACTTTAACAGATACTGATAGTAGGGCCATTGATGAGTTATGCAGTAAAATATTCCATGAAGCAGACCATTCACAGTTACTTAGTTTAAAAGGTCTCTTAGATTTAATCTCCAACCCCAGGGGATAGATGTTAAGTTTCTTATAGATTTGTAAATGTGCTATTGTAAATTGGCACTTACTGATTTTCTCCTGGATGAGCAGTGCATATCTAGGATGCAGATTTGTTCTTGACATGGCGGTTGCTTCTGGCTTGAGCGTCGGCTCCATGGAGGATACAGGTTTGTAATCCCAAAAACAGTACACTAGAAGATGAAGTATCACAAGAAAACAACAGCCAACCAGTGCACAAATCTGGATCCCAAAGGATGCAATGAGTCACAAGAAAATGTAATATCCAAGAAAGAAGTGACTCAAACAGATGATCTCACCAAAGAACAAAAATATATTTCTACTGCAACGTTTTAGCTTCCGCATTTCTCAAGGTCTCAAGGTAGTAAAAGATGGTTTGCGCAGTGGCTGCACAGCTGACACTGCTGGATTTTCAAAAAGCATCATGAGTGAAGATTCCAATTGGAATGTGGAATCAATGCAGTCCTGAGAACTCTTCAGATATGCAGAAATCAAGTGGTATCGTCAGTGATATTCAGTCCATTTGGATGCAGTGATTGTAAACGGTGCATGCAGAAGTTTTCTCTGATGTCCAGTAGTTCTTCCTTTAGAACATGTCCCACAGCAAAAAATCTTATAGTAAATGGTCCACAAGGTTAAAATGATTGGCTACAGGCTGGTCAAGTTTCTTGTTAATTATTGCTGATTTGTGGTTCCTGAATCGTGTCCGGAGGTCATTCACTGTTTGGTCTACATATTGTTTTTTACAGCTTTGGCATTGGCACTGAATCACATAAATAATGCGTGTTGATCGACATGTAAGATGCTGTCTTATTCCATAGGTCCTTCTTGTAACAGAGCTAGTTACTGATGATGTTTGTAAAAGATATTCACATGTGATGCACCTTTTGGAATCACAGCAATGAACACCTGCATTTGTTACAGCTTGCTTAAGTTCAGCTCTCACAATAAGCAATCGTAAATTGGGAGCTCTGCGGTAAGCAATGACTGGTGGTTTTGGAAAAAGCTTTTGCAATTTTTCACAAGTGAATAGTAAGGGAAAAGTTGTCTGTATGATATTTCTGTAGCTGGGAGCTGATGGATGATAGTCAACCACAAATGGTATTCTATCACTTTTGTTTCTTCTGTTGGTATTCCAAATAAGTGCTTCCCTGGGTAACTGCAAAGACTTGTCAATTTGTTGCAGAATAATATGCAGAGGATAGCCTCGCTTTTTAAGTAATGTAACAAGCTCCTGTAGATGGTCTTTACAAATGTCTTCATTGCTGCAGATGCGTCTTATTCTGAGTGCTTGGCTGTAGATGATGCTGAGTTTAGTGTGGCATGGGTGACATGAAGTCCAGTTTAGATACAAATGAGCATCTGTAGGCTTGTGGTACAGATCAGTTATGATTTTTTATTCATGAATGGTGAGTAACACATCCAGAAAAGGGATGTGACTCTTCTGTTTAGTATTACTGCCAGTGAATTTGATGGTAGGATGGATACTGTTGATAAAAGCTGTAAATTGCTCCAGTGTTCTGCTTCCTGCATTCCATATTATAAATATGTCATCAATGTATTGTAGCCATACCAGTGGTTTGTTGGTAGTACTCGCAAGTATATAGTCCTCCAGTTTGCCCATGAAGATATTTGCAGAGGAAGGAGCCATCAGAGTGCCCATGGATATCCCATGTATCTGCAGATAGTGTTTACCATTGAAGGTGAAATTGTTGGATTTAAGGATAACTCTTGCAAAGTTGGTAAGCACATTTGTGGATGGTTTTTTCACAGTTCTTTTATTAAGAGCTTCAGATAATGCCATAAGCCCATCATCATGTGGTATATTGGTGTATAATGACGTAACATCAAATGTAGCAAGAAGAGTGTCATCATCAAATGTGTTAGTTTGATTTAATGTTTCAATGATCTGAAGAAAGTGACTGGTGTCCTTAACAAATGATGGAAGTTCTTGGACAATGGATTGGAGTTGGAGGTCGACAAATAAAGATAGTCTCTCAGTGGCTGTGTTATTGCCAGAGATGATGTGGCGGCCAGGATTGTTTATTTTGTGAATTTTGGGAAGCTTATAAAATCTCCCAGGCCTTGGTTTGGGGTGAACAAGTATATCTGCTGTTGTTTCATCAATCAGGTTTAAGCTCCTTTACTCTGCAACCATGTTCTTGATTTCTTTGTTCAAGTCTTCTGTGGGATCAGTTTCTAAGGATTTGTAAGTGTTGGTATCCATCAGTTGTCTCATTCCCTCCTCGATATAATCACATACTTTCATGGCAACCACTGTACCATCTTTGTCTGCGATTTTATAATGACATCTGTTCTCTGTTGAAGGTGGTGGAGAGCTTTTCTTTCCTCTCTGGTAATGTTATCAAAAATCCTTTTAGGTGTTGATTCTTTGATGAGTTTGTTAATGGACAAAATGTACGTATCAAGTACAGGATTTCTACCACATTGAGGAGTCCATGATTTGGGATGGCGAAACTTCTTAAAAGGATCTGGAAGGTAGCTTGGCAGATCAACATTATAATTATTGTTAAAGTATTCTGTAAGTCTGCATCTTCTCTCAAAGGTTTTTAGGTCTCTTTTCATGTTGACTGTATTATGCTCCTTAGGTAAAGGACAGAAATAGAGGCCTTTGCTCAAGAAGTTTAATTCACCTGGTGACAGCCGCCCTCCAGTTAACTCAATAACTGTATCTGATGTCTGGAAAGGTTGTAGCTGACTGATTTTGTGCAGTCTTTTTTGTCTTAGAAATCTTCAGGTTTTTTATGCTGTTTACCCACTGGACATACACTGACAAGTGAATCTCCAAAAACAGAATGATTTATAAAGTGGTGATTTGGGAGAGGAATTATATGAAATCTTAACATGTCTCTTTTCACTTTTGCAGACTCAATTTTAAAAGCATTCCTTGCTGTGATCTTTTTTTACTTCTGCAATCCTCTGCAGTATGTGTGCCACTTCAGAGTAACATTTTGTGTTCTTTAAATGTTCCAATTCTTTTTGTAGCTTGGTTTTAAGAATCTGCATTTTTTGAATAATTACTGTAGGAAGTTGGCTCTGTATGCACTATTTCAAAGTAAGGAATAGTATGCACAGAGTCCAAGGGTTCCCCTTAGAGGTACGATGGTGGCAAAAAGAGATAATTCTAATGCTCTATTTTGTGGTAGTGTGGTCGAGCAGTAGGCTTATCAAAGGAGTAGTGTTAAGCATTTGTTGTACACACACAGGCAATAAATGAGGAACACACACTCAGAGACAATTCCAGGCCAATAGGTTTTTGTATAGAAAAATATATTTTCTTAGTTTATTTTAAGAACCACAGGTTCAAGATTTACATGTAATACTTCAAATGAAAGGTATTGCAGGTAGGTACTTTAGGAACTTTTAATTAGCAAAAAAGCATATACAGTTTTCACATAAATCACATATAGCTATTTTAAAACTAGACACAGTGCAATTTTCAACAGTTCCTGGGGGGAGTAAGAGTTTGTTAGTTTTTGCAGGTAAGTAAACCACCTACGGGGTTCAACTTTGGGTCCAAGGTAGCCCACCGTTGGGGGTTCAGAGCAACCCCAAAGTTACCACACCAGCAGCTCAGGGCCGGTCAGGTGCAGAGGTCAAAGTGGTGCCCAAAACGCATAGGCTTCAATGGAGAAGGGGTGCCCTGGTTCCAGTCTGCCAGCAGGTGAGTACCCGCGTCTTCAGAGGGCAGACCAGGGGGGTTTTGTGGGGCACTGGGGGGGGACACAAGTCCACACAGAAAGTACACCCTCAGCAGCACGGGGGCAGCCGGGTGCAGTGTGCAAACACGCGTCAGGTTCTCAATAGGTTTCAATGGGAGACCAAGGGGTCTCTTCAGCGATGCAGGCAGGCAAGGGGGGGGGCTCCTCGGGGTAGCCACCACCTGGGCAAGGGAGAGGGCCGCATGGGGGTCACTCCTGCACTGGAGTTCGGATCCTTCAGGTCCTGGGGGCTGCGGGTGCAGAGTCTTTACCAGGCGTCGGATCTTAGAAGCAGGCAGATGCGGTCAGGTGGAGCCTCGGGATTCCCTCTGCAGGCGTTGCTGTGTGGGCTCAGGGGGGGCAACTCTGGCTACTCACGGTCTCGCAGTTGCCCGGGAGTCCTTCCTGAAGTGATTGTTCTCCACAAGTCGAGCCGGGGGCGTCGGGTGCAGAGTGTCAAGTCTCACGCTTCCGGCAGGAAACGCAAGTTGTTGCAAAGTTGCTTCTTTGTTTCAAAGTTGCAGTCTTTGGTGAACAGAGCCGCTGTCCTCGGGGGTTCGTGGTCCTTCTAGATGCAGGGCAGTCCTCTGAGGCTTCAGAGGTCGCTGGTCCCTGTGGAAAGCGTCGCTGGAGCAGTGTCTTTAGAAGTGGGGAGACAGGCCGGTAGAGCTGGGGCCAAAGCAGTTGGTGTCTCCGTCTTCTCTGCAGGGTTTATCAGCTTAGCAGTCCTCTTCTTCTTAGGTTGCAGGAATCTGAGTTCCTAGGTTCTGGGGAGCCCTTAAGTACTAAATTTAAGGGCATGTTTAGGTCTGGGGAGTTAGTAGCCAATGGCTACTAGCCCTGAGGGTGGGTACACCCTCTTTGTGCCTCCTCCCTGAGGGGAGGGGGGCACATCCCTAATCCTATTGGGGGAATCCTCCATCTGCAAGATGGAGGATTTCTAAAAGTTAGAGTCACCTCAGCTCAGGAAACCTTAGGGGCTGTCCTGACTGGCCAGTGACTCCTCGTTGTTTTTCTCATTATCTCCTCTGGCCTTGCTGCCAAAAGTGGGGCCGTGGCCCGAGGGGGCGGGCAACTCCACTAGCTGGAGTGCCCTGGGGTGCTGTAACAAAGGGGGTGAGCCTTTGAGGCTCACCGCCAGGTGTTACAGTTCCTGGAGGGGGAGGTGATAAGCATCTCCACCCAGTACAGGCTTTGTTACTAGCCACAGAGTGACAAAGGCACTCTCCCCATGTGGCCAGCAACATGTCTGGGGTGTGGCTGGCTGTTAAAACTAGTCAGCCTACACGGATAGTCGGTTAAGGTTTCAGGGGGCATCTCTAAGGTGCCCTGTGGAGTGTATGTTACAATAAAATGTACACTGGCATCAGTGTGCATTTATTGTGCTGAGAAGTTTGATACCAAACTTCACAGTTTTCAGTGTAGCCATTATGGTGCTGTGGAGTTCGTGCATGACAGACTCCCAGACCATATACTCTTATGGCTACCCTGCACTTACAATGTCTAAGGTTTTGCTTAGACACTGTAGGGGCATAGTGCTCATGCACTTATACCCTCACCTATGGTATAGTGCACCCTGCCGTAGGGCTGTAAGGCCTGCTAGAGGGGTGACTTATCTATACTACATAGGCAGTGTGAGGTTGGAATGGCACCCTGAGGGGAGTGCCATGTCGACTTAGTCGTTTTGTCCTCACTAGCACACACAAGCTGGCAAGCAGTGTGTCTGTACTGAGTGACGGGTCCCCAGGGTGGCACAAGATATGCTGCAGCCCTTAGAGACCTTCCCTGGCATCAGGGCCCTTGGTACCAGGGGTACCAGTTACAAGGGACTTACCTGGATGCCAGGGTGTGCCAATTGTGGAAACAAAAGTACAGGTTAGGGAAAGAACACTGGTGCTGGGGCCTGGTTAGCAGGCCTCAGCACACTTTCAAATCAAAACTTAGCATCAGCAAAGGCAAAAAGTCAGGGGGTAACCATGCCAAGGAGGCATTTCCTTACAATTACTTTAACAGATACTGATAGTAGGGACATTGATGAGTTATGCAGTAAAATATTCCATGAAGCAGACCATTCACAGTTACTTAGTTTAAAAGGTCTCTAAGATTTAGGGGGTCATTCTAACCCTGGCGGTCGACAACCGCCAGGGCTAAAATGACGGGAGCACCGCCAACAGGCTGGCGGTGCTCCAATGGGCATTCTGACCGCGGCGGTACAGCCGCGGTCAGAAACGGGAAACCGGCGGTGTCCCACCCGTTTCCGGCTGCCCTAGGGAATCCTCCACGGCGGCGCTGCTTGCAGCGCCGCCATGGGGATTCCGACCCCCTTACCGCCATCCTGTTCCTGGCGGTTCTCACCGCCAGAAACAGGATGGCGGTAACGGGTGTCGTGGAGCCAATGGCATGGGCACTGCAGGGGCCCCCTAACAGGGCCCCCTAATCATTTTCAGTGTCTGCATAGCAGACACTGAAAATCGCGACGGGTGCAACTGCACCCGTCGCACCCTTTCCACTCCGCCGGCTCCATTCGGAGCCGGCATCCTCGTGGGAAGGAGTTTCCCGCTGGGCGGGCGGGCGGCCTTCTGGCGGTCGCCCGCCAGCCCAGCGGGAAACTCAGAATGACCACCACGGTCTTTTGACCGCGGGACGGTCTTCTGGCGGTTCCCGCTTGGCGTTTGGAATCAGGGCCTTAATCTCCAACCCCATGGAATAGATGTTAAGTTTCTTATAGATTTGTAAATGTGCTATTGTAAATTGGCACTTACTGATTTTCTCCTGGATGAGCAGTGCATATCTAGGATGTAGATTTGTTCTTGACATGGTGGTTGCTTCTGGCTTGAGCGTCGGATCCATGGAGGATACAGGTTTGTAATCCCAAAAACAGTACACTAGAACATGAAGGATCACAAGAAAACAACAGCCAGCCAGTGCAAAAATCTGGATCCCAAAGGATGCAATGAGTCACAAGAAAATGTAATATCCAAGAAAGTACTGAATCAAACAGATGATCTTACCAAAGAACAAAAATATATTTCTACTACAACGTTTCAGCTTCCGCCTTCCTCAGGTAGTAAAAGATGGTTTGCGCAGTGGCTGCACAGCTGACACTGCTGGATTTTCAAACAGCATCATGAGTGAAGATTCCAATTGGAAAGTGGAATCAATGCAGTCCTAAGATCTCTTCAGATATGCAAAAATCATGTGGTATTGTCAGTGATGTTCAGTCCATCTGGATGCAGTGATTGTAAACGGTGCATCCAGAAGTTATCTCTGATGTGCAGTAGTTCTTCCTTTAGAACATGTCCCACAGCGAAAATCTTCAAATCTGATAGTAAATGGTCCACAAGGTGAAAATGATTGGCTACAGGCTGTTCAAGTTTCTTGTTAATTACTGATGATTTGTGGTTCCTGAATCGTGTACCGAGGTCATTCACTGTTTGGCCTACATATTGTTTTTTACAGCTTTGGCATTGGCACTGAATCACATAAATAATGCGTGTTGATCGACATGTAAGATGCTGTCTTATTCCATAGGTCCTTCTTGTAACAGAGCTAGTTACTGATGATGTTTGTAAAAGATATTCACATGTGATGCACCTTTTAGAATCACAGCAATGAATACCTGCATTTGTTACAGTTTGCTTAAGTTCAGCTCTCACAATAACCGATCGTAAATTGGGAGCTCTGCGGTAAGCAATGACTGGCGGTTTTGGACAAATCTTTTGCAATTTTTCACAAGTGTATAGTAAGGTCAAAGTTGTTTGTATTATATTTCTGTAGCTGGGAGCTGATGGATGATAGTCAACCACAAATGGTATTCTGTCACTTTTGTTTCTTCTGTTGGTATTCCAAATAAGTGCTTCCCTGGGTAACTGCAAAGACTTGTCAATTTGTTGCAGAATAATATGCAGAGGATAGCCTCGCTTTTTAAGTAATGTAACAAGCTCCTGTAGATGGTCTCTACAAGTGTCTTCATTGCTGCAGATGCGTCTTATTCTGAGTGCTTGGCTGTAGATGATGCTGAGTTTAGTGTGGCATGGGTGACATGAAGTCCAGTTTAGATACAAATGAGCATCTGTAGGCTTGTGGTACAGATCAGTTATAATTTTTTGTTCATGAATGGTGGTTAACACATCCAGAAAAGGGAGATGACTCTTCTGTTTAGTATTACTGCCAGTGAATTTGATGGTAGGATGGATACTGTTGATAAAAGGTGTAAATTGCTCCAGTGTTCTGCTTCCTGCATTCCATATTATAAATATGTCATCAATGTATCGTAGCCATACCAGTGGTTTGTTGTTAGTACTCGCAAGTATATAGTCCTCCATTTTGTCCATGAAGATATTTGCATAGGAAGGAGCCATCCGAGTGCCCATGGATGTCCCTTGTATCTGCAGATAGTGTTTACCATTGAAGGTGAAATTGTTGGATTTAAGGATAACTCTTGCAAAGTTGGTAAGCACATTTGTTGATGGTTTTTTCACAGTTCTTTTATTAAGAGCTTCAGATAATGCCATAAGCCCATCATCATGTGATATATTGGTGTACAATGATGTAACATCAAATGTAGCAAGAAGAGTGTCATCATCAAATGTGTTAGTTTGATTTAATGTTTCAATGATCTGAAGAAAGTGACTGGTGTCCTTAACAAATGATGGAAGTTCTTGGACAATGGGTTGGAGTTGGAGGTCGACAAATAAAGATAGTCTCTCAGTGGCTGTGTCATTGCCAGAGATGATGTGGCGGCCAGGATTGTTTATTTTGTGAATTTTGGGAAGCATATAAAATCTCCCAGGCCTTGGTTTGGGGTGAACAAGTATATCTGCTGTTGTTTCATCAATCAGGTTTAAGCTCCTTTACTCTGCAACCATGTTCCTGATTTCTTTGTTCAAGTCTTCTGTGGGATCAGTTTCTAAGGATTTGTAAGTGTTGGTATCCATCAGTTGTCTCATTCCCTCCTCGATATAATCACATACAGTTACCATCTTTGTCTGCGATTTTATAATGACATCTGTTCTCTGTTGAAGGTGGTGGAGAGCTTTTCTTTCCTCTCTGGTAATGTTGTCAAAAATCCTTTTAGGTGTTGATTCTTTGATGAGTTTGTTAATGGACAAAATTTACGTATCAAGTACAGGATTTCTACCACATAGAGGAGTCCATGATTTGGGATGGCGAAACTTCTTAAAAGGATCTGGAAGGTAGCTTGGCAGATCAACATTATAATTATTGTTAAAGTATTCTGTAAGTCTGCATCTTCTCTCAAAGGTTTTTAGGTCTCTTTTCATGTTGACTGTATTATGCTCCTTAGGTAAAGGACAGAAATAGAGGCCTTTGCTCAAGAAGTTTAATTCACCTGGTGACAGCCGCCCTCCAGTTAACTCAATAACTGTATCTGATGTCTGGAAAGGTTGTAGCTGACTGATTCTGTGCATTCTTTTTTGTCTTAGAAATCTTCAGGTTTTTTATGCTGTTTACCCACTGGACATACACTGACAAGTG
Organism: Pleurodeles waltl; assembly: GCF_031143425.1. NCBI lineage: Eukaryota > Metazoa > Chordata > Amphibia > Caudata > Salamandridae > Pleurodeles > Pleurodeles waltl. The sequence goes on from NC_090440.1 coordinate 781,094,384, forward strand.
AATCTCCAAAAACAGAATGATTTATAAAGTGGTGATTTGGGAGAGGAGGTATATGAAATCTTAACATGTCTCTTTTCACTTTTGCAGACTCAATTTTAAAAGCATTCCTTGCTGTGATCTTTTTTTACTTCTGCAATCCTCTGCAGTATGTGTGCCACTTCAGAGTAACATTTTGTGTTCTTTAAATGTTCCAATTCTTTTTGTAGCTTGGTTTTAAGAATCTGCATTTTTTGAATAATTACTGTAGGAAGTTGGCTCTGTATGCACTATTTCAAAGTAAGGAATAGTATGCACAGAGTCCAAGGGTTCCCCTTAGAGGTACGATGGTGGCAAAAAGAGATAATTCTAATGCTCTATTTTGTGGTAGTGTGGTTGAGCAGTAGGCTTATCAAAGGAGTAGTGTTAAGCATTTGTTGTACACACACAGGCAATAAATGAGGAACACACACTCAGAGACAATTCCAGGCCAATAGGTTTTTGTATAGAAAAATATATTTTCTTAGTTTATTTTAAGAACCACAGGTTCAAGATTTACATGTAATACTTCAAATGAAAGGTATTGCAGGTAGGTACTTTAGGAACTTTTAATTAGCAAAAAAGCATATACAGTTTTCACATAAATCACATATAGCTATTTTAAAACTAGACAGTGCAATTTTCAACAGTTCCTGGGGGGAGTAAGAGTTTGTTAGTTTTTGCAGGTAAGTAAACCACCTACGGGGTTCAACTTTGGGTCCAAGGTAGCCCACCGTTGGGGGTTCAGAGCAACCCCAAAGTTACCACACCAGCAGCTCAGGGCCGGTCAGGTGCAGAGGTCAAAGTGGTGCCCAAAACGCATAGGCTTCAATGGAGAAGGGGGTGCCCTGGTTCCAGTCTGCCAGCAGGTGAGTACCCGCGTCTTCAGAGGGCAGACCAGGGGGGTTTTGTGGGGCATCGGGGGGGACACAAGTCCACACAGAAAGTACACCCTCAGCAGCACGGGGGCAGCTGGGTGCAGTGTGCAAACATGCGTCAGGTTCTCAATAGGTTTCAATGGGAGACCAAGGGGTCTCTTCAGCGATGCAGGCAGGCAAGGGGGGGGGCTCCTCGGGGTAGCCACCACCTGGGCAAGGGAGAGGGCCGCATGGGGGTCACTCCTGCACTGGAGTTCGGATCCTTCAGGTCCTGGGGGCTGCGGGTGCAGAGTCTTTACCAGGCGTCGGATCTTAGAAGCAGGCAGATGTGGTCAGGTGGAGCCTCGGGATTCCCTCTGCAGGCGTTGCTGTGTGGGCTCAGGGGGGGCAACTCTGGCTACTCACGGTCTCGCAGTTGCCCGGGAGTCCTTCCTGAAGTGATTGTTCTCCACAAGTCGAGCCGGGGGCGTCGGGTGCAGAGTGTCAAGTCTCACGCTTCCGGCAGGAAACGCAAGTTGTTGCAAAGTTGCTTCTTTGTTTCAAAGTTGCAGTCTTTGGTGAACAGAGCCGCTGTCCTCGGGGGTTCGTGGTCCTTCTAGATGCAGGGCAGTCCTCTGAGGCTTCAGAGGTCGCTGGCCCCTGTGGAAAGCGTCGCTGGAGCAGTGTCTTTAGAAGTGGGGAGACAGGCCGGTAGAGCTGGGGCCAAAGCATTTGGTGTCTCCGTCTTCTCTGCAGGGTTTATCAGCTTAGCAGTCCTCTTCTTCTTAGGTTGCAGGAATCTGAGTTCCTAGGTTCTGGGGAGCCCTTAAGTACTAAATTTAAGGGCATGTTTAGGTCTGGGGGGTTAGTAGCCAATGGCTACTAGCCCTGAGGGTGGGTACACCCTCTTTGTGCCTCCTCCCTGAGGGGAGGGGGGCACATCCCTAATCCTATTGGGGGAATCCTCCATCTGCAAGATGGAGGATTTCTAAAAGTTAGAGTCACCTCAGCTCAGGAAACCTTAGGGGCTGTCCTGACTGGCCAGTGACTCCTCGTTGTTTTTCTCATTATCTCCTCTGGCCTTGCTGCCAAAAGTGGGGCCGTGGCCCGAGGGGGCGGGCAACTCCACTAGCTGGAGTGCCCTGGGGTGCTGTAACAAAGGGGGTGAGCCTTTGAGGCTCACCGCCAGGTGTTACAGTTCCTGGAGGGGGAGGTGATAAGCATCTCCACCCAGTACAGGCTTTGTTACTAGCCACAGAGTGACAAAGGCACTCTCCCCATGTGGCCAGCAACATGTCTGGGGTGTGGCTGGCTGTTAAAACTAGTCAGCCTACACGGATAGTCGGTTAAGGTTTCAGGGGGCATCTCTAAGGTGCCCTGTGGAGTGTATGTTACAATAAAATGTACACTGACATCAGTGTGCATTTATTGTGCTGAGAAGTTTGATACCAAACTTCACAGTTTTCAGTGTAGCCATTATGGTGCTGTGGAGTTCGTGCATGACAGACTCCCAGACCATATACTCTTATGGCTACCCTGCACTTACAATGTCTAAGGTTTTGCTTAGACACTGTAGGGGCATAGTGCTCATGCACTTATACCCTCACCTATGGTATAGTGCACCCTGCCGTAGGGCTGTAAGGCCTGCTAGAGGGGTGACTTATCTATACTACATAGGCAGTGTGAGGTTGGAATGGCACCCTGAGGGGAGTGCCATGTCGACTTAGTCGTTTTGTCCTCACTAGCACACACAAGCTGGCAAGCAGGGTGTCTGTACTGAGTGACGGGTCCCCAGGGTGGCACAAGATATGCTGCAGCCCTTAGAGACCTTCCCTGGCATTAGGGCCCTTGGTACCAGGGGTACCAGTTACAAGGGACTTACCTGGATGCCATGGTGTGCCAATTGTGGAAACAAAAGTACAGGTTAGGGAAAGAACACTGGTGCTGGGGCCTGGTTAGCAGGCCTCAGCACACTTTCAAATCAAAACTTAGCATCAGCAAAGGCAAAAAGTCAGGGGGTAACCATGCCAAGGAGGCATTTCCTTACAATTACTTTAACAGATACTGATAGTAGGGACATTGATGAGTTATGCAGTAAAATATTCCATGAAGCAGACCATTCACAGTTACTTAGTTTAAAAGGTCTCTAAGATTCAGGGGGTCATTCTAACCCTGGCGGTCGACAACCGCCAGGGCTAAAATGACGGGAGCACCGCCAACAGGCTGGTGGTGCTCCAATGGGCATTCTGACCGCGGCGGTACAGTCGCGGTCAGAAACGGGAAACCGGCGGTGTCCCACCGGTTTCCCGCTGCCCTAGGGAATCCTCCACGGCGGCGCTGCTTGCAGCGCCGCCATGGGGATTCCGACCCCCTTACCGCCATCCTGTTCCTGGCGGTTCTCACCGCCAGAAACAGGATGGCGGTAACGGGTGTCGTGGAGCCAATGGCATGGGCACTGCAGGGGCCCCCTAACAGGGCCCCCTAATGATTTTCAGTGTCTGCATAGCAGACACTGAAAATCGCGACGGGTGCAACTGCACCCGTCGCACCCTTTCCACTGTAGCCAGAAGAGTGTCATCAGCAAATGTGTAGAGTTGATTTAATTTTACAATAATAATTCATGCTGGTGCTGTCATGAGGAATGGACCTTTCCTCCAAACAATTCCAAAACAAACAGTTGATAATAACTTGTTATCAAACGTTTGTTTTGGAATACATATATATATATATATATATATATATATATATATATATATATATACATATACATATATATATATATATATATATTCCTTTTGTATTGTTCCCAACAGCTAACTTCAAGTCACACAGGATACAGTAATCTTGTTTTATTAGTGTTTCATTATTTCATTCGGGCAGCGAAAAGTAAAACCCTCTGACATGTTTCGGTCTGTTCTGGACCTTGCTCACAGATGATTACACAGTCCTTCCTCAATGTTTAAAACACCATGGTGCTCATTACGTGCCACTTTGTATTGACAGTGACCCTACATTTAAAAGATTCAAACAGTGTTTGTCCATATCGAATTGTTTTTCCTGTTTCACCTCTTGTCCTTAGTTACTGAGGCACTGGTTTTGCACTTTGCCCAAAGCATTCACAAATTATATTTCATCATGTTTTTCCGGTGATTATTTCATTTCGACCCCCCCTTCTTTCTTGGTGCATTCTGGTCTAGATAGGCACAAACCACTATCCCCATACTGATTTCAAGTGCCAATCCTGTGTTCCTTTTGACGTAATAATTTTACAACTCATTCCAATTTTTGGTGGTTTTAGTTTTGCTTGTCAAAAACGTTATTTCTTTTACTGAAGCATCGATGTACATCTGGATGTCTGATCTAATTTGTTATTGTGTGGTGATGCTCCTCACCATATTTTCTTTTAATTACATGGGAGTCTCTGACAGCATTTTTTCTATTTTCTCTCCTCCATGGTAATCTCTTCAATACTGATATTTACATCTTGTTCAAACCATTCAAAGCTTTCAATTTCCTCACTGCTCTAATGCATCTAACTTTATGGGTACAAACTGTTTACTCGTTTTCAATCTACCTTTTCCCTTCACCAGATTAATGTATGGAACACATAGTCACTATTTCCTATTGTTTCCCAAATTCATCACTTGCTAATTTGTTTTCTTACTCATGAAAAAACCTTTTTGTTATTGTTGTGTGTCATTCACAGACCTCTGGCCGTCACTACCAACAGTAAATGCCCCAAAACGCAACATGGACACATCAAATTTTTACACTGAAAACTGACGTGTTTTTTGGAAAGTGCCTAGCTGTGGATTTAGGTCTCTAGCTCAGCTGGTTCCTAGGAAAACTTACCAAAACACAACGTGGACACATCACATTTTCCCAAAGAAAACAGAGCTGTTTTTTGCAAAGTGCCAAGCTGTGGATTTTGGCATCTCGCTCAGCCAGCACCTAGGGAAACGTAGCAAACCTAAATAGTTTTAGATACTAGACACCTAGGGGAAATGAGAATGGGGTGACTTGTGGGGCTCTCACCAGGTTCTGTTACCCAGAATCTTTGCAAACCTCAACATTTGACAAAAAACACACCTTTTCCTCACATTTCGGTGATGAAACGTTCTGGAATCTGAGAGGAGCCACAAACTTCCTTCCTCCAAGCAGTCCCCCAAGTGTCCCGATAAAAATGGTACCTCTCTTGTGTGGGTAGGCCTAGTGCCCGTGTCAGGAATGGATCACACAACCCTCAATGTTAGTCCTTACTTGAGGGCAACTGTTGAACCTGGGGTGATTCACTCCTGACGCAGGCACTAGGAGTGGATCAAGTGGCCCATTTCCAGAGGGGGCTGACCCCTCCTAGTCAAATCCCTGGTGTCTAGTGGGGTTTTCTGGCCCTCGATCGCAGATGCACTGCGATCGAGGGCCAGTAAACCATTTCAGGAAGCCCTTGTTTGAAAGGGGAGAATCTCCCCTTTCAAACAAGGCCTTCCCGAATGGTGGGGCAGCCCGTTTTTCCCACTGGAGCAGGAAGCGCCCTTAACTCCGATTCCTGCTCCGGTGGGGAAAACAGATTGTGACGCCAGCACGTGCGAAGGCGCAGGTAGAGGTGCGGGGGAGACACAGAAGCTCTTCCATTTCTCACAATGGGGTTTTAAATTTTAAAAAGTCCTCCACTCCACCGGAGGATCTTCTAACCCCCTCCCTGGTGTCAGCCACTGGTCGTGACCTGCACCAGGAAGGTAGTGCGGCCCACACCCGCACTCAACAGGTTAAGGGACTCTAGGTTTCGGGAACACACATGTGTTGAAGTGTGTGTTGTTATTTTGAAGTGACATACAGACCCCCACCCCCTGAAGTAGCAGGTGGCTACATCTGTATCTGCAAATGTCCACAAATGGACAGTCTTGACTCTTTGTGTGCTCAACACTCCCTTTATTGTGGTCCAAGCACAATGGGTTAGTCTTTAGGCTGACTGTGACTTCTAGAGACTGTATGCAGCGAGTGGCATTCATAGATAGCGGATGTTTGTGTAAGTTCTTTGCTGAGTGGGTTACCTGTCACTTGCCACTTTGTGTGATATGTTCCATTGTGTTCCTGGTCAATGTTATGTGGCTAGCTCATGTCCCACAAAAGTTACAGTTGGCCTGCCTGGTCAATGCAGGGCCTGAGCTGAGGGGTATGTAGGACACCCTCTTGGGGAGTGTTTGTAGTCATGTCCCTGACAAGATGGTCAAGATAGGATGTTATTAGCTTAGTGCTCTGACATGTATGTGATCAGCCATTTTGTATGGGACTTGTGGACATAATATGCTGTCTTGTCATTTGCATCCATGAAGTTGAACACCCATCAGAAGAATGGGATTTGGAGAGCTATCGCCAAGAAGGATTGGACTCTGTGGGTCTACAGCTGGTGGAACACCCACTGTCGGAAGTGATGGGAGGACCTGAGACACTGGGCCTGGAGGACCACAGAGGCCCAGCTGGGGCTGTCCTCCCAACAAGAACGGGATGCTCATCGAACAATGACCCACCCTATTGGACCACATTTTGGCGGTGGCCAACCCAAAGTTGGATGGGCGTTTGAGGGAAGCACAACATCCACAAGGGGGTGAGTACAATGCAAATTCATGCCTGACCCTTTCATAGGTGACTGAGTTGGGGATAGACTGCTCCTCCTGACAATATGGGATGTGTTATGTGTCACAGATCATCTGGGATCAAATTGTTTTAGACGGGCCATGTGTTTCCAACTGGTGTGCTCAACCTTTTGGGCCTGGGACTAAACTATTCGGCACCCTCAGTCCAATTGCACAGCAGAGAGCACATATGACTGTGTTTAGTGTACAAATCTTCTGCTTTACCTACTCTGGTGGGTATTAGTTTCCACCAACAGATCACTTCCCCCAAATGTCACAGTCCAAAGGTAGGTAGGGTGTGGCTCACTGTCCACTGCTGTGTCTGAGGATATGTGTAGCCTGACACTTGCAAACCATGTGCAAGTTTTCTCCATTGCATAATGGTTGCTGGTGCCTCACAGCAGTCTGTGATGCATGGGTGTCCATCATACATGTGACAAGACTTACATGGCAAAATCTTGGCAGCTGTAACATACTACTTTCCCTTGATAAGTGAAGAATGTGCATTTTCATGGGTGATGTGTCATCAGTGTAGCCAACATTCCAGTTGCCTATGTGTCTGCATGTGCTCTATTCCCACTAGGATACATGACTTTGCATTAGATGTAGGTATGTGCTAGCCATGCAGATGGGATGATGTCTGGAATCTCTAACATATATGTCCATGGGGTCCTGTTGTCATAAAGGTATCTCTGCAACGGTTGGCCATATACTGTGATGCCCCAGAAAGAACTGTGTCATCATCATATGTTGTCAGACAAATACATTCATGCCTCATAGTATGTCATTAGTCATGTGTAAATGCCTCATAGTATGTCATTAGTCATGTGTAAATGCAGTAGCCATGATGGACATGACAGGTAGGGCCAGGGTGTGGATCCACTTCATGATCATTTGTAGCCTTGATGTGGAATGTTGGTTGTAGGTGTACAGGACAGGGACTATAACTCACTCCCTTCCCATGCACAGTTCTCTTATCAATAATTTGATTGCACATGTTGCAGTGGTAGTGTCAAAGATGCCATACACGTTCTCATTAATGATATAATATGTGGAGTAATTAGCTGTGTTTGGTGAAGGTGTGAGTTATAGTTGCCTTAGGGCATGAGTTATAGTTACTTAAAAGAATTCTAACTATAACTGCTGAATTTCCATGGATTTGTACGAGTAAATTCAGAACCTACTTCCCTGTAACCTTTGTGTTTTTAGTACATTTCTATGGTTTTTTAATGTGAAGTTATTTAAATTATAATATGTTATTCCAGCCCCCGCTGCACACAGCTTTTGGCAGTGCACGGCAGGGACTGGTCACAAGGCCTTGCCTGCAGACAGGCCTTGCAGCCAATCCCTTGCAGCCACCCAACCCCATGGCGTGCATGGCCTTTGACAGTGTGCATGGCAGGGTGGCCACAGGACCTGTCTCTCTCAATGGGTGTGTGAGTATCTGAGTGGGTCTGAAAGTGGGTGTGTGAGTCTCTGAGTGGGTCTGAGTAGGTGCATGAGTGTATGAGTGTCTGAGTGGGTGTGTGAGTAGGTGCATGAGTCTCTGAGTACAGGCATGAGTGAATTAATTAGTGTATGAATGAGTCTGTGTTTTTTCTTTCAGATGTTTTCATATTTGTGAATATTTTGTGAGTAATTCATGAAAATGTGCCATTTTTCACAAATATCCTGCATGGTGATCAAAATTATTTTAAAACCATAATTTGCCCCTAAAACACACCCATATCAAACCGTCACCCTGACCCCTTATGCCACTTCCAATTAGGATTTTCACCCCTGGGGACCGTGTACCATGGAAAAAAATGGTGACCATAACTTTCTAGTCATGTTGCAGTCATTGCTTCTTTTCACTCGCGCATTTGCGAATGTTCACGAATGTCTGTTTGCCTAATAATTGCAAAGTTGCAGCGGCCAGAGGTGCACAAATTTGGATATCCCTAAATTTCTCAAAAGCTAAGAAACAGTTTTACACTAAATAAGCAAAAGCACAAACGGCATACAGAAAGCTAACTTTCTGCTAAATTTGGTGTAATTCCGTCCAGCGGTTCGGGCTGTAGTTGTGTCTAAAGGTCCTATGGGTATTAACATGGGAAATGCAACTTTTTTGACACCCGTTTTCTCAGCCCTACTTCACAGACCACCTCAAAACTTACTGTAGGTAACAAGAATTATTGTTGCACTTTTTCAGAAAAATTTGTGAAGATTCGTTGAATGGCACCAAAGATATAGGCAAGTCAAAAAACACTTTTTCTATGGAAACATGGTCATAACTATAGCTACCTAGTGGCAACCACCACTAGGTGATATATATATAGCTCACTCAGTCAAAGGAGTTTCCATCTTTTTAGTCACCATCCATGATGCGTATGAGCAATGTGATGTGAGCAAGGCCACTTGGATGGTGAATAAACAGTAACTGCTTTGCCTGCGTGAGCGCCATCATTTACTCTATTGTCAATTTCGATATATTATTGGTGGGCTCGACGAGTATTGCGCTCCACCCCTCTTGGGTGTTTTTTACATATATATATATATTTTTTTTTTCACTTTAAGTAGCTAGGGTTACTATAACTCACGCTCCCACCATTTTACTGCAAATTTTCCATTGATATTATCAGCGATGTTATCAATTATGTTGTGAGTGCTGTAAGTTGCGGGGTAATTAGCAGTGCATGGTGAGGGCATATGTTATAGTTATCTTATGACATAAGTTATAGTTATTTGAGATAATTCTAACTATAACAGGTGAATTTCTATGGTTTTGTACGTTTAAAATGTGAACTTAACTATAATATCCTTTGAACCTTTGTTTTTTTAAGTGAATACATATATAATATATGTAGAATATTTATAGGGTGAGGTAAGGGCTATAAACTAGCAGTATGAGGAGTGGGAGAGGTCTACAGAAGATTAGTAGCCCATTCAGGGTGCAATTGATGAATAACAAGAGGTCAGGTATTATTCTCCCCCTCGCTTTTAGTGTTCCCCATTTTCTTTCATCCACAGTACCTCCCTCTCACCCCTTCCTGTTTTGAGCACAAAGGATATGAATTAAACATTGATGTGGGAAAGGCAAGACCATTGTTTGTGCAAGAATAGCAAGGAATTGAGATAACTGGGATGCAGTAGAGGACTTTAGGAATAAGATTTTATTGAATATTTGATGATCGAATTATGATTATGTTGCAACCAATATTGAAGAAATAAGTGCACTACAGAGATCTAGGATAATTCTGATATGTATATGAAGATTGTCCAACATGATTGTGGTGCTCACAGTGAGAGAATAGGACATCCATAAATGCTTGCTTTATAGGTCAAATTAAATCTAAAATCAAATTGGGTGAATGTGAATTAAATGAAAGTCACAACAGTGGGTTGGGATAAGGAGATAAAGAGAGATGTATGTTATGTGACATGTGCAATTAGCATTATAATTATGGGCCCATTACCAGTTTGGCAGTCTATGGACCTCCAAACTTGTGGTGGCGGTCGGACTATTGCACTCCTGGTGGTCTGACCTGCCAGATTATGATACTGGTGGTCGGACCGCTAGGAGATGGCCACCTCCGCTGGAATCAGGGATCCCGATGGGTTGGTGGTGAAAGTTGTGGTCAGCCAGGGCGGTGCCCATGGCAGCACCACCGTGCTGATCACAACTTCATTTTCAACCAGCCTTTTCATGACAATTGCACAGCCATGGAAATGCTGGTGGAAAGACAGTGCTGGGGGAGCCCCCCTGCCAGCACCATTGGAATGCACACTGTCTGCTATGTGTGCATTCCGAGGGTGCTTGTGTGCGACGGCATTGACCTCAGCCTGATGGAAACATAGTAATATGAAGGAAGGGTGGCTGCCAACTTGAAGATAGCCTCATCCCCACAATCTTGACGGTCTCGTCTGCAATGTCGTTGAGATCGTAATTAGGCCCTAGGTGTCCATCATTTATTTTAATGTATGATTATTTTACAGTTAGAAAGTTAATTCGGTGCACTGACATTGAAAAGGCAGAGTGACAAAACACATCTGCTCCTCTTGGCAATAAAATTGGATGCCCCGTGATTGGGCGTCATTGGTGTATATATATATAAATATATATATATATATATATATATATATATAAATATATATGATCAAACAAAACGGTCCTCCTTATGGCGTGCTATTTCATGCTGGTGCAGTCACGCGGAATGGACCTTTCCTCCAAACAATTCCAAAACAAACAGTTGATAACAACTGTGACACTGCACTCCAGGAGAACATTTTGCTTTTTTCTTTATTTGCAGTCAAAAAAGTCACCAACCATCACCACTGACACAGTTCGACCTCCTGGTTTTGTTCACAGGGAACTGTGACTTTTTTGACTGCAAATAAAGAAAAAAGCAACATTTTCTCCTGGAGTGCAGTGTAGGAGAACAATGGAATTGGGTGGATGTGAATGTCTGAACAATTGAATGCGGTAGAAATGTACTTATCTATGCTCTTATCACCCGACTTCAAGGCCTTCCTTTAAAAAAATGTCAATAAAAAGAATGGTGCAGGTTACAGAAGCTCACACTGAATATCCTGTCTTCAAGTGGGAAACACTGGCTGGAACTGGATCTGGAGGCGGTTTCTCTTTCCCCTTAGCGGATGGAGGGTCCAGATAATCAGTAAAGTCTGGGCACACATCTGTTGGAGGGAGTTGGGTGAAAGACATCTGCTCCTGTGGAGGTTTGATTTAATGGGTAATCTCCTGACAGACTGAAGTGCCTAAAAATATAATTATTTCCACCCGAGCAGAATGGCTGAAGGTTTAGATTTTAATGTCTTGGCGGCACTTATGGATGAAATGCAAAAAAAGTTAACCCTTGCCCTAGATGAAAACAAAAACTTGATAGAGGGAATAAAAAGATCCCATGTTGAGACCTAGCAACTCATGGACAAATTAAATAACTTCACTTCTGGGAATACCGCCGGGACTAGTGAGGTTTCAGGTAAAACCTTCCCTATCTCTACTGCAGAAATATCCACATCCACAATATCCACAAAGTCATTCATTCCATCTCTCCTATCATTCCCCTGACCCTACCTGAATGTTTTAGTGATGTTTCTTATAAGGCGCAGATATTTTTAACCCAGTGCTCCTTACACTTCCTTTGTCGACCCATTATTTTTACAGAGGATCAATCAAAAACAGTGTTTATTTTGCCTTATTTGAGTGGAGATGCGGCTTCATGGTCCATGTCTCCGTGTCACCAAATGACCCTATATTATATGATTTTGAAGTTTTTAAAACCAAATCCTTCAAATTTTTGACCGCAGAATAATTTCCCAAGCCACAACTAATGAATTACTAGACTTAAAACAAGGACATAGGGATTTGGGCCCTCATTACAACCCTGGCGGTCGGTGGTAAAGCGGCGGTAAGACCGCCAACAGGCCGGCGGTAAAAAAATGGGATTATGACCATGGCGGAAACCGCCAACATAGACAGCCACTTTATCACCTAGACAGCCACGGCGGTACAAACAAACAGCATGGCAGTCACCGCCAACAGACAGGCGGAAGACAATTACCGCCCACACTATTATGAGAGGCCAATCCGCCACCTTTTCCAGGGCGGAAACAACGCAAACAAAAACACAGCAGAAACAGGACTTAGAAGTGGAAACACTCACCTCTACACAACCCACGAGGAACCAGGACGCCATGGAGCCAGAACTCCAAATCCTCCCTGCGATAGTATTCCTGTTCCTCTACCAGGAGCACGATAGACGGCGGCGGCGACCACGGTGAGTACTGCACCTACAACACAGGGGAGGGGGGAGGGAAAAGAGAATGACACACACAAGCAACAAGCAACACCTCCACCCCCACCCTCACCCACAACAACGCACACATCAAGACATGCTGCAACATTACATTTACACCCCCTAAACCCCCCTGGAAGAACGCAATGACAAAAGGAAATGATTGTAACAATTGTAATTATGTAAAATGTAAATGTAGATGGCTCTTACCACTGGTGGGGTTGGGGTGCCACATAGCCTGCCTCACAAAGGGTCCTTGCCTACAAAGCTCGCCCTGGCCTAAGGTAACCCACTGTCCACCTCCCCCACCCAGACACCCTGAAATGTGCGCAGAGTCAGGTGGATGTGACGGTACTCAATCCTTGTGGCTTCTGTGATGCCCTCAAGCGCCCATCCAACTCCGGATATGTCACCACCAGGATCTGGAACATCAGGGGGGTCATGGTGCGACGGGCACCCCTCCCACATTGGGAGGCCATTCCCAGCTGAGTCTCCGCTGTCTTCTTGCTCCAGCGGCGAATGTCCTCCCATCTTTTCCGGCAGTCGTTGCTCCGTCTGTGGTGGACCCCCAGGGTCCGGACGTCCTTGGCGACCCCCGTATCTTCCATACACACCACTCCAAACAGGCATTGCCTATACAGCATGCTCACAGTGTACTCACCTGTTTGTCTGGAGGACCGTAGAGTAGCGTGTACTGGGGAGGACCCCATCCACTAACTTCTCCAACTCCTCCGAAGTGAAGGCAGGGTCCCTTTCCCCAGACACATGAGCCATCGTCGCTTCCAGACTGAGGTCACAGCAGCACTTGCAGTGTAGGTCCTCTCCTGTCGAAGGTCAGGTATCAAGTGAGTGAACAGAGAGAAAATGGCGGTCACGTCCGCTGCGGTGTGTACCGTCACCGCCAGGATACATCGTCATTGGCTCCTGGGACCCATAGGGTCCAATGTTAACCAATGCAGGATTACGCTGCGCTCTTCGACCGCCTACTACCGCGACGGTGTATAACACCAGCACAGTTACCTCATATCCCCTTGTCCCACCTTCGAGGTCAGGCAGCCGCCATTTCAGGGGGCCACATGGCATTTATTTTAAATGCGTCACACCTACCTAAGCCTTGCATACACACAGTGACAGGCACATTGCGGATTGACAAATGTGTGCAATAAATTCTTTTTTTAATACCTCAGTGTTGGCTGATTTTGTGCTCGCTGTTCTCGTCCATAGGGCACGTCTGCTGGGGCAGGCGAGGAGATGGCAGCATCCTCCGGTGTACAGACCGCTGGTGGACCTGCCGACAACGGAAGACAGACACATCATTATCACTTACAGACTTGATCGTGCCACAATCCAGGAACTGTGTGCCCAATTGGAGCCAGACCTGATTCCAGCCATCCGCCATCCCACAGGAAATCCCCTCTCTAGTGCAGATCCTGTCAGTACTCCATTTCCTGGCAAGTGGGTCTTTTCAAACAACAGTGGCTATTGCATCTGGGATGTCCCAGCCTATGTTCTCAAACGTGTTGTCCAGAGTGTTGTCTGCCCTGCTGAAACACATGCGCAGCTACATCATTTTCCCTCAGGTGGAGGATTTGCCCATAGTGAAAGGTGACTTCTATGCCCTGGGACATATCTCCAACACCATAGGTGCCATTGATGAGACACATGTGGCCTTGGTACCCCCCGCAGGAGTGAACAGGTATACAGAAACCGGAAGAGCTACCATTCGATGAATGTGCAGATGGTGTGTTTGGCTGCCCAGTACATCTCCCATGTGAACGCCAAGTTTCCAGACTCAGTGCATTACGCTCACATTTTGAGGAATAGCAGCATCCCTTATGTGGTGGGGCAACTCCAGAGGCACTGTGTGTGGCAAATAGGTGAGGACAAGGACCCTATACCGTGTGAATGATTGTCTGGGTCTGGGGTTGTCCCTAAGGGTTAGTGTGTGTCTAACAGTTGTCCCTCAACATTTGCAGGTGCCTCTGGGTACCCCAACCTGTCATGGCTACTGACCGCAGTGAGAAATCCCAGGACAAGGGCAGATGACTGCTACAATGAGGCACATGGTCGAACTAGGAGAGTGATCGAAAGGACCTTCAGCCTCCTGAAGGCCAGGTTCCCGTGCCTCCATATGACAGGTGGTTCTCTCTACTACTCACCAAAGAAGGTGTGCCAGATCATCGTGGCCTGCTGTATGCTGCACAACCTGGCTTTGCGACGACAGGTGCCTTTTCTGCAGGAGGATGGTCCAGAAGGAGGTCTTGTGGCAGCTGTGGAGCCTGTGGACAGTGAAAAAGAGGAGGCAGAAGAAGAGGATATCGTCAACAGAAACAACGTGATCCAGCAATACTTCCAGTGAGACACAGGTAAGAAGACATCACTGCCTCCTACATCTCATACAATTGTTAGACCTCCCCTGAGCCGACAGCTCCACCTTGCTGCGACGCCTCTCCCCATCCCCGCCCACGCGACTGATCACGAGTTCGGAGCCCCAGTCCTCTTCCCTGGTGCCCAGCAGCGCTGGTAAGTTCCATCCCAGTGCTCTGTGCCTCTGTTTATGAACACTGTACTTTCCGCTTTTTACTCTCTGTGCCTCTGTTTCTGAACACTGTACTTTCTGCTTTTTACTCTCTGTGCCTCTGTTTCTGAACACTGTACTTTCCGCTTTTTACTCTCTGTGCCTCTGTTTCTGAACACTGTACTTTCAGCTTTTTATTCTCTGTGCCTCTGTTTCTGAACACTGTACTTTCCGCTTTTTACTCTCTGTGCCTCTGCGCCTTCCCTCTGTTTCTGAACTTTATATTTTCCCTTTTTTACTCCACCATTCTTAGCGTCCCTGTTGTTCTGACTGTGCCCTCCCACTGTTTATAACTCCATCCCCCCTGTAGCCTCTTACCTTCCGCCGCTTTTCTGCATTATTTTTCCTTGTACTTCCTGCCTTTCCCACTGTTTTCCTCCTCGCCAGGCCATCTAGACCCTCGTGCGATCCCCCTGCTCTGTTTACTCCCCGCCCCCTCGCGCCCCCATTTGCTCTCCCGTTCCCGCCCGCCTCCCGCCTCCCAGCTGCCCCTCCCTCCCACCTCCCCCTCTTAATGGCAATCGCTGCGCGGCCCAGATGAGAGAACCCTGACCTTTCGGCCGGAGCTCGCTCCCCTGCGCCGACAGCTCCACCTTGCTGCGACACCTCTCCCCATCCCCACCCACGCGACCGATCGCGAGTTCGGAGCCCCAGTCCTCTTCCCTGGTGCCCAGCAGCGCTGGTAAGTTCCATCCCAGTGCTCTGTGCCTCTGTTTCTGAACACTGTACTTTCCGCTTTTTACTCTCTGTGCCTCTGTTTCTGAACACTGTACTTTCCGCTTTTTACTCTCTGTGCCTCTGTTTCTGAACACTGTACTTTCCGCCTTTTACTCTCTGTGCCTCTGTTTCTGAACACTGTACTTTCCGCTTTTTACTCTCTGTGCCTCTGCGCCTTCCCTCTGTTTCTGAACTTTATATTTTCCCTTTTTTGCTCCACCATTCTTAGCATCCCTGTTTATAACTCCATCCCCCCTGTTACCTCTTACCTTCCGCCGCCTTTCTGCATAATTTTTCCTTGTACTTCCAGCCTTTCCCACTGTTTTCCTCCTCGCCGGGCAATCTAGACCCTTGTGCGATCCCCCTGCTCTGTTTACTCCCCGCCCCCTCCCGCCCCCATTCGCTCTCCCGTTCCCGCCCGCCTCCCGCCCGCCTCCCGCCTCCCAGCTGCCCCTCCCTCCCACCTCCCCCTCTTAATGGCAGTCGCTGCGCGGCCATGCCGCTGGCGTGCCAGAGGCAAGCCCATCTGCGCCCGTCTGCGCCCCAGCCGCGCCCAGCGACAGTCCCCCTGGTCCCACCAGCCAAAAGCGCCCCAGACTATACTACCATCCCGACTCTCTCCTCTCCCTCAACCCCGGAGTCCGCCCCAACTGCTGTCAAACAACCCCCACTCACACAAAAGACCCCTTCTCCTGCCACACCTGCCTTTTTTCCTGCTCCACACCCGACGCACCGCACCACAACACCAAGCACTTCACCCCCCACACAACGACCCCCGCACCTACCAACACACCCCACAACCCACACAACCCCCACGCCACAACCACCCCCACTCTCAACAACACCACAAACATCCACACAAACACTTTCACACACCACAACAACCACACCACCTGCAACCACCTCTACTGCCTACTACTGAACACCCGGTCCCTACACAAACATGCCATAGAACTCTGGGACCTCATCACTTCACACTCACCCGACATCGTCTTCCTCACTGAAACCTGGACAAACCCCACATCCGAGCCAGACATAGCCATAGCCACCCCGGAAGGCTACAAACTCCAACGCAGAGACCGCCCCAACAAGCCAGGAGGCAGCATCGCCATCCTTCACAGAGACACCATCAAGGTCACCACCAAAACCCTCAACACCCTCAACAACGCAGAACACATGCACTTCCTCATCCATGTCAACAAGACTCACCACCCTCAGCGGCACACTCATATACAGACCCCCAGGCCCGCGCCCCCCTTTTTGCGACACCATCGCAGACACCATCAGCACACACGCTCTCACCTCCACAGACTACATACTCCTCGGCGACTTCAACTTCCACCTAGAAAACCCTCACGATCACAACTCATCTTCCCTCCTAGACAACCTTTCAAACCTAGGACTCAAACAACTGGTCACAGCCCCCACCCACTCAGCTAGACACACACTCAACGCAATTTTCACATCTAGCCAACACATCACCTACACCCACACCACCAAACTCCAATGGACAGATCACCAATGCATCCACTTCTCCTACAACAAACCTCCCAAACACCACCAACATCACACCACCCCCTACCGCATGTGGGACAAGATCCCCACGGAACACCTAATCTACCAACTCACGCAAACCCCCCCAACATAACTGACCCCAACACCGCCGCTCACAACCTCAACGAATGGATCACCTCCTCTGCCGATAACCTCGCCCCCTCAGAAAAAACATCACTACCCGAAACATCAAGAACGCACCATGGTTCACCACTGAACTCCACGAATCCAAACGCAAATGCTGCAAAGCAGAGAAAATCTGGAGACAAGCACCCACCACCACTAACTTCACCACCCTCAAAACCACCACACGCATCCACCACCAACTCATACGCACCGCCAAAAGAGCACACTACAAGGAATGCATTGACAACAACTCACAAAACAGCATGGAACTCTTTACCATCATCAAAGAGCTCTCCAAACCCAAGGCCAGCAACCTTGACCCCACGCACACGCAAACCCTCTGTGACCCCCTATCAGACCACTTCCACTGCAAAATTCGAGACATACATAACAGCTTCGCACCACACACGCCCCCCTCTCACACCACTCACCCCCTCACACAAACCCACCACACACACCACACAACCTACTCACCACCTGGGCCCCCACCACCGATGAAGAAACTGAAACCACTATGAACTCTATTCACTCTGGCTCCCCCTCCGACCCATGCCCCCACTGTATTTACAACAGAGCCAGCCCCGCCATCGACCCCATACTCCGAGCCACAATCAACAGCTCCTTCGAAACTGCCACCTTCCCAGACCTCTAGAAACACGCAGAAGTCACTGCACTCCCAAAAAAAAACAAAGCCAACCCAGACGACCTTTTCAACTATCGCCCCATCTCCCTCCTCCCCTTCCCAGCCAAGGTTGCGGAAAAAATTATCAGCTCCCGCCTAGCCCACTTCCTTGAGACAAACAACACACTAGACCCCTCCCAATCTGGGTTCCGCAAGAACCACAGCACAGAAACCGCCCTCTTAGCATGCACTGACGAAATCAGATCCAGAGTTGACATGGGTGAAACCGTAGCACTCATACTCCTGGATCTCTCTGCAGCCTTTGACACCGTCTGCCACCACACACTCAGCACACGCCTTCACGACGCAGGGATAAGACACAAAGCCCTGGACTGGCTCACCTCCTTCCTCACCAACAGAACCCAAAAAGTCAGACTCCCCCCCTTCCAATCGCCCGCCACCAAAATCACCTGCGGAGTCCCCCAAGGCTCCTCCCTCAGCCCCACACTATTTAACATATACATGACCCCACTAGCCAACATCATCAAACCCCATGGAATCACCATCCTCTCATACGCCGATGACACTCAATACATCCTCTCCCTCACCCACAACCCCAACATTGCCAAATACAACCTACACAACGCACTCATCGACACCGCCACATGGATGACAGCCAACCACCTGAAACTCAACTCAAGCAAAACCAAAATAATCCTCTTTGGCCCACACAAAAACACCTGGGACCCCTCATGGTGGCCCACCACAGTAGGCACTGCACACACCCCCGCCAACCACGCACGCAACCTCGGCATCATCCTGGACTCCTCCCTCTCGATGACCCAACAAATCAACGCTCTCACCTCCTCATGCTTCAACACACTCAACATACTGAAAAAAACATTCAAATGGATCCCCACAGAGACCAGAAAGACTGGCACTCATCAGCAGCAGACTTGATTACGGAAACGCCCTCTACGCTGGCACCACTCTAAAACTCAAGCACAAACTACAGTGCATCCAGAACTCAGCAGCACGACTCATCCTTGACCTCCCCGACACAAACACATCTCTCCACACCTCAAATCCCTCCGCTGGCTCCCCATAGACAAAAGGATCACATTTAAGATCCTCATCCTCGCACACAAATCACTCCACAACACAGGCCCTGCCTACCTCAACGAAAGAGTCACCTTCCACACCCCCACACGAAACCTCCGCTCAGCCGACCTCTCTCTCGCCTCTGTCCCCTGCATCAAACACACCACCACCGGGGGCAGATCCTTCTCCTACCTTGCACCCAAAACCTGGAACGGCCTCCCAACCCACCTCCGCAAGACCCAAACCCTACTTCTTTTCAGGAAGAGCCTCAAGACCTGGCTTTTCGAACAGTGATCCTCCCAGCCTCTTCCCCCCCCCATTCCCCCAGCGCCTTGAGACCCTCGCGGGTGAGTAGCGCGCTTTATAAATCTCTTTGATTAATTGATTGATTGATATGTCTGTCACTTTAAGCCAGTGTATGGACCCTGACTTGTCACTTTTCATTTCCATTTCACAGATGTGGGTCCCACTGTGTGACCTCTGCTATATTACCTCATGGACTACAGTTCTGTTACATTGGTATGTGAACAAGTAAATTGACATTGCTATATTCGATAGTTATTGCAAATACACATTTGTGAAAGCACAGACTGACTCCAGATTGTTTTGTGATTCAAGGGTGTTTATTTAAGTGCAAAAGAGTGTAGGGGGTTGTAAAATGGTCAGGGGTGATGGTTGAGGAATGTCCATGGCAGAGTCCAGTCTATTTGTCTCACAGGTGCATTGTCCAAAGGGGCATAGGAAGTGGAGCTAGGGCAGTTTAAGGATGGACAGGGTGATGAAGTGGGACAGAAGGATGACATTCAGGGTGGTCTCATTTCTTGGCGGGGGACTTGGAATTGTTCTCTGTCTTTGTCCTGGATCTCAGGGACCGTTTGCGGGGTGGTTCTCCATCTGCAGGGGGTGGGGTGCTGGTGTTGTGGTCCTGTGGCGGTGCCTTCTGTCCACTAGCGCCAGCGGAGGTGGTGGTCTGTTCATCATCAAGGCTAGTGTCTGGGGCCCCTTCTTGTTTCACAGTGTCCCTCCTGGTGTTTACAAGGTCCTTCAGCACCCCTACAATGGTGACCAGGGTGGTGTTGATGGACTTGAGTTCCTCCCTGATCCCCAAATACTGTTCCTCCTGCAGCCACTGGGTCTCCTGAAACTTGGCCAGTACTGTTGCCAGAGTCTCCTGGGAATTATGGTACGCTCCCATGATGTTGGAGAGGGCCTCGTGGAGAGTGGGTTCCCTGGGCCTGTCCTCCCCCTGTCGCACAGCAGTCCTCACAGTTCCCCTGTTTTCCTGATCCTCTGTCCCCTGAACTGTATGCCCACTGCCCCCAGGTCCCTGATGTTCTTGGGTTTGTGGGTTTGCCTGGGTTCCCTGTAGTGGTGGACACACTGCCTCTTGAAGTGTCCTGGGGACAGAGGTATGGGCCCGCTGGGTGAGTGCTGTGCTGGTGTTTCCTGAGGGGGGAGGCTCTGTGGTGGCATGTGCCAGTGTGTGGGGAACTGACTGTCCCGAGGTCCCAGATGGGCTGGGCTGGTCATCTAGATGCAGTTGGACAGAGCTGTTGTCATCACTGTTGGCCTCTTCTGTTTGGGGGGTGGACATGTCTGGAACCTCCTGTCTGGTGACGTTGGGTAGGGGTCCTGCAGGGGTGTAAAGGCATGATTATTGCATCTGTGTGTGCCATTGTGTGCAATAGGTGGGTAACCCTGCACACCAGTGCTTACATTCTTGTCTAGGACCTTGTGTGATATTTGGTTTGGGGATCTGTGTGGGTATCAGTAGTGGACATGCTTTGGTGATGGGTGTCCATGCTTTGGTGTTGCATGCAGGGCTTGGTGTTGGGATGGGTGGTTTGTGATAGTGGGACATATGTGAGGTGTTGGAGTGATGGGGGTGAGGGTGAGGGTGGGGGTATGTGATAGCATGCAGGTAGGGTGGGGGATGTAATAGTTAAGATTTGACTTACCAGAGTCCATTCCTCCTGCTACTCCTGCGAGGCCCTCAGGATGCAGTATAGCCGAGACCTGCTCCTCCCATGTTGTTAGTTGTGGGGGAGGAGGTGGGGGTCTGGCGCCAGTCCTCTGAACTGCAATCTGGTGTCTTGAGACCACGGAACGCACCTTCCCTGTAGCTCGTTCCACCTCTTCCTGATGTCATCCCTAGTTCTTGGGTGCTGTCCCACTGCGTTGACCCTGTCTACGATTCTGCGCAATAGCTCGATATTCCTAGCAATGGAGGTGTGTTGCACCTGTGATCCGAATAGCTGTGGCTCTACCCGGACGATTTCCTCCACCATGACCCTGAGCTCCTCCTCAGAGAACCTGGGTTGTCTTTGCGGTGCCATGGTGTGGTGTGGGTGATGTGTGAGGTGGTGTGTGTTGTGATGTGTGAGGGGATGTGTTTGTGTGTGTTATGTGAGGTGTGTGGATGTTGTGTGAGTGATGGTGTTGTGTGCCTGTGGGTGCTAGTTTGTTGAAGGTGGTGTCTCTCTGTGTGCTTCGTTCTCAATTTTTGACGTAGGGGTTTGTGGGTGATGTGGGTGTGTGTTATATATTGGTTTGGGTGTGCGGGAGTGGTGTGTGTATGTATATCAGGTGTGTGTATTTCAAATTGTCCAATGTGGTTGTGTTTTGTAAGAGTGTGTGTATTTTGAGCGTGGCGGTGTGTATCACCAATGGAATACCACGGTTGAAGACCGCCGCGTGGATTCGTGGGTCGTTATAGTGTGGGCAGATTCCTGTTGGCGTGACGGTGGAGGTTTTGTTATCGCCAGTTTATCACTGACCTTTGGTGTGGCGTACTTGTGTGGGTGTCTAGATTTTGTCGGATTCCGGCCTGTGGGTCGTAATAGCTGTAGCAGATTTCCACTGCCGCAGCGGTGTGTTGGCGGTCTTCTGCACGACGGTAAGCAGGATTTACCGCCAATGTTGTAATGAAGGCCTTGATCTCTTATCTGGCCCAATTCAACAAATTAACTGTGAAGACTAGTTGGCCCGAAAGCAAAAGGGCTGCAGTTTTTTACCGAGGTTTACAAGAAGAATTAAAAGATGTGCTAGCCAGATTCCAGATCGACCTACTGATGTGTCAAAATTAATTGATCTAGTCTTACAGATTGATCAGCGTCTGTTTGAAAGAAAAGCTGAACAAAAGAGAGAATTTCGTCCTATCCCACCCTGCTTCAGAGTAAAGTGGAAGGTATCAAGACCTTCGAGACACACTCTTCAGAACAGCCAATGCAAAACGGAAGTTTTAGAGGTTCCCTGTCTAAGGAGGAAAAGGACAAAGCGAAGATCTCAGAATCTATGGGCTCATTATGACTCTGGCGGTGGATGAAAAAGTGGCGGTAATACCGCCAACAAGCTAGTGGTAAGTACCAAATTATGACCATGGCAGTGATATCTCCGACAGACAGCCAGTTCAGCGGTAGACACCTATAGCCAGGAGGAAGACAAACTTCCGCCCACCATATTAAGACCCTGCAGACCACCACCTTTTCTGGGGCGGTACCAATGCCAACAAAAGTCTGGCAGAAACAGAGTACAAAAGTGAAAGGACTCACCATTGGAGACACAGGAAAGAACCACGCCGCCATGGAACACAAACTGCAAGTTTTCCCGATGATCCCCTATGTTATGCTCCACCTGGAACACCAAAGCCGACCAAGACCATGGTGAGTACAGCATCCTAGGACACAAGGGAGGGAGAGGGGAAAAGGACAGTGACCCACACACACGCACAACACACACGCGACACACACACACCACACACACAACCAGCTGCACTACAAAACCAATTTGACCTAGAAAATCTGCAGAATAATGTAAGGACAACAGGAATTGACAAAAGTGATTGTAATCAGTTCAACATCAAAATTAATAATCTGATTTGGCCATGAAACAGATATGTACACTTGCCAGTCCAAAGTTCAAAGGGCCCAAATGGCCACAGGGCACAGTCCAAGGCCCAACTCTAATCCTGCCCTATCTGGATAGAACACTGCAGGGGCATCGGTTTGGAAATAGAAAGGCACCTTAGGGGGAGCGGCGGCACCTCAGCCGGATGCAGGAACAAGCCCACTGGTTCTGGAGGGGGCAACATGCCCATTGCTTTGTCTTGGGGGGTGTAAGGCCACACTCTCTTGAGTGGGTGAATACCCCACTGGTTCTAGAGGGGGCAACATGCCCATTGGTTTGTCCTGGCGAGTGCAAGGCCACAGTCTCTTGAGTGGGTCAATACCCCACTGATTCTGGAGAGGGCAACATGCCCATTGTTTTGTCCTGGGGAGTGCAAGGCCACAGTCCCTCAAGTGGGCATCTTGCCCACTGGTTCTGGAGGGGGCACCATGCCCTGTGCTTTGTCCTGGGGAGTGCAAGGCCAAATTCTCTCGAGTGGGTGAATACCCCACTGGTTCTGGAGGGGGAAACATGCCCTATGCTTTGTCATGGGAAGTGCAAGGCCATAGTCTCTCAAGTGGGTCTCTTGCCCACTGGTTCTGGAGGGGGGAGCATGCCCATTGCTTTTTCCTGTGGAGTGCAAGGCCACAATCTCTCAAGTGGGTGTCTTGCCCACTGGTTCTGGAGGGAGCAACATACCCTGTGCTTTATCCTGGGAAGTGCAACGCCACAGTCTCCCGAGTGGGTCAATAGCCCACAGATTCTGGAGGGGGCAATATGCCCTGTACTTTGTCCTAAGGAGTGCAAGGCCACAGTCTCTCAAGTGGGTGTCTTGCCCACTGGTTCTGGAGTGGGCAACATGCCCATTTCTTTGTCCTGGTGAGTGCAAGGACACAGTCTGAAAAGTGGGTGTCTTGCCCATTGGTTCTGGAAGAGGCACAATGCACTGTGCTTTGTCCTGGGGAGTGAAAGGGCAGAGTCTCTCGAGTGGGTGTTTTGACCACTGGTTCTGGAGGGGGCAACATGCCCATTGTTTTGTCCTAGGGAGTGCAAGGCCACAGTCTCTCAAGTGGGCATTTTGCCCACAAGTTCTGCAGGGGGCAACATGCCCTGTGCTTTGTCCTGGGGAGTGCAAGGCCACAGTCTCTCGAGTGGGTGAATACCCCACTGGTTCTTGAGGGGGCAACATGCCCTATGCTTTGTCCTGGGAAGTGCAAGGCCATAGTCTCTCGAGTGGGTGTCTTGCCCACTGGTTCTGGAGGGGGCAGCATGGACATTGATTTGTCCTGGGGAGTGCAAGACCACAATCTCTCAAGTGGGTGTCTTGCCCATTGGTTCTGGAGGGAGTAACATGCCCTGTACTTTGTACTGGGGAGTGCAAGGCCACAGTCTCTCAAGTAGGTGTCTTGCCACTGGTTCTGGAGTCGGCAACATGCCCATTTCTTTGTCCTGGGGAGTGCAAGGCCACAGTCTCAAAAGTGGGTGTCTTGCCCATTGCTTCTGGAAGGCGCAAAATGTACTGTGCTTTGTCTTGTGGAGTGCAAGGCCACAGTCTCTCGAGTGGGAATTTTGCCCACTGGTTCTGGAGGGGGAAACACGCTCTGTGCTTTGTCCTGGGTAGTGCAAGGCCACAGTCTCTCGAGTGGTTGAATACCCCACAGGTTCTGGAGGGGGCAACATGCCCTATGCTTTGTCCTAGGAAGTGCAAGGCCACAGTTTCTCAGGTGGGTGTCCTGCCCACTGGTTCTGGAGGTGCCAACATGCCCTGTGCTTTGTCCTGGGGAGTGCAAGGCCACAGTCTCTCGAGTGGGTCAACACCCCACAGGTTCTGGAGGGGGCAACATGCCCGGTGGTTAGCCCTGGGGAGTGCAAGGCCACAGTCTCTCAAGTGGGTGTCTTGCCCACTGGTTCTGGAGTGGGCAACATGCCCATTTCTTTGTCCTGGGGAGTACAAGGACACAGTCTGAAAAGTGGGTGTCTTGCCCATTGGTTCTGGAAGAGGCACAATGCACTGTGCTTTGTCCTGGGGAGTGGAAGGGCACAGTCTCTCGAGTGGGTGTTTTGATCACTGGTTGTGGAGGGGGCAACATGCCCATTGTTTTGTCCTAGGGAGTGCAAGGCCACAGTCTCGCAAGTGGGCATTTTGCCCACAAGTTCTACAGGGGGCAACATGCCCTGTGCTTTGTCCTGGGGAGTGCAAGGCCACAGTCTCTCGAGTGGGTGAATACCCCACTGGTTCTTGAGGGGGCAACATGCCCTATGCTTTGTCCTGGGAAGTGCAAGGCCATAGTCTCTCAAGTGGGTGCCTTGCCCACTGGTTCTGAAGGGGGCAGCATGGACATTGATTTGTCCTGGGGAGTGCAAGACCACAATCTCTCAAGTGGGTGTCTTGCCCACTGGTTCTGGAGGGAGTAACATGCCCTGTACTTTGTACTGGGGAGTACAAGGCCACAGTCTCTCAAGTAGGTGTCTTGCCCACTGGTTCTGGAGTGGGCAACATGCCCATTTCTTTGTCCTGGGGAGTGCAAGGCCACAGTCTCAAAAGTGGGTGTCTTGCCCATTGCTTCTGGAAGGCGCAAAATGCACTGTGCTTTGTCTTGTGGAGTGCAAGGCCACAGTCTCTCGAGTGGGTATTTTGCCCACTGGTTCTGGAGGGGGAAACACGCCCTGTGCTTTTTCCTGGGTAGTGCAAGGCCACAGTCTCTCGAGTGGGTGAATACCCCACTGGTTCTGAAGGGGGCAACATGCCCTATGCTTTGTCCTAGGAAGTGCAAGGCCACAGTTTCTCAAGTGGGTGTCCTGCCCACTGGTTCTGGAGGGGCCAACATGCCCTGTGCTTTGTCCTGGGGAGTGCAAGGCCACAGTCTCTAGAGTGGGTCAATACCCCACAGGTTCTGGAGGGGACAACATGCTCTGTGGTTTGCCCTGGGGAGTGCAAGGCCACAGTCTCTCAAGTGGGTGTCTTGCCCACTGGTTAAGGAGGGGGCAACATGCCCATTGCTTTGTCCGGGGGAGTGCAAGACCACAGTCTCTCAAGAGGGAGTCTTGCTCACTGGTTCTGGAGAGGGCAACATGCTCTGTGCTTTGTCCTGGGGAGTGCAAGGCCACAGTCTCTCGAGTGGGTGTCATACCCACTTTTTCTGGAGGGGACAACATACCCTGTACTTTGTCCTGGGGAGTGCAAGGCCACAGTCTCTCGAGTGGGTGAACACCCTACTGGTTCTGGAGGGGGCAACATGCCCATTGCTTTGTCCTGGGGAGTGGAAGGCCACAGTCTCTCAAGTGGGTGTCTTGCCCACTGATTCTGGAGGGAGCAACATGCAATGTGCTTTGTGCTGGGGATTGCAAGGCCACAGTCTCTCGAGTGGGTCAAAACCCAACAGGTTCAGGAGGGGGCAACATGCCCTGTGCTTTGCCTGGGGAGTGCAAGGCCACAGTCTCTGAAGTGGGTGTCTTGCCCAATGGTTCTGGAGTGGGCAACATTACCAATTCTTTGTCCTGGGGAGTGCAAGCCCAGAGTCTCAAAAGTGGGTGTCTTGGCCATTGGTTCTGGAAGGGTCAAAATGCACTATGCTTTGTCCTGGGGAGTGCAAGGCCACAGTCTCTCGAGTGGGTGTTTTGCCCACTGGTTCTGGAGGGGGCAACATGCCCTGTGCTTTGTCCTGGGTAGTGCAAGGCCACAGTCTCTCGAGTGGGTGAATACCCCACTGGTTCTGGAGGGGTCAACATGCCCATTTCTTTGTCCTGGGGAGTGCAAGGCCACAGTCTCTCATGTAGGTGTCTTGCCCACTGGTTCTGAAGGGGGCAACATGCCCTATGCTTTGTCCTAGGAAGTGCAAGGCCACAGTTTCTCAAGTGGGTGTCCTGCCCACTGGTTCTGGAGGGGCCAACATGCCCTGTGCTTTGTCCTGGGGAGTGCAAGGCCACAGTCTCTAGAGTGGGTCAATACCCCACAGGTTCTGGAGGGGACAACATGCCCTGTGGTTTGCCCTGGGGAGTGCAAGGCCACAGTCTCTCAAGTGGGTGTCTTGCCCACTGGTTAAGGAGGGGGCAACATGCCCATTGCTTTGTCCGGGGGAGTGCAAGACCACAGTCTCTCAAGAGGGAGTCTTGCTCACTGGTTCTGGAGAGGGCAACATGCTCTGTGCTTTGTCCTGGGGAGTGCAAGGCCACAGTCTCTCGAGTGGGTGTCATACCCACTTTTTCTGGAGGGGACAACATACCCTGTACTTTGTCCTGGGAAGTGCAAGGCCACAGTCTCTCGAGTGGGTGAACACCCTACTGGTTCTGGAGGGGGCAACATGCCCATTGCTTTGTCCTGGGGAGTGGAAGGCCACAGTCTCTCAAGTGGGTGTCTTGCCCACTGATTCTGGAGGGAGCAACATGCAATGTGCTTTGTGCTGGGGATTGCAAGGCCACAGTCTCTCGAGTGGGTCAAAACCCAACAGGTTCAGGAGGGGGCAACATGCCCTGTGCTTTGCCTGGGGAGTGCAAGGCCACAGTCTCTGAAGTGGGTGTCTTGCCCAATGGTTCTGGAGTGGGCAACATTACCAATTCTTTGTCCTGGGGAGTGCAAGCCCAGAGTCTCAAAAGTGGGTGTCTTGGCCATTGGTTCTGGAAGGGTCAAAATGCACTATGCTTTGTCCTGGGGAGTGCAAGGCCACAGTCTCTCGAGTGGGTGTTTTGCCCACTGGTTCTGGAGGGGGCAACATGCCCTGTGCTTTGTCCTGGGTAGTGCAAGGCCACAGTCTCTCGAGTGGGTGAATACCCCACTGGTTCTGGAGGGGTCAACATGCCCATTTCTTTGTCCTGGGGAGTGCAAGGCCACAGTCTCTCATGTAGGTGTCTTGCCCACTGGTTCTGGAGTGGGCAACATGCCCATTTCTTTGTCCTGGGGAGTGCAAGGCCACAGTCTCAAAAGTGGGTGTCTTGCCCATTGCTTCTGGAAGGGGCAAAATGCACTGTGCTTTGTCTTGTGGCGTGCAAGGCCACAGTCTCTCGAGTGGGTATTTTTCTCACTGGTTCTGGAGGGGGCAACACGCCCTGTGCTTTGTCCTGGGTAGTGCAAGGCCACAGTCTCTCGAGTGGGTGAATACCCCACTGGTTCTGGAGGGGGCAACATGCCCTATGCTTTGTCCTAGTGTTGAAGTAAGCCTCAGCAAGGCCTACTAGTGTAAGGGGTTCACCTTTCTCTGCACAAAGTCCTCAGACCATGTAGGAAGAAGTTGGCACAGAAACTGGAATAAAAGACAAAAGTTTATTAACCTCATGAGGTGGTACTACAGTTCAAACAGCACCCTTGGGCAATGTCTGAAGTAGCACACTGAACTGAGAGAGCATGGTCCTTTTATACCCACACAGGGGCTAAAAGGAGATGGTACAATTATGGAAACAAGACTTGTATACATGTAAGGTCATGTGGAAAATGCACAGTCGACAGGTAGGAGGAACTAACAGTTTCCAAGGACTAACAGCTGCAGACCTTACTGAGCATGTGCGAAAGTAAGAGATGCTAAATATAACTTGTCACTAGGCAGATTTCCAGTGTAGTTAACAGAAAGGTAGGACAGAGCACATGGTGAGCACATGGCAGCATGTAGCAGAGAAAATGGCTGCCATGAATACAAAATGGATTCGCAAAATGTTCACAATAGTTACTAAATACAAGATGTCTTCTGCTAATGCTTAATCTAATCACTGCTAAATTACAACAGACGACCCTTTCAGCATTAGCTGAAGACATTCGTCTTTCTGGGATAATCTAAATATTCATCTTGTATATTTATGCTCATCATTTCAGCTATTTCCTTATCTAACATATGTTGTGCTTTCATTTCTGTAATATTTCTTTTGGTAGGCATACAAGCAGTAATACACATGGAGCAGAACATTGGACCACACTGAATACAGATACAGCATGTAAAAATTATTGCAATTATTACACACAGGATAGTCAGTAGTTTCCAGCCCCAGGCGGAAACAAGAGCCCAAAACCATCCAGAAAAAGTCCAAGTACCAGTCTCTGTATGGATTTCTGCAGCAATTTTATGCAATTTAGATATTGCATCATATACTGAAGGTGAGTGATCTGGGATAAAAACACAACAACTACTACTGATGATTCGACATGCACCACCTCGATCAGCTAATATCACATCTAGTACCATACGATTTTGGAGCGCTACAATCCTCGCAATTTGGAGCTCCTCAGTAATATTCCCAAGTGCCAGAGCTGCCTGATTGGTAACAGCTTCCACAACCCTAGTCAATTGTCTCACTTTCCTACTGTTTAACGCAACACCTACAAAGGGGAACAATCCTAAATTAAAATCAACATATTGTTGCAGGCTAGTATCCGTTTGGTCTACCTCATTTGTACTTATTTCCCTTTTATGTCTATTGTTAATGATGTCATTGAACAGTTTTAAATCTCGGTGATATGATGCAGGAGCCAAAAACACAGGGGGTAATAGAAAAGATACATAACACACACCTGACCACCCAACAGGTTGTTGGTAATATCCATAGTTACCACAAACAAAATATGTATTATATGAAGCTGTAAAACTACTATTATTTACACTCTCAATAGTTCAAATCAAGGTACAATCGCTTATCCCTACTGGAATTCGTCCAATGCTTCGTATACATAAATCTGCTTTAGTTTTTGTAACAGAAATTACAAATTGTTCTTTCTTGTCCGAGTCTCTTATATTTGTGAAGACATATGGTATTGAAACATTGTCCGGTTGATACTCTTCCGATTCCCATTTAGTTCCTTTAGCTTGGGGATACCCATCTTTGTCTTGGTAGCATACTTTATTAAGGCGAAAAAGAAGTCCGCCCTCTGTACGTTTTCCAGATGCAAACAAAAGCATGTACCAAGCTTGACAAGAACCATTGTGTGAAAAAGGAAGAGGAATGAAAGGTGTTCCTCCTTTCTTTTGATGCGCAGGTATCATTCCACATACCCAACAGTTAGTAGTATTTGTAGCATTATGAGTATGATGCAACATCTGAATGAAAGTATTATTGAAGTACGATTGACGGTGCTTCTGCTCCTGATAGGGAAGCGTAAAGTAATAGTGATCCTCTGGTACTGGAGTAGTGGCAACAAAAAACTCACGAGCAGGAGACTTCTTTTCAATAAACCAGGTGATTGTTGCTGTAACCACCAAAACAACAACAAACCCCATAATACTAATGATCAATTTGTTATTCATTTTAGCAACAGCGATAATCGACCCTTTCAGAAATGAATTAAAAACAATTGTTGGAGCTCTTATTCCTGGGCAGCCGCTGATTTCTTCACCACGGGCCAAGACGGGTGTCACTACTCTAATGCACGGCTGATCCACCCCCCTTGCCACATTGGCTCTCCGTTTCACTAACCCAAGGCGGTAGCTCAACCAGTCTTTTCAAAACAATTTTCTGATTCTTTCCTTGGTCTCAAATTATATCGCGACACTCCAGAAGTCGTATGGTCCGGTAAGACCTCTGCAGATTCGTCAGGTGATATAGCACGGCCTTTCTCCGTAGTCAAAATCTCTCGATGATCAGTCAGCACAGCAGGTTCCACCAAGGTAGGTAGCATTCTCTTGCAGTGAGTACTATGGACCCAATTCTTTCGGTTCGTTACTCGAACTGCTGTCCTTGTCGCAAGGAGCACCTGTTCTGGGCCTCGCCACCTTGGTTCCAAGCTGCTTGATCTTTCAAAAGACTTAATCATCACCTGGTCACCAGGTCGGAGTTCATGGCCTTCACCTGTAGATCTGTCAGGAAGTGCTTCTCGAACCTGTTGATGAATAGAAACCAAATTGTCGGTTAACTGTGCCAAATAATCATTCATCAGGACACAAGGTACATCATATACGGATTTTGGTTTAGGAACTCCCCAAATATTCATTGGTCTCCCAAATACTACTTCATAGGGGCTAAGGCCAAGTCGGGAGTGTGGCACTGACCTAATAGACAATAATGCCAATGGTAATGCATCCGGCCAAGTTAAGGATGTGGAAGCCTGTATCTTCGCTAATTTCTGCTTCAATGTAGCATTATACCTTTCCACCAACCCTGCTGATTGTGGGTGGGAAACCGCATGGAACTTCTGTTTGATCCCTAATCCTTTCAGGACATACTTAATAACTTCCCCAACAAAATGAGGTCCATTATCACTCCATAAAAGTCTGCAAACACCAAATCTAGGGAAAAATTCTTTCAAAAGCACCTTTGCTGTGGTAATGGCAGTATTATCCTTTGTGGGGTACGCCTCTATCCATTTACTGAAGGCACAAACCATCACCAAGACATACTTTAAATTGTTGCAGCGTTCAAGCTGAATATAATCCATTTGTAGAACTTCAAAAGGTGCAGTTGGTGTAGCAAACCCTCCTGCAGGAGTACGTGTCCCTTTTCCAGTATTGTATCTTAAGCAGATCAAACAAGACTGTACTACTCTCTTAGCTGTACTGGAAATTTCTGGATGCTCCCAAACTTGCGTAAGCAACTTCGTTATTATTGAAGCTCCAACATGTGCCAGCCCATGTGCCATCTGAACCATAGGTTGTACAAAAGCTATAGGCAATTTCCATTTATCCATCTGCTTATTCCGCCAACAGCCCTCATCATCCAATTCTCCATCTTTAGACCATTGCTCATGTTCTTTCACAGAAGCAGATTTCTGTATATCTAATACGTCTTGTCTAGCATAATGCCAACGTTCAGCTTGTGACTTCACTACATACATAGAAGTAGTACTTCGCTGCATCGCAGTCTCACGTGCTACACGGTCTGCAAGAGCATTACCTTGCCCTATCTTATCGGTCACTTTCTTATGTGCACTACATTTCACAATAGCTAGTTTATTTGGATATGTCAATGCAGTCAAGAGGTTATGCACTAATTCTCCGTGCATTATCTGCATCCCGTGGGATGTGAGAAAACCTCTTTCCTTCCAAAGCAAACCAAAATCATGAGCCACTCCAAAAGCATAGCGGCTGTCTGTGTAAATGTTCACACTTAAATCAGTACTAAGCTCACATGCTCGTGTCAAAGCTATTAGTTCAGCTGCTTGAGCTGACTTCTTTGGTATACGAGCTGTCTCCACTACCGTGTGTATTGTGGTGATTGCATATGCAGCTGAGGTCGTACCACCTGGCAACTTCAAACAAGACCCATCAACCCACAGTTCCCCGTCTACATCTAGAAGGGGCGTATCTTGTAAATCAACACGACCCTTTGTCTGTTCTTCGGTAAGGAATATACAATCATGTGTTTCTTGTGACTGAGGCTGAGTCACCGGATATGGCAACAAAGTAGCTGGATTTAGTGTTGCACATCTCTTCAGTGTAATGTGAGGAGCCAACAATGTCAACTCATAACCTGTCATACGGGCGCTAGTTAAATGTTGTGTCTTTGTTTGATTTAAAAGAGCATCAACCGCATGGGGTACTAGCACCAACAGCTTATGTGACAAAACTATCCCTTCACTCTGACGTATTGAGACAGCTGTCGCGGCAACTGAACGAAAACACCCGGGCAACGCTCGAGCGACAGGATCAAGTACTGCTGAAAAATATGCACAGGGACGCTGCTTATCGCCATGTGTCTGTACTAAAACTGACAATGCACATCCATCTTTCTCGTGTACGTAAAGTGCAAAAGGTTTCATGTAATCTGGAGTACCTAACACTGGTGCAGAACAAAGGGCTTGTCGCAGCTGCCGGAAAGCAGTCTCACATTCATCTGTCCATGGGAGGGGCATTGGAGTATTTTTAGTCAAAAGTGCTAGCAAAGGTTTGGCAATGTGTGAAAACCCTAATATCCATTGCCTACAAAAAGAAGTAAGACCAAGGAATGCACGAACATCTTTCTGAGTAGAGGGTACTGGTGTGTCTAAAATTGCTTGAATACGATCTGATGTAAGTGCACGGCCCTCCTTAGACAAAAGGTGACCTAAATAGGTTGCCTTTGGTCTACAATATTGCAATTTCTTTTGTGACACTTTATGATGGTGCGAAGCAAGAAAAGAAAGTAAGGACAAAGTGCACTTTTCACATTGCTCCGGGGTATCAGCTGCCAACAAAATATCATCAACATATTGTATGAGAGCCACACCTTCAGGCAAAACAAAAGAATCAAGTTGTCGTTTTAACGCCTGACTATAAATACTTGGACTCTCCGTATAGCCTTGAGGAACTCTGCAAAATCTATATGATCGTTTATTCAAAGTAAAACCAAACAAATATCGGCTGTCAGGATGAATAGGGATCGAAAAAAAAGCATTCTTCAAGTCTATCACAGAGAACGTAGTTGCTGTCGGGGGAACCAAAGTAAGGAGTGTCGTGATGTCAGATACCACAGGATATTGTGGTATCACAATCTTATTGACTTCTCGTAAATCAATAATGAATCGGTAAATCCTAGTATCAGTATCCTTTTTCAGAATAGGAAGAATCGGACTGTTACAAACATTATACGGAACTTCCTCAACAACTCCAACTGCAATAAGATCATGCACAATTCATGTGAGTGCTTCTTCGCCCTCCTGTGAAATTTTGTATTGAGGCAAACGTGGCAATACAGCTCCCTCCTTGACACTAATATGTACCGGTGGAATAATCATTTGTCCCACATCAGTATCTGAAGTAGCCCACAAAGTACTAGGGAGTGAAGCTAATGCAACATCCTCTTTAACAAGACAAACTCTTTCCATCACAGGATGATTATCATTTAAAATAACACGCACCCATTCAGGAGAGCATCGTATTGTAGCCCTGAAATACTTGAGCATTTCAAGACCCACAATATTGTCTGGTGTATTTGAAGAAAGCAAAAATGGACATGGAGCAGTAAATTTATCAACATGGAATGCAAGTGGTTGTGACAATGGGCTAGGGAAGGTGTTCCATCGAAACCTATCGATGTAATGGTTAAGCCAGACAGGGGAGCCCTTGGAATCAAGTGTTTAGACAAGGCGCTACGAGTAGCTCCTGTATCAACCAGAAACTGATCAGTAAGACCCAAAACATGTGCTGTAACATAGGGACCCCTCTGATCTACTGGAACTTCAACTGATTCCTTACCCCATCCTAGGCAATCCTATGCATAAGCAGAATCTTGAAAATCAGGCTGCACATGATCAGACATCTGGTATTGGTTCCGTCTATCAAAAGTGTTAAACCCATCCTGCCCTCGTGTATTAGCATCAACCCTAGCATGATCATTTGTGCTTCTTCTAGGTCCTGAATATCCTGAGCGATTTCTCATTTGTCCCCGACCACGTGAACACTGCTGAACACGTAGTGCTGGACAATCGGCAGCCCAGTGCCCAAATTTCTTACAATACGCACACTGATCATCAGACAAATTTTAACGAGTGTAAGAAGAACCATAAGATCCACGTCCACCTCTATCACTACCTCTAAAAGGCGGACCATAAGCTTGAGCCAACATAACCTTCGTCTTTAATTCTTTAATCTTTTTCTCCTCGCTACCTTTTGCTTCTAATTCCTGTCGTTCATAATACTGAGCCATAGTCAAAAGAGAAACCGGAGTAGAGGTAGTCCATGAACTTTCACTAGCTTTTAGACGACTAGCTATTCCTGGTAACAGATTTGTGACATATTTATCGACAAACAAATGTCTGCCCGTATCATCTGACAATGACTGGCCGCTAAAATCATGAAATGCTTCTTCAAAGCGTGTAAAGAAATCAGAGACCGATTCATCTGCTTTTTGTTTACAAGACGCTAAAACAGTCCAATCTATCTTTTTAGGGGGAATAATCGTTTTCAACTTAACTAATATGGCTGCAGGAAGATCTAGAATCAACTGATATGGCTTTTTCGCAGGTTCCCTATCCCCGTCCATCTGTTCTATTTCTTTCCATGATGCCCCAAAAACTGTACGATCATCAATTTTACGAACAATTCTCCACATATCTGGCGGTAATATAAATCCGAAAAATAAATCAATGTCAGCCAAAGTCATAGTACAAGAACTAATTGCTCCCTCAACTTCTTCATAAAAGGCGGCTGGATTTTTCCGCGGGTCAGGTAATGCTGTTTTAAGTGCCATTACATCTGCCCTATTCCAAGGAGTATACACCCAATTATAAATAAAATAACCCTTAGCATCAACAGAAGTTTTATCATCATTTGTACCCAATCCTTTAGGAGGAACATACAAAGGCGCGGCCTCCCGCATTGGTTTCGCGTGAACTATCATAGTCTTATCTGTTTCAAAGATGGAAGCTTGCACCCCTTCGGTCTGAGATGCTCGTGCAACTGCGTCCGCAGCCATTTTCTCTTCTTGCAAACGGACTGCCACAATACGTAATTTCATTAAACGCCTGATTGCATCAGCCACCTGGGAGAAAACAAAAAGACCATCACGCATTTGCTTATGATCAGCTGCTACATCATCGGGCTCTAATTCATCAGAATATTTCCGATATAGTTCAATAACCTCTGAGCCAAATGCATCAGTAAAATATAGCTGCTCCTTTTCCGTCCACCCTTTCATGTTGTCTAAAAGTTCAGAAGCAGAAACAACGCTAAGAATTGTTTTACGAGCAATAGATCTAAGCTCAGACGCACGGTCAGCAGGCAGCATAGAGCGACTGTCCCGCATCTTCTGTTGCTCCGAACTGGAGACTTTAGGTAACTCATGAGGGGCAGAAGGGACGACATACGGAGGTGGAGGGCGATCTAGTAAGAATAAATCATCATGTGGTTTATTAAGGATAGGATAGAGAGGTTGCCTAACAGTGTATTGGCCAGTTACCTGTAGCTTACGTTCTTTCTCTTCTAGCTCCTTTAAGTCATTTATTTCTTTCTTTCTCATTTCCAATGCTTTCACATATACATTCTTCCGCTGCTCTTTCTCAAGCAAGGCTTGCTCACGCTTCAGTCGTCCACGCGCTTCTTTCTCCCACATTCGTACACAGTCAAACATATCTTGCCTAGACTTTCGCTTACACATACATTGTTCCACATACTCAATCTTTCGCAAATCAAATGACCCATGCATAGGCCAACGTAACTCAGGATCCGCGCGGGTGTATTTAATCCATAATGTGCTGTACATTATAGAAGAAAGACCATGTTTAACATACATATCTCTATTTGGCGTCCCCTCTGGGGGTGCCGGTTGCGATTCTTCCAGTCTCAAATTGGTACCATTACAAAAGAAACACATCCTATGAAGTACGCTAAAAACAGGCATGCCAAAAATAGTGCAGAATATGCAATATTATAATCAAAGTAGCACTTAAGGTGCCATTCAAATCAAAATTAAATTGGAGAAAATTCTCCTCATTACCTGCCTATATAAATTGCAATTTATATATCAAATCCAAAGAATACAAATTGACTAGTCACCCAAATCACGAGAGCCACAGTAAGTAGTGCTAAACTACATTACAAAACGCAGGCATCAAAACCCACAGCAAGTGCCGTAAAACGGCTTTTACCAATCACAGGGTGTCCAGGTTCCAACTGCCAAATTCTAAAATCGACCAAATGGTCACTGCATGACGAATGAACAAAAAGGATCTCAGTCGAGGACCGGCGCCACCTGGTTGGTCAAATCAGAAAGAAGGGAATAACGCCGTGGTTGCCAAGACTCGGGTCTCCTCAGGCATTGATCGTCCGCAGCGAGATTCCAATCCTTCGTCGCGACCAATCCGTTGGGCATCCGAGTTGCCGATGAGTCCCTGTTCGGGTGCCAATTTGTTGAAGTAAGCCTCAGCAAGGCCTACTAGTGCAAGGGGTTCACCTTTCTCTGCACAAAGTCCTCAGACCATGTAGGAAGAAGTTGGCACAGAAACTGGAATAAAAGACAAAAGTTTATTAACCTCATGAGGTGGTACTACAGTTCAAACAGCACCCTTGGGCAATGTCTGAAGTAGCTCACTGAACTGAGAGAGCATGGTCCTTTTATACCCACACAGGGGCTAAAAGGAGATGGTACAATTATGGAAACAAGACTTGTATACATGTAAGGTCATGTGGAAAATGCACAGACGAGAGGTAGGAGGAGCTAACAGTTTCCAAGGACTAACAGCTGCAGACCTTACTGAGCATGTGCAAAAGTAAGAGATGCTAAATATAACTTGTCACGAGGCAGATTTCAAGAGCAGTTAACAGAAAGGTAGGACAGAGCACATGGTGAGCACATGGCAGCATGTAGCAGAGAAAATGGCTGCCATGAATACAAAATGGATTCCGCAAAATGTTCACAATAGTTACTAAATACAAGATGTCTTCTGCTAATGCTTAATCTAATCACAGCTAAATTACAACACTAGGAAGTGCAAGGCGAACAGTCTCTCAAGTGGGTGTCCTGCCCACTGGTTCTGGAGGGGCCAACATGCCCTGTGCTTTGTCCTGGGGAGTGGAAGGCCACAGTCTCTCGAGTGGGTCAATACCCCACAGGTTCTGGAGGGGGCAACATGCCCTGTGGTTTGCCCTGGGGAGTGAAGGCCACAGTCTCTCAAGTGGGTGTCTTGCCCACTGGTTAAGGAGGGGGCAACATGCCCATTGCTTTGTCCGGGGGAGTGCAAGGCCACAGTCTCTCAAGAGGGAGTCTTGCTCACTGGTTCTGGAGGGGGAAACATGCTCTGTGCTTTGTCCTGGGGAGTGCAAGGCCACAGTCTCTCGAGTGGGTGTCTTACCCACTTTTTCTGGAGGGGACAACATACCCTGTACTTTGCCCTGGGGAGTGCAAGGCCACAGTCTCTCAAGTGGGTGAACACCCCACTGGTTCTGGAGGGGGCAACATGCCCATTGCTTTGTCCTGGGTAGTGGAAGGCCACGGTCTCTCAAGTGGGTGTCTTGCCCACTGGTTCTGGAGGGGGAAACATACCCATTCCTTTGTCCTGGGGAGTGCAAGGCCACAGTCTCTCAAGTGGATGTCTTGCCCACTGATTCTGGAGGGAACAACATGCAATGTGATTTGTGCTGGGGATTGCAAGGCCACAGTCTCTCGAGTGGGTCAAAACCCAACAGGGTCAGGAGGGGGCAACATGCCCTGTGCTTTGTCCTGGGGAGTACAAGGATGCAGTCTCTCAAGTGGGTGTCTTGCCCATTGGTTCTGGAGGGGGCATGAGGCCCTGTGCTTTGTCATGGGGAGTGCAAGGCCACAGTCTCTCGAGTGGGTGAATACTCCACAGGATCTGGAGGGGGCAACATGCCCTATGCTTTGTCCTGGGAAGTGCAAGGCCACATTTTCTCAAGTGTGTGTCTTGCCTACTGGTTCTGGAGGGGGCAACATGCCCTGTGCTTTGCATGGGGAGTGCAAGGCAACAGTCTCTGAAGTGGGTGTCTTGCCCACTGGTTCTGGAGTGGGCAACATTCCCAATTCTTTGTCCGGGGGATTGCAAGGCCACAGTCTCTCAAGAGGGAGTCTTGCTCACTGGTTCTGGAGGGGGCAACATGCCCTGTGCTTTGCATGGGGAGTGCAAGGCAACAGTCTCTGAAGTGGGTGTCTTGCCCACTGGTTCTGGAGTGGGCAACATTCCCAATTCTTTGTCCGGGGGATTGCAAGGCCACAGTCTCTCGAGTGGGTGTTTTTCCCACTGGTTCTGGAGGGGGCAACATGCCCTATGCTTTGTCCTGGGTATTGCAAGGCCACAGTCTCTCGAGTGGGTGAAAACCCCACTGGTTCTGAAGGGGTCAACATGCCCTATGCTTTGTCCTAGGAAGTGCAAGGCCACAGTCTCTCAAGAGGGTGTCTTGCCCACTAGTTCTGGAGGGGGCAACATGCCCTGTGCTTTGTCCTGGGGAGTGCAAGGCCACAGTCTCTCAAGTGGGTGTCTTTGCCCACTGTTTCTGGAGGGAGCAACATGCCCTGTGCTTTGTCCTGGGGATTGCAAGGCCACAGTCTCTCAAGTGGGTGTCTTGCTCACTGGTTCTGGAGAGGGCAACATGCTCTGTGCTTTGTGCTGGGGAGTGCAGGGCCACAGTCTCTCGAGTGGGTGTTTTGCCCACTGGTTCTGGAGGGGGCAACATGCACAATGTTTTGTCATTGGGAGTGCAAGGCCACAGTCTCTCAAGTGGGCATCTTGCCCACTGGTTCTGGAGGGGGCAACATGCCCTTTGCTTTGTCCTGGGAATGCAAGGCCACAGTCTACCGACAGGGTGAATACCCCACTGGTTCTGGAGGGGGCAGAATGCCCATTGCTTTGTCCTGGGTAGTGCAAGGCCACAATCTCTCAAGTGGGTGCATTGCCCACTGGTTCTGGAGGGAGTAACATGCCCTGTGCTTTATCCTGGGGAGTGCAAGGCCACAGTCTCTCGAGTGGGTAAATACCCCAGTGGTTCCGTAGGGGGCAACATGCCCTATGCTTTGTCCTAGGAAGTGCAAGGCCACAGTCTCTCAAGTGGGTGTCTTTCCCACTGGTTCTGGAGGGGGCAACATGCCCTGTGCTTTGTCCTGGGGAGTATAAGGCCACAGTCTCTCAAGTGGGTTTCTTTGTTCCCTGATTCTGGAGGGAGCAACATGCCCCGTGCTTTGTCCTGGGGAGTGCAAGGCCACAGTCTCTCGAGTGGGTCAATACCCCACAGGTTCTGGAGGTGGCAACATGCCCTGTGCTTTGTACTTGGGAGTGCAAGGCCACAGTCTCTCAAGTGGGTGTCTTGCCCACTGGTTAAAGAGGAGGCAACATGCCCATTTGTTTGTCTGGGGGAGTGAAAGGCCACATTCTCTCGAGTGGGTGTCTTACCCACTTTTTCTGGAGGGGACAACATGCCCTGTTCTTTGTCCTGGGGAGTGCAAGGCTCAAGTCTCTCGTGTGGGTGAACACCCCACTGGTTCTGGAGGGGGCGACATGCCCTATGCTTTTTCCTGGTAGTGGTAGTGCTTTGTCCTGGGGAGTGCAAGGCCACAGTCTCTCAAGTGGGTGTCTTGCCCAATGGTTCTGGAGGGGGCAACATGCCCATTCCTTTGTCCTGGGGAGTACAAGGCCACAGTCTCTCAAGTGGATGTCTTGCCCACTGATTTTGGAGGGAGCAACATGCCCTGTGCTTTGTGCTGGGGATTGCAAGGCCACAGTCTCTCGAGTGGGTCAAAACCCCACAGGTTCAGGAGGGGGCAACATGCCCTGTGACTTGTCCTGGGGAGGACAAGGCTGCAGTCTCTCAAGTGGGTGTCTTGCCCACTGGTTCTGGAGTAGGCAACATGCCCATTGCTTCGTCCTGGGGAGCTCAAGGCCGCAGTCAATCAAGTGGGTGTCTTGCCCATTGGTTCTGGAGGGGGCATGAGGCTCTGTGCTTTGTCATGGGGAGTGTAAGGCCACAGTCTCTTGAGTGGGTGAATACTCCACAGGTTCTGGAGGGGGCAACATGCCCTATGCTTGGGAAGTGCAAGGCCACATTCTCTCAAGTGTGAGTCTTGCCTACTGATTCTGGAGGGGGCAACATGCCCTGTGCTTTCCCTGAGGAGTGCAAGGCCACAGTCTCTGAAGTGAGTGTCTTGCCCACTGGTTCTGGAGTGGGCAACATTCCCAATTCTTTGTCCTGGGGAGTGCAAAGCCACAGTCTCATAAGTGGGTGTCTTGCCCATTGGTTCTGGAAGGGCCAAAATGCACTGTGCTTTGTCCTGGGGAGTGCAAGGCCACAGTCTCTCGAGTGGGTGTTTTGCCCACTGGTTCTGGAGGGGGCAACATGCCCTGTGCTTTATCCTGGGTAGTGCAAGGCCACAGTCTCTCAAGTGGGTGAATACCCCACTGGTTCTGGAGGGGTCAACATGCCCTATGCTTTGTCCTAGGAAGTGCAAGGGCTCAGTCTCTCAAGTGGGTCTCTTGCCTACTGGTTCTGGAGGGGGCAACATGCCCTGTGCTTTGTCCTGGGGAGTGCAAGGCCACAGTCTCTCAAGTGGGTGTGTTTGCCCACTGTTTCTGGAGGGAGCAACATGCCCTGTGCTTTGCCCTGGGAAGTGCAAGGCCACAGTCTCTCGAGTGGGTCAATACCCCACAGGTTCTGGAGGGGGCAACATGCCCTATGCTTTGTCCTGGGGAGTGCAAGGCCAAAGTCTCTCAACTGGGTGTCTTGCCCACTGGTTCTGGAGTGGGCAACATTCCGATTGTTTTGTCCGGGGGAGAGCAAGGCCACAGTCTCTCATGCGGGTGTCTTGCTCACTGGTTCTGGAGGGGGCAACATGCCCTGTGCTTTGCCTGGGGAGTTCAAGGCCACAGTCTCTGAAGTGGGTGTCTTTCCCACTGGTTCTGTAGGGGGCAACCTCCCCATTGGTTTGTCCGGGGAAGTGCAAGTCCACAGTCTCTCATGCGGGTGTCTTGCTCACTGGTTCTGGAGGGAGCAACATGCCCTGTGCTTTGTCCTGGGAGTGCAAGGCCACAGTCTCTCAAGTGGGTGAATACCAAACTGGTTCTGGAGGGGGCAACATATCCTATGCTTTGCCTTGGGAAGTGCAAGGCCACAGTCTCTCAAGTGGGTGTCTTGCCCACTGGTTCTGGAGGGGGCAACATGTCCATTGCTTTGTCCTGGGGAGTGCAAGACCACATTCTCTTAAGTAGGTGTCTTGCCCACTGGTTCTGGAGTTGGCAACATGCCCATTTCTTTGTCCTGGGTAGTGTAAGGCCACTGTCTCAAAAGTGGGTGTCATCCCCATTGGTTCTGGAAGGGGAAAAATGCACTGTGCTTTGTCTTTGGGAGTGCAAGGCCACAGTCTTTCGAGTGGGTATTTTGCCCAATGGTTCTGGAGGGGGCAACATGCCCTGTGCTTTGTCCTGGGTAGTGCAAGGCCACAGTTTCTCAAGTGAGTGTCTTTCCCACTGGTTCTGGAGGGGGCAACAAGGCCTCTGCTTTGTCCTGGGGAGTGCAAGGCCACAGTCTCTCAAGTGGGTGTCTTTGTCCACTGATTCTGTAGGGTGCAGCATGCCCATTGTTTTGTCTGGGGGGAGTGCAAGGCCACAGTCTCTCAAGTGGGAGTCTTGCTCACTGGTTCTGGAGGGGACAGCATGCCCTGTACTTTGGCCTGGGGAGTGCAAGGCCACCATCTCTCGATTGGGCAAACACCCCACTGGTTCTGGAGGGGGCAACATGCCCTATGCTTTGTCCTGGTGAGTGGATGGCCACAGTCTCTCAAGTGTGTGTCTTGCCCACTGGTTCTGGAGGGGGCAACAAGGCCTCTGCTTTGTCCTGGGGAGTGCAAGGACACAGTCTCTCAAGTGGGTGTCTTTGTCCACTGATTCTGTAGGGTGCAACATGCCCATTGTTTTGTCTGGGGGGAGTGCAAGGCCACCGTCTCTCAAGTGGGAGTCTTGCTCACTGGTTCTGGAGGGGACAGCATGCCCTGTACTTTGGCCTGGGGAGTGCAAGGCCACCATCTCTCGATTGGGCGAACACCCCACTGGTTCTGGAGGGGGCAACATGCCCTATGCTTTGTCCTGGTGAGTGGATGGCCACAGTCTCTCAAGTGTGTGTCTTGCCCACTGGTTCTGGAGTAGGCAACATGCCCATTGCTTTGTCCTGGGGAGCGCAAGGCCAAAGTCTCTCAAGTGGGTGTCTTGCCCATTGGTTCTGGATGGGGCATGAGGCCCTGTGTTTTGTCATGGGGAGTGCAAGGCCACAGTCTCTCGAGTGGGTGAATACTCCACAGGCTCTGGAGGGGGCAACATGCCATATGCTTTATCCTGGGAAGTTCAAGGCCACATTCTCTGAAGTGGGTGTCTTGCCCAGTGGTTCTGGAGGGAGCAACATCCTCTGTGCTTTGTCCTGGGGAGTGCAAGGCCACAGTCTCTTGAGTGGGTCAATACCCCACAGGTTCAGGAGAAGGCAACATGCCCTGTGCTTTGTCCTGGGGAGTGCAAGGCCACAGTCTCTGAAGTGGGTCTCTTGCCCACTGGTTCTGGAGGGGGCAACATGCCCATTGTTTTGTCCGGGCGAGTGCATGGCCACAGTCTCTCAAGTGGGCATCTTGCCCACTGGTTCTGGAGGGGGCAACATGCCCGGAGCTTTGTCCTGGGGTGAGCAAGGCCACAGTCTCTTGAGTGAGTGAATACCCTACTGGTTCTGGAGGGGACAACATGCCCTCTGTTTTGTCCTGGGAAGTGCAAGGCCACAGTCTCTCGAGTGGGTGTCTTGCCCACTGGTTCTGGAGGGGGCAACAGTCCCTATGCTTTACCTGGGGAGTGCAAGGCCACAGACTCTGAAGTGGGTTTCTTGCCCACTGGTTCTGGAGGGGGCAACCTGCCCTGTGTTTTGTCCAGGGGAGTGCAAGCCCGCAGTCTCTCAAGTGGGTGTCTTGCTCACTGGTTCTGGAGGGAGCAACATGCCCTTTGCTTTGTCCTGGGG
Source organism: Pleurodeles waltl (assembly GCF_031143425.1). Taxonomy (NCBI): domain Eukaryota; kingdom Metazoa; phylum Chordata; class Amphibia; order Caudata; family Salamandridae; genus Pleurodeles; species Pleurodeles waltl. The sequence goes on from NC_090440.1 coordinate 781,137,582, forward strand.
TGTGCAAGGCCACATTCTCTCGAGTGGGTCAATACCCCACAGGTTCTGGAGGGGGCAACATGTCCTGCGCTTTGTCCTGTAGAGTGCAAGGCCACAATCTCTCAAGTGGGTGTCTTACCCAAAGGTTCTGGAAGGGCCAAAATGCACTGTGCTTTGTCCTGGGGAGTGCAAAGCCACAGTCTCTCAAGTGGGCATCTTGCCCACTGGTTCTGGAGGGGGCAAAATGCCCTGTGCTTTGTCCTGGAGAGTGCAAGGCCATAGTCTCTCAAGTGGGTGTCTTGGCCACTGGTTCTGGAGGGAGCAACATGCCCTGTGCTCTGTCCTGGTTAATGCAAGGCCACAGTGTCCTGAGTGGGTCAATGCCCCACAGGTTCTGGAGGGGGCAACATGCCCTGTGCCTTGTCCTGGGGAGTGCAAGGCCAGAGTCTCTCAAGTGGGTGTCTTGCCCACTGGTTCTGGAAGGGGCAACATGCCCTTTGTTTTGTCTCGGGGATTGCAAGGCCACAGTCTCTCAAGTGGGTGCCTTGCTTACTGGTTCTGGAGAGGGCAACATGCACTGTGATTTGTCCTAGGGAGTGCAAGGCCATAGTCTCTCGAGTGGGTGTTTTGCCCACTTTTTCTGGAGGGGACAACATACCCTGTACTTTGTCCTGGGGAGTGCAAGGCCACAGTCTCTCGAGTGGGTGAACACCCACTGGTTCTGGAGGGGGCAACATGCCCATTGCTTTGTCCTGGGGAGCGGAAGGCCGCAGTCTCTCAAGTGGGTGTCTTGCCCACTGGTTCTGGAGGTGGCAACATGCCCATTCCTTTGTCCTGGGGAGTGCAAGGACACAGTCTCTCAAGTGGATGTCTTGCCCACTGATTCTGGAGGGAGCAACATGCAATGTGCTTTGTGCTGGGGATTGCAAGGCCACAGTCTCTCGAGTGGGTCAAAACCCAACAGGTTCAGGAGAGGGCAACATGCCCTGTGCTTTGCCTGGGGAGTGCAAGGCCACAGTCTCTGAAGTGGGTGTCTTGCCCACTGGTTCTGGAGTGAGCAACATTACCAATTCTTTGTCCTGGGGAGTGCAAGGCCACAGTCTCAAAAGTGGGTGTTTTACCAATGGTTCTAGAGGGGGCAACATGCTCTGTGCTTTGTCCTGGGTAGTGCATGGCCACAGTCTCTTGAGTGGGTGAATACTCCACAGGTTCTGGAGGGGGCAACATGCCCTATGCTTGGGAAGTGCAAGGCCACATTCTCTCAAGTGTGAGTCTTGCCTACTGATTCTGGAGGGGGCAACATGCCCTGTGCTTTCCCTGAGGAGTGCAAGGCCACAGTCTCTGAAGTGAGTGTCTTGCCCACTGGTTCCGGAGTGGGCAACATTCCCAATTCTTTGTCCTGGGGAGTGCAAAGCCACAGTCTCATAAGTGGGTGTCTTGCCCATTGGTTCTGGAAGGGCCAAAATGCACTGTGCTTTGTCCTGGGGAGTGCAAGGCCACAGTCTCTCGAGTGGGTGTTTTGCCCACTGGTTCTGGAGGGGGCAACATGCCCTGTGCTTTATCCTGGGTAGTGCAAGGCCACAGTCTCTCAAGTGGGTGAATACCCCACTGGTTCTGGAGGGGTCAACATGCCCTATGCTTTGTCCTAGGAAGTGCAAGGGCTCAGTCTCTCAAGTGGGTCTCTTGCCTACTGGTTCTGGAGGGGGCAACATGCCCTGTGCTTTGTCCTGGGGAGTGCAAGGCCACAGTCTCTCAAGTGGGTGTGTTTGCCCACTGTTTCTGGAGGGAGCAACATGCCCTGTGCTTTGCCCTGGGAAGTGCAAGGCCACAGTCTCTCGAGTGGGTCAATACCCCACAGGTTCTGGAGGGGGCAACATGCCCTATGCTTTGTCCTGGGGAGTGCAAGGCCAAAGTCTCTCAACTGGGTGTCTTGCCCACTGGTTCTGGAGTGGGCAACATTCCGATTGTTTTGTCCGGGGGAGAGCAAGGCCACAGTCTCTCATGCGGGTGTCTTGCTCACTGGTTCTGGAGGGGGCAACATGCCCTGTGCTTTGCCTGGGGAGTTCAAGGCCACAGTCTCTGAAGTGGGTGTCTTTCCCACTGGTTCTGTAGGGGGCAACCTGCCCATTGGTTTGTCCGGGGAAGTGCAAGTCCACAGTCTCTCATGCGGGTGTCTTGCTCACTGGTTCTGGAGGGAGCAACATGCCCTGTGCTTTGTCCTGGGAGTGCAAGGCCACAGTCTCTCAAGTGGGTGAATACCAAACTGGTTCTGGAGGGGGCAACATATCCTATGCTTTGCCTTGGGAAGTGCAAGGCCACAGTCTCTCAAGTGGGTGTCTTGCCCACTGGTTCTGGAGGGGGCAACATGTCCATTGCTTTGTCCTGGGGAGTGCAAGACCACATTCTCTTAAGTAGGTGTCTTGCCCACTGGTTCTGGAGTTGGCAACATGCCCATTTCTTTGTCCTGGGTAGTGTAAGGCCACTGTCTCAAAAGTGGGTGTCATCCCCATTGGTTCTGGAAGGGGAAAAATGCACTGTGCTTTGTCTTTGGGAGTGCAAGGCCACAGTCTTTCGAGTGGGTATTTTGCCCAATGGTTCTGGAGGGGGCAACATGCCCTGTGCTTTGTCCTGGGTAGTGCAAGGCCACAGTTTCTCAAGTGAGTGTCTTTCCCACTGGTTCTGGAGGGGGCAACAAGGCCTCTGCTTTGTCCTGGGGAGTGCAAGGCCACAGTCTCTCAAGTGGGTGTCTTTGTCCACTGATTCTGTAGGGTGCAGCATGCCCATTGTTTTGTCTGGGGGGAGTGCAAGGCCACAGTCTCTCAAGTGGGAGTCTTGCTCACTGGTTCTGGAGGGGACAGCATGCCCTGTACTTTGGCCTGGGGAGTGCAAGGCCACCATCTCTCGATTGGGCAAACACCCCACTGGTTCTGGAGGGGGCAACATGCCCTATGCTTTGTCCTGGTGAGTGGATGGCCACAGTCTCTCAAGTGTGTGTCTTGCCCACTGGTTCTGGAGGGGGCAACAAGGCCTCTGCTTTGTCCTGGGGAGTGCAAGGACACAGTCTCTCAAGTGGGTGTCTTTGTCCACTGATTCTGTAGGGTGCAACATGCCCATTGTTTTGTCTGGGGGGAGTGCAAGGCCACCGTCTCTCAAGTGGGAGTCTTGCTCACTGGTTCTGGAGGGGACAGCATGCCCTGTACTTTGGCCTGGGGAGTGCAAGGCCACCATCTCTCGATTGGGCGAACACCCCACTGGTTCTGGAGGGGGCAACATGCCCTATGCTTTGTCCTGGTGAGTGGATGGCCACAGTCTCTCAAGTGTGTGTCTTGCCCACTGGTTCTGGAGTAGGCAACATGCCCATTGCTTTGTCCTGGGGAGCGCAAGGCCAAAGTCTCTCAAGTGGGAGTCTTGCCCATTGGTTCTGGATGGGGCATGAGGCCCTGTGTTTTGTCATGGGGAGTGCAAGGCCACAGTCTCTCGAGTGGGTGAATACTCCACAGGCTCTGGAGGGGGCAACATGCCATATGCTTTATCCTGGGAAGTTCAAGGCCACATTCTCTGAAGTGGGTGTCTTGCCCAGTGGTTCTGGAGGGAGCAACATCCTCTGTGCTTTGTCCTGGGGAGTGCAAGGCCACAGTCTCTTGAGTGGGTCAATACCCCACAGGTTCAGGAGAAGGCAACATGCCCTGTGCTTTGTCCTGGGGAGTGCAAGGCCACAGTCTCTGAAGTGGGTCTCTTGCCCACTGGTTCTGGAGGGGGCAACATGCCCATTGTTTTGTCCGGGCGAGTGCATGGCCACAGTCTCTCAAGTGGGCATCTTGCCCACTGGTTCTGGAGGGGGCAACATGCCCGGAGCTTTGTCCTGGGGTGAGCAAGGCCACAGTCTCTTGAGTGAGTGAATACCCTACTGGTTCTGGAGGGGACAACATGCCCTCTGTTTTGTCCTGGGAAGTGCAAGGCCACAGTCTCTCGAGTGGGTGTCTTGCCCACTGGTTCTGGAGGGGGCAACATGCCCTATGCTTTACCTGGGGAGTGCAAGGCCACAGACTCTGAAGTGGGTTTCTTGCCCACTGGTTCTGGAGGGGGCAACCTGCCCTGTGTTTTGTCCAGGGGAGTGCAAGCCCGCAGTCTCTCAAGTGGGTGTCTTGCTCACTGGTTCTGGAGGGAGCAACATGCCCTTTGCTTTGTCCTGGGGTGTGCAAGGCCACATTCTCTCGAGTGGGTCAATACCCCACAGGTTCTGGAGGGGGCAACATGTCCTGCGCTTTGTCCTGTAGAGTGCAAGGCCACAATCTCTCAAGTGGGTGTCTTACCCAAAGGTTCTGGAAGGGCCAAAATGCACTGTGCTTTGTCCTGGGGAGTGCAAAGCCACAGTCTCTCAAGTGGGCATCTTGCCCACTGGTTCTGGAGGGGGCAAAATGCCCTGTGCTTTGTCCTGGAGAGTGCAAGGCCATAGTCTCTCAAGTGGGTGTCTTGGCCACTGGTTCTGGAGGGAGCAACATGCCCTGTGCTCTGTCCTGGTTAATGCAAGGCCACAGTGTCCTGAGTGGGTCAATGCCCCACAGGTTCTGGAGGGGGCAACATGCCCTGTGCCTTGTCCTGGGGAGTGCAAGGCCAGAGTCTCTCAAGTGGGTGTCTTGCCCACTGGTTCTGGAAGGGGCAACATGCCCTTTGTTTTGTCTCGGGGATTGCAAGGCCACAGTCTCTCAAGTGGGTGCCTTGCTTACTGGTTCTGGAGAGGGCAACATGCACTGTGATTTGTCCTAGGGAGTGCAAGGCCATAGTCTCTCGAGTGGGTGTTTTGCCCACTTTTTCTGGAGGGGACAACATACCCTGTACTTTGTCCTGGGGAGTGCAAGGCCACAGTCTCTCGAGTGGGTGAACACCCACTGGTTCTGGAGGGGGCAACATGCCCATTGCTTTGTCCTGGGGAGCGGAAGGCCGCAGTCTCTCAAGTGGGTGTCTTGCCCACTGGTTCTGGAGGTGGCAACATGCCCATTCCTTTGTCCTGGGGAGTGCAAGGACACAGTCTCTCAAGTGGATGTCTTGCCCACTGATTCTGGAGGGAGCAACATGCAATGTGCTTTGTGCTGGGGATTGCAAGGCCACAGTCTCTCGAGTGGGTCAAAACCCAACAGGTTCAGGAGAGGGCAACATGCCCTGTGCTTTGCTTGGGGAGTGCAAGGCCACAGTCTCTGAAGTGGGTGTCTTGCCCACTGGTTCTGGAGTGAGCAACATTACCAATTCTTTGTCCTGGGGAGTGCAAGGCCACAGTCTCAAAAGTGGGTGTTTTACCAATGGTTCTAGAGGGGGCAACATGCTCTGTGCTTTGTCCTGGGTAGTGCATGGCCACAGTCTCTCGAGTGGGTGAATACCCCACTGGTTCTGGAGGGGTCAACATGCCCATTTCTTTGTTCTGGGGAGTGCAAGTCCACAGTCTCTCATGTAGGTGTCTTACACACTGGTTCTGGAGTGGGCAACATGCCCATTTCTTTGTCCTGGGGAGTGCAAGGCCACAGTCTCAAAAGTGGGTGTCTTGCCCATTGCTTCTGGAAGGGGCAAAATGCACTGTGCTTTGTCTTGTGGAGTGCAAGGCCACACTCTCTCGAGTGGGTATTTTTCTCACTGGTTCTGGAGGGGGCAACACGCCCTGTGCTTTGTCCTGGGTAGTGCAAGGCCACAGTCTCTTGAGTGGGTGAATACCCCACTGGTTCTGGAGGGGGCAACATGCCCTATGCTTTGTCCTAGGAAGTGCAAGGCCACAGTCTCTCAAGTGGGTGTCCTGCCCACTGGTTCTGGAGGGGCCAACATGCCCTGTGCTTTGTCCTGGGAAGTGCAAGGCCACAGTCACTCGAGTGGGTCAATACCCCACAGGTTCTGGAGGGGGCAACATGCCCTGTGGTTTGCCCTGGGGAGTGCAAGGCCACAGTCTCTCAAGTGGGTGTCTTGCCCACTGGTTAAGGAGGGGGCAACATGCCCATTGCTTTGTCCGGGGGAGTGCAAGGCCACAGTCTCTCAAGAGGGTGTCTTGCTCACTGGTTCTGGAGGGGGCAACATGCTCTGTGCTTTGTCCTGGGGAGTGCAAGGCCACAGTCTCTCGAGTGGGTGTCTTACCCACTTTTTCTGGAGGGGACAACATACCCTGTACTTTGTCCTGGGGAGTGCAAGGCCACAGTCTCTCAAGTGGGTGAACACCCCACTGGTTCTGGAGGGGGCAACATGACCATTGCTTTGTCCTGGGGAGTGGAACGCCACAGTCTCTCAAGTGGGTGTCTTGCCCACTGGTTCTGGAGGGGGCAACATGCCCATTCCTTTGTCCTGAGGAGTGCAAGGCCACAGTCTCTCAAGTGGATGTCTTGCCCACTGATTCTGGAGGGAGCAACATGCAATGTGATTTGTGCTGGGGATTGCAAGGCCACAGTCTCTCGAGTGGGTCAGAACCCAACAGGTTCAGGAGGGGGCAACATGCCCTGTGCTTTGTCCTGGGGAGTACAAGGATGCAGTCTCTCAAGTGGGTGTCTTGCCCACTGGTTCTGGAGTAGGCAACATGCCCATTGCTTTGTCCTGGGGAGCTCAAGGCCACAGTCTATCAAGTGGGTGTCTTGCTCATTGGTTCTGGAGGGGGCATGAGGCCCTGTGCTTTGTCATGGGGAGTGCAAGGCCACAGTCTCTCGAGTGGGTGAATACTCCACAGGATCTGGAGGGGGCAACATGCCCTATGCTTTGTCCTGGGAAGTGCAAGGCCACATTTTCTCAAGTGTGTGTCTTGCCTACTGGTTCTGGAGGGGGCAACATGCCCTGTGCTTTGCCTGGGGAGTGCAAGGCAACAGTCTCTAAAGTGGGTGTCTTGTCCACTGGTTCTGGAGTGGGCAGCATTCCCAATTCTTTGTCCTGGGGAGTGCAAGGCCACAGTCTCAAAAGTGGGTGTCTTGGCCATTGGTTCTGGAAGGGCCAAAATGCACTGTGCTTTGTCCTGGGGAGTGCAAGGCCACAGTCTCTCGAGTGGGTGTTTTTCCCACTGGTTCTGGAGGGGGCAACATGCCCTGTGCTTTGTCCTGGGTATTGCAAGGCCACAGTCTCTCGAGTGGGTGAATACCCCACTGGTTCTGGAGGGGCCAACATGCCCTATGCTTTGTCCTAGGAAGTGCAACGCCACAGTCTCTCAAGTGGGTGTCTTGCCCACTAGTTCTGGAGGGGGCAACATGCCCTGTGCTTTGTCCTGGGGAGTGCAAGGCCACAGTCTCTCAAGTGGGTGTCTTTGCCCACTGTTTCTGGAGGGAGCAACATGCCCTGTGCTTTGTCCTGGGGAGTGCAAGGCCACAGTCTCTCGAGTGGGTCAATACCCCACTGGTTCTGGAGGGGGCAACATGCCCTGTGCTTTGTCATGGGGAGTGTAAGGCCACAGTCTCTCAAGTGGGTGTCTTGCCCACTGGTTCTGGAGGGGGCAACATTCCAATTGTTTTGTCCTGGGGAGTGCAAGGCCACAGTCACTCAAGTGGGTGTCTTGCTCACTAGTTCTGGAGAGGGCAACATGCTCTGTGCTTTGTGCTGGGGAGTGCAGGGCCACAGTCTCTCGAGTGGGTGTCTTGCCCACTGGTTCTGGAGGAAGCAAAATGCCCTGTGCTTTATCCTGGGGATTGCAAGGCCACAGTCTCTCGAGTGGGTCAAACCCCCACAGGTTCTGGAGCGGACAACATGCCCTGTACTTTGTCCTGGGGAGTGCAAGGCCACAGTCTCTCAAGTGGGTGTCTTGCCCACTGGTTCTGGAGTGGGCAACATGCCCATTTCTTTGTCCTGGGGAGTGCAAGGACACAGTCTCAAAAGTGGGTGTCTTGCCCATTGGTTCTGGAAGGGGCAAAATGCACTGTGCTTTCTCCTGGGGAGTGCAAGGCCACAGTCTCTCGAGTGGGTGTTTTGCCCACTGGTTCTGGAGGGGGCAACAGGCCCAATGTTTTGTCATGGGGAGTGCAAGGCCACAGTCTCTCAAGTTGGCATCTTGCCCACTGGTTCTGGAGGGGGCAACATGCCCTGTGCTTTGTCCTGGGGAATGCAAGGCCACAGTCTACCGACTGGGTGAATACCCCACTGGTTCTGGAGGGGGCAGAATGCCCATTACTTTGTCCTGGGTAGTGCAAGGCCACAATCTCTCAAGTGGGTGCCTTGCCCACTGGTTCTGGAGGGGGCAACAGGCCCTGTGCTTTTTCCTGGGGAGTGCAATGCCACAGTCTCTCGAGTGGGTAAATACCCCAGTGGTTCTGTAGGGGGCAACATGCCCTGTGCTTTGTCCTGGGGAGTGCAAGGCCACAGTCTCTCAAGTGGGTTTCTTTGTTCCCTGATTCTGGAGGGAGCAACATGCCCCATGCTTTGTCCTGGGGAGTGCAAGGCCACAGTCTCTCGAGTGGGTCAATACCCAACAGGTTCTGGAGGTGGCAACATGCCCTGTGCTTTGTACTTGGGAGTGCAAGGCCACAGTCTCTCAAGTGGGTGTCTTGCCCACTGGTTAAGGAGGAGGCAACATGCCCATTGTTTTGTCTGGGGGAGTGAAAGGCCACATTCTCTCAAGTGGGAGTCTTGCTCACTGCTTCTGGAGGGGGCAACGTGCTCTGTGCTTTGTCCTGGGGAGTGCAAGGCCACAGTCTCTCGAGTGGATGTCTTACCCACTTTTTCTGGAGGGGACAACATGCCCTGTTCTTTGTCCTGGGGAGTGCAAGGCTCAAGTCTCTCGTGTGGGTGAACACCCCACTGGTTCTGGAGGGGGCGACATGCCCTATGCTTTTTCCTGGTAGTGGAAGGCCACAGTCTCTCAAGTGGGTGTCTTGCCCACTGGTTCTGGAAGGGGCAACATGCCCATTCCTTTGTCCTGGGGAGTACAAGGCCACAGTCTCTCAAGTGGATGTCTTGCCCACTGATTCTGGAGGGAGCAACATGCCCTGTGCTTTGTGCTAGGGATTGCAAGGCCACAGTCTCTCGAGTGGGTCAAAACCCCACAGGTTCAGGAGGGGGCAACATGCCCTGTGACTTGTCCTGGGGAGGACAAGGCTGCAGTCTCTCAAGTGGGTGTCTTGCCCACTGGTTCTGGAGTAGGCAACATGCCCATTGCTTCGTCATGGGGAGCGCAAAGCCGCAGTCTATCAAGTGGGTGTCTTGCCCATTGGTCCTGGAGGGGGCATGAGGCTCTGTGCTTTGTCAAGGGGAGTGTAAGGCCACAGTCTCTCGAGTGGGTGAATACTCCACAGGTTCTGGAGGGGGCAACATGCCCTATGCTTTGTCCTGGGAAGTGCAAGGCCACATTCTATCAAGTGTGTGTCTTGCCTACTGGTTCTGGAGGGGGCAACATGCCCTGTGCTTTGCCTGGGGAGTGCATGGCCACAGTCTCTGAAGTGAGTGTCTTGCCCACTGGTTCTGGAGTGGGCAACATTCCCAATACTTTGTCCTGGGGAGTGCAAAGCCACAGTCTCAAAAGTGGGTGTCTTGCCCATTGGTTCTGGAAGGGCCAAAATGCACTGTGCTTTGTCCTGGGGAGTGCAAGGCCACATTCTCTTGAGTGGGTGTTTTGCCCACTGGTTCTGGAGGGGGCAACATGCCCTGTGCTTTGTCCTGGGTAGTGCAAGGCCACAGTCTCTCAAGTGGGTGAATACCCCACTGGTTCTGGAGGGGTCAACATGCCCTATGCTTTGTCCTAGGAAGTGCAAGGGCTCAGTCTCTCAAGTGGGTCTCTTGCCTACTGGTTCTGGAGGGGGCAACATGCCCTGTGATTTGTCCTGGGGAGTGCAAGGCCACAGTCTCTCAAGTGGGTGTGTTTGCCCACTGTTTCTGGAGGGAGCAACATGCCCTGTGCTTTGTCCTGGGGAGTGCAAGGCCACAGTCTCTCGAGTGGGTCAATACCCCACAGGTTCTGGAAGGGGCAACATGCCCTATGGTTTGTCCTGGGGAGTGCAAGGCCACAGTCTCTCAACTGGGTGTCTTGCCCACTGGTTCTGGAGTGGGCAACATTCCGATTGTTTTGTCCGGGGGAGAGCAAGGCCACAGTCTCTCATGCAGGTGTCTTACTCACTGGTTCTGGAGGGGGCAACATGCCCTGTGCTTTGCCTGGGGAGTTCAAGGCCACAGTCTCTGAAGTGGGTGTCTTTCCCACTGGTTCTGTAGGGGGCAACCTTCCCATTGTTTTGTCCGGGGAAGTGCAAGTCCACAGTCTCTCATGCGGGTATCTTGCTCACTGGTTCTGGAGGGAGCAACATGCCCTGTGCTTTGTCCTGGGGAGGGCAAGGCCACAGTCTCTCGAGTGGGTGAATACCAAACTGGTTCTGGAGGGGGCAACATATCCTATGCTTTGCCTTGGGAAGTGCAAGGCCACAGTCTCTCAAGTGGGTGTCTTGCCCACTGGTTCTGGAGGGGGCAACATGTCCATTGCTTTGTCCTGGGGAGTGCAAGACCACATTCTCTCAAGTAGGTGTCTTGCCCACTGGTTCTGGAGTTGGCAACATGCCAATTTCTTTGTCCTGGGTAGTGTAAGGCCACTGTCTCAAAAGTGGGTGTCATCCCCATTGGTTCTGGAAGGGGAATAATGCACTGCGCTTTGTCTTTGGGAGTGCAAGGCCACAGTCTTTCGAGTGGGTATTTTGCCCAATGGTTCTGGAGGGGGCAACATGCCCTGTGCTTTGTCCTGGGTAGTGCAAGGCCACAGTCTCTCAAGTGAGTGTCTTTCCCACTGGTTCTGGAGGGGGCAACAAGGCCTCTGCTTTGTCCTGGGGAGTGCAAGGCCACAGTCTCTCAAGTGGGTGTCTTTGTCCACTGATTCTGTAGGGTGCAACATGCCCATTGTTTTGTCTGGGGGGAGTGCAAGGCCACAGTCTCTCAAGTGGGAGTCTTGCTCACTGGTTCTGGAGGGGACAGCATGCCCTGTACTTTGGCCTGGGGAGTGCAAGGCCACCATCTCTCGATTGGGCGAACACCCCACTGGTTCTGGAGGGGGCAACATGCCCTATGCTTTGTCCTGGTGAGTGGATGGCCACAGTCTCTCAAGTGTGTGTCTTGCCCACTGGTTCTGGAGTAGGCAACATGCCTATTGCTTTGTCCTGGGGAGCGCAAGGCCACAGTCTCTCAAGTGGGTGTCTTGCCCATTGGGTCTGGATGGGGCATGAGGCCCTGTGTTTTGTCATGGGGAGTGCAAGGCCACAGTCTCTCGAGTGGGTGAATACTCCACAGGTTCAGGAAGACGCAACATGCCCCGTGCTTTGTCCTGGGGAGTGCAAGGCCACAGTCTCTGAAGTGGGTCTCTTGCCCACTGGTTCTGGAGGGGGCAACCTTCCCATTGTTTTGTCCGGGGGAGTGCATGGCCACAGTCTCTCAAGTGGGCATCTTGCCCACTTGTTCTGGACGGGGCAACATGCCCTGTGCTTTGTCCTGGGGTGTGCAAGGCCACAGTCTCTTGAGTGAGTGAATACCCTACTGGTTCTGGAGGGGACAACATGCCCTCTGTTTTGTCCTGGGAAGTGCAAGGCCACAGTCTCTCGAGTGGGTGTCTTGCCCACTGGTTCTGGAGGGGACAACATGCCCTATGCTTTACCTGGGGAGTGCAAGGCCACAGACTCTGAAGCGGGTGTCTTGCCCACTGGTTCTGGAGGGGGCAACCTGCCCTGTGTTTTGTCCAGGGGAGTGCAAGCCTGCAGTCTCTCAAGTGGGTGTCTTGCTCACTGGTTCTGGAGGGAGCAACATGCCCTTTGCTTTGTCCTGGGGTGTGCAAGGCCACATTCTCTCGAGTGGGTCAATACCCCACTGGTTCTGGAGGGGGCAACATGCCCTATGCTTTGTCCTGGTGAGTGGATGGCCACAGTCTCTCAAGTGTGTGTCTTGCCCACTGGTTCTGGAGTAGGCAACATGCCTATTGCTTTGTCCTGGGGAGCGCAAGGCCACAGTCTCTCAAGTGGGTGTCTTGCCCATTGGGTCTGGATGGGGCATGAGGCCCTGTGTTTTGTCATGGGGAGTGCAAGGCCACAGTCTCTCGAGTGGGTGAATACTCCACAGGCTCTGGAGGGGGCAACATGCCCTATGCTTTGTCCTGGGAAGTGCAAGGCCACATTCTCTGAAGTGGGCGTCTTGCCCAGTGGTTCTGGGGGGAGCAACATGCTCTGTGCTTTGTCCTGGGGAGTGCAAGGCCACAGTCTCTTGAGTGGGTCAATACCCCACAGGTTCAGGAAGACGCAACATGCCCCGTGCTTTGTCCTGGGGAGTGCAAGGCCACAGTCTCTGAAGTGGGTCTCTTGCCCACTGGTTCTGGAGGGGGCAACCTGCCCATTGTTTTGTCCGGGGGAGTGCATGGCCACAGTCTCTCAAGTGGGCATCTTGCCCACTGGTTCTGGAGGGGGCAACATGCCCTGTGCTTTGTCCTGGGGTGTGCAAGGCCACAGTCTCTTGAGTGAGTGAACACCCTACTGGTTCTGGAGGGGACAACATGCCCTCTGTTTTGTCCTGGGAAGTGCAAGGCCACAGTCTCTCGAGTGGGTGTCTTGCCCACTGGTTCTGGAGGGGACAACATGCCCTATACTTTACCTGGGGAGTGCAAGGCCACAGACTCTGAAGTGGGTGTCTTGCCCAGTGGTTCTGGAGGGGGCAACCTGCCCTGTGTTTTGTCCAGGGGAGTGCAAGCCTGCAGTCTCTCAAGTGGGTGTCTTGCTCACTGGTTCTGGAGGGAGCAACATGCCCTTTGCTTTGTCCTGGGGTGTGCAAGGCCACATTCTCTCGAGTGGGTCAATACCCCACAGGTTCTGGAGGGGGCAACATGTCCTGCGCTTTGTCCTGGAGAGTGCAAGGCCACAATCTCTCAAGTGGGTGTCTTACCCAAAGGTTCTGGAGTGGGCAACATGCCCATTGCTTTGTCCTGGGGAGTGCAAAGCCACAGTCTCTCAAGTGGGCGTCTTGCCCACTGGTTCAGCAGGGGGCAAAATGCCCTGTGCTTTGTCCTGGAGAGTGCAAGGCCATAGTCTCTCAAGTGGGTGTCTTGCCCACTGGTTCTGGAGGGAGCAACATGCCCTGTGCTCTGTCCTGGGGAATGCAAGGCCACAGTGTCCTGAGTGGGTCAATGCCCCACAGGTTCTGGAGGGGGCAAAATGCCCTATGCCTTGTCCTGGGGAGTGCAAGGCCAGAGTCTCTCAAGTGGGTGTCTTGCCCACTGGTTCTGGAAGGGGCAACATGCCCTTTGTTTTGTCCCGGGGATTGCAAGGCCACAGTCTCTCAAGTGGGTGTCTTGCTCACTGGTTCTGGAGAGGGCAACATGCGCTGTGCTTTGTCCTAGGGAGTGCAAGGCCATAGTCTCTCGAGTGGGTGAATACCCCACTGGTTCGGACGGGGGCAACATATCCTATGCTTTGCCTTGGGAAGTGCAAGGCGACAGTCTCTCAAGTGGGTGTCTTGCCCACTGGTTCTGGAGGGGGCAACATGTCCATTGCTTTGTCCTGGGGAGTGCAAGGCCACTGTCTCTCAAGTGGGTGTCTTGTCCAAAGGTTCTGGAGGGAGCAACATGCCCTGTGCTTTTTCCTGGGGTGTGCAAGGCCACAGTCTCTCGAGTGGGTCAATACCCCACAGGTTCTGAGTGGGCAACATGCCCTGTGCTTTGTCCTGGAGAGTGCAAGGCCACAGTCTCTCAATTGGGTGTCTTGCCCACTGGTTCTGGAATGGGCAACATGCCCATTGCTTTGTCCTGGGGAGTGCAAGACCACAGTCTCTAAAGTGGGCATCTTGCCCACTGGTTCTGGAGGGGGCAACATGTCCTTTGCTTTGTCCTGGGGAGTGCAAGGCCATAGTCTCTCAAGTGGGTGTCTGGCCCACTGGTTCTTAAGGGAGCAACATGCCCTGTGCTTTGTCCTGGGGAGTGCAAGGCCACAGTCTCTCAAGTGGGTATCTTGCCCACTGGTTCTGGAGGGGGCAACATGCCCATTGTTTTGTCCTGGGGAGTGCAAGGCCATTGTCTCTCAAGTGGGTGTCTTGCTCACTGGTCCTGGAGAGTGCAAGGCCACAGTCTCTCAAGTGGTTGTCTTGCCCACTGGTTCTGGAGGGGGGAACATGCCCATTTCTTTGTCCTGGGGAGAGCAAGGCCACAGTCTCTCGAGTGGATGAATAACCCACTGATTCTGGAGGGGGCAACATGCCCTGTGCTTTGTCCTGGGGAGTACAAAGCCACAGTCTCTGGAGTGGGTGAATACTCCACTGGTTCTTGAGGGGGCAGCCCGCATAGTAGCCCCGGAAGGTGGACTATATGGCGTCCGATGGCGGTGATGGCTGCATGCTGGTGGTGGTTGGTGGAGCTCCTGGGCAGCCCCTGCACTCTGTGATGCCTGCATGCTGGTGGTGGTTGATGGAGGTTCCTGGGCAGCCCCTGCACTCTGTGATGCCTGCATGCTGGTGATGGATGGTGGATGCTCCTGGGCAGCCCCGCCATCTGTGATGGCTGCTTGCTGGTGTTGGTTGTTGGAGGCTCCTGAGCAGCCCCTGCACTCTGTGATGGTAGCACATCCACAGCTGGTGGTGGGGGGGCCCTGTGACAGCTTGTGGTGGTGGCATTGTTTGCTTGACAGCTTCTGATGGTGTAGAGTGCCTCTTGTCCTCCTGGTCATGGGCTGGGTTGGTGATCCCTTACCCTTCCTGGCAGGGGTGTATGTGCCCTTCCCCTCTCTGCCTGGTGCAGCAGGCTCCTTTCCCTTCATCACTGCTCGTGCAGGCTCCTTCCCCTTCTTTACAGCTGGTGCGTGCTCCTTCCCCTTTATCACAGCTGGTGCCGGACTCTTCCCTTTCATCCCAGGTTGTGCTGCCTCCTTCCCCTTCGGTGTTGTTGGTCTAGTATCCCTACCACCACGAGTAGGTGGTACTACCACTGTCCCCGTGGACTGTTTGGCTGAGGTGCTGGGCTGTGTCCTTGGTACCCTGCCCATATGTGCAGGACAGGGGAGGGGTAGGGAAGAAGTTAAGTTGGGAAAGGAAACGCTTTTTAGGGATATTGGAGCGGGAGGAGGGAGGAGTTATGGGAGTGGAGGATGAGGGAGTGGTCGTCAGAGATGTATGTCTGCTGTATTTTTGTCTCTCAAGTGACCACTGGTTCTGGAGGGGGCAACAAGGCCTCTGCTTTGTCCTGGGGAGTGCAAGGTCACAGTCTCTCAAGTGGGTGTCTTTGTCCACTGATTCTATAGGGGGCAACATGCCCATTCTTTTGTCTGGGGGGAGTGCAAGGCCACAGTCTCTCAAGTGGGAGTCTTGCTCACTGGTTCTGGAGTGGGCAACATGCCCTGTACTTTGGCCTGGGGAGTGCAAGGCCACAGTCTCTCGAGTGGGCGAACACCCCACTGGTTCTGGAGGGGGCAACATGCCCTATGCTTTGTCCTGGTGAGTGGATGGCCACAGTCTCTCAAGTGTGTGTCTTGCCCACTGGTTCTGGAGTAGGCACCATGCCCATTGCTTTGTCCTGGGGAGCGCAAGGCCACAGTCTCTCAAGTGGGTGTCTTGCCCATTGGTTCTGGATGGGGCATGAGGCCCTGTGTTTTTTCATGGGGAGTGCAAGGCCACAGTCTCTCGAGTGGGTGAATACTCCACAGGCTCTGGAGGGGGCAACATGCCCTATACTTTGTCCTGGGAAGTGCAAGGCCACATTCTCTCAAGTGGGTGTCTTGCCCAGTGGTTCTGGAGGGAGCAACATGCTCTGTGCTTTGTCCTGGGGAGTGCAAGGCCACAGTCTCTTGAGTGGGTCAATACCCCACAGGTTCAGGAAGACGCAACATGCCCTGTGCTTTGTCCTGGGGAGTGCAAGGCCACAGTGTCTTGAGTGGGTCAATGTCCCACAGGTTCTGGAGAGGGGAACATGCCCTGTGCCTTGTCCCGGGGAGTGCAAGGCCACAGTCTCTCAAGTGGGTGTCTTGCTCACTGGTTCTGGAAAGGGCAAAATGCCCTGTGCTTTGTCCTGGGGATTGCAAGGACACAGTCTCTTGAGTGGGTGAATACCCCACTGGTTCTGGCGGAGGCAACATGCCCTATGCTTTGCCTTGGGAAGTGCAAGCCCACAGTCTCTCAAGTGGGTGTCTTGCCCAGTGGTTCTGGAAGGGACAACATGTCCATTGCTTTGTCCTGGGGAGTGCAAGGCCACAGTCTCTCAAGTGGGTGTCTTGCCCAAAGGTTTTGGAGGGAGCAACATGCCCTGTGCTTTGTCCCGGGGTGTGCAAGGACACAGTCTCTCGAGTGGGTCAATACCCCACAGGTTCTGAGGGGGCAACATGCCCTGTGCTTTGTCCTGGAGAGTGCAAGGCCACAGTCTCTCAAGTGGGTGTCTTGCCCACTGGTTCTGGAGTGGGCAACATGCCCATTGCTTTGTCCTGGGGAGTGCAAGGCCACAATCTCTCAAGGGGGCGTCTTGTCCATTGGTTCTGGAGGGGGCGACATGCCCTGTGCTTTGTCCTGGGGAGTGCAAGGCCATAGTCTCTCAAGTCGGTGTCTTGCCCACTGGTTGTGAAGGGAGCAACATTCCCTGTGCTTTGTCCTGGGGAGTGAAAGGCCACAGTGTCTTGAGTGTGTCAATGCCCCACAGGTTCTGGAGAGGGGAACATGCCCTGTTCCTTGTCCCGGGGAGTGCAAGGCCAGAGTCTCTCAAGTGGGTGTCTTGCTCACTGGTTCTGGAGAGGGCAACATGCCCTGTGCTTTGTCCTGGGGATTGCAAGGACACAGTCTCTCGAGTGGGTGAATACCCCACTGGTTCTGGCGGGGGCAACATGCCCTATGCTTTGCCTTGGGAAGTGCAAGCCCACAGTCTCTCAAGTGGGTGTCTTGCCCAGTGGTCATGGAAGGGACTAAGGGGGTCATTCTGACCCCGGCGGTCTCAGACCGCTGGGGCCAGGGTCGGCGGGAGCACCGCCGACAGACCGGCGGTGCCCCGCAGGGCATTCTGACCGCGGCGGTTCGGCCGCAGTCAGACAAGGAAAACCGGCGGTCTCCCGCCGGTTTTCCGCTGCCCTTGGAATCCATTCTGACACCCCCTACCACCATCCTGTTCCTGGCGGTTCGCCTGCCAGGAACAGGATGGCGGTAGGGGGTGCCGCGGGGCCCCTGGGGGCCCCTGCAGTGCCCATGCCAATGGCATGGGCACTGCAGGGGCCCCCGTAAGAGGGCCCCACTGTGTATTTCAGTGTCTGCAATGCAGACACTGAAATACGCGACGGGTGCAAACTGCACCCGTCGCACCCCTGCAACTACGCCGGCTCAATTCTGAGCCGGCGTCCTCGTTGCAGGGGCATTTCCTCTGGGCCGGCGGGCGCTCTTTTGGAGAGCGCCCGCCGGCGCAGAGGAAATGTCTGAATGGCCGCCGCGGTCTTTTGGCCGCCGCGGTCTTTTGACCGCGGTGCGGTCATTTGGAGGCTCCCTCCAGGCGTGCGGCTCCCGCCGCTCGCCGGGCTCAGAATGAGCCCCTAAATGTGCATTGCTTTGTCCTGGGGAGTGCAAGGCCACAGTCTCTCAAGTGGGTGTCTTGCCCAAAGGTTGTGAAGGGAGCAACATTCCCTGTGCTTTGTCCTGGGGAGTGAAAGGCCACAGTGTCTTGAGTGTGTCAATGCCCCACAGGTTCTGGTGGGGGCAGCAGGCCCTGTGCTTTGTCCTGGGGAGTGCAAGGTAACAGTCTCTCAAGTGGGTATCTTGCACACTGGTTCTGGAGGGGGCAATATCCCATTGTTTTGTCCTGGGGAGTGCAATGCCTCTGTCTTTCAAGTGGGTGTCTTGCTCACTGGTTCTGGAGGGGGCAACATGCCTGTGCTTTGTTCTCCGGAGTGCAAGGCCACAGTCTCTCGAGTGGGTGAATACCCCACTGGTTCTGGCGGGGGCAACATGCCCTATGCTTTGCCTTGGGAAGTGCAACTTCACAGTCTCTCAAGTGGGTGTCTTGCCCACTGGTTCTAGAGGAGGCAACATGGCCATTGCTTTGTCCTGGGCTGTGCAAGGCCACAGTCTCTCAAGTAGGTGTCTTGCCCAACTGTTCTGGAAGAAGCAACATGCCCTGTGCTTTCTCCTGGGGTGTCCAAGGCCACAGTCTCTCAAGTGGGTCAATACCCCACAGGTTCAGGAGGGGGCAAAATGCCCTGTGCTTTGTCCTGGAGAGTGCAAGGCCACAGTCTCTCAAGTGGTTGTCTTGCCCACTGGTTCTGGAGGGGGGAACATGCCCATTTCTTTGTCCTGGGGAGAGCAAGGCCACAGTCTCTCGAGTGGATGAATAACCCACTGATTCTGGAGGGGGCAACATGCCCTGTGCTTTGTCCTGGGGAGTACAAAGCCACAGTCTCTGGAGTGGGTGAATACTCCACTGGTTCTTGAGGGGGCAGCCCGCATAGTAGCCCCGGAAGGTGGACTATATGGCGTCCGATGGCGGTGATGGCTGCATGCTGGTGGTGGTTGGTGGAGCTCCTGGGCAGCCCCTGCACTCTGTGATGCCTGCATGCTGGTGGTGGTTGATGGAGGTTCCTGGGCAGCCCCTGCACTCTGTGATGCCTGCATGCTGGTGATGGATGGTGGATGCTCCTGGGCAGCCCCGCACTCTGTGATGGCTGCATGCTGGTGTTGGTTGTTGGAGGCTCCTGAGCAGCCCCTGCACTCTGTGATAGTAGCACATCCACAGCTGGTGGTGGGGGGGCCCTGTGACAGCTTGTGGTGGTGGCATTGTTTGCTTGACAGCTTCTGATGGTGTAGAGTGCCTCTTGTCCTCCTGGTCATGGGCTGGGTTGGTGATCCCTTACCCTTCCTGGCAGGGGTGTATGTGCCCTTCCCCTCTCTGCCTGGTGCAGCAGGCTCCTTTCCCTTCATCACTGCTCGTGCAGGCTCCTTCCCCTTCTTTACAGCTGGTGCGTGCTCCTTCCCCTTTATCACAGCTGGTGCCGGACTCTTCCCTTTCATCCCAGGTTGTGCTGCCTCCTTCCCCTTCAGTGTTGTTGGTCTAGTATCCCTACCACCACGAGAAGGTGGTACTACCACTGTCCCCGTGGACTGTTTGGCTGAGGTGCTGGGCTGTGTCCTTGGTACCCTGCCCATATGTGCAGGACAGGGGAGGGGTAGGGAAGAAGTTAAGTTGGGAAAGGAAACGCTTTTTAGGGATATTGGAGCGGGAGGAGGGAGGAGTTATGGGAGTGGAGGATGAGGGAGTGGTCGTCAGAGATGTATGTCTGCTGTATTTTTGTCTCTCAAGTGACCACTGGTTCTGGAGGGGGCAACAAGGCCTCTGCTTTGTCCTGGGGAGTGCAAGGTCACAGTCTCTCAAGTGGGTGTCTTTGTCCACTGATTCTGTAGGGGGCAACATGCCCATTCTTTTGTCTGGGGGGAGTGCAAGGCCACAGTCTCTCAAGTGGGAGTCTTGCTCACTGGTTCTGGAGTGGGCAACATGCCCTGTACTTTGGCCTGGGGAGTACAAGGCCACAGTCTCTCGAGTGGGCGAACACCCCACTGGTTCTGGAGGGGGCAACATGCCCTATGCTTTGTCCTGGTGAGTGGATGGCCACAGTCTCTCAAGTGTGTGTCTTGCCCACTGGTTCTGGAGTAGGCAACATGCCCATTGCTTTGTCCTGGGGAGCGCAAGGCCACAGTCTCTCAAGTGGGTGTCTTGCCCTTTGGTTCTGGATGGGGCATGAGGCCCTGTGTTTTGTCATGGGGAGTGCAAGGCCACAGTCTCTCGAGTGGGTGAATACTCCACAGGCTCTGGAGGGGGCATCATGCCCTATGCTTTGTCCTGGGAAGTGCAAGGCCACATTCTCTCAAGTGGGTGTCTTGCCCAGTGGTTCTGGAGGGAGCAACATGCTCTATGCTTTGTCCTGGGGAGTGCAAGGCCACAGTCTCTTGAGTGGGTCAATACCCCACAGGTTCAGGAAGACGCAACATGCCCTGTGCTTTGTCCCGGGGAGTGCAAGGCCACAGTCTCTGAAGTGGGTCTCTTGCCCACTGGTTCTGGAGGGGGCAACCTGCCCATGGTTTTGTCCGGGGGAGTGCATGGCCACAGTCTCTCAAGTGGGCATCTTGCCCACTGGTTCTGGAGGGGGCAACATGCCCTCTGTTTTGTCCTGGGAAGTGCAAGGCCACAGTCTCTCGAGTGGGTGTCTTGCCCACTGGTTCTGGAGGGGGCAACATGCCCTATGCTTTACCTGGGGAGTGCAAGGCCACAGACTCTGAAGTAGGTGTCTTTCCCACTGGTTCTGGAGGGGGCAACCTGCCCTGTGTTTTGTCCAGGGGAGTGCAAGCCCGCAGTCTCTCAAGTGGGTGTCTTGCTCACTGGTTCTGGAGGGAGCAACATGCCCTTTGCTTTGTCCTGGGGTGTGCAAGGCCACATTCTCTCGAGTGGGTCAATACCCCACAGGTTCTGGAGGGGGCAACATGTCCTGCGCTTTGTCCTGGAGAGTGCAAGGCCACAATCTCTCAAGTGGGTGTCTTACCCAAAGGTTCTGGAGTGGGCAACATGCCCATTGCTTTGTCCTGGGGAGTGCAAAGCCACAGTCTCTCAAGTGGGCGTCTTGCCCACTGGTTCAGCAGGGGGCAAAATGCCCTGTGCTTTGTCCTGGAGAGTGCAAGGCCATAGTCTCTCAAGTAGGTGTCTTACCCACTGGTTCTGGAGGGAGCAACATGCCCTGTGCTCTGTCCTGGGGAATGCAAGGCCACAGTGTCCTGAGTGGGTGTCTTGCCCACTGGTTCTGGGGGAGGCAACATGGCCATTGCTTTGTCCTGGAGAGTGCAAGGCCACAGTCTCTCAAGTGGGTGTCTTGTCAAAAGGTTCTGGAAGGGGCAACATGCCCTTTGTTTTGTCCCGGGGATTGCAAGGCCACAGTCTCTCAAGTGGGTGTCTTGCTCACTGGTTCTGGAGAGGGCAATATGCGCTGTGCTTTGTCCTAGGGAGTGCAAGGCCATAGTCTCTCGAGTGGGTGAATACCCCACTGGTTCTGACGGGGGCAACATATCCTATGCTTTGCCTTGGGAAGTGCAAGGCGACAGTCTCTCAAGTGGGTGTCTTGCCCACTGGTTCTGGAGGGGGCAACATGTCCATTGCTTTGTCCTGGGGAGTGCCAGGCCACAGTCTCTCAAGTGGGTGTCTTGCCCAAAGGTTCTGGAGGGAGAAACATGCCCTGTGCTTTTTCCTGGGGTGTGCAAGGCCACAGTCTCTCGAGTGGGTCAATACCCCACAGGTTCTGAGTGGGCAACATGCCCTGTGCTTTGTCCTGGAGAGTGCACGGCCACAGTCTCTCAATTGGGTGTCTTGCCCACTGGTTCTGGAATGGGCAACATGTCCATTGCTTTGTCCTGGGGAGTGCAAGACCACAGTCTCTAAAGTGGGCATCTTGCCCACTGGTTCTGGAGGGGGCAACATGCCCTTTGCTTTGTCCTGGGGGGTGCAAGGCCATAGTCTCTCAAGTGGGTGTCTGGCCCACTGGTTCTTAAGGGAGCAACATACCCTGTGCTTTGTCCTGGGGAGTGCAAGGCCACAGTCTCTCAAGTGGGTATCTTGCCCACTGGTTCTGGAGGGGACAACATGCCCATTGTTTTGTCCTGGGGAGTGCAAGGCCATTGTCTCTCAAGTGGGTGTCTTGCTCACTGGTTCTGGAGGGGGAACATGCCCTGTGCTTTGTCCTGGGGAGTGCAAGGCCACAGTCTCTCAAGTGGGTGTCTTGCTCACTAGTTCTGGAGGGGGCAACATGCCCACTGCTTTGTCCTGGGGAGTGCAAGGCCACAGTCTCTCATGTGGGTGTCCTGCCTGCTGGTTCTGGAGGTGGCAACATGCCCTATGCTTAGCCTTGGGAAGTGCAAGCCCACAGTCTCTCAAGTGGGTGCCTTGCCCAGTGGTTCTGGAAGGGACAACATGTCCATTGCTTTGTCCTGGGGAGTGCAGGGCCACAGTCTCTCAAGTGGGTGTCTTGCCCAAAGGTTCTGGAGGGAGCAACTTGCCCTGTGCTTTGTCCTGGGGTGTGCAAGGCCACAGTCTCTCGAGTGGGTCAATACCCCACAGGTTCTGAGGGGGCAACATGCCCTGTGCTTTGTCCTGGAGAGTGCAAGGCCACAGTCTCTTAAGTGGGTGTCTTGCCCACTGGTTTTGGAGGGAGCCACATGCCCTGGTCTTTGTCCTGGGGAGTGCAAGGCCACAGTGTCTTGAGTGGGTCAATGTCCCACAGGTTCTGGAGAGGGGAACATGCCCTGTGCCTTGTCCCGGGGAGTGCAAGGCCACAGTCTCTCAAGTGGGTGTCTTGCTCACTGGTTCTGGAGAGGGCAACATGCCCTGTGCTTTGTCCTGGGGATTGCAAGGACACAGTCTCTCGAGTGGGTGAATACCCCACTGGTTCTGGCGGGGGCAACATGCCCTATGCTTTGCCTTGGGAAGTGCAAGCCCACAGTCTCTCAAGTGGGTGTCTTGCCCAGTGGTTCTGGAAGGGACAACATGCCCTGTGCTTTGTCCTGGGGAGTGCAAGGCCACAGTCTCTCAAGTGGGTGTCTTGCCCAAAGGTTTTGGAGGGAGCAACATGCCCTGTGCTTTGTCCTGGGGTGTGCAAGGACACAGTCTCTCGAGTGGGTCAATACCCCACAGGTTCTGAGGGGGCAACATGCCCTGTGCTTTGTCCTGGGAAGTGCAAGGCCACAGTCTCTCGAGTGGGTGTCTTGCCCACTGGTTCTGGAGGAGGCAACATGGCCATTGCTTTGTCCTGGAGAGTGCAAGGCCACAGTCTCTCAAGTGGGTGTCTTGTCAAAAGGTTCTGGAGTGGGCAACATGCCCATTGCTTTGTCCTGGGGAGTGCAAGGCCATAGTCTCTCAAGTCGGTGCCTTGCCCACTGGTTGTGAAGGGAGCAACATTCCCTGTGCTTTGTCCTGGGGAGTGAAAGGCCACAGTGTCTTGAGTGTGTCAATGCCCCACAAGTTCTGGAGGGGGCAGCAGGCCCTGTGCTTTGTCCTGGGCAGTGCATGGTAACAGTCTCTCAAGTAGGTATCTTGCACACTGGTTCTGGAGGGGGCAACATCCCATTGTTTTGTCCTGGGGAGTGCAAGGCCACAGTCTCTGAAGTGGGTCTCTTGCCCACTGGTTCTGGAGGGGGCAACCCGCCCATTGTTTTGTCCGGGGGAGTGCATGGCCACAGTCTCTCAAGTGGACATCTTGCCCACTGGTTCTGGAGGGGGCAACATGCCCTGTGCTTTGTCCTGGGGTGTGCAAGGCCACAGTCTCTTGAGTGAGTGAATACCCTACTCGTTCTGGAGGGGGCAACATGCCCTTTGTTTTGTCCTGGGAAGTGCAAGGCCACAGTCTCTCGAGTGGGTGTCTTGCCCACTGGTTCTGGAGGAGGCAACATGGCCATTGCTTTGTCCTGGAGGGTGCAAGGCCACAGTCTCTCAAGTGGGTGTCTTGTCAAAAGGTTCTGGAGTGGGCAACATGCCCATTGCTTTGTCCTGGGTAGTGCAAGGCCACAGTCTCTCATATGGGTGTCTTGCCTGCTGGTTCTGGAGGTTGCAACATGCCCTATGCTTTGCCTTGGGAAGTGAAAGGCCACAGTGTCTTGAGTGTGTCAATGCCCCACAGGTTCTGGAGGGGGCAGCAGGCCCTGTGCTTTGTCCTGGGGAGTGCATGGTAACAGTCTCTCAAGTAGGTGCCTTGCCCACTGGTTGTGAAGGGAGCAACATTCCCTGTGCTTGGTCCTGGGGAGTGAAAGGCCACAGTGTCTTGAGTGTGTCAATGCCCCACAGGTTCTGGAGGGGGCAGCAGGCCCTGTGCTTTGTCCTGGGGAGTGCATGGTAACAGTCTCTCAAGTAGGTATCTTGCACACTGGTTCTGGAGGGGGCAACATCCCATTGTTTTGTCCTGGGGAGTGCAATGCCACTGTCTTTCAAGTGGGTGTCTTGCTCACTGGTTCTGGAGGGGGCAACATGCCTGTGCTTTGTTCTCCGAAGTGCAAGGCCACAGTCTCTCGAGTGGGTGAATACCCCACTGGTTCTGGCGGGGGCAACATGCCCTATGCTTTGCCTTGGGAAGTGCAACTTCACAGTCTCTCAAGTGGGTGTCTTGCCCACTGGTTCTGAGGAGGCAACATGGCCATTGCTTTGTCCTGGGGAGTGCAAGGCCACAGTCTCTCAAGTAGGTGTCTTGCCCAACTGTTCTGGAGGGAGCAACATGCCCTGTGCTTTGTCCTGGGGTGTGCAAGGCCACAGTCTCTTGAGTGAGTGAATACCCTACTCGTTCTGGAGGGGGCAACATGCCCTTTGTTTTGTCCTGGGAAGTGCAAGGCCACAGTCTCTCAAGTGGGTGTCTTGCCCACTGGTTCTGGAGTGGGCAACATGCCCATTGCTTTGTCCTGGGGAGTGCAAGGCCACAGTCTCTCAAGTGGGAGTCTTGTCCACTGGTTCTGGAGGGGGCGACATGCCCTGTGCTTTGTCCTGGGGAGTGCAAGGCCATAGTCTCTCAAGTCGGTGCCTTGCCCACTGGTTGTGAAGGGAGCAACATTCCCTGTGCTTTGTCCTGGGGAGTGAAAGGCCACAGTGTCTTGAGTGTGTCAATGCCCCACAGGTTCTGGAGGGGGCAGCAGGCCCTGTGCTTTGTCCTGGGGAGTGCATGGTAACAGTCTCTCAAGTAGGTATCTTGCACACTGGTTCTGGAGGGGGCAACATCCCATTGTTTTGTCCTGGGGAGTGCAATGCCACTGTCTTTCAAGTGGGTGTCTTGCTCACTGGTTCTGGAGGGGGCAACATGCCTGTGCTTTTTTCTCCGAAGTGCAAGGCCACAGTCTCTCGAGTGGGTGAATACCCCACTGGTTCTGGCGGGGGCAACATGCCCTATGCTTTGCCTTGGGAAGTGCAACTTCACAGTCTCTCAAGTGGGTGTCTTGCCCACTGGTTCTGGAGGAGGCAACATGGCCATTGCTTTGTCCTGGGGAGTGCAAGGCCACAGTCTCTCAAGCAGGTGTCTTGCCCAACTGTTCTGGAGGGAGCAACATGCCCTGTGCTTTGTCCTGGGGTGTGCAAGGCCACAGTCTCTCGAGTGGGTGTCTTACCCACTTTTTCTGGAGGGGACAACATACCCTGTACTTTGTCCTGGGGAGTGCAAGGCCACAGTCTCTCAAGTGGGTGAACACCCCACTGGTTCTGGAGGAGGCAACATGCCCTGTGCTTTGTCCTGGGGAGTGCAAGGCCACAGTCTCTGAAGTGGGTCTCTTGCCCACTGGTTCTGGAGGGGGCAACCCGCCCATTGTTTTGTCCGGGGAAGTGCATGGCCACAGTCTCTCAAGTGGACATCTTGCCCACTGGTTCTGGAGGGGGCAACATGCCCTGTGCTTTGTCCTGGGGTGTGCAAGGCCACAGTCTCTTGAGTGAGTGAATACCCTACTCGTTCTGGAGGGGGCAACATGCCCTTTGTTTTGTCCTGGGAAGTGCAAGGCCACAGTCTCTCGAGTGGGTGTCTTGCCCACTGGTTCTGGAGGAGGCAACATGGCCATTGCTTTGTCCTGGAGAGTGCAAGTCACAGTCTCTCAAGTGGGTGTCTTGTCAAAAGGTTCTGGAGTGGGCAACATGCCCATTGCTTTGTCCTGGGTAGTGCAAGGCCACAGTCTCTCATATGGGTGTCTTGCCTGCTGGTTCTGGAGGTTGCAACATGCCCTATGCTTTGCCTTGGGAAGTGCAAGCCCACAGTCTCTCAAGTGGGTGTCTTCCCCAGTGGTTCTGGAAGGGACAACATGTCCATTGCTTTGTCCTGGGGAGTGCAAGGCCACAGTCTCTCAAGTGGGTGTCTTGCCCAAAGGTTCTGGAGGGAGCAACATGCCCTGTGCTTTGTCCTGGGGTGTGCAAGGCCACAGTCTCTCGAGTGGGTCAATACCCCTCAGGTTCAGGAGGGGGCAACATGCCCTGTGCTTTGTCCTGGAGAGTGCAAGGCCACAGTCTCTCAAGTGGTTGTCTTGCCCACTGGTTCTGGAGGGGGCAACATGCCCATTTCTTTGTCCTGGGGAGAGCAAGGCCACAGTCTCTCGAGTGGATGAATACCCCACTGATTCTGGAGGGGGCAACATGCCCTGTGCTTTGTCCTGGGGAGTGCAAAGCCACAGTCTCTGGAGTGGGTGAATACTCCACTGGTTCTTGAGGTGGCAGCCCGCATAGTAGCCCCGGAAGGTGGACTATATGGCGTCCGATGGCAGTGATGGGTGCATGCTGGTGGTGGTTGGTGGAGCTCCTGGGCAGCCCCTGCACTCTGTGATGGCTGCATGCTGGTGGTGGTTGGTGGAGGCTCCTGGGCAGCCCCGGCACTCTGTGATGTCTGCATGCTGGTGATGGTTGGTGGAGGCTCCTGGGCAGCCCCGCACTCAGTGATGGCTGCATGCCGGTGTTTGTTGTTGGAGGCTCCTGAGCAGCCCCTGCACTCTGTGATGGTAGCACATCCACAGCTGGTGGTGGGGGGCCCTGTGACAGCTGGTGGTGGTGGCGTTGTTTGCCTGACAGCTTCTGCTGGTGTAGAGTGCCTCTTGTCCTCCTGGTCATGGGCTGGGTTGGTGATCCCTTACCCTTCCTGGCAGGGGTGTATGTGCCCTTCCCCTCTCTGCCTGGTGCAGCAGGCTCCTTCCCCTTCATCACGGCTCGTGCAGGCTCCTTCCCCTTCTTTACAGCTGGTGCGTGCTCCTTCCCCTTTATCACAGCTGGTGCCGGACTCTTCCCTTTCATCCCAGGTTGTGCTGCCTCCTTCCCCGTCAGTGTTGTTGGTCTAGTATCCCTACCACCACGAGTAGGTGGTGCTACCACTGTCCCCGTGGACTTTTTGGCTGAGGTGCTGGGCTGTGTCCTTGGTACCCTGCCCATATGTGCAGGACAGGGGAGGGGTAGGGAAGAGGTTAAGTTGGGAAAGGAAACGCTTTTTAGGGATATTGGAGCGGGAGGAGTGATGGTAGTGGAGGATGAGGGATTGGTCGTCAGAGGTGTATGTCTGCTGTATTTTTGTGCAGGTGCATCAAATCAAATCAAATCATTAACATTTATAAAGCGCGCTACTCACCCGTGCGGGTCTCAAGGCGCTAGGGGGGAAAAAAGGGGGGGTTATCGCTGCTCGAACAGCCAAGTCTTTAGGAGTCTCCGGAAAGCGGAGTGGTCCTGGGTGGCCCTGAGGCTGGTGGGGAGGGAGTTCCAGGTCTTGGCCGCCAGGAAGGAGAAAGATCTCCCACCCGCCGTGGAGCGGCGGGTGCGAGGGACGGCAGCAAGTGCAAGGCCAGCGGAGAGGAGGGGGCGGGTGGGGACGTAGAAGCTGAGGCGTCTGTTGAGGTATTCCGGTCCCTTGTTGTGGAGGGCTTTGTGTGCGTGGGTGAGAAGACGGAAGGTGATCCTTTTGCTGACTGGGAGCCAATGCAGGTGTCTCAGGTGTGCGGAGATGTGGCTGTTGCGGGGTACGTCGAGGATGAGGCGGGCCGAGGCGTTTTGGATGCGTTGCAGGCGGTTTTGGAGTTTGGCGGTGGTCCCGGCGTAGAGGGTGTTGCCGTAGTCCAGGCGACTCGTGACAAGGGCGTGGGTCACGGTTTTTCTGGTGTCGGCGGGGATCCAGCGGAAGATCTTGCGGAGTATGCGGAGAGTGAGGAAGCAGGCGGAGGACACGGCGTTGACTTGCTTGGTCATGGTGAGAAGAGGGTCCAAGATGAAGCCGAGGTTGCGGGCGTGGTCTGCGGGGGTCGGTGCGGTGCCGAGGGCCGTGGGCCACCAGGAGTCGTCCCAGGCGGACGGGGTGTTGCCGAGGATGAGGACTTCCGTTTTTTCAGAGTTCAGCTTTAGGCGGCTGAGCCTCATCCAATCTGCGACGTCCTTCATACCCTCTTGTAGGTTGGTCTTGGCGCTGGCGGGGTCCTTGGTGAGGGAGAGTACAAGTTGGGTGTCGTCGGCGTAGGAGGTGATGATGATGTCGTGCTTGCGTACGATGTCGGCGAGGGGGCTCATGTAGACATTGAAGAGTGTCGGGCTGAGCGATGAGCCTTGAGGTACGCCGCAGATGATCTTGGTGGGTTCTGAGCGAAACGGAGGGAGGTAAACTCTTTGGGAGCGGTTAGCGAGGAAGGAGGCGATCCAGTCCAGGGCCTGGCCTTGGATCCCGGTGGAGCGTAGGCGGGTGATTAGGGTGCGGTGACAGACGGTGTCAAAGGCAGCCGAGAGGTCGAGGAGAATGAGGGCGACTGTTTCACCGTTGTCCATCAGGGTTCTGATGTCGTCTGTGACTGAGATGAGGGCGGTTTCCGTGCTGTGGTTGGTTCGGAATCCGGTTTGTGAAGGGTCGAGCAGGTTGTTGTCTTCCAGGAAGGTGGTCAGCTGTTTGTTGACGGTCTTTTCTATTACCTTGGCTGGGAAAGGTAGAAGAGAGATGGGGCGGAAGTTTTTCAGGTCGCTTGGGTCAGCCGTAGGTTTCTTTAGTAGGGCGTTGACTTCAGCGTGCTTCCAGCATTCGGGGAAGGTAGCAGAAGAAAAAGAAGAGTTGATGACGGTCTGGAGGTGCGGGGCGATGATGTCGTCGGCTTTGTTAAAGATGAAGTGCGGGCAGGGGTCCGAAGGGGCGCCGGAGTGGATAGAGTTCATGATGGATTTGGTTTCTTCCGTGTTGATGTGGGTCCAGTTGTTGAGGGTGATGTCCGGGGAAGCGGGTTCAGTGGTGTATGGTTGGGTCTGGTGTCCGAAGCTGTCGTGGAGGTCGCTGATCTTGCGATGGAAGAAAGTGGCGAGGGATTCGCACAAATCCTGTGAGGGCGTGACGGCGTTGGCGCTGGCGCTGGGGTTGGAGAACTCTTTGACGATGCTGAAGAGTTCTCTGCTGTTGTGGCTGTTTTTGTCTAGTCTGTCGGTGAAAAAGTTCCTTTTGGCAGTGCGGATCAGGTGGTGGTGTTCGCGTGTAGCGTTCTTGAGGGCGGTCATGTTGTCCGCGGTGTGGTCCTTGCGCCAGGCCTTCTCAAGGGCACGACAAGTTTTCTTTGATTCTTTGAGGGTGTCAGAGAACCAGAGAGGTTTTTTGGTGTTGGTCTGTCGATGCGTGCGTTTGAGGGGAGCAAGGTTGTCAGCGCATGAGTTCTATGCTGTTGTGAGGTGGATGGCTGTTGGGTGTCTGAGTGCTTGTGTTTGTGTCCTTTGGGAGGGGGGAGGCAGACACAGTGGGAGAGGACACAGGGGATGCGGGAATGGATGTTGTGGAGGTGTCTGCCGGTGAGGTGTGTGTTCTGCTTGGTGTGGTGATGATGCTGGTAGTGGATATTGATAAAGTGCATGCAGGTGTGAGTGTGGATGTAACTGGGTGGGGAGTGGAGGAGGAGGGGGGGAGACAGTGGAGAAAGTCGATGTTGTCGTGTCTGCAACTGAATGGTGTTTGTGTGAGTGCCTGTGGGATGACGTGTGGTGCTTGTGTTTGCCTGTGCTACTCTTGTGTGTTGTACTGTGTGCATGCTCGCCTGCCTGTGCGCTTGGGATGGGTTGGGTTGAGGAGAATGGGACTGGGAAGTGGAAGTTGGAGGGGAGATGGTACAAACAGGGACAATGGCTGCCATCAGAGAGGAGGGCAGAGCCTGAATCGATCTCTGCTGGGCCACCAATCCACCGTGAATGCCCTCCAGGAATGCATTGCATTGCTGCATCTGGGATGCCAGTCCCTGGGTGGCATTCACAATGGTTGATTGTCCTACAGAGATGGATCTCATGAGGTTAATAGCCTCCTCACTCAGGACAGCAGGGCTCATGGGGCAGGGCCTGAGGTGCCTGCGATAAAGGAGATGCCCACCCTCCTGGGTGAGCAGGCACCGAAACATACTGAGGGGCTGCTGGGAGGGAGGTGCTGGTACAGGGGTGGCGGCTGTACCTGCAGCTGGGGTGGTCACAGAGGTGTCCGCCACCACTGGGGAGCTTGCATTGGAGGAGGTATCAGAGTCTGTGTTGTACCCTCCAGTCTCTGCCGTGGTGCTCCCCACGCCCTCCGTCCTACTGGTTCCCTTGGCGTCAGTGGACTCTGCCTCCTGGGTCCTATAAGATGCAGTTCCCTCTGTCGCCGGTGTCTCTGCTCCTCTGCCAGATGATGCTAATGCACATAAGGACAGGATGACAAAACAAGAAAGGGCCGGAGAGGAACAAAGAATACATTGGGTCAATGACTGCGCCAACACCACCGTTGGCGTACACAGCACCCTCACACACAGGGAACAGGCCTACGCACTACGCATCAGTGAAATGGCTAGTCACCAAGGCATGAGGAGAGGCACAAACCTCCAACTGAAGCACACCTGTGGCCCACGCAGCCCTGCCCAGAAGTGAATATTAACAAGCTAGGTAAGCAGTATTTTCTACTCAAACCCTTATCCTCCAGAGGAGCTATGCTGCTATGCCTGGCCTAGTGGCACCCAAGGACAAACAACCACCACCCGGATACAACCCCACCAGCTGTAAGTTGTAATGCTAGCCACTGTACTCACCCCTTTGTGGCTGCTGTGATGCCCTCAAGTGCCCATCTAGCTCAGGGTAGGCCACTGCCAGTATGCGGGCCATCAGAGGGGTCAGGGTCCGAAGGGCACCCCTTCCTCATTGGGAGGCCATCCCCAGCTGGGCGTCCGCAGTCTTTCGTGCCCAGCGTCTCAGGTCCTTCCACCGTTTCTGACAGTGAGTGCTCCACCTGCCATAGACCCCCAGAGTCCGCACGTCCTTGGTGATAGCACACCATATTCCCTTCTTTTGATGAGCGCTTACCTGCAGAGGCAATACAGACAGAAGGACACCATTAGACAAACAGTCCAGCCTGGCAGACAAATGGCCCACCATACCCGTTTGCATCACCATTGGCACACACATAGCCCAGCGCACAACATATGCACCGCCAAGAGGACATCCCCCCCTTACAAGATACCTTCACACAGACATCCATGCATTCATGCCATATCCATCGTGCCCACAGTGTACTCATCTGTTGGTCTGGAGGCCCATACAGCAGTCCATACTGCAGTAGGACTCTATCCACCAGTCGCTCTAACTCCTCAGAAGTGAAGCCTGGAGGCCATTCGTCGGTCACACGGGCCATGGTAGGTTCCAGACACAGGTCACAGCAGCACATGCAGTGTAGGTCCTCTCCTATGGAAGGTCAGGAAACAAGTGAGGAATGTAAAATAAAATGGCGGTCACGTCCACGCGGTGCATACCGTCACCACTGGCGTAGATCCCCATTGGCCACTGTACCCCATAGGGCTCAATATAAATCAATGAGGAATTGCACGCCAGTTCACGACTGCCTACTGCCATGGTGCACAACATCCGCGGCATAACCTCACTTCCACCTGTCCCTCCACACAGGACAGGCGGTCGCCATTTCAGGGGGGTGAACAGGCCTATAAATTATTCCTGCGTCACAGGATACTTAGGCACATACTTTTAAATTCCTCTGTCCCAAAACTTGATTGCACGATGTGGACTGCTGTTGTGGTATTGTTGTTCAAAATGTGACAGCCTACTCACGCTTGTGTCCCTTAGATACCTACTGCTGCGGTTGAATAGGAGATGGAGACATATCCCTGTGAACAGACCCCGGGTGGACTTGGCTGCACTGGAGGACAGG
Source organism: Pleurodeles waltl (assembly GCF_031143425.1). Classification (NCBI taxonomy): domain Eukaryota; kingdom Metazoa; phylum Chordata; class Amphibia; order Caudata; family Salamandridae; genus Pleurodeles; species Pleurodeles waltl. Next base: position 781,169,114 of record NC_090440.1, read on the forward strand.
CACATTATACTCACCTATAGACTGGACAGGGCCACAATCACAGAGCTGTGTGCCCCATTGGAACCTGACCTGATCTCATCTATCCGTCATCCCACTGCGATCCCTCTCTTGTGCAAGTTCTATTCGGGCTCCATTTCCTGGCAACTGGCTCTTTCGAAGTGACAGTGGGCTTGGCAGCACAAATTGTCACAGCCAATGTTCTCAATAGTGGTTGCAAGAGTCTTGTCTGCCCTGATAAAACACATGTGCAGCTAAATTGCTTTCCCCCAGGTTGAGGATTTGCCGACTGTGAAGGCAGGGTTTTAAGCAATGGGACATATTCCCAATATAATTGGGGCAATTAACGGAACACATGTTGCTTTTGTCCCTCCCTACCAGCAAAATAAACAGGTGTTCAGGAATCGTAAGAGTTTCCACTCCATGAATGTGCAGATGGTGTGCCTGGTGGACCAGTACATCTCCCACGTCAATTCTAAGTATCCTGGGTTGGTGCATGATGCCTTTGTCCTAAGGAATAGCAGCAACCCAAATGTGATGTCCCACCTACAGAGGAACAGGGTGTGGTTAATAGGTGACCCTTTGTTCCCACCCAGTATATGTTGGTGTATGCCTATGCTGTTGGCCATATAGGATAGTGAGTGGCTAAATGTTGTCCCTCAATATTTGCAGGTGACTCTGGCTACCCAAAACTATCATGGCTGCTGACCCCTGTGAGGAATGCCAGGACAAGGGCAGACAAATGTTATAATTAGGCACACGGGCAAACTAGAAGGATCATTGAGAGGACATTCGGCCTACTGAAGGCCAGGTTCAGGAGCCTCAATCTGACAGGTGGATCCCTGTGCTACTCACACGAGAAGGTCGGCCAGATGGTAGTGGCATGATGCATGTTACACAACCTGGCCCTCAGATGCCATGTACCTTTTCTGCAGAAGGAGGAGACTGGAGATTCCCCTGTGGCAGATGTGGACCCTGAGGACAGTGACGATGAGGAGGCAGAGGATGAGGATGTGGACAACAGAACATTGGTGATACGTCAGTACTTCCAATGACACACAGGTGAGACAGTACAACTTCACATTTCTATGACTATTGGTGTATTCTGTGTGGCATTGACATGCTGGCATTAACTACTCCTTTCCCCTACTTACTGTTACCTAGGGATATTAATTTTACAGATGTTGGTGATATGACAACAATGTCCTGATTTGATCACAACAGCCAGCAACAGGTCATTAATTCTATGTAGAAACAACAAGAGGAGGGGCAGAAAAATTGGATATTCGGAGTGCAACTCCTGGTCCCGTGCGTACGGTTCCCAATGGACAATAAATCAAAAAAGATTACACACGGTTCCAAACAATACTGAGGGTTTCTTTCAAGTGGATGGTTCAATCAGAAGATGGAAACCGAAGTTTTTCGAAGCAAGAGCCCTTACTCACCATCCGGTGACATGCTTCACATGGTATGAACATAGAATTATCCGGCAAAGAGCCCCCTTGCGGGGCCCGTCAGGCATTGCAGCGCCGGCCTGACGAGGAGCTGGGCCCTATGATGAAGCATGTCACCGGATGGTGAGTGAGGGCTCTTGCTTCGAAAAACTTCAGTTTCCATCTACTGATTGAACCATCCACTTGAAAGAAACCCTCAGTATTGTTTGGAACCGTGTGTAATCTTTTTTTCATTAATTCTATGTTCATACCATGTACAGTTCATTTGCAATGGTTGTAGCTGTTTTAATCAATACAAATTTGCAATACATGAATTACTATTAGTCAAGTTTTATCCAAGGGTGTTTATTGTTGTGCTAAAATATAGAGGGGGAAGTGCAATGGAATGGGGTGATGATGGAGGAAAGTCCAGGGTATTTTACCAGTCTGTTTGTAGCACAGGTGCAGTGTCCATGGGCACAAAGGAAGGGGAGCAATAGTAGTTCAAGGTGGACAACGTGACTGAGTGGAACACAAGGGGGACAATCAGGAGAGTCTGATTTCCTGGCGGTGGTCTTTGCAAGTGTCTCTGGCTTCTGTCTGGGTCACAGGGAACGTTTGCAGAGTGGTTCACCTTCTGCAGGGGTAGGGGTGCTGGTGGCTTGAGGGTCCTGTGGCGGGGTCTCCTGGCCACAAGAGGCTGTGGAAGTGGAAGGCTGTTCAGATGACTGGCTAGTGGTAGGGGCCCGCTGATGTTCCGTTGCCTCCCTCATGATGTTGGCCATGTCTGCCAGCAAGCACCCCTGCTATGGAGATCAGGGTGTTGTTGATGGTCGGCAAGTCCTCCCCGATCCCCTGATACTGTCCCTCTTACAGCCGCCTGTTCTCCTGCACGTTGTCTAGGATCTGGCCCATTGTGTCCTGGGAATGTTGGTAGGCTCCCAGGATCTCGGAGAGTGCCTCCTGGAGAGTCGGTTCCCTGCTCCTGTCCTCCCCTGGTGCACAGCAGTCCTCCCAGTGTCCCTGTTGGCCTGTGCCTCTGTCCCCTGAACCGTGTACCCACTGCCACTGACCCCAGGTCCCTGATTGTCTTGTGGAAAATGTGTGGCCTGGAGTCCCTGTACAGGTGGGCATACTGCTGATGTCCCGGGGACAGAGGCGTGGGTATGCTGGCTGGGTACTGTGGTGTTGGTTCCTGATGGGGGAGGCTCTGTGGTGGTCTGTGAGTGGGCTTGGGTGACCGGCTGTCCAGTGGTCGCTGATGGGCTAGGTAGGTCATCCAGATCCAGAAGTTCAGAGTTACTTCCATCTTCTGTTGGGAGACTGAATAGTGGTGGCACCTCCTTGCCAGTGACATTGGCTGGGGTACCTGTAAATGAGGTATTATGCTTCAAGTGTATGACATTTGTATGTCTGCTGCTTCCCCTCTATGGTTGGAGTTACCCTGTCAGCTTTTGCTTGTGTATGTTGGTGTATTGTGGGATTGTTAGTTTCCCTATGCTGTGCATGCTTTAGTGATGAGTGTCCAAACAGGGCTGGGAGGGGTGTCCATGGATTGGTACAGCATGTAGGGCCTGGCATTGGGATTAGTGAGATGTGTTGGTGGAGTGTGTGGGATGTGGTGGAGTGATGGGAGTGAGGGTGTGTGATGGCATGCAGGTATGGGGGTGATAATTGTTAAAAGTTGACTTACCAGTGTCCAGTCCTCCGCCAACTCCGGCGAGTTCGTCAGGATGCAGTATTGCCAGTACCTGCTCCTCCCATGCTGTGAACTGTGGGAGAGGAGTTTGGGGTCCACCGCAAGTCCTCTGTATGGCGAGCTGGTGTCTTGCTGCAAGGGTAGGTCGCTCCCCCTGCCACTGCAGCTCCTCCAGCTCCTCCAGGTTCCTGAGTTCCTGAGACCCACCTCACAGTAAGTACCCCCCACCTCCCAGCCCCTCGCTCTGCCCCGCGCTACTCTCCCTCTGTCCTGCTCCTGCTTCTTTTCTTCTTTTCTTCTTCTCTGTTCTTCCTCCTCGCTCCTCGTCTGTAATCTTCTTCTGTACTCTTCTTTTCCCCGTCTTCTCTCTTCTTCTGTGTGCTTCTCAGCCTCTCCTGTCGCCTCTCTTCTTCCTCATCTTCTTCTGTGGTCTTCTGCCTTCTGTTCTTCGTTTTCTGTATCTTCCTCTGTGTTCTTCTGTGTTCTTCTGTGTTCTTCTGTGTTCTTCTGTTCTTCTGGTCTCCTGCTCTTCTGTTCTTCCGGTCTTCTTTTCTTCTGTTCTTCCGGTCTTCTGTTCTTCTGTTCTTCTGTTCCTCCGGTCTTCTGCTCTTCTGTCTTCTATCTTCTATCTTCTGCCTTCGGCTCTTCTGCCTCCTCCGTCTTCTTCTCCCCGCGCCTGCCCTCCTGCTCCTGCCTCATACCCCTCCCTCACTCACCTCCCCCTCTCTATCACCCCTATCTAACCCGTTCGCTATCTACCTCCCTCACCCCTCCTTTCTACCTATCTCTCTATCTCTCTATCCCACTATCTAACTCCCTCAATCTCCACCTCCTCCTATCTACCTATCTCTCTATCTATCTATTTCTCTATCTATCGATTTCTCTATCTATTTTCTCTATCTATTTCTGTATCTCTCCCCCTTCCTGCCACCCCCTCTATTACCTATCTTCCTATCCTCTCACTCTACCTCTCACCCTCACCCACCTCTACAACCCCCCCTCCCCTATCTTCACAACCCTACTCCTATCTTTCTCCCTAATCTCCTAAACCTCCTAACACTCACCCCCCTCTACCCTTAAACCCCCCTCCACCAGCTCTTCTCACTCTACCTGTCCCCCCCTCCCTCACGCTTTAACGCCGCGACCTCCTGCATGCCCCCGCCCCGCAGCTCCCATTCGCCCCCAGCTGACCCCTCCCCCCCCTCCTACCTCATATGGCGGCCGCTGCGCGACAGTGGTAGCGACCCTTGACCCAAGGGTAGGTCGCTCCCCCTGCCGCTGCAGCTCCTCCAGCTCCTCCAGGTTCCTGAGTTCCTGAGACCCACCTCACAGTAAGTACCCCCCACCTCCCATCCCCTCGCTCTGCCCCCGCGCTACTCACCCTCTCTCCTGCTCCTGCTTCTTCTCTTCTTTTCTTCTTCTCTGTTCTTCCTCCTCGCTCCTCGTCTGTAATCTTCTTCTGTACTCTTCTTTTCCCCGTCTTCTCTCTTCTTCTGTGTGCTTCTCAGCCTCTCCTGTCGCCTCTCTTCTTCCTCATCTTCTTCTGTGGTCTTCTGCCTTCTGTTCTTCGTTTTCTGTATCTTCCTCTGTGTTCTTCTGTGTTCTTCTGTGTTCTTCTGTTCTTCTGTTCTTCTGGTCTCCTGCTCTTCTGTTCTTCCGGTCTTCTTTTCTTCTGTTCTTCTGTTCTTCTGTTCTTCTGTTCCTCCGGTCTTCTGCTCTTCTGTCTTCTGTCTTCTATCTTCTGCCTTCGGCTCTTCTGCCTCCTCCGTCTTCTTCTCCCCGCGCCTGCCCTCCTGCTCCTGCCTCATCCCCCTCCCTCACTCGCCTCCCCCTCTCTATCACCCCTATCTAACCCGTTCACTATCTACCTCCCTCACTCCTCCTTTCTACCTATCTCTCTATCCCACTATCTAACTCCCTCACTCTCCACCTCCTCCTATCTACCTATCTCTCTATCTATCTATTTCTCTATCTATCGATTTCTCTATCTATTTATTTTCTCTATCTATTTCTCTATCTCTCCCCCCTTCCCGCCACCCCCTCTATTACCTATCTTCCTATCCTCTCACTCTACCTCTCACCTCACCCACCTCTACAACCCCCCCTCCCCTATCTTCACAACCCTACTCCTATCTTTCTCCCTAATCTCCTAAACCTCCTAACACTCACCCCCCTCCACCCTTAAACCCCCCTCCCCCGGCTCTTCTCACTCTACCTGTCCCCCCCCTCCCTCGCGCTTTCCCGCAGCGACCTCCTGCACGCCCCCGCCCCGCAGCTCCTATTCGCCCCCAGCTGACCCCTCCTTCCTACCTCATATTGCGGCCCCTGCGTGACAGTGGTAGCGACCCTTGACCCAAGGGTAGGTCGCTCCCCCTGCCGCTGCAGCTCCTCCAGGTTCCTGAGTTCCTGAGACCCACCTCACAGTAAGTACCCCCCACCTCCCAGCCCCTCGCTCTGCCCCGCGCTACTCACCCTCTCTCCTGCTCCTGCTTCTTTTCTTCTTTTCTTCTTCTCTGTTCTTCCTCCTCGCTCCTCGTCTGTAATCTTCTTCTGTACTCTTCTTTTCCCCGTCTTCTCTCGTCTTCTGTGTGCTTCTCAGCCTCTCCTGTCGCCTCTCTTCTTCCTCATCTTCTTCTGTGGTCTTCTGCCTTCTGTTCTTCGTTTTCTGTATCTTCCTCTGTGTTCTTCTGTGTTCTTCTGTGTTCTTCTGTTCTTCTGTTCTTCTGGTCTCCTGCTCTTCTGTTCTTCCGGTCTTCTTTTCTTCTGTTCTTCCGGTCTTCTGTTCTTCTGTTCTTCTGTTCCTCCGGTCTTCTGCTCTTCTGTCTTCTATCTTCTGCCTTCGGCTCTTCTGCCTCCTCTGTCTTCTTCTCCCCGCGCCTGCCCTCCTGCTCCTGCCTCATCCCCCTCCCTCACTCGCCTCCCCCTCTCTATCACCCCTATCTAACCCGTTCGCTATCTACCTCCCTCACTCCTCCTTTCTACCTATCTCTCTATCTCTCTATCCCACTATCTAACTCCCTCACTCTCCACCTCCTCCTATCAACCTATCTCTCTATCTATCTATTTCTCTATCTATCGATTTCTCTATCTATCTATTTTCTCTATCTATTTCTCTATCTCTCCCCCCTTCCCGCCACCCCCTCTATTACCTATCTTCCTATCCTCTCACTCTACCTCTCACCCTCACCCACCTCTACAACCCCCCCTCCCCTATCTTCACAACCCTACTCCTATCTTTCTCCCTAATCTCCTAAACCTCCTAACACTCACCCCCTCCACCCTTAAACCCCCCTCCCTCAGCTCTTCTCACTCTACCTGTCCCCCCCTCCCTCGCACTTTCCCGCCGCGACCTCCTGCACGCCCCCGCAGCTCCCATTCGCCTCCAGCTGACCCCTCCCCCCCTACCTCATATGGCGGCTGCTGCGCGACCGCGCCGCTGGCGCGCCGGAGGCGCGTCAGAGGCAAGCCCGTCTGCGCCCGTCCGTGCCTGGCCCGCGCCCAGCGCCATGACCCTTGGTCCCCAGCTCTCCCAAGCCCCGCTAATCCGCTACGACCCCGCCACCCTCCACGCCCTCAACCCAGGACGCTCCAACACCTGCTTCCAAGCTCACCCCAAACGCACCCATGGAGCCTTCGCCTGCAACTCCTGCAAACGCATCTTCCACCACGCAACTACCACGACCACAAGCCCACGTGCCATCAACCACCTCAAGTGCATCCTGGTCAACGCTCGTTCCGTCCACAAGCACGCCGTTGAACTCTGGGACCTCCTGGACTCCACAGCCCCGGACGTCGCCTTCATCACGGAGACCTGGATGAACGCCTCGTCTGCTCCAGACATCGCCACCGCCATCCCCGAAGGCTACAAGATCTCCAGAAAAGACCACACCAACCAAGTAGGAGGAGGTATCGCCATCGTCTTCAAAGACTCCATCAGCGTCACCACCTCCACCGAAGACACCCCTCTCGCCGCTGAACACCTGCATTTTCAGATTCGCACCGACCCAAGGACCACCCTAAGAGGATCCCTCGTCTACCGTCCTCCCGGACCGCGCGCCCCTTTCAGCGACACCATCGCCGACTTCATCTCCCCGCACGCCCTCCCTCACCGGACTCCATCCTCCTAGGCGACCTCAACTTTCATCTGGAACAAAACAACGACCCCAACACCACCACCCTGCTCGACAACCTCGCCAACCTCGGCCTCAAACAACTGGTGAACACCGCCACCCACATCGCCGGACACACGCTTGACCCTATCTTCTCCGCCAGCAAACACGTCTTCTTCAGCCACACCTCCGCTCTACACTGGACCGACCACAGCTGTGTCCACTTCACATTCCGACACGAGACCCGCCACCTCCGCACTCAACCCATCCCGCGTCGACAGTGGAACAAGATCTCCGAAGAGCAACTCTTCTCAGCACTCGCCGCCAACCAACCCACCCTCACCACCGACCCCAACGACGCAGCCCTCAACCTCACAAACTGGATCTCCAACTGCGCAGACAACCTTGCTCCGATCAATCGCACGCATCGACAGACCAACACCAAAAAACCTCTCTGGTTCTCTGACACCCTCAAAGAATCAAAGAAAACTTGTCGCGCCCTCGAGAAGGCCTGGCGCAAGGACCACACCACGAACAACATGACCGCCCTCAAGAACGCTACCCGCAAACACCACCGCCTGATCCGCGCTGCTAAAAAGAACTTTTTCACCGACAGACTGGACAAAAACAGTCACAACAGCAGAGAACTCTTCAGCATTGTCAAGGAGTTCTCCAACCCCAACGCCAACGCCGTCACGCCCTCACAGAATCTGTGCAAATCCCTCGCCACTTTCTTCCATCGCAAGATCAGCGACCTCCACGACAGCTTCGGACAACAGACCCAACATAACACCACCGAACAAGGCTCATCGCTCAGCCCGACACTCTTCAATGTCTACATGAGCCCCCTCGCCAACATCGTTCGCAAGCACAACATCATCATCACCTCCTACGCCGACAACACCCAACTTATACTCTCCCTCACCAAGGACCCCGCCAGCGCCAAGACCAACCTACAAGAGGGTATGAAGGACATCGCAGATTGGATGAGGCTCAGCCGCCTAAAGCTGAACTCTGAAAAAACGGAAGTCCTCATCCTCGGCAACACCCCGTCCGCCTGGGACGACTCCTGGTGGCCCACGGCCCTCTGCACCGCACCGACCCCCACAGACAACGCCCGCAACCTCGGCTTCATCTTGGATCCTCTTCTCACCATGACCAAGCAAGTCAACGCCGTGTCCTCCGCCTGCTTCCTCACCCTCCGCATGCTCCGCAAGATCTTCCGCTGGATCCCCGCCGACACTAGAAAAACCGTGACCCACGCCCTCGTAACGAGCCGCCTGGACTACGGCAACACCCTCTATGCCGGGACCACAGCTAAACTCCAAAATCGCCTGCAACGCATTCAAAACACATCGGCACGCCTCATCCTCGACGTACCCCGCAACAGCCACATCTCCGCTCACCTGAGACACCTGCATTGGCTCCCAGTCAGCAAAAGGATCACCTTTCGACTTCTCACCCACGCACACAAAGCCCTCCACAACAAGGGACCGGAATACCTCAACCGACGCCTCAGCTTCTACGTCCCCACCCGCCTCCTCCGTTCCTCTGGTCTCGCACTCGCTGCCGTCCCTCGCATCCGCCGCTCCACGGCGGGTGGGAGATCTTTTTCCTTCCTGGCGGCCAAGACCTGGAGCTCCCTCCCCACCAGCCTCAGGACCACCCAGGACCACTCCACTTTCCGGAGACTCCTAAAAACCTGGCTATTCGAGCAGCAGTAACCCCCCCTTTCCCCTAGCGCCTTGAGACCCGCACGGGTGAGTAGCGCGCTTTATAAATATTAATGATTTGATTTGATGGAACGTACATTCCCCCGTAGGCCGCTCCACCTCTTCCTGATGCCTTTCCTTGTTCTTTGGTGCTGTCCCATGGCGTTGACCCTGTCAACAATTCTCCGCCATAGCTCCATCTTCCTTGCTATAGATATTTGCTGCACCTTTGCTCCAAAGAGCTGTGGCTCTACCCTGACTATTTCCTCCACTATGACCCATAACTCGTCCTCAGTGAAATGGGGATGCCTTTGTGGTACCATGGGTGTAGTGTGATGTGTGTTGGTGAGGGTGTGTTGGGTAATGTGGTGGGGTGTGTGATGTGGAGTGCATGAGGGGTGTATGGCTGTCTGTGGTTTGTGTGTCTAGTTGTCTCTGTGCTCTCCTTCTCAGTCTCCTGGTTGCAATTGTTGTACGTAAGTAGTTATGGGTATTGTGGGTGTGTGTTTTATAGTGGTTTGGGTGTGTGGGTGTGGTGTGTGTATGCTTGTCAGGTGTGTGTTTTTGGTATTGTCCAATGTAGTGTTGTTTTGTATGTGGGTGTCCATTTGAGCGCGGTGATGTGTACAGCCAGTGGTTTACTGCCGTTGAATGTCCGCCGTAGTGATTCGTGCGTCATCATGTGATGGGCGTTGTTCTGTTGGCGTAACAGTGTGAGTTTTGGGACTGCCACTCTAGCACTGACCTTTGGGCTGGCTGATTTGTGTATGTGGCTGTATTCTGTTGGATTGGTGTGTATGTCATAATATGGTGAACGGATATTCACCAGCGCGGCGGTAAGTTAGCAGCCATCAGTGCGGTGGTAAGTGGGATTTACCTCCAATGTCATCATGAGGGCCTATGTCTCTATTGTGGGTTGTCCGGGCATTTTGTAAGAGAATGCCCAAAGAAACCTAAACAAGATAATTCAGGAAAAGAGAAAATTCATTCTACTAAGAGAGTAACCCTGGTTGACTCACAACACCAACTAGCCCCTGAATCCCAATTAGTGTCAAGCACTTTACAGTCTGCTCTCCCTCACTTTACCATCTCCTTTGACCTCATCTTCAGAGAAAAGAAGCTGCAGGAGGTTTCAGTGACGGTTGACTCAGGAGCTATGGGAAATTTTTGTGACATCCAGTATGCCACAGAAATGGGGATACATTTTGTCAAAAAAAGAATTGTAAAGCCTGTTAGTGCGGTGGATGTTACAAACCTGTCTGCAGGCCCTATCACAGAAACTGAACCCATAGTTCTGAAAGATCATCTAGGACATCAGAAAAAGATATCTTTCAGTCTCATAGATGCTCCTCAATTTCAGCTGATCTTGGGCTTACCGTGGCTTATGGAGGACAACCCTGAAATTAATTGGGAAAAGAGGACTGTCCAATTAAATTCAAGCTACTGTCGGAAACATTGTTATGGTCCTGAAGAGATAAGTAGTGCACCATCTCCCGCTAAAGTTTTAACTACTAAATCCAATGTGGTTTGTGCTCTGGTAAAGGTTGTCATACCCCCAGAATATAAAGAATTCTACATCCGGGAGCGCGGCCAGGGGTAGGTTGGATTCGCCTTACCAGGGCTGCTTAAAGTTTTTGCAAGCCTGGCCACAGGCCTTTGTGATCCCATGAAGCCCGGTCCCGACTTGGGAGGGGTGACTAATAGGAACAGCAAGTCCGGGTCAGATTGGACTCGTGTAAGTGACTGGTAACATTTTTACTGTCAGTTTCCGATTGCAGGAGTCTATTTAGTTTTTTGTTGGAGAAGTTTAAGATGTCTTAGGTCCTGAAGAAGCATCAGAGGATCCTTGTGGACCAAAGAGACACGAAACATGTCAACCTCATTTTGGGGAATGTCTGGTAATTCCTGACTTCCTCTCCTGTTTAAAAAGTTGTTAGTGTGTGGTTGTGCATTATATCTATCTCACTCCCTTGTTATATTTTTTAATCTTGGCCATCACCCAACATCGGCGAATAAATGAGTACTTAGTGAGGGTTTTTGAGCCAATTTTATTCTTTCTGTTGATCTCTCCTCTTTTTTTTCTGACCCACATTTGGGGTCTGTGGCATCATCGAGAAAAGATCTCCGGCAAAGAGTCCCCCTACGGGGGGTGCCCGTCAGACACTGCAGCGCCGGTCTGACGAGGAGCACGTCCGATGATAAAGCATGACACCCAATAGGGTGTGTGAGGACTCTTGCTCCTATTAACTAGGACTCCCTAGTGTTCTCCCTGTTTTTCTTTGTCTCTTTTGGAACAGTGTATTTCATCACATAGCAGTATCCACAGGAGGGCATACACTGGACCATTAATCCTCCGATCCCTTTACGTTCTTGAAGTATAAAGAATTGTCTGCAGTATTTGAAAAAGCAGAGGCAGAGAAGCTACCTACCCACAGATCTTATGATTGTAGGATCAAACTTGAGCCAGGTGCAAATCTACCTTGCAGTAGAATCTATGCCCTTACTAAAAAGGAAAACAAGTTCCTAAAAGAATATTTGGAAAAATATTTGGAAAACAGTTTTATTCATCCCTTGCAATCCACAGTCCCTTACCCACTTTTTCTTGTCCCAAAGAAGAAGAATGACGAGTTAAGAACTTGTATCGATTATAAAGTGTTAAATTAAGTTACGGTGAAGAATCGATATCCCCTGCCCTTGATTTCAGTACTGCTAGATCAGGTAAAAGACACAAAAATCTACACCAAACTAGATCTTCGCGGAGCGTACCATTTAATCCAAGTTGCTAAGGGAGACAAATGGAAACTGGCCTTATGCCCCCAGTTTGCTCTATACAACTACTAAGTGATGCCATATGGGCTATGTAAGGCGCTGTCCGCTTTCCGGCACTTCGTGAATGATGTTCTGAAAGAGTTTTTAGATCAATTTGTAGTAGTCTACATTGATGATATTTTAATCTTCTTCCAGAATTTGCGAGACCATGTAAATCATGTGAGAGCAGTTCTAAAGAAATTGTTGGAAAATAACCTATATGTGAAGTTGGAAAAGTGTGCCTTTGTATGCAAAGGTAGTAGAACTCTTGGGATTCGTCTTATCGGAAAATGGAGTTTCCATGGTAAAATTCAAACAATCCTGGATTGGCCTTCTCCTAAAATGGTAAAGGAGGTGAAAACTTTTATTGCTTTGCCAATTTTTGCTGCTGGTTTATAAAAGAGTTTTCTAAAAAGGTGGTCCCCATTACAAAACTTTTGAAAAAAGGAGTACCTTTCCATTGGTCAACTAATGCTGAAGAATCTTTTGAGTTCCTCAAAAGAGCCTTTACGACAGCCCTGATCCTTCTCCATCCTAACCCTGAGGAGCCATTTTTTGTGGAAGCTGACTCCTCTGACCAAGCAATTGGTGGTGTATTGTCTCAGAGGCACAAGGAAACTGGTCAGTGTCACCCAGTGGCATTTCGATCCAGGAAATTAATTCCTCCTGAAAGAAATTATCCAATTGCTAACAAAGAGTTATTGGCAGTGAAGGATGTCTTTTAGGAATGGCAGCATTATTTATTAGGGGCTCATCATGTAGTCACTGTGTTCACCGATCATAAAAATATTCAGTTTTTTAAGACTTCTAAGATATTAACTGCAAGGCAATTGAGACGGTCCTTGTACTTTGCGGATTTTAATCTTATCATTACATATCAACCTGATTCTGACAGTGGTAAGGCACATGCATTATCAATAATTATTAATATACCTGGAGATGGAGAAGCTGAAAAGATTCCAATTTTTCCAGCAGACAAGTTTGTTTTTACCTTACAATTTTCTGAAATGAAAAGGAAGGTTTGAGAATCCATGTCTTTTTTTTTTTTTGTTGCTTTGATCCTCATTTACCTTCCAAATGTCCCTTCACAGACCGGGGGGGAAGGAAGAGAGGCAGAAAAGTTCTCACACAGCTGCTCACCACCCGTCACCAAAACACATCTCCCCTGTCTTGAAAACTTTCCACATGAAATCCGGAGTGGAACGCAAAGGAGAGAGTATAATCATAGGATCAAATCCTACCTATTTATAACTCCCCAATTCCCAGCCATTGCTTCGGCGGATTCCAAAATTTAGTTCTCTTACAGTCTTTATGACAGTCTAACCTGAGATTGTAGACTAGAGAGTTTTTCCATTCAACAAGAGTAGAGGGAACAGGGCTAATCAATTTCCTACATATCTCCCTTCTTGCCACAAGCATCATGTAGAACAACCGTTTAGCTCCATCTCTACCCATCTTCTGCGCCTCATATGAGCAACCAAAGATCACTATCGACGGTCTTACCTTCGGACTTGTGGGAAGAATTTCCTTAATTGCTTCACCAACCTCTTGCCAGAATCTACGGAGTAGAGGACAGACTACAAACATGTGTAGATCATCAGTTGATGCAGAACCACACTTCTTACACCTCACCACGTTATCCTGTCTCAGTCTGGAAAACTTTATGGGAGTCCAAAAAGCTCTGCGAATTGAAAATAAATGATTTCTTCTTAACGTAGCTGGTTTTACAGTATTATAAAGAAGTGTAGTAGATACTTGCCAAAGATCTTTAAGATGAGTCTCAGGCAAGCACTCCCTACAGATTTCTTCCGGAAGATTAAATTCGCCATCAACGATATCCATCATAAGCCAGTACTATCTAGCCACTTCTTTCTTCAATGGGATATGCAGCTGCATCTGGTCCTCCACTCCGTTAGTACTTCCCACTTCCTCAGTCACATTCCTTACCCAACTCTTCATCTGAAGGTATTTAAACTTGGACAACCTTCCTCCTACATGCATATTAAGATTTTCAAACTCCCTGATCTCTCCGTTATAACACAAGTGTGTCCATTGCACTAATCCTGCCTCTTTCAATGGAATGGCCAAGGCATCTTTAGTCCATTCTGGAGAGCCAGGAGAATCCCAAACCGGAGCATACTCACTATAATACGACAACCTTGTGATCTTCCTCACCTCATTCCACAGCATTGCCCAATCCTGTAATATCTTAAGTCGACTTTTTTTAAAGAACTTAGGATCCCCAAGCTTATAAAAAAAACTTTTCTGAACGTCCTGTCCCTTCATCATAGCGATTAACACCTGCCCCAACTCGGAATGATTTGGTAAGTTAAGAATCTGCCTTACATTTTTCAACAAAAAAGCCCATGTGTAATTCTGCATATCCGGAACCGCCAGCCCACCTTTTTCTTTCTTCCTTCTGAGTTTTTTCCATGATATACGAACACCTTTGGATGCCCAAATAAAACTGCTAATTTTCCCTTGAAACTTCTTTAAAGCAGCCTTGTTAAACATTAATGGCAATGAGTTAAAGATAAAAGTTGGTTTGGGTTCAATCACCATCTTTACAACATTAATCTGACCTATAATAGTTAGTAGAAGATTAAGCCATTTTTCATTAGTAGATCCCCCTCCCTCACAACCCGACCAAGATTTATTTCCGCCATTTTACATATATCCTGCGTTACAATAATCCCCAGATATTTAAATTCTTCCTTTACATTCACTGAGTCATTTACTTCCATATTCCATGCCATAATTTCAGTCTTTTGATCATTAACTGCATAACCAGAGGTTCCCCCAAAATCCTCCATTAACTCTTGTAGAACTGGTTTGGCCTGACTTAAATTTGAAGTATTAATCATTAAATCGTCTGCATATAAAGAGACCTTCCTAACTAGATCTCCGCACTGGAAGGGAAGTATTTTCTTATCTCTCCTAATTCTACTAGCTAATGGCTCGATATAGGGATTGAACAATAATGGAGATAGTGGACACCCCTGTTTCGTCCCTCTTTCTATTTTTACCGGAGGAGTAAGCAAACCATTAACCACAATTCTTGCACTAAGGTCATAACAGATTTTTTGTAATGTTCTAATAAATTGGCCTCCAAGTTTATAAAATTCACATACCTTAATCAAATAGCTCCAATTAACTCTATCAAATGCTTTTGTTGCATCCACCATTACCACAGCCAAGGGCATACGCAGAGAAGTGACTAAATCAATCGACCCTACCAACCCCTGTGTTAATTCGTGCATATATCTACCCTTCAAAAAACCTTTCTGATCTATGTGTATGAGTTTCCCCATAACAGTCCCTAATCTATCAGCCAGATCTTTTGCAAATATTTTATAATCACAGTTTAACAATGATATTGGACGGTATGATTCACACTTCCTAGGGTCCTTACCAGGTTTTAAGATTAACGTTATAATAGCTTCTTTCCAAGAAGGAGGGAGATTTTCATTACCCCCATAATAGTATTACATAATTGCTTTAAAACTTCAGAAATACTGCTACCCAAAGCTCGATAAACCTCAATAGGTAACCCATCTGGCCCTGATGCCTTCCCCAATTTGCCAGTGAGAATGACCCGTTCTATCTCTCTCTGCTGAAACGGCTCATTAACCGCACTTCCTTCCTCTTCATTCAGAGTGGGTAAATCTAGTTCCCCAAGCCATCCCCTCAGTACCTTCAAAGGGGGCTCCAAGTCTTTCTTATATAATTCCTTAAAGAAATTAATTAAAAAACCTTCTTCCACCTGCTCGCCCCCTTTTCTAATCTCACCCGAGTCTTCATCTCGAATTTCTATCACCCTATTTCTGACCATATCTGATTTTAACCGATGCCAACAATTTACTACTGTTCTCACTATACTCAAAATGTGTGACCCTATTAGCCTCACATCTCAATCTAATCCTATGGTCTAAAAGAGCTGCCAACTCCAAACTAGCTGCCTGACGTTGCTTATATAACTAATCAAATTCTTCTCCCTGCTCCTTACTTAACATTCTCTGCTCAAATTGTCGTATTTGATTCTCTAACCTATTTATTTCTTCTTTATATAATTTCCTCCTATATGCAGCTGTCCTGCTCCGTCGCCCCCTCAAAAATGCCTTAAATGTATCCCAAACTATCGCTAAGGAAGCTGAGCCCATATTTATCCTAAAAAATTCTTCTGCATCCGCCCGCAATTCCGTAACCACCTCATCTTCCAATAGCAGTGTTCTGTCTAAAGTCCACCTTTTTTCACTCCCTTCCGTTGGCAGCCTAAGATGTAAACTAACCGCCGAGTGATCTGATAAATGGGTGCCAATATGTATTACTGCCTCAACATAATCCCTCAAAACAGTATCCAGAGGAAATAATCAATTCTGGACTGATGCTGATACTTCTTATTATTATAAGAATAACCTCTCTCCAACCCCCTCTTATCCCTCTAAACATCGTATAATCCTCATTGGGCCATTATAACCCGAATCTGAGCCTGCATTTTCTCATTTATTTTTGACCTGTTACCCAATGATCTATCTAAATCATAATTCAATACAACATTGAAGTCTCCTACCTATATTATTGGATCTGAATATTGCAGAAGAAGATCTGAGACTTCCCTTAATGGACCTATATCATCTCTATTAGGACCATAGTATCCTACCAACGTGAAGGCATACTCAAAAGCAGACAGCTTTCCCAACACCCACCTTCCAGAATTATCCATAGGGCCTTCCAGAAAAGTAATATTAGCATGATTCTTGATTAAAACTGCTACCCCTTTACTACCACTTGTACAGTTTGAACTAGCTATCTGCTGTATCCACCTACATGGCTTAAAAACTTCAAAACAATCTTCCCTATAAAGATGAGTCTCTTGTAAAATCAACACATCAAACAGGGCATCTTTCAAGTATTGCACCAACCTTTTCTGCCTACCCTTTACCCTAAGACCGTTAACATTCCAAGACAGGAGTTTCAAATTCTTTACTGCCATCTTCCAAAATAGAAACCAAATCCCTTCTTATACTGCCCCTCTTCCCACCCCCTCTCTCTAACTACATCAATGAGGATCTTTTTTTCCTTTTTCCCCTTTATGCTCCCCACCCAGTGCTCCCCACCCCCTTCACACCGCCCATCCCCACTCCTCCCCAGGAAACCCACCCAATCTTTCTTTAATCTGACAAATGTCAGAGGAGGGTCACCGTACCTGAATTGGGGCCTCACCCCCATAACAAAACCTCCTTACCAGGGAAAATCAATAGAACCTTAGACCAGACCTTTCCCCTTCCCGCTCCCTTTCTCAATTTTCCCGATCAACTCATCTACCTCCTTCCAAACCATAAAGTTATACATTTTGTTATTCACCATGCCCCTTAAGGAAGCAGGAAATTTTAACTGAGCTGTTGTGCGAAGCTTTTTTAGTATGTCTATTCTTTTACCCAGTTCCCACTGTTTATTTAAAGTCACAGACGCTAGGTCTGACCTAATTTCAAATGGAGATCCATTCACTGACAATGATTTCTTTTTTAACAATTCACTTCACATTCACTTCCTGCTTGATTAGTCGAGCCATAAAACCTTTAAAGTCACCTTCTTCCAAACTTTCCGGGACTCTCAGAAACCTCAGGTTCCTCTGATTATTTTCCAAGGATTCCATCTTGACCATTGCCCCTACTTCCCCTTCTTTTAGGTATCTTATTTGCTCTTTATTTTCCTTTACCACCATCCTTAACTCACCAACCTCCTTCTCCAGAATAGCCGTCCGGCCTGCAAGGTCATACATTTTCTGCCCTAAATCTTCACAAAGACTCCTAATCTTTGCCTGATTAGCATTAGAGGTCTCAAATTCCACAGATAATGCCTTCAACATATCTGCAATTGGTTGTCCATGATCTTCCCCAGACGGCTGGAGATCTTGCCCTGCATTTACCTCTTCTAGAATCCCTGCAGGCCTCCTAGATAAAGAAAATTGCAGTACACCTCTCCCGTCTGCCTGGAAGTCTGAGCCAAAGCCCTACAAACTAGCAGCAGGTTCTAACTTGTCCGACTTGTCCACCTCTTGCATACTCGCACCCCCGGTCGACATTTTAGGTGACCCTGGCAATACCCGAAAATAGGTCCTTACAGATGGGGTAACCCGGACTTTCCTATTGTTCACACTTCCACCACTATTAACATCCAGTCACTTTTTAACAAAACAAAACTATTAATTTGCTTCCCCCTACCTCTCACTCTAGAAGGTTTCTGGAGGGGGTCCAAGCTCTCAACTTCTACTCTTTTCTTACTTTTTTTAGCACTCCACTGGGAGTACACTACTTGTCCCAAACCATTTTTAAATGCCACCTTCCCCCCTCCCCCCCTTCCTTCCTGGCCCCAACCAGCCCTCTTGCCCTGTCCACCATATGTTCTGAATGAATTGCTGTACCGTATATATATATATATGAAGTAGTCTGCCCCCAGCACACAAAAACTCCAAATCCTTTAAAACACTGTTTTTCCCTTCTATACCTGAATCAAACAAGTCCTCGATATATTGTGGAATCCTCAATATCCTGCACTTCTTTCCCAATGATTCCAGCCCTGTGCTGGCTCTGCCATGGCTTCCCCCGTAGGGAGCACGGGCAGCCACCTACCTGACCCGAAAGAGCTACAGGGAGGCTCTCAGCAGCGGCACAACCCTCTGCTCCTGTGCGTCCCACCTTCCCGCCAGCTCCTTCACTGCAGTCACACCTGCCAGCCACAAAAAAATAGATCCCCAGCCGAAAGACGCCACCAACCTGTCGAGCCTTCGTGCCCCCGGTAAGGAGAAACTACTTTCACTTCATTTCAGTTCACAGAACCAAGCCCTCCGCGACCGGCTCCTTAGACGGTCGCCATGTTCCCTCCTTGACTCTCCTCGAGAATCCATGTCTGACCAAGAAATTTTCAGATTGGGCCAACATAAAAGGAGGGAAGAAAGGTTCTAGAAAATCTCCCTTTTGTTGAAAATGCTTTATAATTGCCAACTTGTGAGTTGCAAGAACTAGTGCTACAAGTGTGTCATGATGATCCTTTAGCTGGCCATAAAGGAATTTTTAAGACTACCAAATTAATTAATAGGTATTTCTGCTGGCCTGCCATGATCCTTCAAATAAGACAATACGTCCAAACCTGTGATAAATGCATTGGAGGAAAGACAACACGACTAGCTCCTGAAGGTGAACTTCAGCCTCTTCCCATTGCACCACATCCCTGGCACACCATTACTATGGATTTGATTGTAGATTTATCTTCAATTCATGGTTTTGACACAATCCTAGTTTTTGTGGAAACCTTTTCTAAAATGAGTCATTTCATCCCTCTGAAGAAGGTTCCTAGAGCCTCGCAATTAGCACAGTTATTTTCACAGCACATAGTGAGAGCTCATAGCATTCCAATGGTTGTAATCTCTGATCGAGGTCCCCAAGTTGTTTCCCAATTCTGCAGGGATTTTTATGAAACAACTTGGAATAGACTCACGTTATTCTACTAGTTATCATCCGGAAACAGATGGACAGACAGAAAGAGTTAACCAAGAGATAGAGAAGTACCTACGCTTACATCTTCTGGACCAAGATAATGATTAGCCAAATTTCATTTGGACAGCAGAATTTGCGTACAACAATGCTATTTGTGCCTCCACGGGTTATTCTCCTTTCTATTTGAACTCTGTGAGGCAACCAAACATTATCTTAGGAAGGTCGGGAGGCTCAGTCCCAGTTGCGAATGAGTTCAGTAAGAAAATTCAAAAGACCTACCAATCCGCTAAAGAACATCTGACGAAGGCGAAGGTCTCTCACAAAAAGCATGCTGACAAAAAGAGGAGAGGCAATCCTGGTTATTGCGAGGGTGAGACGGTCTGGCTATCCACTCAACATTTACATTTAAGAGGGAACAAAAAATTCCAGCCTAGATATATAGGACCCTTTAAAATAAAGAAATTGTAAATCCAGTAACAGTCAAACTCGCCTTGCCTCCTCTGATTAAGGTTCATCCAGTGTTCCATGTCTCACTACTTAAAAGAAGCCCTCACAATGTTAGGACAACGACCCCTCCAGATCCTATACAAGTAGATTCACATTTAGAATATGAAGTGAATAGAATTTTAGACACAAAGTTTAAAAAAGGAACATTATATTACCTCATTGATTGGAAAGGTTTTGGCTCAGAAGAAAGGTCCTGGGAAGCCTTCCAAAATGTGCATGCTCCAAGGTTGATAAAGCAATTTCACGACACTTTCCCCAACGAACCTTCTATGGGAGGGAGTTCTTTGGAGGGTGGTACTGTCAGGAAAACTATTGCCAGTGTTGTTAAGTCTTTCCCTCAGCAAAAACGATTCCCCTTTTCCTTGTACCCACATTGGTTTGCAGCGGCATCCTCACTCCGGTGGCTCTTGCGCAGGCTGTTCTTAGAACTAGCTTCTTCAGGTTTAATTGCCACTGAAGATGGTGGCCGCAAATCCTTAAGAGGTCAGCGTTCTAGTGTTTCTACCTTATTCCCATGCTGAAGCTTCCCTCCAGCTGTTTCTCTCTGGGAGCTGTGCACATCAACTGTCATCCTGAGGAGAATGAGCAGTGTTCCTGAGGCGCTTCGTTTCATATAGAATTCTTCCAGTTTTGAGTAATTAATTATTTTTCTTGTGTGCACACCAGCTACTTTTTCCCTTCAGGAGAAGCTGAATTTCTTCCTTCTTCCAACAACTGGCTATCTGAGAAGAATATGTTTTGGCTTAACAGAACTTCAAGCAACTGCAGTAAGGAATCTTTTGTATGATTTCCATACTTGTCAATATATATATGTACATATATATTCAAAAACTCTTCGCCTTACAGACTTGCCAGTCTTAGAGATAAACCTCAGTGCTCAGACTAATTCTTAGAGACTGTGATTGAGAAACTGAACTTTGAGAAGGAGTTTCTGTTTCCTGTAAAAGACATTAGGAGATTGTATATTTTTGAACATTTAAAATGTTCTCCAGAGGACCTTGTATACCTTTGACTCCTGGAGAGAAGAAGATATTAAGTTAACATTGTTCTCTTAGAGAGAGGCTAGTCTCTCAAAAGATCCAGGTTAGGAGAACAATAGAATTGGGTGAATGTGAATAGCTGAACAGTTTAATGCGCACTAGGAATGTGCTTATCTATGCTCTTATCACCCGACTGCAGGTCCTTCTTTTAAAGAAATCCCAATAAGAAGAAAAGTGCAGGTTACTGAAGCACACACTGAATATCCTATATTTAAGTGGGAAACACAGAATGGAACTGGATCTGGAGGCAATCTCTCTTTTTCTATTCCCATTCCCCTTCCCCCCTAGTGGATGCGGGGTTCAGATAATCAGTAAAGTCTGAAGGGAGTTGGGTAAAAGGCATCTGATCCTGTGGAAGTTTGATTTAATGGGTAATCCCCTGACATTAGGTATGAGTTCAGGTTCTTCACGAAGGGGGCCAGAAAATGATCAATATAATTCAATACAGGTTCAAATAAAGACCCTTTAGCCGAGATGATTGGTCCTACAGGTTTTTTTTTTCAAATTTTGTGAACTTTGGGTAGAATATAAATTGTGAGAATAATGGGGTGCTCCACTGTCATGTATCTCTTTTCATCTAAATATACTAAATTAGATTCCAAATATTTATTCAGCATTTGATGCAATTCTTGCTTGTGTTTTTCAATTGGATTGGATTTCAATGTCATGTAACACTCTTTTTCGGCTAGCTTACACTTTGCCTCATTCATATAATCTTTCTTATCCAAAATTACAATGTTTACGTCTTTGTCTGCAGGTTTACGTTCAATTGTTTCCTCCCTTTCGAAGTTACCTAGTGCCTCTCTTTCTTGTTGCAACAAGTTGTTTTTCACTTTCTGAAATTTTATTTTACATAGACCAGATCTTCCTGCTTCATGGAACAGATTCAGATTGTTTACTGGTTGAAGACTGGAATAAGTTATTGATTTAGGTTTAAGTGCAATGTGGAGTGTAATGAGCACCGTGGTGTTTTAAGCAGTGAGAAAGTACTGTGTAATCATCTGTGAGCAAGGTTCAGGACGGACCGAAACGAGTCAGAGAGTTTTCCTTTTCACTGCATGAATGAAATAATGAAACACTAATAAAACAAGATTACTGTATCCTCTACAACTTGAAGTTTGTTTTTGGGAACAAAACAAAAGGAAAATGTGCAGCAGCAAGATGCAGCTGCGAGAGGACGCACCCCATAGTTGTTAAAGAGAGCCAAAGTCCAAACGAAGAGCAAACTGAGGAAATATATATATATATATATATATATATATAGAGAGAGAGATATGTATAATTATAGGTATGTATTTGTGTTTATATATATATTGTGTTAGAAATGGGGTATTTGGTTGGCAGTCAGGTTACCCCTGTCCAAGCAAGGACCCTCACTCTAGTCAGGGTAAAGGAGAATCACCCTCAGTTCACCTCCGCACACCACCTTGGTAACTTGGCACAAGCAGGCAGGCTTAACTTCAGAGATCTAGGTGTAAATTATTTGTACCTACACACACAGTAACTCAATCAAAACACTACAAAATGACACAACACAGGTTTAACCCCTTCCCCGCAACGGACGTAATGGTTACGTCCATGGCAGCGCCCGTGTGGCGCCATGGACGTAACCATTACGTCCTGGGACTGGCAGTCGGGGGAAGCGCTAGCGCTTCCCCCGAGGGCCACCCCCCAGGCCAGGGCTGAAAGGGGAATCCCTTCATCTTTCATCCCCACCCCCCGCCCCTCCCATGACGTCAGCGCGCGATCGCGTGCTGATTTCATGGAAAGGGGGAAACACGCACTGGAAGCCATTTGCTTCCAGCGCGTCTAAGGGAGAAGGTGAGTTTTTCACCTTCGTGCGGGGGGGGATGCTCTGAAAGAGGCATCGAGGGAAAGGAAAGGGTTTTCCTTTCCCTCGATGTCTCTTTGAGCATTCCTGCTGCCCGATCACGATGCGATCAGGCAGCAGGAATGCCCACTAGACACCAGGGATTTGTTTATGTGTGTGTGTGTGTGTGCTTGTTTATTGTGGGGGGGAGCAACCCCTTTGGGGGCAAACATATTTTTCATCGTTTCTGCCCGGCCCTATTTTTAGGCCGATCTGCCCCCAAGGGGGGCAGAAAGCCACTAGACACCAGGGATTTTATTGTTGGTTTTTATTTTTTGTGTTGGGGGGCGGCCCCTTGGGCAAGGGTCGCCCCCAGGGGCCCACATGTATTTTTGGGCAGTTCTGCCCCCCCATGGGGGCAGATAGGCCTATTTTTTTTAGGCCTTTCTGCCCCTAAGGGGGGGCAGAATCCCAATAGCGCCAGAAATATTATGTTTTGTATGTGTGCTTTGTGTTGGGGGGTGGCCCCTTGGGGGGGCAATGTATTTATCGTCGTTTCTGCCCCCGTTGGGGGCAGATTGGCCTTATTTTTAGGCCAATCTGCCCCTAAGGGGGGCAGAAAGCCACTAGACACCAGGGATTTTATTGTTTTTTTTTTTTATTTGTGTTGGGGGGAGGCCCCTTGGGCAAGGGTCGCCCCCAGGGGCCCATATGTATTATTGGGGGCAGATATGCCTATTTTTTTTACGCCTTTCTGCCCCCAAGGTGGGCAGAATCCCAAGAGCGTCAGGGATATTATATGTGTGTATGTGTGTTTTGTGTGGGGTGGTGGCCCCTTGGGCAAGGGTCGCTTCCCCTGGGGGGCCAATGTATTTATTGCCGTTTCTGCCCCCTTGGAGGCAGATTGGCCTTATTTTTAGGCCAATCTGCCCCCAAGGGGGGCAGAAAGCCACTAGACACCCAAACATTTGTGTTGGGGGTGCAGCCCCTTGGGCAAGGGTCGCCACCAGGGGCCCATATGTATTATTGGGCAGTTCTGCCCCCCTTGGGGGCAGATATGCCTATTTTTTTAGGCCTTTCTGTCCCCAAGGGGGGCAGAATCCCCATAGCACCAGGGATACTATATATGTGTGTGTGTGCTTTGTGTGGAGGTGTGGCCCCTTGGGCAAGGGTCACCCCCCCAAAGGGTGCAATGTAATCTGGGCGATTTCTGCCCCCCCCCTTGGGGGTAGATTGGCCTATTTGTTTTTAGGCCCATCTTCCCCCAAGCAGAGAACACTAGACACAAGGGAAAATTAAAAAATGGTTAGTGGCGGAGTGTTTGTCAACTGGCGAAGTATTTGCTTTTATGATAATAACAGTTTTTCTCCTTTTTGTTCTAGTTCAAAGCTTTTGCTGACTTTGCTGTGGCTTGTTGCAGTTTTGGCAGTAGTTGTCCTGCGGTTTGCGTAGTTGCATGTTTTAGGCAAGTAAATAAATTTACTCCAAGTGAGTATTTTTGCCATGCATGAATGACATGTTTGTAGGTGGTGTACTGAATGCAGGATTGTGTGTGAAATTGTCCTTAGATTTATGCTCAATGATTATTGTGTTGTCTTATGTCTAATTTGCTTCTTTTTTTTTCTCTTTTTAGTGGGATATCGTTGGTGATTGCTGTGGCTGTGCAGAGTAGTTGCTGGTGAGTCAAGCTTTTTCAGGCAAGTGAGCAGTATAGTTTTTGAGTTTATAACTCTTAGTGATAAAGCTATACTTTGTTACTTATCTTACACAGTGCTGGTTGTTGGTGGTGTATTTGTCCAGTTAATTTTTGTAGGAAGGATCATGGCTAGCCGTAGGATGACCGCTCAGCAGGTTGTTAGTGTGCTTTTTCAGTCATCTTCTGACCATGAATATGAGACTGACTCTGCATCTGAGGCAGAGGAGGAAGTGCAGGATTCTGGAAGTGAATTTTCTGTCAGAGATGAATCATCGGATGATGAAGACATTCTCAGTGCTGATGAAGGGCCTGTTTTAGAGGAGGACAGTGATGTGCCAATGGTGCAGGAGCCAGCGGCTGAAAGGCTTCCCATTGGAAGACCTGACACATGGGTTGCACCAAACATGGAGCAGCCACAGTTGCCTGCGTTTACTGGTTTTCCAGGGTGTCGAGTTAATACGGAAAACTTTTTGCCCGTCAACTTTTTTGAGTTGTTTATGGACAATATATTTTTGGAAGAGATTGTTGAGCAGACTAATTTGTATGCAGAGCAGTTTTTGAGGGACAACGCTGCCAGAGTTAGGCCACACTCTAGAGCTAGCCGGTGGATTCCCACAAATCTGGAAGAGTTGAAAAAGTTCTTGGGTTTAACTTTTTTGATGGGGCTGATAAGGAAGCCATCGCTGTCTTCATATTGGTCTACTAGTCCCTTGATGGCAAATGCTATATTTCCTGCCATCATGAGTCGTAACCGGTATGAGCTTCTTCTTTGGATGTTGCATTTTGTAGATAATGCTTTAGCCTTGCCACGAGATCATCCTGATTCTGACCGTCTTTTTAAGATTAGACCTGTCCTTGATCATTTGGTAGATCGGTTTTCAGAGATCTATGTTCCAGGGAAAGAAATATCTGTAGATGAGTCTTTGGTCCTGTTCAAGGGTCGTTTGGTTTTTAAGCAGTACATTCCTAGCAAGAGGGCACGGTATGGAATTAAATTGTATATGCTGTCAGAAAGTAGTACAGGATATGTTTATAATTTCCGGGTCTACACTGGTAGGGATTCCAATATTGACCCCCCTGGTTGTCCACCCACTTTTGGAGTTAGTGAGAAAACTGTGTGTGAACTTGGTAGACGACTGTTTAACAAAGGTCACCATTTATATGTAGATAACTTCTACACTGGAGTTCGGTTGTTCAAGGAGCTGTTCAGAGTGGACACTGTTGCTTGTGGCACAATCCGCTCTAATCGGAAAGGCTATCCAAAAGAGCTTGTCTGTAAAAAACTTGAGAAGGGACAGTGCAGTGCCTTGCGGAATGATGAGCTGCTAGCTCTGAAATTTGTAGACAAGAGGGATGTATACATGCTAAGCACCATCCATGATGAGAGTACTTCACATGTGGCTGTTTGGGGTCAGGTTGCCGAAGTGCGCAAACCTGTGTGCATCTTAGACTATAATAAGCACATGGGTGGTGTTGATAGAGTAGATCAGAGGTTAGAACCTCACACTGCTGCTCGTAAGTCTTATGTGTGGTATAAGAAATTAGCGGGTCACTTGTTCCACTTGGCAACTTTTAATGCTTTTGTTGTGTTCAAGGATAGTTCTCCAAAGTCAAGGATGACATTTGTGAAATTTCAGGAGTCTATCATAGCTAGCCTTGTTGTGCTGGAACAGGCAAGAGTTCCTAGAGAAGCAGTGGTGGAGGATGTGGCTAGATTGAAAGATCGTCACTTTGCTGAGCACATTCCTCCCACGGCCAAAAAAAACTTTCCTGCTAAGAGATGTAGAGTCTGTGCTCGAAGAGGTAATAGGAAGGAGACTAGGATGTACTGCCCTGATTGTCCTTCAAAGCCTGGGCTGTGTGTGGGTGGCTGTTTCAGGAGCTACCACACACAGAAGAATTATTGGGAAATTCCGTGAGCGTAAACTGCTGTTTTATATTTTTATATGTTCGGTTTCACGGTTGGCATTAGTCATGTATTCAGTTAGAGCTTTTGTGTTTGTAGTTTTGTACTAATTTATGATTAGTGGTTTCTTTGTTCTTTAAAAAAAAAAAAAGGGATGGTATGTGTAGGGTGGCGCTTGGCTGGCGGTGTTGGTGGGGTGGCGCTTGGCTGGCGGTGTGGGTGGGTGGGTCTTGTGGCACTTGGCTGGCGGTGTGGGTGGGTGGTGTGGCGCTTGGCTGGCGGTGTGTGTGGGGTGGCGCTTGGCAGGCGGTGTGAGTGGGGTGGCGCTGGGCTGGCGGTGTGGGTGGGGTGGTGCTTGGCTGGCGGTGTGGGTGGGGTGGCGCTGGGCTGGCGGTGTGGGTGGGGTGGCGCTTGGCTGGTGGTGTGGGTGGGGTGGCGCTTGGCTGGCGGTGCCAGCCAAACTACAGTCCACACACTCATCAGCTGGTGTGATTGCTGTATCAGGCATGTGGGCGTATGAAAGTGATGGGCCCTTGACTGGCGCTGTCTGTGGATGCGAGTCTTGTAATGTGCTGGGCCCGTGGCTGGCGGCGTGAATGGTCTTGTGCATGTCATGTATGAAAGGTGTGTGAATGGACTGTAAAGCGGTTGGTGCCTTGTCGTGGCTTTACAGCTCACGAGCTGTGAGTCATTGGTTCAGTTGTTTGGCCTTTCAGTTATTACCAGTGCATTTCACTTTTGTGAAATCTCTTGTTAATACAATTTGATCTACTGAACCATCACTCACCCTCGTGCCAAATCCAAACAGTATGTGTGGTACAAATGACAAAACCTGCTCCGCTGTAATCAGGTGTCGCAGCACACTTGAGACACGCTAGGTGTCTCAGGTAGGACCCCGATGATGAAGCATGCCACCAACTTGGTTGGTGGGTGAGGGGTCTTTTTCACATAACCTAAGTGCGTTTCTTTTCACAATTTTAGTGTTTGCCACATCACAGACGTATGTGGACACATCAAAATGATATATTACAAAACTACCTGTGTTTGGGGGTGAGGGGCCACCTGGGTTTTTGGTCCTGGATGCGGCCTTCATCTAGGGAAACCTACCAAACCCAGACATTTTTTAAAACTAGACACCCCAAGGAGTGCAGGGAGATGTGGCTTGAGTGGATCCCCCAACATTTTCTTCCCCAGACGCCTCTGAAAACCGCAAAATTTGCTTAAAAAAGCATATTTTCCTGAGTTTTGTTTGTACGATCACCGCTCCAGCACAAAATTCCTAATCCCCAGTGTTCCCCTCAGTCTCCCAAGTAAAATGACACATCACTTATGTGGGTCCCCAAAGCAGAGTCAGTCTAAAGATGTATAAAAGAATATGTCCTTATAAACTCGCTGTGCTATCCCCTCTATCTCTACAAGTTCTGGGCCTTATTCTGTTGCAGGCACCTGGCCCACCCACACAAGTAAGGTATCATTTTTACCGGGAGACTTGGGGGAACGCTGGGTGGAAGGAAATTTGTGGCTCCTCTCAGATTGCAGAACTTTCTGTCACCGAAATGTGAGGAAAATGTGTTTCTTTAGCCACATTTTGAGGTTTGCAAAGGATTCTGGGTAACAGAACCTGGTCAGAGCCCCACAATTCACCCCATCTTGGATTCCCCTAGGTCTCTAGTTTTCAATAATGCACAGGTTTGGTAAGTTTCCCTAGGTGCCGGCTAAGCTAGAGGCCAAAATCTACAGGTAGGCACTTTGCAAAAAACAGCTCTGTTTTCTGTGGTGTGTCCACGTTGTGTTTTGGGGCATATCCTGTCGAGGCGCTAGGCCTACCCACACAAGTGAGGTACCATTTTTATCGGGAGACTTGGGGTAACACTGGGTGGAAGGAAATTTGTGGCTCCTCTCAGATTCCAGAACTTTCTGCCACAGAAATGTGAGGAACATGTGTTGTTTTAGCCAGATTTTGAGGTTTGCAAAGGATTCTGGGTAACAGAACCTCGATGGAGCCCCACAAGTCACCCCATCTTAGATTCCCCTAGGTCTCTAGTTTTCAGAAATGCACAGGTTTGGTAGGTTTCCCTAGGTGCTGGCTGAGCTAGAGGCCAAAATCTACAGGTGAGCACTTTGCAAAAAACACCTCTGTTTTCTTTCAAAAAATTGGATGTGTCCACGTTGCGCTTTGGGGCGTTTCCTGTCGCGGGCGCTAGGCCTACCCACACAAGTGAGGTATCATTTTTATCGGAA
Organism: Pleurodeles waltl; assembly: GCF_031143425.1. Taxonomy (NCBI): domain Eukaryota; kingdom Metazoa; phylum Chordata; class Amphibia; order Caudata; family Salamandridae; genus Pleurodeles; species Pleurodeles waltl. The sequence goes on from NC_090440.1 coordinate 781,197,568, forward strand.
GACTTGGGGTAACGCTGGGTGGAAGGAAATTTGTGGCTCCTCTCAGATTCCAGAACTTTCTGCCACAGAAATGTGAGGAACATGTGTTTTTTTAGCCAAATTTTGAGGTTTGCAAAGGATTCTGGGTAACAGAACCTGGTCAGAGCCCCACAAGTCACCCCATCTTGGATTCCCCTAGGGCTCTAGTTTTCAGAAATGCACAGGTTTGGTAGGTTTCCCTAGGTGCCGGCTGAGCTAGAGGCCACCATCTACAGGTAGGCACTTTGCAAAAAACACCTCTGTTTTCTATAAAAAAATTGGATGTGTCCACGTTGCGCTTTGGGGTGATTCCTGTCGCGGGCGCTAGGCCTACCCACACAAGTGAGGTATAATTTTTATCGGGAGCCTTGGGGGAACATAGAATAGCAAAACAAGTGTTATTGCCCCTTGTCTTTCTCTACATTTTTCCCTTCCAAATGTAAGACAGTGTTTAAAAAAGACATCTATTTGAGAAATGCCCTGTAATTCACATGCTAGTATGGGCACCCCGGAATTCAGAGATGTGCAAATAACCACTGCTTCTCAACACCTTATCTTGTGCCCATTTTGGAAATACAAAGGTTTTCTTTATAGCTATTTTTTACTCTTTATATTTCAGCAAATGAATTGCTGTATACCCGGTATAGAATGAAAACCCACTGCAGGGTGCAGGTCATTTATTGGCTCTGGGTACCTAGAGTTCTTGATGAACCTACAAGCCCTATATATCCCCGCAACCAGAAGAGTCCAGCAGACGTAACGGTATATTGCTTTCGAAAATCTGACATTGCAGGAAAAAGTTACAGAGTAAAACATGGAGAAAAATTGATGTTTTTTTCACCTCAATTTCAATATTTTTCTTTTTCAGTTGTTGTTTTCTGTAGGAAACCCTTGAAGGATCTACACAAATTACCCCTTGCTGAATTCAGAATTTTGTCTACTTTTCAGAAATGTTGCGGTTTCTGGGATCCAGCGTTGGTTTCATGCCCATTTCTGTCACTGACTGGAAGGAGGCTGAAAGCACAAAAAATGGTAAAAATTGGGTATGTCCCAGTAAAATGCCAAAATTGTGTTGAAAAATTGGGTTTTCTGATTCAAGTCTGCCTGTTCCTGAAAGCTGGGAAGCTGGTGATTTTAGCACCGTAAACCCTTTGTTGATGCCTTTTTCAGGGAAAAAACGACAAGCCTTCTTCTGCAGCCCCTTTTTCCAATTTTTTTGAAAAAAACGAAATGTTCACTGTATTTTGGCTAATTTCTTGGCCTCCTTCTGGGGAACCCACAAAGTCTGGGTACCTCTAGAATCCCTAGGATGTTGGAAAAAAAGGACGCAAATTTGGCATGGGTAGCTTATGTGGACAAAATGTTATGAGGGCCTAAGCGCGAACTGCCCCAAAAAAGGCTTGGCACCTGCGGGGGGAAAGGCCTGGCAGCGAAGGGGTTAAATAGAAAATATTTATCTAAACAAAACAAGACAAAAATGACAAAAATCCAACATACACAAGTCAAGTTATTCATTTTAAAAGCAAAAGAGTCATAAATCCTTGAGAAATCAGGTAAAACACTGTTAGCGTTGTAAAGTATCTGGGTAGCGTCAAAATGACACGCAGGGACAAGTGTGCGTCGAAAGAGGGAAGCAGTGTGTCGATTTCTCACCTGCAAGCGCAACCGTATGTAATTTCTCCTTCTCCGGTCAGGTCGGCGTGCGTCGTTCTTCCTCCCTGCAGGGGAGCGATGCATCGATCCGGACAGCACTCAGGTCGGGGCAGGCTTTGCGTTGTTTTTCTGCACCCAGCAAGGTCTGTGTCAAAAATCCTGCAGCACGGTATCAGCAAAACCGCGCAATGTGGGTTGCGACGTTACCAGCCTCCGTCAGTGGGTGTTGCTCGTCGTTCTTCCAGCTACGTGCGTCAATTTTCCAGCTGCGATGCTGGTGGAGCGTCGATTTCTGCTGCGAAGCTGGCTGCGCGTTGTTTTTCAGCCATGTCTCAGAAGGTGCATCGATATGTTTCCCGCACAGCGGTCTGTGCGTGGATTTTCAGTCTTGGTCTTCCAGCTTCATCTTCCACGGCCCCAGGAACTGGATAGAGCACCACTTGGCAGGGCAGGAGTCTCATCAGAGAGTCCAGGTGCTGGCAGGAGAAGTCTTTGATGATGGCCCTGAGACTTCAACAACAGGAGTCAAGCTCAGGACAGGCCCTTGGAGATTTCTTCACAAGCAAAAAGGCACACAAAGTCCAGTCTTTGTCCCCTTGCACAAGCAGTAGCAGGAACTGCAGGATAGTTCCACAAAGAAATGCGTCAGGCAGGGCAGCACTTCTCCTTAGCTCTTCAGCTCTTCTCCAGGCAGAGGTGCCTCTTGATGTCCAGAAGTGATCTAAAGTCTGTGTACTTCAAAGGAAAGTCTCTCTTGTTTGTGAAATCCTGCCTTGCCCAGGCCAGGTCCAAGACACACACCAGGGGGTTGGACACTGCATTGCGTGAGGGCAGACACAGCCCTTTCAGGTGTGAGTGACCACTCCTCCCCTCCCTTCTAGCACAGATGGCTCAACAGGATATGCAGGCTACTCCCCAGCTCCCTTTGTGCCACTGTCTAGAGAGAGGTGCAAACAGCCCAACTGTCAAACTAACCCAGACAGGAAATCCACAAACAGGGAGAGTCACAGAATGGTTTAAGCAAGAAATTGCCTACTTTCTGAAAGTGGCATTTTCAAACACACAATCTTAAAACCAACTTTACTAAAAGATGTATTTTTAAATTGTGAGCTCAGAGATCCCAAACTCCACATGTCTATCTGCTCCCAAATGGAATCTATGCTTTAATAATTTTTAAAGGTAGCTCCCATGTTAACCTATGAGAGAGATAGGCCTTGCAACAGTGAAAACTGAATTTGTCAGTATTTCACTGTCAGGACATATAAAACACATTAGCATATGTCCTTCCTTATACAAACAATGCATCCTTTCTATGGGGCTACCTAGTTCCTACCTTAGGGGTGTCTTACATGTAAGAAAAGGGAAGGCTTAGGCATGGCAAGTGGATACACTTGCCAAGTCGAATTGGCAGTTTAAAACTGCACACACAGACACTGCAGTTGCAGGTCAGAGATATGATCACAGGGCTACTAATGTGGGTGACACATCCAGTGCTGTAGGCCCACTAGTAGCATTTGATTTACAGGCCCTGGGCACCTCTAGTGCACTGTACTAGGGACTTACCAGTAAATCAAAATATGACAATCATGGAAATCCAATCAGCCATACAATTTAAACAGATAGCATATGCACTTTAGCACTGGTTAGCAGTGGTAAAGTGCTCAGAGTTCAAAGGCCAACAACAACAGGTCAGAAAAAAATAGGAGGCAGGAGGCAATTGGGGATGACCCTGCATAAGGAAAAAAGTCCAACACGACCCCCTACCAGCCTAAAGCCAGGGGACACCAATCAATACCTTGATAGACTTCCCTGATTGGGGCGATAGAACAGGGACCCAGGCCACTACAGCAGGGGCATGTTCCAGTTCTACGCCTTTCTAACTCTAGTTCGATCCCTCTGCCATACTCTCAGGGCCCACTAAGCTACCCCATGGGGAACCCTTCTCCTCATCTGCAGATACCATCTATGCAGCATCTAACTTTACTTTGCTCACAGATGTATTCCAGGGGGCAGATAGTACTACCAGGGCCAACACAGTGGTGTTGCCCACTCCACCCCTGGGGTGTGACTCTTCCCCCCCAGGGGCAACTCTGTCCACCAGGACAGAAAGCCACAGTGGCCACTGACAGCAGTCAGGGATGAGAGCGAGGCCCCAGGCCTCTCAAGGCTCTCCAACCACTGTGATTGTGGAAAGTGAGGGGCAGTAGCCCCAGGTGCCTGGCACCGTTTGACCACTCTCCCTTCCACCAGGTCAGGGATGACAGCCTGACCCTGATCATACCCTCTGGGGCTCTGACCCTCCATCTAGGAGCAGCACCCCCTAGTCCAGATTTGTCAGGGTGCTTGTAGAAGCAGGCCTGCACAATTCTCCCACCAGCGCAGGGATGTGAACCTGCAACTGGTCCTGCAACCTGGGGTCTGTACTTTCAGGTTGGACCAGGGCCAGAGCCAGAGGCAAGGCTTCCCTCCCCCTGCCCTCCCTTCTGGGGTCCTGCACCACCCAACTAGGAGTGCCCTCCCAGAAGACAACATGGTGAGGGCACTGTTAGCAGTGGCCCCTCCCTCCAGGTCAGATGGGGACACTCTGAACCTGGCTTTCCAATTCGGGGTCTGTGCCCTTTGATTGAACTGGGGTCTGGGGTAAGTCTCTCCCTCCCCTGCCCCTACTCTCAGGGTTCTGCAACCCCCACCTTGGAGAGTACACCTAGAAATCACACTGGGGGGGTGATTGGGCAAACCGCCCCCCCTTCAGGTCAGGGTTTACCCCCTGCACCTGATTCCCAAGTCCAGGGTCTGTACCCTCAGAGTGGATCTCTGCCTGGGAACCCAGGACTTCCTGGGGGGCACACCTACCCCCCACCAGGTCAGGGTTTAACCCCTGAACCCAACCATCAAACCCAGAGTCACCACCCTGAGGTTGAACCACTGCCTGGCGCACCAGGACTTCCTTGGGAGCACACCTACTCCCCATCAGGTCAGAGTTTACCCCCGAACCTGATCACTCAACCCAGAGTCACCACCCTGCGGTTGAACCATTGCCTGCCATGCCAGAACGTCCTGGGGAGCACACCTACCCCCCACAAGGGCCACACATGAGTCTGGCTGGCACAGTTTTCCTGACCCCTGCCCATCTGGCAGAGTCTGGATTCCCCCCAACCCAGAAATGGTCTCACCAAGGTCATTCCTGGGGGTTCTGACCTCAGAGCTAACCTCTGACCCTCCAGGTTCTCCACTGGGGTCCGCAACCCCCTCTCAACCCTCTGTCTGGGCTTCTGCACCCCCTCACTAGGAGTGGTACTGCCAGACACCAGAACTGGTGGCACGCTGGCTACAGCTGCCCCCCTCAAGTTCTGCTGACACTGTCGGGTCTTCCTCAGCAGATGGTGCTACGGTACAGGCTAGGCTCCCCTCCTGGTATTCCCTCATGGAACCCTCCAGGACCTGGGGCTTGATCTCAGGCACCCTGTGTTTCAGCCCAACCATATTCCCTCTCTTCTGAGACTGGACATCGGATCCCTCACCCATCTCACTACCCTGGGACCAACCTGGGACACTGCAATCCTTTTCCACCTCACCTGGTTGGGAAATACCTAGACCACTCCCCTGAGGAGCACCCCTAAATGCCTTTTCAGATTCTCTGGTACTCACCCAGAGGTCTGCCTCCAGTTTAAGTTCCTGGGGTCAGAGAACTCACACTCCACCTGGTGTTGGCATAGCTCTGGAAAATAAGGACTAGACATATGCTCTTCAGCAATTAAATCACTCAGCCCCACAAATGAATTAACCAAACTACCCTTCATCCAACCATCCAGTGACTCAGCCTTGTAAAAGTATCTCACATCACCCTCCTGAAACTGATGAGAAAATACCTGACAGTCCCTGACACTCAACCCACACTCTTCTGGGATGTCTCCACACTCCATAACCAGGACATCTACCTCGGGAAAAACCCTTTCCCTGTCACTCTCACCTAGAGTCAGTAGAGTGTCCCTCTCACCAGTAGGAATATGACTCCCCATGCCAGTTACCCAGTCTACCTCAGGGACCCTGTGCATCACTGGAGCTACCTCATACCCCTGAACCTCCTGGTGTGTGTCATCCCCTCCTTCAAGTTGGGCACCAAGTCTATGGGAATGTGTACTTCTTCAGCAGCACTGGATATAGAATTGTTGCTGCCACAATTCTAGCTGGACTCAGCCCTGATGACTTCCAGCTCTTTCAGTGTTAGCTCATAAGCCCAAATCATATTTTTTATCTGTAAGTCCCTCCTCATCTCTTCCAATTTATTTTCCAGCTGCATCCTCAACTCTTGTCCCTTCAACCAGTGAGCCCTCTCTGCCTGTCTGTCCTGTAACTCTTCAGGAGTCAGACCCTTGGATGACACCCTGCTTCCCCTCCTGGGGACCCTCCCCCTAGGTGTAACAGGTACATCCACTACACCACTGTGTATCCTCAGCACTTCCCCATCCAGATCCTCCTCCTCTGTGTGCCCCCAGACTTCTTGACTCGCACCCGGCCCTCAGTGCCTTTTGCAGCTCCCCCTCCCTGGTGGAGCGCTTAACGGGACAGGCCAGATCTTTACAGAACTGTTTCAATAAAGCAACTGAGTACCTTTTCAGTTTCCCTAATTCAAACACAGCTCCAGCTGGTGCATCTTCAAACTGAGACATGATGGCAAACAAGTGCAAATTTCCAAAGGCAGAAAACAAGTTCCCAATGAAGTTCACAGAAAAGTCACTCAAGGGATCAGCAAAAACATGGAAGTAGAACAAAAAGGAGTTCCATGAGAAAAAAAGCAAAAATCACAAGACAAGTAGTATTTGGTCACATAGTGGTCTGCATTGAAAACAGTAGTGTACACTTAATCACTGTATGTCAAGTACAAATACAAGTCCAATCCCAAATGCTGATCGCCAATGTTAGAAATGGGGTATTTGGTTGGCAGTCAGGTTACCCCCTGTCCAAGCAAGGACGACCACTCTAGTCAGGGTAAAGGAGAATCACCCTCAGTTAACCCCCGCTCACCCCCTTGGTAGCTTGGCACAAGCAGGCAGGCTTAACTTCAGAGGTCTAGGTGTAAAGTAGTTGTACCAGCACACATAGTAACTCAGGGAAAACACTACAAAATGACACAAAACAGGTTTAGAAAAATAGAAAATATTTATCTAAACAAAACAAGACCACAATTACAAAAAAACAACATACAAAAGCCAAGTTATTAATTTTAAAAACAAAAGAGTCTTAAATCCTTGAGAAAACAGGTAAAACACTGTTAGTGTTGAAAAATACCTGGGTAGCTTCAAAATTACACGCACGGGCGATTGTGCGTTGAAAAAGGTAAGAGGTGTGTCGATTTCTCACCCGCAAGTGAGGCCGTGCGTCATTTCTCCTTCTCTGGTCAGGTCGGTTCGCGTCGTTTTTCCTCCCCACTGGGGAGCGATGTGTCGATCCGGGCAGCACTCGGGTCCGGGCAGGTGTTGCCTAATTTTTCTGCACCCAGCAAGGTTTGCGTCAAAAATCCTGCCACAAAGTATCAGCAAAACCGCGCATTGTGGGTTGCAATGTTCCCAGCCTCCGTCATCGGGTGTTGCACGTCGTTCTTCCAGCTACGTGCGTCGATTTTCCATCCACGATGCTGGTGGAGCGTTGATTTCTGCTGCCAAGCTGGCAGCGCGTCATTTTTCAGCCATGTCTCGGAAGGTGCGTTTATATTTTCCCCGCACGGTGGATTTTCAGTCTTGGTCTGCCAGCTTCACCTTCCAAGCCCGCGGAACTGGATAGGGCACCTCTTGGCAGGGCAGGAGTTTCAGCAGAGAGTCCAGGTGCTAGCAGGAGAAGTCTTTGAAGGCCCTGAGACTTCAACAACAGGAGGCAAGCTCAGGACAGGGGCCCTTGGAGATTTCTTCACAAGCAGGAAGGCACACAAAGTCCAGTCTTTGTCCCCTTGTACAGGCAGAAGCAGCATCTGCAGGATAGCTCCACAAAGCACATCTCAGGCAGGGCAGCACTTCTCCTCGGCTCTTCAGCTCTTCTCCAGGCAGAGGTTCATCTTGATGTCCAGAAGTGATCTAATGTCTGTGGTTTCGGGTGCCCTTCTGATACCCATTTTGGCCTTCGAAGTAGGCTTACCTCAAAGGAAAGTCTCTCTTGTTTGTGTAACCCTGCCTTGCCCATGCCAGGCCCCAGACACACACCAGGGGGTTGGAGACTGCATTGTGTGAGGGCAGACACAGCCCTTTCAGGTGTAAGTGACCACTCCTCCCCTCCCTCCTAGCATGGATGGCTCAGCAGGATATGCAGGCTACACCCCAGCTCCCTTTGTGTCACTGTCTAGAGAGAGGTTCAGACAGCCCAACTGTCAAACTAACTCAGACAGGGAATCCACAAACAGACAGAGTCACAGAATGGTTTAAGCTAGAAAATGCCCATTTTCTAAAAGTGGCATTTTCAAACACACAATCTTCAAACCAACTTTACTAAAAATTGTATTTTTAAATTGTGAGCTCAGAGACCCCAAACTCCACATGTCTATCTGCTCCCAAAGGGAACCTATGCTTTAATCATTTTTAAAGGTAGCCCCATGTTATCATATGAGAGAGATAGGCCTTGCAACAGTGAAAACCGAATGTGGCAGTATTACACTGTCAGGACATATAAAACACATTAGTATATGTCCTTCCTTAAACATACACTGCACCCTGCCCATGGGGCTACCTAGGTCCTACCTCAGGGGTGTCTTACATGTAAGAAAAGGGAAGGTTTAGGCCTGGCAATTGAGTACACTTGCCAAGTTGAATTGGCAGTTTGAAACTGCACACACAGACACTGTAGTGGCAGGTCTGAGACATGATTACAGGGCTACTATTGTGGGTGGCACAACCAGTGCTGCAGGCCCACTAGTAGCATTTGATTTACAGGCCCTGGGCACCTCTAGTGCACTGTACTATGGACTTACCACTAAATCAAAATATGCCAATCATGGAAATCCAATCAGCCACACAATTTACACAGAGAGCATATGCACTTTAACACTGGTTAGCAGTGGTAAAGTGCTCAGAGTTCAAAAGCCAACAACAGGTCAGAAAAAATAGGAGGCAGGAGGCAAAAAGACTGGGGATGACCCTGCATAAGGAAAACAAAATGTCCACTTAGTAGTTTTTGTGACATGAAAGGGAAAATAAATATAGGTATCTGGGTGGAGCCTAAACACAGATCTCAGGGTGAGATCTGATTGGCCAGTACTTCAACCAGAAGGTGCTGGCAGCCATCTTGGGGCCAATATACATGAGAGTACCTTCTAAATGATCTTCTACCAAGCTGAAAACAGGAACTAAAGTTTAAATGTAGGAAACAATGCACTATATATATGTGTGTGTGTGTGTATATATTCACTGAAAAGAACAATGTTTACAGAGTTCATTATAGTTAGGAAATAGAATGTTTTTTTAAAACTGAAATTCACTTAAATAAATCAAAGGTTACAGGGACGGTATAGTTAGCCTCAGATTTTCAATGCACCAAACCATAGAAATTCACCCATTACCGTTATAGTTACCTCAAGTAACTATATCTCGTGACCTAAGGTAACTTTAACTCGAGCCCCCGCCATGCAGTTTTTTTGGTCAAAAAGCTTACTGCAAATATTAAATTGATAATATCAATGATATTAGCAAAGATGTCCTGAGTGTCGTTATTTGTGGGGAAATGAGAAGTTTCTATGGTTTTCTATGTTTTTTAAATTCTATTTCTGTTGGAAAGTGGATTATTGGTAAGGGCAGGAAAGTACCTACACTTCGCAATAGGCCACCAACCCCCACTAGGTCCAGTCAGGTCTCAATAAATTAATCCCCGCTCAACCCTTGGTAGCTTGGCAACGAGCGACTAGGATTAATTTAGGAGACAGGTGCGTAAAGTATTTACAAATCACAAAACAGTAAGGGGCATATTTATACTCCGTTTGCGCCGATTGTGCGTCAAACAATTTGACGCACAATCAGCGCAAACGTTGCCCCATATTTAAACTCTGATGCCCGAGCCCGCGCGTCATTTCTTGGATGCGGCAACCCGCCCTGCGTTAATGATATGCAAGGTAGGCGTTCCCGTCCAAAAAATGATGCAAACGGCCGTGCGTCGTATTTATGCTTCCGGGCAAAAATGACTCTCGGCCGGGAGGCGGAGCAAAAAAATTACGCACAGCCCGATTTGCGTCAAAATTTAACGCCTGGGTCAGGGCAGGCGTTAAAATGGGGCAAACACACCTGTATTTAATCAGAACACACAGAACAAACAGCAGAGCAGCAGAGCAGCAGAGCAGCAGAGCAGCAACAGGGAGACATGGAGGTGATTTTTATCCAGCGTGCACGTAGACGCAGAGCCCAGCAGCAACAACAGCAGCTACAACAACACCAGCAAGGACCCCAAAGGCAGCGCAGAAGGCAGGAGAGAATATTCCGCCCAAGAACAACCCTGCATGGCCTCAGGGAACACGACATCATACAGAGGTACCGGTTGAACTTGCAGGCCATTCAGCAGCTGCTGCGCAACATTGAACCGCAGTTGGCCCCCACTTTAGTGACACCCCGCACCATCCCAATAGAAACAAAGCTGCTTGCCGTACTTCACCTGCTGGCAAGTGGCTCATTTCAAACAACTGGTGCCCTGGTTGGCGGAATATCACAACCATCATTCTCTGCATTTCTGCCAAAAGTACTGGTTGCCATCATTCGCCTGACACCCCTCCACATCTGCTTCCCTAACACACTGCAGAAGCAGCAGGAAACAAAACAGGGGTTCTACGCAATCAGTGGCTTCCCACACGTCCTTGGTGCAATCGACTGCACACACGTACGCCTTGTGACACCTGCTGCAACAGAACACCTCTACCGTAACAGGAAGAACACACAATCAATCAACGTGCAGGCCATAGTCGATTACCAGGGATTGATCAGCAACATCGTGGCTAAATATCCTGGGATTGTACATGACTCATTCATCTTCCGTCACAGCACCATCAACCAACACTTCCAGGATGGACGGTATGGCAATGGACTACTTGTTGGTAAGTACAGAAACCTACTTATATACACACTGCACAGCAACCCTCTAGGACACACAACACATACACCACAACAGCAACATCTAGACAGGAACACACTGAGGTCCTTACATCACTAGCCATGTTTCTTAAGTCACCATTGAACCTGTCACACATTGGAATTTACTGTACAGCCTAATGTGAAGACATTAATGAGTGTGGTTGCCTAAATTTCACCTTGCAAATTGTAAGTGTCACAATGACCTTTACATTAATACATTGCAAAAGTTTCAAGGTACGGGATGTACAGGGTACTTTGATATGAACGTGTTAACAACACTTCCAAATTTAAATGTGCATGGAACTATCATCTCACCCTCAGTGAAGACACACGGACACCTGTATCACAAGTCACAATGCTAGGGAGGGCACACTGTACTGCAAATCCCAAAACATACTGATGACAAACGGTTAGCAGACAAACACTCGTTCAGCCAAGGAAACAACACAATGCAGATGGTATAGCCTACAAGTATAGGATGTCACATTAGTACACAAAAGAGTCACAGACAACACAAGACAACTACTGCCATTAAAGGTCTTTTCAATAGTGGCAGCTACATCTACATGATCCCATTCTGTGTTTTTCTTTCAGCTGATCAGGGGTATGGCATCCAGCCATGGCTAATGACACCATTTGGGAACCCAAGTACTGCTGCAGAGCGGGCATACAATGACGCCCATAAGAGGACGTGCAGCATTGTTGAGCGCACCTTTGGGATCCTCAAGTCAAGGTTCCGCTGCCTTGACATCACTGGCGGTAGCCTACTATATTCCCCCGAGATGGTCTGTAGGATCATACTCACATGTGCAATATTGCACAACATTTGTGTAAAAAGGAACATTCCCCTCCTCGAACCAGACCCATACATGCCTGAAGACAAAGAAGAGGAGGATGCTGGCCTGCAACAGGAGGGGGAACAACCAAACACGGCTGCTGGAGTGCGTAGGCGCCAACAGATTGTAAATAATTTATTTTCATAATTATCACCATCACCACTTAATGCACTATTGTAAATAAACACTGATAACAAACACCACATCACGGTTTGGCCTATTCATTTCTGCCCACCTTTAGCTTGAAATATCTGAAGAAGAATGTCGTCTCATTGAGCAAGAATGATATAACACTCATGACACAAAAAAAATACACCACAAATGTAATAGCCACCATACAATGGTCAAATACACACACAATGTAAATGACAGACATCCTGTACAGTTCACCTTTGAAGGGCAATAGCTGAGGACCACACATATGACTCGCATACATGTAGTAATCATGGATCATCGCAGCAGATGGCACACAACTAAAACACCATCACTCAACTAGGGGAAAACAGGCCTCATACATCAGGCAGTTCACATGCTAATGCTTCAATAACAGGAATGTAGTACTAGACTCTTGCCAACAGTAATTCCAACTACTTACTATCATTGCAATGACTATCTGTCACTAGAGTTACACATAAGCAGAACATACACAGCACAAGTGCTACACCTATGACAAGCATCCATCACATCACATCGCATCTACATGTCAGCCCTTTTCTAAAAACATTGCACACACTTGCAGCTGCTCACACCCCACCTGTCTGAAGAGGTCCCTGGAATGCCGATTTGTGTACACTGAGATTCCCTCATCTATACACACACACTCACAAGAGTCATCCAGTGTGCGACACCCTTTCCTATGCCTACCATTGTCATACTACCATCTCACTGCATGGAACTCAGCTCATATAATACACTGGCTTGGAGTTTATAAGGCCTGGTATCAACTGTAGATTGATTCTTCTGTGAAAGGTACTGTAGGCAATTTATCAGCAAATCCCATCTGACAGGACTAGTGAGACACAGATGGAGGCCACACCAGTGATCCCCTCTATACACACCACCCAAATGTACATGCCCTGTCCCTGCTGATACCTCCTACTGCATACATGTTTGAATTTGAGCTATTACGTCATTAAGCTTTGACACTAATTTTGCAGTAGAAAACTTTATCAGGGTTCATGTGTCACCTTCAAAACAACACAGGACATACACAGTGTGACATCTCAACTGTCTACTGCTCCCTCTGACCAGTCCTAGTCAGAACACGTGATCATGTAATTACTGAAAGAACTTGCTCCTGATTGACCCAGCATCCTGTCAGCCTGACTGGCACCTGTCCGTGGGTCACTCTATAGATACCTGGGGTCCACCTATGGACCACACGTGCTGTCCAAAACCTCTTGTACCTCAGACACTAATTTGTAATTAGCCTCATCAATGTATACTCAAATACATAGTATTGCATCATATGACTGTTATTTGCATCCGATTTGTGACAGTGCCCTTGAATAGCCAAATCTTGGCCCTTCCGTTGTCTGGCCCTCCTTAATGCCTAAACTACAAAGTGTGACAGTGGACCAGGACCATAGTGTATGATGGTGTAAATGGCCTCCATCAAAGCCAGCAACCTCAGATAATGTCCATGAAAAGGTAACACATATGAGGACCCTGACTGTTCAAACGCTGAGTAACATTTTTCAAATGATAAAGATGAGTCGTGTGTTGAATACCAGCCATTTACTTCTGCACAGAGGCTATGATGTTTCCTGATACATTACCATCCACAGAGGCCAACTGGAGTAGAAATGTTGCAATGACACATGCCGGATCCAGACACCTGAGACATTCTCTCACTCAGCACACCAAGGTTGCCCAGTTGAAAGTCTCATTACACGTTTTCAGTGACAGGGTGGGACCATCCATGTGTAGGTGACCATGTCCTCAATGGCTTCTCTCAAATTTTGCTACAAACAATAACCAATAGAAAGAAGATTATCTGCCACTAACTCATGAGGAGACCTGGAAGTTACAGTGACAACATACACCCTGACAGTTGATACTGGATTAATATTGGACCACACACATAAACATGTACCATCCAATCAACAAAATATTTGCAAGCAGCCGATCACAGTAGTGTCCCAGTTGTAACCTAGCAGGAAGAATGAAACATGCCACTAAACCAGGTAATGCATAAAGGGCCACATACATCAACAACCTATTTGCCATCAGGACATGAACAACGTTGAGATTTAGCAAAAACTATAAATGCAAAATGGTATGTCAGATTTCTCCAAAGAATCAATAGGGCAAACGTCAAAAGGGCAAATGGGATTACAGAATGGCAAACAGTGAATCATACCCTATTTGCTTCCATGAGCCTGCTGCTGCAGGTTTAGCATTACTGAATTTGGGAAAACCTTGGAAAAATTTGCAAGTCTGGAAGAGCAAACCCTAGGGTGCTGGGGCCCTAAGTCCACCTCTACTGCCCCCCAAATAGACATTATATATGCACATGTGAAGCACACACATGCATAAGGCGCATGTGTGGCCTACATGTCAAAAGTAAAACACATTTAAGATACATTAACTCGTAATTAGGACATGGTTACCCCCTTAAAAAGTGTAGGCGACAATTGCACTACCTATTTGGCCTTTATATAATTTTGATTACCGTGATAAATGTGGACACATTTTTGCTAAGGAATACATCCTGGTATCCCATTCATATTTTGAAATTAGCCATCAACAATTACCCACATATGTGTACAATTATGAGTAATATCCATTCTAACCAATCATTACTATTGCACTGTGAATACCTTCTATACATCCTATAAGGGACATTTGCCATAGCTAACCCCAAATGTGTATCACTTAGCACCGTTTGGTCATGACAAAATTATTTTCACAATTTGACAAATGAAAGACATATTTGTCATAATGCGTCATATTTCCACGCATACAGGTTGTGCGTCATAAGTTTTTACGCACAGGAGTGCAGATAATGCTGAGTCAAAAAAATATCTTAAAAATAGATATAATACTATCCAGCATTACATGGCCACCATTTCTTTCCATAATGCGTCATATTTCCACGCATACAGCTTGTGCGTCATAATTTTTGACGCACATGAATGCAGATAATGCAGAGTCAAAATTATTTTTCATATTTAGATATAATTGCCAGCGGCTTAATTTTCAACTCTAGAACTGTAAAATAAGCCTCAAACAAATATAATGGACCAATGATGAACATTTTTTTGACTCTGCATTATGTGCACTCCTATGCGTCAAAAAATATGAAGCACAAGCTGTATGCGTGAAAAAATTACGCATAGCGGAAAAAAACAGCGGCCATTTTATGCAGGATGTGATGTAATAGGATATCCTGTTTACAGAATCTGTACAGTGGGTGTACTTTCACTTTCACTTTGCAGTCTCAGATTATTCTAGACTGTGTGGCTGTGTGGAAAGTGTTGTCCTGTGTATTAGTGCTTTTGTGTCCAGTGTACCTTCTCAATTGTGCTTTTGTCATCATTGTCTTGTTGTTGAATACTGTCTGAGTCTGTGTTGTATTATTTTGTCAAGTCCAGTGTTTCATTTATTGTCTGTGGGAGTCTATTGTGGGTACTGTAATATAGGGGTTAGTAGGGCTCTTCTTCTTAAGTTTTCTTTGTTTTTCACCACTCTACCTTTCCCCATTTCCCCCTTTTCCTTTTTCTCCAACTTTTTCCCCTTCGTCAGTGCTGACATGTCTGGTAGGCCACGGCTTGCCAGGATGGGTGAGGAGGAATTGGGTGGATTTATATGGCTTGTTTGCCATTTCCTCCCACTCATGCTGGAGGCTGGGGATAGGGTGATACAGGGGTATCACACGGAGGCCCGTAAAGTCCGGTGGGGGAAGGTGCGCCATCACTTGGTCCATGTATATGGTAGCCTAAGGAATGAACATTAACTGAAGCACCGCTGGGCTGATCTGATATCCAGGGAGCAAGATCTGCTGGACCACCTGGGAATCAGGATTGGTGGCCATGTTGGTGAGTACACATCAATTACATGTGCACAATTTAAAGCTGTGTGGCGACATGTGATGATTGTTACCCAATCTGCCAGGTAAGTAGCTGACTGTGTGTAATGCTAGGGAAACCTACTGGGTAATTGTTGCACAATGTGAAGGAAGACAAATGCTAGCAGTCAGGTAGCTCATGTTTTCGACACATACCGGTTGCCTGTAGCAGTATGTAATGTAGTGCTGCCTTTGTGTCAGACAAGCAACACGTTAATGACTCAATTAGAACTCTACAGGTCACAATAGCCAGTGAAAAATGGATGTTGAAACATCATACCTACATATGTAGACGCCATAGCTAGACTGACATTTGTAAACCCAACATGATGCTATAAATGAGTGCTGCCTTCACGTCAATTGAAGTTAGCAATGTTGTCCACACATATGTCACATGTGTGTCTGGTTGGTGTGTAGGGAAAATGACCACATAGGCTATTTGAGTTTGAGAGGTCATGCAGTCCTCAAGTAACCAGCTTTTGGATGTCTCTCTTGGATGCACATGATGAGATGAATGCACCCCTATATTGTTGTGGCATACTAATGGAGGTGCATCTTTGACACCACATGACTGTCCAGGCCACTGCATGTGTGTAATAGGGTGTGTAACTGTAGCAGGACACTCATCCAATGTAAATGTTGCTCAAGAATAATTCCATGCAGTATGAGCATGTGTGAAAGTGTTTCATTACTCATGTCATATTCTCACATTGTCTTTGTAATTGCAATTGTTTGTCAGTGCACGGATTCTGAGTATATTCTTCCTTCCATGCTTTACAGGTGGACCTGCACCGTACACTGTGGGAGAGGTGGCTCATTTTGCGGACCCCGACACCTACAGTGAGTGTTGCATGTGTGATATTTTTTATGTTTGCTGGTGATGCATGATGGACTACTGTGTGTTCAACAGAATTCAAGGTTTGATGCGCTGCCCATTCATTAGTATTGTTCCATTGGTGGGATTTCAAATATCACTTCATTTTGAGTAGACCTATGCTTATCCATTTCTCAGATTTTGGGTCTGTAGGCCATTCCAGTAGGGCCCGCTATGGGGAATGGGGTGAGTCATGTGGAATACACTGGTTAATATAAGAGTTGCTCTGAGACTTGTCTCAGACTGAGTCTGCATTTCAGACTGACATTCTCCCAAATAGCTTCTGCAAAAGGCTTGTCTGAAATATGCTGCTTCCCTAGTTAATGATGGACTGAGTATGCTGTAGGTTGGATCTCCTGGGGGCATGTACTTCCACAAGTTGAAGTGTGTGGGACAAGAGTGCAATGGCCTAGGTGTACATTCTACTCATGATCATGGGTGTTCTTGCTCCTCTGTGTGTGTAGTAAAATATGCCTCACTGGTAGTATGTGATGTTGGCCTACATTTTGACATGTGTGGACCTTGGATCGGACAAGGTTTAGCTGACTCCAATTTGTTGCTAGGCCTTCACTGGTGTTGTGTGTGTGGAGGCAAAAACTTGTTGAGCTTTCTAGACACTCCTGTGCATTGATTATGGGATTGTTGGTTGTTCTTCCCACCCCACCCTCAAAGACTGCCATGTGTTTGGGAATAGGGTACCTAGGACTGTAGCAACCAGTATGTTACACATACTTGTGACCATTTGCAACTTTGTTTTGAACCTAGTGTACACACTCAGTTATGGCACATGAGTTCTATACTAGCAAAAACAATTACAAATGGCAGATATTGAGGGTTGTGATTGTTATCACATAGACTGACATATGTAGTCAAGGCAATAGACGGAGGAGGTGCAGCCATAATGTCAGCTGCATTATCAATTATTTTGATGAGAAGTTTAGGCTGATGTCACCCATCATGTATAGACATGTATATGCTAGGTGTGAGATGCCCTTTTGTATACAGGCTTCCCATGTACTTCCTCTGAGACTTTCAATGATCTATGTGGTGAAATTAGCTGTTACAACTACAGTAAAAGTAATTTCCAATTGACCCATTGTGCTATTCCACCCAGTGCATTTCCTATGGTAAATAGTTGCCCTTTCTCTTCACAGCTGCAAACATGAGTGCCGCACAGAGGCATGATTTTGAAAGGCGGGCAATGAGATACCGGCACATCCTGCAGGTGCAGTCGGGGTTCCGACGGATGGCCCAAAAATACCAGGCGGATCGGGACTCCGGAGCATGGTGGGCCTCACCACAGGGTGGCCCAACGTTGCCCACTACAGCCACCACCACCACATCCACCAGTTCTCCCCAAGTGGCCCCAGCAACGGCGGGGACAGTTGTCCCTGCCTCTGCAGCACGACCTGGGCCCAGCAATTTCAGAGCTGCAGGACAGTCCAGTGGGCTACAAACAACTCCCACACCAAGCACCTCTGCCAGCACACAGACAGCAGCAGCACCTCCAATTGACCCTGCGGCATTCCAGGCTTTAGACCGGAAAATGGACAAGTTCATTCGGAAGGTGGACAACCTGAGCCAGGATGTGGCGTACATTAAGAAGCGGGTCAGGTCCATCAGGTGGACCCTACGGAGGGCCAACCTCTAGGACTTATTTGGTTCATTTAAATGTATCCCTCCCCTCTCTCCTCTTTCCTTTTTATCATGATAGGTGGGTTTTGGGGATTAGTGTTAGGTTAGTATAGGTTGTTAGCATAGTTAGTGTTAGGGAGGAGGGTTGGGGGTCCTTATTCTTTCTATTTTTCATTTTTGAGTGTGTGGGTGGGTGGGTGTTAGTCAATGTTGGGATTCCTGTCTGTTTAGATAAAAATATATATATTTTTTTTATAAAACAAATACAAAAAAATATATGATTGTTTAGGATAGTATAGTATGTGTGTAGGTTAGTATGTGTTGTCCTGCATGTGTCCTGTCTCATAATGGTGGGTGGGGGGTTGATGTTTAGATCAATTCGTTATATGTGTAGGGTAAGTTTAGATTAGGTTAGTTAGGGACAGTTGTGGGTAAGGAGTAGTCAGGTTAGATTAGTGTAGGTATGACTTTTCCCTTAGTTGCCTCTGGTGTTAATACATATGAATAAATATATAGTTAACCCTTTGCATTATGTGTTAACTGCTACTTGATCATGGCCTTGACATCAGTGTAGGTGATTGTTTTTCTATGACATTTGTGTCCTATGCTACACACCGAAGAAAATAGAGGTTTAAAATGGCAGCTACCCCTGTGCTAACTTGGTAAGTATCCACCATTTGATAGAACCACCATTTGTAGTTTACATGGATCACCAAGGAATTGTGTTGATGAGTATGTTTTCTACATCACAAAGTGTGCTTCCAGACTTGGTATTGTGGGTAATTTATTAGGTCGGACTGCAGTGTGATGTTCAGGGACATCTTTGTAGATGAGGTGTTGTTAACACTCTTGTCTTGTTGTCTTCATTGCTGACATAGATCATGTGTGCAAAAATTTAGCATTACTTCCCTTCATGGAAGTATACTCAGAAAGGGTGATTGATGCTATGTTTAGTTGTGTTTGCTTCGATTATACTGCATAATTTCATGTCTTAGTATTGCATGGTGCCCACATTTATCAGCCACCATTAGTTGACTTTGATTGCTATTGATGGAGCATTATTCTGTCCAACACAGCATGATTGTGTGTGGTTTCTCCCTTCATCAGTTATTCTCCTCAGGATGGTCAGGCTATGATGCAATCCTGGCCACTGCACAGATGTCTCAGACTACATGATGTCAGGACAGTTGTATTGACAAGCTACATGGTTGTCACACAGGCACTTTAGAGTTATCTACTGCACAGTTGATGTGTCAAATAACACAGAGACATATTAGTTGGGCAAGTGCTATTTATTGATAGGTGCTGTAGTGCAAAATGTACATTGTCCATGTTTGCTGTGTCCGTTCTAGTGCATTCTTACATGGTGATCCTACAGAAGGGGTGTGGATGATGCTCCTGACATGCTGGGGTGATGTTACAGACAGTGCAGAGGGACAGGATTTGCCGATTAGTAGGAGAGAGACATTCACTGGCAATGCTGACAAGTCATACAGTGGTTAGCAGAAAAGTCATTGAGTATAGTTGTACTGAGACTGGCAATTGACAAAACGTAGGACCTTGGTCAAAGCAGGCCATGGTGCAGGGACTAGTGCTTCCGGGTACTCTTCCGTGTGAATGTGATCTGTTCCATGTCTTCTTATTCTGATGTGTGTGTTGCCTGCTTTGTCCTTGTTGTTGTTGGTTGTGAAGGGGCAACACACACCTCAGTGTTAGAAGACGTGGAGTCAGACATCCTGGTGGCTGCTCCCTGTGAAGTTCTTCAGGGCAGTACTGCAGCAAGGAGGGCTTGCTGGTTTTTGAGAATAGCAGCTACATCACGATGGTAGGCAGCCAGGTCGGCCCTGAGGGAGTCATGATTGCATTCGTGCATGCAGTGGAAAGTTTGGGGTGCGAGGTGTTGTGGCAACTCCCTTACTGCAGTGGTGAATTCCTTTATAGTTTCTTGTAGTCCTTGCAGTATGGATGTTAGGGCTTGCATAGCTGCTGCCTGATCTGCAGATGACATCATGCACGAGCGCACCCCCTCAAGGCTGGCTGCCATAGTTTACATCCCCACCCGCACTTCCTTGGCCAGCTCCCGCTGTACTCCAACTACAGTTCTTTCAAAGCTGGTGCCAGTGTCGTCAGAGTCCTCAGCTGTATTGGAGCTGGCAGGTCTTACAATTGGGGTGGTTCTTCTGTGATGGCTGCTCGTTCTGTGCTCCTCCTTGTGACTGAAGGTGGGGTCTGGAGGGTTTCAAGGACCTTTTGGATGGTCTCCTGGGGAATGTTTATGGGCTCGTCATCCATGTCATCAGGGAAATCAGGGACAGGCATATCGGCAGGAGATCCATGTTCCTCTGCAATGAAACAGGGTACAATTAGTGTGTCTGTGTTGTGACAATTTTTACGTAACATGCCAGCCTTTTGATGAATTCACTTTGTGATCTTGTTTGGTATTGGTATCCGCTGTCCTTCATATGGGCATTGTTATAGGCCTATGGCCCACCTGTGTGTCACATGTATGATATAGAGTTATCTGACTTGTCTGCCTAATCGCCTCTAGGTGTTGCTTTGTACCAAATAGGGAATAGCCATCTTTATGTCCTACTCAACCCTCCGTGTATATCTATTCTTATGGTGAGACCTTTTACTGGCTGTGGGTGTTGTGATTGCCTTGGCAGCACACTTGCCTCTCAGGACCTGCCCCAATCCCTGATTGTTCACATTGACTTAATTGTAATTGACATGTGGCATATCCTATGCATGGCAATGTTATGATGTGATATGGATGTAGACATTGTTAATGTGTCCAGCTGATGTTGGGTAATGTGTGTTTAATTGGATTGCCCTGTTTATCGTATCAATGTCCTATATGGTCCTCTGACTGTGCAGGTGTATTTCAGTGACCAGTTGCATGTGTCCCCTCCTCAATGCTGTTGTCTGAGCAGTATGACATTTGTGATGTTGCCTTGTTAGCCAGGCACGTGAAGGACCCTGACATATGCAGCATGTGTGTGTCCTTAGTGCTGTGTGGCTCCTATTGCTGTTTACTTTGGCTGATGTATGTGACAACTATGGGCATTGACATATGAGTGTACTGGGGCCTTTGTCTTGTTTCAGGAGATTGTTGCAGATGTCATCCTCATCCCCTAATTTAGGTATGTATGTTCCATGGGGAGGTTACTGCCATTGGCTACTATAGCTGCACAGAGATCAGAGGTGTTAGTGTCAACTGTTGTCGCAGTTACATTGCAGTTGTTGTTTTGGCTACTGGATTACTGATAGGGCCCTAGTTGATGTAGGAGATATTTTGGCTGACGAGTGCCAGGATGTAAGTTTGACGTAGTGGCCTTCCCTCCTGTCGAGGCTTTCCCTTAGCTCCATTGTTGTCATGACAGGATGCCCCCATGGGACTGTTGTTGGTGTTGTGTAATGTTGTGCCCCAGCTTCTATATGTGCAGGGCATGCCCCCCTGCGGTGCCCCTTTACCCATGCCACTCCATGTATATGGTGACTTACATGCAATGTGTAGTGGTATTTCCCCCCTGCTTACAGTCAACATTATTGCATTATAATTCCCCATGTGACTTACCCTGCATGTGCGTTGTCTCGTGGTAGTCTGCGCTGTCCTGTCCTTGAATCCCTGTGACGATCTCCTCAGGGATGACGGCTGCGACCGTCTCCTCCATGTGGTCCAGGGCCTCCTGGTGTGCTGGACTCCCCTCTCCAGTCTGCAGTGCTGCCTTCCTGTTCCTGGCCATTTTTTCCTTTGTCCTAAGTTTGCAGTCATGCCAGCGTTTCTTACACTCGGTGACTGTTCTGTGTACTTCAGCCACACTGTTGATCTTGTCAACAATTTGTTGCCATATGGCCTCTCTCCTACTGATTGGCAACTTAGATGTGATGAACAGTTGGTGCTGGTGTTCCGTCACCTCTTTAACCAGGATTTCCTGCTCCTCTGCACTGAAGCGACACTTTCTTTTTTTTCTATATATGTCCTGGTTCCTGTATGGATCATCCTGGCTGGTTA
Source organism: Pleurodeles waltl (assembly GCF_031143425.1). Classification (NCBI taxonomy): domain Eukaryota; kingdom Metazoa; phylum Chordata; class Amphibia; order Caudata; family Salamandridae; genus Pleurodeles; species Pleurodeles waltl. The sequence goes on from NC_090440.1 coordinate 781,219,763, forward strand.
CTGGTTTGCTGTCATCTTCCTGGGGTTTGTAGTGGCATCTGGGATCCATTTTAGCTCTCCTCTGCTGAAAGGGCAGTGTTCGCGGGTATTTTTGACGCTATTGCGTCAAAAAAAACGGAGCTTTCCGGGTTGCGCTGTCGTAAATCGACCCACAGTCATTTACGTCGCGTTAACGTAGTTTTCCTTTACGACTTGACGCCGCGATGTGCGTAAAAAAAATGACTCCCACCTGTTGGTTGCGCCGCCGTGCGTCAAAGTATAAATTTGACGCCCGCACAGCACATCGAAATGGCGTTAGCCGGCGGTAAAATTTTTGACGCAAAACTGCGGCGGCACAGCTTTGCGTCAAAAAGTATAAATATGGCCCTAAATGAGTAAAGCAGGAAACACAATAAAACTCCAACACCAATTTATAGAAAATGATTATATTTTTATCTCAAAAATGACACTAAAACGATTAAAATTGGATACGGAGAACCGGAGATATGAATTTTTAAAGGATTCATGTTTTCTAGCACATAGAAACTAAAAGCGAAAATCTGGTCATCTGGTTGCACAAGACCGGGGCAAAGTCAAAGTTTGGGGCTAACCACGATGGAGCCCTGCTTGGCTACAGCAAGCAGGAGGCCTCGGTCAAAAGTTTACCTTCTGACTTTTTCTTGAAGATTTTCTTCAGCGGGACGATCTCACCAATCCAATTTTTCATGACGGAAGACTTCATCTGGGCCAATGCTGAATATTGATCCAATTTCCCTTGCACCCTCAGGTGCAGGAAGTCCCAGCCAACTTTTTACGTTTGGACTTTGTCTCTTTTTTGGAGCTTTTTCCTTCTGACGGGGTTCAACCCTCCACAGCAAGCTGTTTTCATTGCAAGGTCATTGGATCAGCTTTCCAGGAGCCCCCTGTGAAATCCTGGAAGCCTGGGGCTCTGGAGTTTTTCAACTGGACAAACCTGCAAGTCAGGCCGGGTCGCGGTTGAGGTAAGCCGGCTTGACTCACCAAGGTGGGTCAGTCTCTTTATGGGGCTTTCTTCCAAAAGTTCTCCAAACTTTTCTAAACTTCTGGATATTCTTCCAGAAGGTCTTTGAAGGTCCTTTAGGAGTTCACAGCTCACCTCAGGTTCCAGAAGCTCTGAGGTTCTCCTTGAGGGCTAGGACTGCACCGCCCAGAATGCACCTGGTTCAAATCTAAAAATGGCCACAGGTCAGCTGGTCAGTTCCTTCAGGTTTTGATGCAGGGGACTCTGGTTAGCTATTTTTCACCTGTAGCAAAGAGGGTGTCCCTTCTTGAACCAGTTGAAGACAGGCAAAGCCATTTTAGTGGTGAAGCCCAAGTGTGCAGCTGGTGCAGTCCAGGTGCAGGTCAGGGGCGCAGCAGGGCAGTCCTTCTTCTTCTGATGTCATTCCTTGTAGGGATCTGAGGTGTGGGTGCAGCTCTGCCATATTCATTCTTGCTCCTGGGGTGTAAAGCAGAGGGGGCAACTGTCCAATCAGAGGCAGGCCACTACCTCCCTGGATGACCACTTCCCGGGAACTGTGGCAAAAATCCATTCTGGGGTGTAACATCCCTTAAAAAATCCAAAGTGGCACAAACTGAATTTTGAAGGTTAGATGTGGCTGAGCTCTTCCACTGGTGTGGTGAAAAATTCTTAACACACCCCTCTCCTGCCCTCTCCTAATCTAATCAAGAGGGCACCTGGTTGTCTGGGTTTGCAGGAAATGGGGGAGGTTTTGAGCTAATCCAAATGTCCTTCCCTCCTTTGAAGACCAGTTTGGCTGCTCTCCCCAATCCTGTTTCACCATCTGCTGAGGCAGATCTGCTCCCCCAGGCACTTCCTTTGTGTTCAGCCAATGCCACTTCACACCTCATCAAGGCAGCCTGGCCAGACAGCCAGAGGCTGGCCAATCAGAGAAGGGCACTACAGAGCTGAAACTGGTAACCTTTTAGGAAGAGTTCTAAAACAGTTTACCTGAACTAGTTATATTAAATCCAACAATAGCAAGTTGTCGCGTTTATTATAAAAATCAGTTTGAGACCAAACTTTCCATATCGAGCTCCTTTGGAGACTTACAGTAAAGTCTCCCCATTTTAGCCTATGAAGCCTATTCACTACAATGAGGGAAAACCGAATTTTGCTATTTTTCCTCACCGGGGCTTATGAAACATATTTTATAAGGTCCCTGCTTATATTTACACTACAGCTAACCCGGGGGGCACCTAGGGTACACCGTAGGAGTGACTTATATGTAAAAATAAGGTAGTTTACAAGTTTGGAACTACCTTTAATTCCAAAGTTGAAGCTGCATGTAACTTTAACTTAAAAGCAGTCAGCAAGCTGAGCTGCCTTTGAAATGACCCTGGGCACCTTAGCAGTGCACCTACGGGTGCAAAACCTATGCTGGGGTCCCTAAACCTACCTGCCCTACCATATACTAGGGACTTATAAGTAGGTTGACATAGACAATTATGATTAGCCTAATTTGCATACTTATTGTACACAAAAAGCACAGACCCTGGGACTGGTTAGCAGTACACAGGGTGCTATCAGAGTCAGGAAAACACCAGCAAAAAGTGAAAAATGGGGCAAAAAGTTAGGGGGTTTCTGTAATCAGTCCAATTTTCTCACACAAGCCCCTTCTCCAATCCACACACCCAGGAGACTCAGCCCAAGCCTGGGACAGTCTTCCTGACTTGTCAGACAAGGAAGACAGAGAGGAAAACTGGCTGTCCCTTTGCAGGGTGTACTCTGCCTTACATCTTCCTGTCATGGTCACTCCCTCTGGGCAGTGAACCCCTCCCAACAGTAAAATAACCCATTTTAAACTGTAAGTTCCCTCTAGGGGGGGTTTCCTCCTCTCTTTTTACCAGCTTGGGTAGTGAGATGCCCACCTATCCTATCCCTAACTTTACTAGGGTAACACCTAGCTTACCCAACACTTAAGCAACCCCACTATGATCAACAGGGTCAGGGGCTCTATTTTGCTTTTGGCCCTAGAGTCTGCTTCCCAGGCTAAGTGCAGTGCTGCCATGAAGGCTAGCACCCAGCAGAGAATACTGACAGATGTCAGTACCCAGAACCACACCCAGAGCTCTCCACTGACAGGTGGGTGAATTGCTTTAGAGGCAACTGTGGGGGCATGGCACCACTCTTGCTGTTTAGAGGGGGGGGTTACCTCATCCTGTGGCAGACACTCTTCTTCCACTCTCTCTTCTATCAGTGCTGGGGCAACACCCGCAGCTGGACAGCTGCCTGACTACTCAGGAATTCCTTGGGGTCAGGTGAAGCCTCACCAGTACCAAGTCTGCCCCCCCCCCCCTACTGGGACAGAAGGCCTTGGGCTCACTGGACCTCTCTTTAAGAGTGGCCTAACCTTCCTCTTCTTCTTCCCTTTTCTTGGGGACCCCGTCTCCTAACTATAGGGACTGGCTCCTCAGGACTTTGGGTTGGGGGGTGCCCTGGGCGACCACCCCCTCTGGGACCAGACTCACCTCTGGGAGGTCATTGCCCAGGATACAATCTAAGGGAAGGGCAGAACTGACCACCACCCTAAACCAGTCAAAGATACCCTCCCTCTCTAGGAGCACTATTGCTACAGGTTTGGTGGTGACCTGGTGCTCAACCACTCATCAGCTGCCTTCCCCAGCTCTCTGAGGTTGGCCAGCTTAGAGACCACTAGATGCTGGCACGACCTCTCTTGGATACAATTGCTCAAGATGTGCTCCCTCATGACCAAACTGTATAACCTTTCAAACGTATCCATGTTGTTGTCATGTACCCAGCCCTCCAATGCCTTAAGTGAAGTGTCTAGGTATTGACCTTCTGGGTGTAACTGAACTTCATTCTGTACTGCTCTCGGTTCAGACCAAAATATTTGTTTAAACACCTCTTCATACTGGAATAGTTATCTGCTTCCTCCACCTAGGGTCAGGACCCTATCTCTCCCAGATATTGGGACCAACTTCCACAGGAGTGAACCCCAATTTTGGGGCTTAACCCTTCTCATTTTGAAAGCCCTCTCAAAGGCCCCCTCCCCAGGGATGATCTTGGCCCTGGGGACTCCATCCCCTGGGGCCCTGCCATGTGCCCCTAATTTTGGGGACTGCAGGGGGAGCCTGAAGGCCCCCGCGGTCCCAACCAGTTCCCCACATCTTGTGGGAGCCAACACTGCTGTCACAGAGAGGGAGCTGCTAAAGCAGCCAGGCTCTGTAGGAGGGGCTAGGTGGCCCCCAGTGTTAAAAATATCAATCCCCCAGGATCAGGTCTACCTGGGGGCTTCATTGAAACAAGCCTGAACGTGTTTTCCCCATAACTGCTGCCGAAAATCTAAAAAAAAATGCTTTTTTCTCTGGGGACACCGCTACCAGAACTTTTTTCAAGGAATCACAAGATTGCTGTCAACACGTCTTTGTTGAAGTGTTGACAGCAAATCAGATATCAGCTCAAGAGAGGGAAGGTTCACGAAGCATTTGCGTCTCTGTATATACAAATTTGTTAAATACTAAAAAACTACTAATGGATTTTCACCAAATAACAAAAAGGTCACTTTCTGGACCAAGTGCTACCTTTCTGCCAAATTTGGTATAATTCCGTCCAGTGGTTTGGGCACTATTGCTCTTCAAAATCCCTATCAAAAAATGAATGGGGAAAAGAGTTTTGGGACTTCCCTCTGTCCTCAGCTCCTGCTTAAAGGATCACCCCGAAACTTTCCAGACAGCTGCTCACGTGAGGGTTACATTTTTTGGGAAAATTTTTTGGAGATTCGCCAACTGGCGACAAAGACATAGGCAAATAAAAAAACATTTTTATATATATATTTATATAGATATAGATAGATAGATATATCTGTAGATATATATATAAATATATTCCCTGAAAAAACAAAGATTACAGAGACATTATAGTTAGGCTCTGAATTTATTCACACAAAACCATAGAAATTCAGCCCTAAGGTAACTATAACTCGTTCCCCCACAATGCACAGTTTTCTCTTCATTATCTTGACTGCTAATGTTTCATTGATATTTTTAATGATGTTATAAAAGTTGTCATAAGAGCTGTAACATATGAGGTAATTAGCAGTGCATGGTGAGGACGTGAGTTCTAGTTACCTTAGGGCGCGAGTTATAGTTACTTGAAATAACTCTAAATATAACTGCTGAATTTCTATGGTTTTGTATGTCTAAAATGTGAGCCTAGCTATAATGTCCATGTAACCTTTGATTTTTAAGTGAATTTTCTATGTTTCTTTTGATTCTACTTCCTATCTTGAGCCAACTTCAGCCAAGTCCCAAAATGGCTGCCAACACTTCCTTGTTGAAGTGTTGGTAGCCAGACAAATATCAGCATGGGGAAAGTTGGATCTGCAGAGGATCCGCATCCCTAGATAACTATATTTTTAACCTTTAATATCTTAAAGACTAATGAATTGATTCACAGATCTAGCTTTCTGATAAATTTTGCATAATTCGGTTCAGCAGTTCGGGCTGTAGGTGTGTCTAAAAACCCTATGGGAAAATGAATGGGGAAATGCATTTTGGGACCCCCCCTTTTTCTCAGCCCTCACTTGACGGATCACCCCGAAACTTTAAAGATATCAGCTGAACTGACTGAAGTATGCGTTTTGAAAATTTCGAGAAGGTTCGTCTAGAGGCACTACATTTATTGGCAAAACAAAAAATGCACTTCCTATGGAAACTAGGTCCTAACTATAACTACCTACTGGTTACCATAATTTCTATGGGAAACCCCCTCTCATTTTTATCATTTCTAAAGGAAATGCTTTAGATATTACAGTTTTGATTACATCAAGAAGACGCCACGTGTGTCTTTTGTAATAAATATAGAATGTTAGCAAGCTAGTGATTCATTAGAATGCTATGGGGTAGCAGAGGTCAGGGGCACAGACTCAGATAATTGAGAGCATGGAGGATGAAGCAGCGGCAACCAGTTGACCATGGTGGGCAGGCCAGAGGGTTAGTGGCAGCACAACGGACCATGTAGTGCAGGTGAAAGGGGGGCAGGGGAAACATAGCAACCATGCAGGACCGGCAAGAAAGGCTGTGGAAATAAAAGACTATTGAGGGCAGAAGGAAGAGGCAGTGGCATTACAACCTTACTTGCCAACAGACCCAATTCAGGCAGCAGACATTATTTTATCTGTCTCCTGCCTAAAAATATCCTCTTTTTCAATGTAAGTCAATGGGGACAATCAATTCCCCAGATGTTTTTTTTAAATCTCCCTTTTACCATGTTCAAAATGTTGGCAAGTATGGTCACAGAGGGCAGGAGGAATGGGGTAGGGACGTGGACTCGGATAACAGAGACCAGGAGGGAGATGGGCAGGGGCAATGTTACACCTGTCAGCCTTAAGGCAGTCTTTCCCCAAACGTTTTGCATGCATGCTTCCACCTTGTCCGGATGTTTGTTCTGTTGGCCTTAGAACTCTGTGCACTTTGCCACTGCTAACCAGTGCTAAAGTTCTTGTGCTAGCTCCACTTAACATGGTTTGATTGGCATATACCTGATTAGCACATTTAATTTACATGTAAGTCCCTTGTAGAGTGGTATAGCATATATCCATGGCCTGTAAATTAAATGCTACCAGTGGACCTGCAGCACTTATTGTGCCACACACTTAAGTAGTACTTTAAAATATATTCCAGGCCTGCCATTGCAGCCTGAAGGCAGTGTCCCACTGCCATGTTGACTTGGCATTTAAAACCCCTTGCCAAGCCTTGAACTCCTTCTCTATTACATATATGCCACCCATAAGGTAGGCCCAAGGTAGCCTATAGGGCAGGGTGCTCTGCCATTAAAAGATAGGACATATACTTTTAGTTTTACATGTCCTTTCCTTGTAGTGAAAAACTCCCAAATTTGTTTCTAACTACTGTGAGGCTTACTCCACCATGGGATAACATTGGGGATTCTTTATTAGATTTAATAAGTTGTAGTTCCAAAACCAGAAGGTGATAGATATATCATGTTTGGCATCTATGAATTTACAATGATAAGCCTTCTTTAATGGTTAAGGCGGATTTGAAAATGGCACTTTTAGAAAGCTGGCATTGTCCTGCCCTTAGCCCTCTGTTCCTGCAGTCTGCCTTAGGTCACACGGATGAGTGTAACTGCCAGTAAGACTTTGTGAATTTACCCCAGACGGTCACACAATGCTGGGACCTGCAAAGCCTGAATGGACCATTAACTGACATGATGGGGACAGAGCTAAGCACAGCCTCACTTGTACCTGAATAGGCTTAACAACCCGGAATTGTCATTGCAGCCAGCTAGGAGCCAGGGCAGGGGAGGCAAGACCTTCCTGGGACTTCAAAAGACCCTTCTGAAAACTTCTCCCAACTTCTAGGAGCACCATGGTTTAAAAATAGGGCTCCCAGACTCACTCTTCAGGTCACTACTGGGCCTGCAGAATTACTCTCAGAGGAATGCCAGCTGCTGTGACTTGTGCACTCTGTCAAACTGCTGCGGTACCTGGAAGGACTGCTTTGCTCCCTGGAACCTGCGCTGAACCTTCAAGGGCCAGCCCTACTGTGGAGCCCTACATCTTCACCTCCACCCAGGATTACCAGAATTGACTCCCAGGGCTAGTTTTTGCTGGCCTCCTGTTCAGAGCCACAGGCTCCAAGGGCTAGTTTTTGCTAGCCTCCTGTTCACAGCCACAGGGACATAACAGACTCCTACAATCTTGGACCCGCACTGGGACCTAGCATGAGTGAGTCTTGAACACCAAGGAGGTCTCCATCCACTCCTAGACCCTTCGATGTAGTGCTAAATGTGACCAGGTGGCCATTTTACAAAACTGAAGATTTGCTATTTTGAACCTTTAACTTTAAAAGGTCATAACTCCAGGTCTTCTTATTGGATTTTGAAGGTTTTGGTGTCAAATTTTACAATATCCTCTATGTTCTAAATTGGTTTGGGATTTTTCTTGTGTTTTCACTATATTTCTGTTTGTGTGCTGCATAATTACTTAACACATTGCTTCTAAGTTTAGACTGACTGCTTTTTTGTGCCCAGGGTTAGGCGCAAGTTAAATTATTGACCTTTTGAGGTTCGCCCTGCAAGTGACTGTGGCTGTTGCTTGACCAGGATTTGCAGCCCAGTCAACCAACAACCCAATTCTTCACAGGCACCAAATTGACCTTACAGGGCAGGCATCGGTGGTTGCAGCAGCACAATACACCACACAGGGAAAGCAAAACATAAGTGCAGCACAAGAGACCATGGAAAGCAATAGGGCAGGGACAGGGCCATGCACATGGACAACAGAGAGAAGAGGGGAAAGAGGCAAGTGCAACAAACTAACCATACCAGACAGACAGGAGGAACAGTTGGAGCATAATGCACTATGAAGGGCAGGAGTGAGGGGGCAGCGGCACAACAACAGAGCAGGCAAGGCAGGAGGGAGGAGATAGGGGCCTGCACATGGAAAACAGGGCAGGTGCCAATGGGGCAGGTCTGGAGCAGCAAGCTGACCATGGAGGGCAAGCGGGATGGGCAGTGGAGGCACAATACACCATGGAGGGCAACAGTGAGACTATAATTGATAAACACAGGCAACGGAGGGAAGGTGGGATGGGGTTAGGTGCAGCAAGCTGACCACACAAGGCAGATAGGAAGGGCTGTGGCAGCACAAAAGACCATGCGTGGCACACAGGAGAGTTAGTGGCAGCACAACGGCCATGGTGGGCAAGCAGGAGGGGTCAGGGGTATGCACAAAGGACCATGGGGGACAGAATGTACTGGTAGAGGCTGAACACAGACATGAGAGGGCAGGGGAAGGGGTTTCATAACAGACCATGCAGGTTAGGCAGGAGGAGCAGATGCAGCGCAACAGAGCATTGATGGCAGACGGGAGTGGCAGCAAAATGGACCATGGATGACAGGAGGGAGGGGACAGGGTCATGAAACTCGGACAGGCAGAAAAGACGTGGCAGGGACAGGTGGCAGTCATCTGACCAGGCTGGGCAGGTAAGGAGGGCAGTGGCAATTTAACAGATCATTCAGAGTAGATAGGAGTGGCAGGCCCATGGAAAAGTGTAGGCAAAAATGATGGAGAAGGGGCATGCACACAGACATCGGAGGGCAGGGGGAAGGAGGGTTGGGGCAGCAAGCTAAGCACCGGGGCTAAGCAGGAGGGCAATGATGGGGTAATCATGGTACATAGAATTTGGCATTGGAGGGCAGGAGGAGGGGCAGGGACATCAAGCAAAATGGAGGGCAGTGGCAGCATATTGGACCATGCCGGGAAGGAGGTAGGGGTGCATGGAGAACAGAGGGTAGGGAGGAGGTGGATGGTGTAGCAAGCTAACTGTGCAGAGCAGGCCTGAATGGCAGTGGCAGAACTAAGGCCACACAGGGTTGTAATGAGGACGTAGGGGCATGGACTTGGACACGGAATGGCAAGGTCGAGGGGGTGGGAGCCGCAATCTTGGGTAGGGGCAGCACAATGCCAGGCCCTGCGTCCAACCCCCTGCCACCATGCATTGCGATGGGCATCTTACTTAACAATAAAAAACCCTAGAAACCCACTGAAAAAATAAAGGTTGCAGGGACATTATAGTTAGGTTCAGATTTTACAAGCACAAAACCATAGAAACTCAGCTGTTATAGCTATTTCAAGTAATTATAACTCATGCCCTAAGGTAACTATAATTTGCACCCTTGCCATGCACTGCTAATTACCTCTGATATTACATAACTCTTGACATCTTCTATGATATCATTGATAATATTTCCGTAGCATTTTCTGTAAAATTACTGATGAGAAAATTGTGCATGGTGAAGGCATGAGTAATAGTTACTTGAACTACCTCTGCTATAACAGGTGAATTTCCATGGTTTTGTGTGTGTAAAATCTGAACCTATTTATAGCGTCACTCTAAACTTTTTTTGGCCACTCTGTAGTAATAGTTAGAACAATGTTTCCATAAAAAAAGTGTTTTTTCACTTGCCTATAACTTTGGCACTGTTTGACGAATCTTCACTAAATTTTCAAAAAAAGTGTTGCAGTGATTCTTGTTGTGCACAGAACATTTTGGACTGATCTATGAAGCAAGGGCCGAGAAAAAGGGAGGGTAAAAAAAAGTTGTGTTTCTCATGTTAATTCCCAAAGGACCTTTCAACATGTCTACAGCCCAAACCACTGGATGGAATTACACCAAATTTTGTAGAAAGCTAGTTTTCATTGGCAAATTATGCTTTTGCTTATTTAGAGTAAATCCATTCAGTAGTTTTTGAGAAATGTATAGAAATTCAAATTTATATATCTCTGGTCGCAAAGTATTCGTAAGCAAAGACGAACTTGTGCAGGGAAATGCACATCGCTGATTTGCTGCCAACACTTCAAACCAGGAAGTGTTGGCAGCCATGTTGGTTAAAAAGGGGAAAAAAATGAAAAACAGGACACTGTAGGGACACCATCACCCCTTAGCTCTGGGTGAGGGGGGGAGGGCACTGGACTCCGCCTCCCCGGGTCTTTAATTATAACAAATGCAGGGGGTCCGCGCAGCCCCCTTCAAAGCCGTGGGGATCACCACCTCTCTGGGGCAATTTGTAAATTTGGTGCAGTGCGCCCCCCCCCCTTAGCTCTGGGGATCACCACCTCCCTAGGGCAATTTGTAAATTTGGTGAGGAGCACGCAGCCCCTCCACAGCCCCAGGGATCAACACCTCCTTGGGGCAAACAATAAATATAAGTAAAAGGGGTCAGGTTTGGATCCCATTTAGCCCTGGGGACCACCACCTCCCCAGGGCAATGTCAATGCTGAAGGGGGTATACGGGCCCCCCTTGTGGATTTACAGCTGGCCCTGGGGACTGCCACCTCCCAGGGCCAGCCCCGGCTATGTCCCGGGGTGCCCACCCCAAGGACATAGTTGTTTCTTGCAGCTGCAGCCAAACCAAAGCAAACTCTTCCGTTTTTGACAGTGGGACCTGTCCAGGAGGTCCCGCTGCCAAAACCCAAAGCTTTCATCTAGTTTCAGCAAGCACAGAACTGCTGTTAAAGCAACTTCGTGCTTGCTGAAGCAATGGCACTGCGGGGGAAGCTTTAAGGCTTTTCCTGCAGTGCTAGATAGCCCGTAAAGGGGATTTGGTTAAAAAAATATTTTAAAAAATATAAATATGTAAATATGTAGGGACCTCGGGTGTCCTTGAGGGCTCCCTCACGGTCCCAGATAGCCCATAAACGGTTTAAACAAAAACAATAAAAAAAAACAATTACAATATCTCAGTGTGTGCATTGAGGGTTCGAGTCCAGCTGCACTTGTTTCCCTCTTTTTTTGTTGCTTTTTAGAGAAATTAATATATTTAAAAAAAATCACAGATACATTTTTATGTGAACACAAATATCTTATTCTAAGTATATCTGACATCAAAGCCTAAAAAACTCTCTATCTCTCTCCCTCTCACTTTCTTTCTTTCTTTCTCTCTGTCTCTTTCAATCAATTTTTCCCACTAACACACCTATTCAGACACTTATGCACCCACTCACAGACCCACTCAGACACTCAATCACCCAATAAAAGACCCACTAATACTCATGCACCCACTCAGATACTCATGCACCCACTCACAGACCCACTCAGACTCTCATGCACTCACTCACAGCCCCAGTCAGACCCTAACACACCCACTCACAGACCCACTGACAGTTGTGTACAGTCACACATCCACTCACACTGTTATATACCTACTCACAGATCCATTGACACCCTCATGCACCCACTCACAGACCAACGCACAACTGACGTACCCACCAAAACACTGATGTACGCACTCTCACACCCAGACAGACACTCTGATAGCCACTCTCATCCCCAAATACAGCCTCTCACACCTATTCTCACACCAGGAGAGGTTGCGGCCAATTTCTGTCATGCACTCCCCAAAGGGCTGTGCACAGTATGGGGTTGGGTAGTTGGCCAAAGGGAGCGACTGAAAACCAGCCCTTGCGGGCAACCCCGACTGTGCATGTGCACGGGCAAAGGCCATACGCAGGTGCAGGTTGGATTCTTGTAGGGGGTTGGCCTCAAGCCCTGTGGCCAACCGCTGGCTGTGAGCTGTGGTGGTTGGACTAACGAAGAGCAACGAAAATTCTATTTGTTAAAAAAACAATAGAAATTCAATGGAAAAATCCATGGTTACAAGGACTTTATAGTTCGGTTCTGAATTTACTCATACAAAACCATAGAAATTAAGCCTTTAGAGTTAGAGTTCTTTCAAGTAACTATAGCTTGTGCCCTAACTTTACAATAACTTGTGCCTATGCCATGCACAGCTAACTACTCCACATATATCATTGATGAATTATTCTATGCCATATTTCATATTCTCACTGCAACATTTTCAATAAAATTAGTGATGAGAGAACTGCGCATGGCGAGGGTGCGGGTTATACTTATCTTAGGGTGTGGGTAATAGTTACTTTATAGGACTATAACTATAACAGTACACGACATAGCTTCCCTACAGTACGTTCCTCTTTTCCATAGATTCGCTGGGCAGTGGCGCTGCGGACATGGTTTTAAATTATGACACAGATGTAATCGCTTTTGCCTGGGGATTTCTAGCAAATCACTATGAAGTACAACATTTATCTTTCAACAAAACGAAGTACTTGCGTTCTGCTTTCCGCCTCTCTCCCTGTCTACCCAGCCGGACTGAGATCTTCAGACAAGGCCTCTCGTCTGCTCTGATTGGCAGGCGGACCGACTTCCTGTCATAAAGTTTTGAGACCTATCAATCCTTTGGGTTTATACAGCAAGAAGATCTGGGAAATGTGTGCCTGAGTGAGCAGTGCATCACGAGACACTCTTTTTCAATTTCTGTGTGCTAGCTCTATTTGCACATCTGCAGCAGTGCCTGTATTTTATCACCCTTTCTAAAAATCTGCAAAATTATATTTTCATTCCTTGTGATCATGTGACTTCTCAGCCCCGATTAAATGGCTTTACAAAAACTGCAATAGAACAAAGCAGGTTGGACGAATTACAGCACCGCTAAAACTTTTCCCAAGCGAGAGTTTAGTTGTGCCATCATTATTGTTCCTAGAATCTGTTTAGGTTTTTACTGTTTAAGTAAATCCGGGAACATTGGTGATTGCTTGGAGATTGAAACTTCCATGCGAAAGCGACAGTATAGTACCGCTCCAAGTCTCATATTATACGCAAACTACGTGTAGGAAAACCCATTTTGCGGTACGTTTATAATCCTCTTTACATACTCTTTAAATGCCTTTTTAATTTAGCCCCAACCAGTTAAAATGGGAATATTCAAGGAAAATTCATATATAATTAGTAAAAATTGAAATACAGTGCCATCCTTTCAGTTTTTCAAATAGTGAGTACGGTATTATATACTACAAACTATGTTTGTGAATTAGCCCTAGTATGTTTACCCTGATATATAGCACCCCACGTGCCTCTCTAACCTCATTGTTGGGGAATTTCACTCCAAGCTGAAGGTGTGTACAAGCTATGTGAAACGCTCATTGTAGCTAGAGTTATAGAAAAGAGAAAGTCATCAATATGACAAAAATAGAAAAATTACACTGGTGAGCCACTAACTGGCACAACAACTTCCACCTTCTGTGATTATTAACAATCCTTCAGAAAGGCATTTGTGTGTTTATTCTGAACAGATGCTTTTCATGTTTAAAGCTAAGTATGTGTTTCTCAGTTAGAACAAGACGTGTTTTAAATTTGGCTTGACAATGCAGTTGTCTGAAGGTCCTATGGTTACCTGTCTACAGAGCAGTGGCGGCCAGTAATTTTAGGAGGGAGGGGGACGAGCAGGAAGCACACACACACTCATTCATTCACACACACGCGCACACGCACATCCATTCACAATACTCGTCAAATATTCAAACATACACACAAGCACCAAACATTCATTAAAAAAAACACACATGCACACTTACCTTCAACTCTGCCTCTGAGGTCCCAGGAGGGTTGGGACTGCTGCCTTCCCTCACTGGCTATCAGCCAGTGAGGGAAGGCAGCAGTCCCAGCCTCGTCACAGAGTGGGATGGGGTCATTTAGACTGCTGACCCCACCCCACCCCACTCTGTGAAGAGGAGTCACTGATTAATACTCACCCTGGACGCTTCAGGGCTTAAACCGAAGCGCCCAGGTCAGAGTCAATGGATGACACTTCCCCTCATCATGGAGCGGAAGGGCCTCGAGACACCTTTGCTGAGCTGAGGAGGTCACACCCATAAGAGCTGTGACCTCTTCAGCCCAGGAAAGCTTAGCTCAGGCAGCCAGGAGTCTGCACAAATCGTGCATGTCTCGCTACTGGCTGCCTGATCTGCAAATGAGGAGTGTCAGACAGGCTGAGCTTTGCTCAGCCTGACAGGCACTCTTCATGAGGGGCAAAAGGTGGAGGGGCGTGGCCCCACTGCCCTAAAGGACGGGCCGCGGATGATACAGAGAGTGGTCTTTGGGTTAGCCATCTTCAGCCATGATCTTATTTGAGTCAGCTTCCTTCAGCTATTCCTTTGTGACATTGTCAATCACATCTAAATCTGTCCAGAGGAGTATAAATCCTTCACCTCCTGCTACTGCAGCCACAATCTCTAGTGAGATCCTTTCTCACGGTCCACACTACTGTCCTGCATACCATTGCTCATGATGGTCCCAGATTCTGCTGTGCCCTGCCTTCTTTTTGAGTTTTTTTACTGCACCTCACAGTCGACTTGGCGTCTAGCCTGCTGCACCTACTGATTCAGTGCCTCTGACATGATCGACAAGACACTCATTTTTTTCAGTGCTGAAATCCTTGTCGTCCCCCTGCTGGGAAACATCCTGAACAACGAGGTCTAAACCACTACTTGCCTGAACCACTACTGCTAAACAACTAAAAAGTCTCTACAACAAAGTACTGAACAACTACTGTCTAAACAACGATTTGCCTGAAAAAACATTTGCCTGAACAGCGAATTTTAAGGTAAGGTTTTTTTTTTTATGGTTTATTAGTTGTTTCGAATTTATTTATATATATATATACATATATATATACATATATATATATATATCTATATATATATATATATATATATATATATATATGCATATATATATATATATATATATATATATATATATATATATATATATATATGCATATATATATATATATATATATATATATATATATATATGACACTCCACAGAATAAATCTCGGAGTGCGGCCGCTACAACACAGCAGTCCTGGCTGGGCTCCGAGACGCCCAATATTATCAAAAAACATGCTCTCTGGATTTTAAGAGAACCAGGGCGCCTCCATACCAAAGATCACTGATTTAATTAGCAGCAAAACAAAACAACTCCAACGCGTTTCAGCCTTACGCCTTGTTCACAGATAGAGTACTCTTCCCTTTACACATTTAAATACACCATTCTATAAACATAAAAGGAGGACTGGTTCAAAATCAATCGTGTCAATGGCAGCCATCTTGTAAAGTCCACTCCATATAGGCATGCATAAGGCAAATATAACTTAGCTCACAATTACTTACCCATGTTGTCATATATAATCAACAGTTCTATCATACTGTCTAATTTATCATATACACTCTGATGCATTATAACAGCACAATAAGGTCAAGATATCAAATAAGTGAGATTGCAAATAAATATAACATATAATATGTTGTAATCTGTTCTAGTCAATACAAAACATATTGCCCAAGTGGGCAAAATTACTTGATCATACTGCTCTGCCTTTATGCCTTTCTCGAAATTGTTTTGATCTTCCTTCCATTGTATGCCCTGACTCAGTTCACCTCCCATATACACGAGAAACTAAAAGAAATAATATACACATAACATATAAATCAACCTGCAACTACACCTCTGCTTGTGAAGAAAAACAAATATATACACTTTCTTATATTGATTTGTTCATGTACATTTTCTTAATATATTCTGTCTGTATATATATCTTTATACATTTATTTAGTATACATTGTTTTATTTTAATCATACATTTTTATCCCAAATGTGTACTCAACTCCTCACTGGAATTCAACCCTATCGGATCCAATGTCTCAAAGTTTATGATATAGCATGACTCCATGATCCTCAATGCTTTTTCTCTATTACCACCCTGTTTACTGATCTTAACATGATCAATCACTACAAATCTAAGAAGATTCTCATTTCCATCATGACGTTTAGAAAAATGTCTTGCTACTGGATAGCTCCTGTCACTATTTATGATCGCTCGTCTATGTTCTAACAGTCGTTTCTTTGCACTATGAATCGTACTTCCTACATACAATTTCTTGCATGGACATATTAGGCAATAAACACAATATATCGTCCCACAATCATAGCTTCTTTTGATGGCAAAATCCTGATCCTTTCCCGGTATCCTCAGCTTTTGCAGCTGTTACTTGTTCTGCATGCTTTACACTTCATGCAGCATGAGAAACCGTTGCCTAAATTATCCCTATTCACTCCTTCACATGATACATCCTTGTGACACAAATCATCCCTCAATGACCTATTCCTCTTGAATGTTATTTGAGGTCTCTCATAAATGCATTCATTGAGCACTGGGTCGGTTTGTCAAATGTGCCAACTCTTGCTCAATATATTCCGTACTCTGTAGGCCTGATTGCTAAAGGTTGTCTAACTTTGTCCTCCATTTTGTTCTCATCCTTATCGACTTGGTACAATCTTCTTGCTTGTTCGATAGTCTTTACTCCATTACCTCTCTCCTTGAATCTTTCACACATCCTATCGCATTCTTGATGGAAATCCGACATAAATATGAAGAACTTCTGTCTTAGAAACAATTTGTTTATTTTTGATAACAAGCTGTACAAACAATTACAAGGTACAGCTATGGGTACCTGTTTCGCCCCCAGTTACGCAAATTTATTCATGGGCTGGTGGGAGGAACAAATGTCTGAATCCATGATAGAATTTGAGAGGCATGTGGTCCTGTGGTGTTGTTTTATTGACAACATCTTTGTGATTTGGAAAGGGAACAAGAAGACAGCAGTACAGTTCATACAAAAATTGAATGAGAATGAGTACAATTTAAGATTTACAGAGCACTTGCACCCTAGCCATGTGGTATTTTTGGATGTAGAGGTTACAGCAAGCAAGGAGGGCTTAATTCCAAAACTACATAGAAAAGAGACAGCTGGTAATAGCCTGTTGGATGCTCGGAGTGCACAGCCCATGAATCTGATCCAAAGCATCCCCTACGGGGAGCTATTAAGAGCTCGGAGGAATTGTGGTAATATGTCGGAATTTTGGAATGGTAGTTAGGTCAATCAAATCATATGTTAACCCAGGATTGAATTTATACATCATTTGGTATCTTAAGCATATTATCAATTCCAGTTTATTTTTCAACATATTTAATAATAAGCCAACAAAATTCTCCATACCCCTTCGAAACCTAAACCAGTGATATTTTTTATTTTTTATTTTATTATGTATTGCAACTGTCACGAACCTCTATGGTGCCCATATTTTAATATTTTGATATTCCATTCGATTTATCTTGAATAGATATTTTTATTTTTAAAGGTCCCTAGCTTATATTGATTCACATACTTATTATAATTAGAAAATTAATTCTTTGATTTATACACATATTTTTTAATTATAATCTCATGCCTAAGAGATTAAATTTGGACCTTATTACGGTTCGTGTATTTTTAGCGGCCATTTTTGAGTGGTAATTACATAGATTCAGTTTGTGTGTTGTTAGCGGCCATTGTTACATCAATAGGGTCAAAAATTCACCCAAAATAAATATGTACATCAATTGGTGTCTTAAACATAAAATTTATTTCAATTTATTTTTCAACATAATTGCATGGTAAGCCAGCAGAAATCTCCATATCCCTTGAGAAATTCACAGATTAATTTTTATGTTTGGTAGAATATCCCGAACCTCTACGGTGGCCATATTTCAATATTTGAATTTATTCGATTAGATATATCGAGGATAGATTTTTTTTAAGAATCCCCAATTGGTTCTCTGAGGCCTAGGGGGTTGGTCCTTTAGACCCAAGCACTAAATACATCAGCACTTACATATATAATTAACACAAGGGTTCTGCAACAATCGCCTTGACCCTCATTTTGTATTTAGAGAAAATATATATATATATATATATATATATATATATATATATATATAGATAGATAGATATAGCTATGTACATTCTAAACAACTAATAAACCATAAAAAAAAGAAAAACGTACCTTAAAATTTGTTGTTCAGGCAAATCGTTGTTTAGACCGTAGTTGTTCAGTACTTCGTTGTAGAGACTTTTTAATTGTTTAGCAGTAGTGGTTTAGGCTATTGTTGTTTAGGACCTAGTTGTTCTGTCACATATTCCTCCCTGCTTACTGGGTCACTCATTTGACATGCAGAGCCCCCACAGCCATCTTACATTGTAATGCTAATCGAAATGTTATATAGCGATGATACATAATCTTGTAAGATTTTACACTATTTCCCCTGATTACTAGCACAAGCACCAATACCTTTACCAACATTATCATGATCACAACCAGCATCACTACAATCAAAACACTGCCATCACCACCATCATTATCATCACCATTATCTCCACCACAACTATCATAATTTCTGCAACATTACCATTATTACTAGCTACCCCAACTATTATCTCGTTCATGACGTGATCTACGACATCACTGACGACATCACTGCAACTTCTGAAATTACATAATTGATGAAAACACTGTGCATTATGGGGCCACAAGTAGTACTTATTTTAGGACACAAGTTATACTTCCTTGAGATAACTATAACATTCCTTTAGCCGTTGTTTTTTTCAAAGAATTTTGAAGGTTTTGTTTCCAGTGCAAAGTAAGATATTTCAATGTCATACTTAACTATCTTATCACTTTAAGCTTTGTTTTTCAGTGAATAAATATATATATATATATATATATATATATATATATATATATATATATATATATATATATATATATATATATATATATGCATATATATAATAATTAAAAAAGTTTATAGGGACATTATAGTTAGGAAATAGAAACAAAAGTTACATGGATGTTGTAGTTAGGCTCATATCCTTCGCACAAAACCATTGAAATTCAGCAGTTACCTCAGCTAACTATAACTTCGCCCTCATAATGCACTTCTAATGACCTCACATATGACATCTATTATCACATGGTCAGTAACATCACTGATGACATCACTGATGACATCTGAAATTACATCTCTGATGACACCATCCACAAACCCACTCACACATCCACTTACACCCCCTAATAATAGCTGGTACTGCTCCTCCCACAGAACCACTGAGATACCCATTTAAAGAGCCACCAACACAGTCACACCCCTAAAACTGTACAACACATGCACTCACATATGAAATGACCCATAGAGACTCTAACACAACCACTAACATATATATCCACTCATACACCTACTAAATTACAAATACAAACACACACATTTCAATTGTTACAGAAATTTAAACACGTGCACAACCACTCATGCACCCATGCAGTCATTGACTCATTAAATGTCATCCATATAACTACTGACACACCTAGTCACTCACCCATACACTCAGTCATACACACACTCACTCACTTGTAGAGTTGCTCACAAATCCACTCACTCATACATATACTAACAAATGTACTCACTCACTCACTCATATATGCAATCAATAAGATGAGCACATACTCCCCCATGCAGTTAGTCTCACACTAACGTATTTGCTCATGGAAACACTCATACAAGCAGTAACAAATCCATTGATAACAGTTACACAATCAAAAACTGATCTGGAGAGCCACTTAGACACTCATTTATGCACTCATATAGGTACTTATCTACCCTATCACTTATCTGTTGAGACACTTATTATGTATCTGTTTGAATACTAATTTAGCCACTTACTCACAGTCTTATTCACCATTTACAGGCCCTGACTCACCACACACTCACCCATGCAGATATTCACACAGCTACACCCTCATATACCCACTAATACATCCACTCAGTCATCCATGCAAAAATCCACTCTCCCACTCAGTTATACAGCTTCCCATTCACTCATTCACCCTTCCATACACCACTAACAAGCACATTCAGTAATGCACACAGACACTACCACATCAACCTACCTTAGTATACAAGTTTAACACTCAGTAACTTTTAGAAGCATTCACAATCATAGGATGATGTAATCAGTGATGTCACTTGAGATGTCACCAGTGATGTCACTGACTATGTGATAAGTGATGTTATGGGGGGGTCGTAAGCAGTGCATTATGAGGGTGCAAGTTATAGTGAGCTCTGGTAACTGTAACTGCTGAATTTCTATGGTTTTGCACAAATTATATATGAGCCTAACTATAACGTTTATGTAACCTTTGTTTTTTTTCAGTGGATATATATATGTGCGTGTATGTGTGTGTGTGTGTATGTGTGTGTGTGTGTGGAGAAGTACTGAAAAAATGCTTTTTCAATGGGAACATGGTCCTAATTACCCAATTATAACAACCTACTGGCAACTATACTATACTCCTCGCACACTACCGCAAGTGCTCCAACACAGCAGGGTGCTCACAATAGTGCTTTATTCCAAACACGCTACCAGCTCTTGATGCGTTTCATCTAACTCCGTCGCCTTGCTCATAATACAGAGGCATCATTTTCATTTCATTTCCTTATTTACATACAGACTGAATGGGTACAGAAGACAGTACCCATTCTGTACCACCCTGTGTTCACATAATACCTTTAAAACATACCAACTTACTCTGAACCAATGTAGCTATTTTAAAGTGAAGAGTTCATACAGTACTCATATGCAAACTCAAAATAAATGCTGTTCTTTAACAACCATGTGCCACATTTCTCTTATGTTTC
The DNA here is from genome assembly GCF_031143425.1 of Pleurodeles waltl. NCBI lineage: Eukaryota > Metazoa > Chordata > Amphibia > Caudata > Salamandridae > Pleurodeles > Pleurodeles waltl. The sequence continues at coordinate 781,240,702 of NC_090440.1, forward strand.
TCATGGTTACAGCACCATGTGTCACGCCCTATTATACAGTACTCATGGTTGTCTTTAATTACAAATATCGAAATATGACATTATATTTCGCCAACGTTAAAAGCCATGAATCATTATAAAGCGCAACGTGCATGCACTACTAATCTTGCGCCATATTTTATATTCTCTTAATACTTCTTAAAGTGCTAAGTACATTTAGCATTGCAGCATCATCCTAATTTATTGATGCCACATGCTGGTTTTACGTCTACGATCATCTTAATCCTCAAATTTACTCTAAGAAAGTTTAACCATTTCAAAGGGCAAAGTGCATACAGTACTCATATACAGTTTCAAAATACATTTTGTTCTTTCACGTACATGTGCCATATTTCTCTGATATTTCACATACTTATAGCACATCATATCGCTCTCTGTTTTGCGTTAACCATTGTTACCTCATTTAAAATTACCATATTTCATTCCACCAATCTATTAGAGGCCAAGAATTGTTATGAAAGACAGAGTGCATTCGATAGTAATATTACATCACTTCTTCGGTTCTTTTAGTAATTATTAAAGTGCTACATACATTACATTACTTTACAGACTTCCCAACCTAATTGATCTACTGTTTCGTCTCGATCTACTTTGTCTTCGTTACAAAAGATATTGGTGGTCATTACAACCCTGGCGGACGGTGTTAAAGCTGCGGTAATACCGCAAACAGGCCGGCGGACAAAAAAAGGGAATTACGACCCTGGCGGAAACCGCCAACTAAGACAGCCACTTTAACACACCACCCGTCACGGCGGTACAGACAAACAGCGCGGCGGTCACCGCCAACAGACAGGCGGAAGACAATGTACCGCCCACACTATCACAACACACCAATCCGCCACCGTTTCTGGGGTGGATTCACCGTGGATAAAAACACGGCGGAAACAGCCATTTCAATGGGAAAACACTCACCTCAACACATCCCACGAGGAACGAGGACACCATGGATCCGGAACTACAAATACTCCCTGCCCTTGCATTCCTGCTCATCTACGACCAACAGCGACGTAGGCGCAGAACATACCGGTGAGTACAGCACCTATGACACGGGGGAGGGGGGAGGAAAAAGTTACGGGGACACCCACAAAACACCCCCACCCTCGCATATTACAAGATACACACCAATGCATTCACAAAAATCACAGTAACAACCCACAATCCCCCCGGAATAATGCAAAGACAAAGCGAATAGCGGTCAAACTTTGTATTGTGCCAATATACTACTCATTAAAAAATATACGGATATATATCATGAAATCTGTCAAAAATAAATGTACAATACAAGAAGTAGTGCAGATATGTACACAACAATGTCCGTGCAACAACAGTCCAAAAATGCATGGGCGAGGCCCACAATAGATACCTGACCAAATTCAGAGAGAACACTGCCGGGGCATCAGATAGAAATACTACAGGCACCTCAGGGGGAAGGGAAGGGGGTCACCTCAGCCACAAGAATGCGAAGCCAGATCCACGACGGGGCTCCATGCCCATTGATATATCCTGGGGAGTGCAAAGCCACAGTCTCTCAAGTCACTTCAGTGGGTGGGTTGCCCACTGTGCCATCCTGGGGAGTGCAAAGACACATCTTCGCAAGTAGATGCAGTTCTCTACTGGTACTGGGTGGGACTGGTGCCCAGACTGGATGAGTCTCCCCATGAAAGTACATGTCCTGTCACAGTCCCAGATGCACATGGGAGAACGATGCCTGATGTGCCGGACTATTCATACCCACACGGTCTTTGCCCTGTTCAGCGGTGCTTTGCCATGGCAGTCTTTGCCCTGTTCAGTGGTGCTTTGCCATGGCAGTCTTTGCCCTGTTCAGCGGTGCTTTGCCATGGCAGTCTTTGCCCTGTTCAGCGGTCTTCACCATGGGGGTCTTGGCCTTGTTCAGCGGTGCTTTGCCATGGCTGACTATGGACTGTTCAGCGGTCTTCACCATGGCAGTCTTGGCCTTGTTCAGCGGTGCTTTGCCATGGCGGTCTTTGCCCTGTTCAGCGGTGCTTTGCCATGGCGGTCTTTGCCCTGTTCAGCTGTGCTTTGCCATGGCGGTATTTGCCCTGTTCAGCGGTCTTCACCATGGTGGTCTTTGCCCTGTTCAGCGGTCTTCACCATGGCAGTTTTGGCCTTGTTCAGCGGTGCTTTGCCATGGCGGTCTTTGCCCTTTTCAGCGGCGGTGGTCTCCTGACCAGTAACGATACTTGAGCCCCCCTGGGCTGTGACTCCGGCGGTGGCGGTGGTCTCCTGACCAGTAACGATACTTGGGCCTTCCTTGGCTGTGACTCCGGCGGCGGCGGTGGTCTCCTGACCAGTAATGATACTTGGGCCCTCCTGGGCTATGACTCTGGCGGTGGTCTCCTGACCAGTTACGATACTTGATCCCTCCTGGGCTGTGACTCCGGCGGTGGCGGTGGTCTCCTGACCAGTAACGATACTTGGGCCCTCCTGGGCTGTGACTCCGGCGGTGGCGGTGGTCTCCTGACCAGTAACGATACTTGGGCCCTCCTGGGCTATGACTCTGGCGGTTGTCTCCTGACCAGTAACGATACTTGGGCCCTCCTGGGCTATGACTCTGGCGGTGGTCTCTGGAACAGTGACGACGGTGCTGGCGGTTGTGTCTGGACCGCCGGAAATGATGGCGCACTTCTCCGCCGTGACACTCACAACAGGTTGGGGAGACTTCCTCGGGACCTTCCCCACCTTCTTTTGAGTTACAGATGACTCACCAATCGCCTTGGATCCCATTTCACTGTGTGTCCCACCAGGAGTCTTGACACGGTCCTGTGGTCCACTCTCCAATTTCGGAGCCTTTACAGGGGGTGGGCTGACAGTGCCTTGGCTCCGGGTCCTACTTCACCATGGCAGTCTTGGCCTTGTTCAGCAGTGCTTTGCCATGGCGGTCTTTGCCCTATTCAGCGGTCTTCACCATGGCGGTCTTTGCCCTGTTCAGCGGTCTTCACCATGGCAGTCTTGGCCTTGTTCAGCGGTGCTTTGCCATGGCGGTCTTTGCCCTGTTCAGCGGTGCTTTGCCATGGCGGTATTTGCCCTGTTCAGCGGTCTTCACCATGGTGGTCTTTGCCCTGTTCAGCGGTCTTCACCATGGCAGTTTTGGCCTTGTTCAGCGGTGCTTTGCCATGGCGGTCTTTGCCCTGTTCAGCGGTCTTCACCATGGCGGTCTTTGCCCTGTTCAGAGGTCTTCACCATGGCAGTCTTGGCCTTGTTCAGCGGTGCTTTGCCATGGCGGTCTTTGCCCTGTTCAGCGGTGCTTTGCCATGGCGGTCTTTGCCCTGTTCAGCGGTCTTCACCATGGCGGTCTTTGCCTGTTCAGCGGTCTTCACCATGGCAGTCTTGGCCTTGTTCAGCGGTGCTTTGCCATGGCGGTCTTTGCCCTGTTCAGCGGTGCTTTGCCATGGCGGTCTTTGCCCTGATCAGCGGTCTTCACTATGGCGGTCTTTGCCCTGTTCAGCGGTCTTCACCATGGCAGTCTTGGCCTTGTTCAGCGGTGCTTTGCCATGGCGGTCTTTGCCCTATTCAGCGGTCTTCACCATGGCGGTCTTTGCCCTGTTCAGCGGTCTTCACCATGGCAGTCTTGGCCTTGTTCAGCGGTGCTTTGCCATGGCGGTCTTTGCCCTGTTCAGCGGTGCTTTGCCATAGCAGTGTTTGCCCTGTTCAGCGGTCTTCACCATGGCGGTCTTGGCCTTGTTCAGCGGTGCTTTGCCATGGCGGTTCTGGTACGGATATTGGTGTGTGGCATTACGATCTCCACAATGGACATTGGTGTGTGGCATTACGATCTCCACAATGGACATTGGTGTGTGGCATGACGAACTCCACACTGGACATTGGTGTGTGGCATTACGATCTCCACAATGAACATTGGTGTGTGGCATGACGAACTCCACACTGGACATTGGTGTGTGGCATGACAAACTCCACACTGGACAGTGGTGTGTGGCATGACGAACTCCACACTGGACATTGGTGTGTGGCATGACGAACTCCAAACTGGATGTTGGTGTGTGGCTTGACGTTCCATCATTGCCAAGCGGGGCTGTGGGATTCTGGACCCTCCTGGGCTGTGACTCCGGCGGTGGTCTCCTGACCAGTAATGATACTTGAGCCCTCTTGGGCTGTGACTCCGGCGGTGGCGGTAGTCTCCTGACCAGTAACGATACTTGGGCCCTCCTGGGCTATGACTCTGACGGTGGTCTCCTGACCAGTTACGATACTTGAGCCCTCCTGGGCTGTGACTCCGGCGGTGGCGGTGGTCTCCTGACCAGTAACGATACTTGGGCCCTCCTGGGCTGTGACTCCGGCGGTGGCGGTGGTCTCCTGACCAGTAACAATACTTGGGCCCTCCTGGGCTATGACTCTGGCGGTTGTCTCCTGACCAGTAACGATACTTGGGCCCTCCTGGGCTATGACTCTGTCGTGGTCTCTGGACCAGTGACGACGGTGCTGGCGGTTGTGTCTGGACCGCCGGAAATGATGGCGCACTTCTCCGCCGTGACACTCACAACAGGTTGGGGAGACTTCCTCGGGACCTTCCCCACCTTCTTTTGAGTTACAGATGACTCACCAATCGCCTTGGATCCCATTTCACTGTGTGTCCCACCAGGAATCTTGACACGGTCCTGTGGTCCACTCTCCAATTTCGGAGCCTTTACAGGGGGTGGGCTGACAGTGCCTTGGCTCCGGGTCCTGCTTCACCATGGCAGTCTTGGCCTTGTTCAGCGGTGCTTTGCCATGGCGGTCTTTGCCCTATTCAGCGGTCTTCACCATGGCAGTCTTTGCCCTGTTCAGCGGTCTTCACCATGGCAGTCTTGGCCTTGTTCAGCGGTGCTTTGCCATGGCGGTCTTTGCCCTGTTCAGCGGTGCTTTGCCATGGCGGTATTTGCCCTGTTCAGCGGTCTTCACCATGGTGGTCTTTACCCTGTTCAGCGGTCTTCACCATGGCAGTTTTGGCCTTGTTCAGCGGTGCTTTGCCATGGCGGTCTTTGCCCTGTTCAGCGGTCTTCACCATGGCGGTCTTTGCCCTGTTCAGCGGTCTTCACCATGGCAGTCTTGGCCTTGTTCAGCGGTGCTTTGCCATGGCGGTCTTTGCCCTGTTCAGCGGTGCTTTGCCATGGCGGTCTTTGCCCTGTTCAGCGGTCTTCACCATGGCGGTATTTGCCCTGTTCAGCGGTCCTCACCATGGCAGTCTTGGCCTTGTTCAGCGGTGCTTTGCCATGGCGGTCTTTGCCCTGTTCAGCGGTGCTTTGCAATGGCAGTCTTTGCCCTGTTCAGCGGTCTTCACCATGGCGGTCTTTGCCCTGTTCAGCGGTCCTCACCATGGCAGTCTTGGCCTTGTTCAGCGGTGCTTTGCCATGGCGGTCTTTGCCCTGTTCAGCGGTGCTTTGCCATGGCGGTCTTTGCCCTGTTCAGGGGTCTTCACCATGGCGGTCTTTGCCCTGTTCAGCGGTCTTCACCATGGCAGTCTTGGCCTTGTTCAGCGGTGCTTTGCCATGGCGGTCTTTGCCCTGTTCAGCGGTGCTTTGCCATGGCGGTCTTTGCCCTGATCAGCGGTCTTCACTATGGCGGTCTTTGCCCTGTTCAGCGGTCTTCACCATGGCAGTCTTGGCCTTGTTCAGCGGTGCTTTGCCATGGCGGTCTTTGCCCTATTCAGCGGTCTTCACCATGGCGGTCTTTGCCCTGTTCAGCGGTCTTCACCATGGCAGTCTTGGCCTTGTTCAGCGGTGCTTTGCCATGGCGGTCTTTGCCCTGTTCAGCGGTGCTTTGCCATGGCAGTGTTTGCCCTGTTCAGCGGTCTTCACCATGGCGGTCTTGGCCTTGTTCAGCGGTGCTTTGCGATGGCGGTTCTGGTACGGATATTGGTGTGTGGCATTACGATCTCCACAATGGACATTGGTGTGTGGCATTACGATCTCCACAATGGACATTGGTGTGTGGCATGACGAACTCCACACTGGACATTGGTGTGTGGCATTACGATCTCCACAATGAACATTGGTGTGTGGCATGACGAACTCCACACTGGACATTGGTGTGTGGCATGACAAACTCCACACTGGACATTGGTGTGTGGCATGACGAACTCCACACTGGACATTGGTGTGTGGCATGACGAACTCCAAACTGGACGTTGGTGTGTGGCTTGACGTTCCATCATTGCCCAGCGGGGCTGTGGGATTCTGGACCCTCCTGGGCTGTGACTCCGGCGGTGGCGGTGGTCTCCTGACCAGTAATGATACTTGAGCCCTCTTGGGCTGTGACTCCGGCGGTGGCGGTAGTCTCCTGACCAGTAACGATACTTGGGCCCTCCTGGGCTATGACTCTGGCGGTGGTCTCCTGACCAGTTACGATACTTGAGCCCTCCTGGACTGTGACTCCGGCGGTGGCGGTGGTCTCCTGACCAGTAACGATACTTGAGCCCTCCTGGGCTGTGACTCCGGCGGTGGTGGTGGTCTCCTGACCAGTAACGATACTTGGGCCCTCCTTGGCTGTGACTCCGGCGGTGGCGGTGGTCTCCTGACCAGTAATGATACTTGGGCCCTCCTGGGCTATGACTCTGGCGGTGGTCTCCTGACCAGTTACGATACTTGAGCCCTCCTGGGCTGTGACTCCGGCGGTGGCGGTGGTCTCCTGACCAGTAACAATACTTGGGCCCTCCTGGGCTGTGACTCCGGCGGTGGCTGTGGTCTCCTGACCAGTAACGATACTTGGGCCCTCCTGGGCTATGACTCTGGCGGTGGTCTCCTGTCCAGTAACGATACTTGGGCCCTCCTGGGCTATGACTCTGGCGGTGGTCTCTGGACCAGTGACGACGGTGCTGGCGGTTGTGTCTGGACCGCCGGAAATGATGGCGCACTTCTCCGCCGTGACACTCACAACAGGTTGGGGACACTTCCTCGGGACCTTCCCCACCTTCTTTTGAGTTACAGATGACTCACCAATCGCCTTGGATCCCATTTCACTGTGTGTCCCACCAGGAGTCTTGACACTGTCCTGTCGTCCACTCTCCAATTTTGGAGCCTTTACAGGGGGTGGGCTGACAGTGCCTTGGCTCCGGGTCCTACTGCCTGCCCTGGTGGACGGGGCACTCCAAAAACCTGTTACACGCACCACTGGTACTGGAGGCTTTTTGGCTGAGGCGCTACGACGGGACTGATGAATTGGAGGGGGGGCAAAAAGGTCAATTTGACATAAGGACAGTTTCTGACGTACACTGGGATGGGTAGCTGGAGGGGATCTGGGAGTGGAGGAAGAGGAGGTGGTTGTAGGAGGTGTCACTTTAGCTGTTTTGGGTGAAGGTGCAGGTACTGGAGGCTGTCGTGAGGTGGATGGATGTTGGGTGAGTGATTGCCGGCGTTTGTGTACTTTGGGAGGGGGCGTCACAGACACACTCGGAGAGGACACAGGGGACGTGTATATGGCAGTGGAGGTGGTGAGGGCAGGTGAGCGGCTTGTGGTGCTGGGTGTCCTGGTGCGAGTCCTAGTGCCTGTAGATGTGGTGCATGCAGGTGTGTGTGTAGACGACACTGGGAGGGAGGATGGAGAAGAGGAGGAGGAGGGTGACACAGTGGAGACAGTGGATGTTGCTGTGTCTGTATGGGTCTGATGCTTGTGTGAGTGCCTGTGGTGTGTGTGGTGCCTATGTTTGCTTGAGCTACTTGTGTGTGTTGACTTGTGTGCATGCTGGTCTGTAGGTGTGCTTGGGATGGGCTGGGGTACAGGGGATTGGGTCTGGGTGGAGGAAGTTGGAGGGGTAGGCTGGACACAGGGACAATGGCTGCCATCAGTGCTGAGGCCAGAGATTGCAGGGTTCGCTGAAGGACAGCCTGACCAGAATGAATGCCTTCCAGGAATGCATTACCGTGTTTCAACTCTCGTTCTACACCATGCATGGCATTCACAATGGTAGACTGCCCAACAGTGAGTGACCTGAGGAGGTCAATGGCCTCCTCACTGAGGGCAGCAGGGGTGACTGGGGCAGGGCCTGAGGTGCCTGGGGCGAAGGTGATGCCCACCCTCCTGGGTGAGCGGGCACGGGGCGAACGCTGAGGGGCTGCTGGGAGGGCGGTGCTGGTAGGGGAGGTGGCGGCTGTACCTGTAGAAGTGGGGCGCACAGATGGTGCCGCCACCACAGGGGAGCTCCCATCGGCGGACGAGTACGTGTCGCTGTTTGGTGATCCTGTGGCCGACGTGAAGCTCCCCTCGCCCTCCGTCCCACTGGTGAATTCAGAGTCTGTGATGTGGCCCTCCATGGCCATGTGGGATGCAGCTCCCTCGTGCGCCAGTGCCACTGTACCTCTGCCTGTTGATGCTGATGTACAGAAGGACAGGGAGAGCAGAAAAAGGGTGGAGACAGAAGAAAGAGAGTTTTAGTGCATGGCATACCGCTACCGTTGGCGGACAAGACAAACGCAGCAGCCCCCTGCATTACGCCGTGCTCCTGCCCTCTGCACATGCAATTTCTGGGATATGACCTACATGGCAATGGTTGAAATCTGCCCACATGGATGGCAAAGGGGCAACTATACATCAATTTTCCTTTTTTTTGAGCTGGGGTAGAGTGCCACATGGCCTACATAACGGAGGGGCATTGCCTACCTAACTCGCCCTGGCCTAGGGACACCCACAGCCCACCACCCCCACCCAGACAGCTCCACTGCATGCAAAGTCCATAGGATGAGGTTGTACTCACCCCCTTGTGTCTGCTGTGATGTCCTTAAGCGCCCATCCAACTCCGGGTGGGCCACCGCCAGGATCCGGAACATCAGGGGGGTCATGGTGCGACGGGCACCCCTCACCACGTTGGGAGGCCATCCCCAGCTGAGCCTCCGCCGTCTTCTTGCTGCAGCGGAGAATGTCCTCCCATCTCTTCCGGCAGTGGGTGCCCCGTCTCTGGTGGGCCCCCTAGGGTCCAGACTTCCTTGGCGATGGCACGCCAAATGTCCATCTTCTGGTGGGCGCTGACCTACATGACATGCACAAGGAAAGAGGAACAGTCATTACCTACAGCACCGTCGTTGTAATTGGCCCCCTCCCAACTCTATCCCTGTGGCCCATTCATCCCCATGTATGACTGTTCTATGTACTCTGCCCCCTTCCCTCATCCACCCAGCCCTGTCCACCCAGGCCTAGCCCATACAACTTGCTCCCTGTATACTAACCTGTTGGTCTGGAGGACCGTAGAGTAGCGTATACTGGGGGAGGACCCCATCCACAAGTTTCTCCAACTCCTGTGCAGTGAAGGCAGGGGCCCTTTCCCCAGATGCAGCAGCCATCGTCGCTTCCAGACCGAGGTCACAGCAGCACTAGCAATGTAGGTCCTCTCCTGTTGAAGATCAGGTATCTAGTGATTGAACAGATAGAAAATGGCGGTTACGTCCGCGGCGGTGACGTCCGCAGCGGTGCGCATCATCACCGCCAGCGCACCTGTTCATTGGCTGAGAAGTCATTACCAACTGCACCATCGATGTGAGTGCCCCCCCCCTTTTCTAGCCATGTGGCCCATTCATTCACATGCATTAATGTTCCCTGAAGTCTGCCCCCTTCCCTCTTACAACCAGCCCTCTCCACCCAGGCCTAGCCCATACAACGTGCTCCCTGTATACTAACCTGTTGGTCTGGAGGACCGTAGAGTAGCGTGTTTTGGGGAGGACCCCGTCTACCAGTTTCTCCAACTCCTGAGCAGTGAAGGCAGGGGCCCTTTTTCCAGACACAGCAGCCATTGTCTCTTCCCGGCCGAGGTAACAGCAGCACTTGCAGTGTAGGTCCTCTCATGTCGAAGATCAGGTATCTAGTGATTGAACAGATAGAAAATGGCGGTTACGTCCGCAGCGGTGACGTCCGCAGCGGTGCGCATCATCACCGCCAGCGCACCTGTTCATTGGCTCCTGGGACCCATAGGGTCCAATGCTAACCAATGCAGCATTGCGCCGCGCTCTACGACCGCCTACCGCGACGGTGTCCAACGACAGCGCAGTTACCCCACAATTCCATTGTCCCAGTTTAGAGGTCAGGCAGCCGCCTTTTCAGGGGCCCACATGGCTTCAATTACTACTGCGTCACACATACCGCGGCCTACACTCAAAACCTTGGATGGGTTAATTGTCTGGTGTAGTCTTGTGTGTGACTGTGGGTACATACCTGGAGGAATGCTGACAGTTTTTTCGCTGTTGCCCTTCTTAGGCACCATCAGTTGGGACATATTGGAAGATGGCGGAATCCGCCGGTGTACCGACCGCTGGTGGACCTGTTGACAACGGAAGAGCGACATGTCATCCTGACCTACCGGTTTGACCGTGCCACAATCCGGGAACTATGTACCCAGTTGGAGCCAGACCTGATGTCACCAATCCGCCATCCGACTGGAATCCCCCCTGACGTGCAGGTGCTGTCAGTGCTCCATTTCGGTGCAAGTGGGTCATTTCAGACAACAGTGGCCATGGCATCAGGGATGTCCCAGCCTATGTTTTCCAACGTTTTGTCCAGAGTGTTGTCTGCCCTGCTGAAACACATAAGGAGATACATCATTTTTCCTGAGGTGGCGGATTTGCCTACAGTGAAAGGTGACTTCTATGCCCTTGGACATATCCCCAAAGTCATAGGTGCCATTGATGGGACCCATGTAGCTCTGGTCCCCCCCCACAGGAATGAACAGGTGTACAGAAACAGGAAGAGTTATCATTCGATGAATGTCCAGATGGTCTGTTTGGCAGACCAGTACATCTCGCAGGTAAATGCAATGTTCCCTGGCTCAGTGCATGACGCCTACATCCTGCGGAATAGCAGCATCCCTGATATGATGGGTGAACTCCAGAGGCACCGTGTATGGCTATTGGGGGACTCTGGTTACCCCAACCTTTCCTGGCTACTGACCCCAGTGAGGAATCCCATGACCAGGGCAGAGGAACGGTACAATGAGGCCCATGGGCGGACTAGGAGGGTGATCGAGCGTACCTTCGGCCTCCTGAAGGCCAGGTTCAGGTGCCTCCATGTGACAGGTGTGTCCCTATTCCACTCACCGAAGAAGGTGTGCAACATCATCATCGCCTGCTCCATGCTCCACAACTTGGCATTGCGACGCCAGGTGCCTTTTCTGCAGGAGGATGATCCAGATGACGGTGTTGTTGCAGCGGGTGAGCCTGTGGAGCCTGTGGACAGTAATGAGGAGGAAGCTGAAGAAGATGAAAACGACAACAGGGAGTCAGTCATACAGCAATATTTTCAATGAGACACAGGTGAGTACAATTTCATGTATCACATTATATTACATTTCACACGTCTACCTCTATCCTGTACCTACATTTCACTCCCTATTTGGTAACTGAGTTGTCCCCTTCCATTTCAGTTTCACTAATGTGGTAACCTACGTGTCAACAGCTTGCACCCTTGAAAGGCTTGTGATGCGTGACATTGGTATGCTGACCTTCCAATGGGTAACCTTTTTTAACACTGTAATTGACAATACAAAGTTCACAATCATTGACTGACTCCAATATTATTGAGGTTTCAAGGGTGTTTATTGAAGTGCATAAAAATATAGGGGGGTTGTGAAATGGGGAGAGGTCATGGTGGAAGAATGTCCATGGCAGAGTCCAGTCTATTAGTCTCAGAGGTACATTGCACGTCTGGCCATTGGAAGTGGAGCTGGGGCAGTTCCAATCTGGACAGGGTAACAAAGTGGGACAGTGAGGGACAATCAGGATGGTCTTATTTCCTGGTGGGGGTCTTGCCATCTTGCTCTGTCCTGTTCCTGGATCTTAGGGCCCGCTTTCGTGGTGGTTGTCCGTCTGCAGGGGGTGGGGTGCTGGTGTGGTGGTCCTGTGGTGGGGCGTCCTGTCCACTAGCGCCGGCGGAGGTAGTGGGCATTTCATCGTCCTGGCTAGTGTCAGGGGCCCCTTGGAGTGACACGGTGTCCCTCAAGGTCTTTTGAATGTCCGTCAGCACCCCTACGATGGTGCCCAGGGCGGAGCCGATGGTCCTGAGCTCCTCCCTGAACCCCAAATACTGCTCCTCCTGCAGACGCAGGGTCTCCTGCAACTTGTCCAGGACTGTTGCCATCGTCTCCTGGGAGTGGTGGTAGGCTCCCATGATGGAGGATAGGGCCTCGTAGAGAGTGGGTTCCCTTGGCCTGTCCTCCCTCTGTCGCACAGCAGACCTCCCAGTTCCCCGGTGTTCCTGGGCCTCCGTCCTCTGGACCGTGTGCCCACTACCACTGCCCCCAGGTCCCTGTTGTTGTTGGGGTGGTGGGTTAGCCTGGGTGCCCTGTAGTGGTGGACACACCGCTGATTGACCTGTCCTGGGTAGGGAGGTATGGGCCCTCTGGGTGGGTGCTGTGCTGGTGTTACCAGAGGGTGGAAGCTCGGTTTTGAGCTGTGGCTGGGCAAGGGGAACCGACTGTCCTGAGGCCCACGATGGTCCGGGCTGGTCATCAAGATGCAGTAGGGCAGAGCTGCTGTCGTCCCTGTGGGCCTCTTCTGGGGGTGGATTGGTGTTGTCTGGACCCTCTGGTGTGGTGACGTTCCTTTGGGTTCCTGCGGGGGTATAAGTACATGATTATTACATGTGTGTGTTTCATGGTGTGCAATGGTTGGGTGTGCGTGAACCCCAGTGCAGGCATTCCTGTGTGGGGGCTTGTGTGGTGATGGTTGGGGGGTGTTGTGGGTCTGTGCAGTGGGCATGCTTTAGTGATGGGTGTCCATGCTTAGTTGTGTCATGCAGGTCTTGGGGTTGGGATGGGTGGTTGGTGTTATGGGTAGATTAGTGAGGAGTTAGGGTGATAGGGGAGGGTGTGAAGGTGGGGGTGTGTGATAGCATGCAGGTAGGCTGGGGGATATGATAGTTAAGATTTGACTTACCAGTGTCCTTTCCTCCAACGACTCCTGCGAGGCCCTCAGGATGCAAGATGGACAAGACTTGCTCCTCCCATGTTGTTAGTTGTGGGGGAGGAGGTGGGGGTCCGCCGCCAGTCCGCTGTACCGCGATGTGGTGCCTGGATACCGTGGAACGCACCTTCCCCCGTAGGTCGTTCCACCTCTTCCTGATGTCCTCCCTATTTCTTGGGTGCTGTCCCACAGCGTTGACCCTGTCGACTATTCTTTTCCATAGCTCCATCTTCCTGGCTATGGATGTGTACTGTACCTGTGAGCCAAATAGCTGTGGCTCTACCCTGATGATTTCCTCCACCATGACCCTGAGCTCCTCCTCGGAGAAGCGGGGGTTTCTTTGGCGTGACATGGGGTGTTGTGTGTGATGTGTGGGGTGGTGTATGTGTTGATGAGTGTGGTGAGTGTAGTGGTATGTGGTGTTTTGTGCGTGGATGTTGTGTGGGTGATGGTGTAGTGTGCCTCTGTGTGATGGTGTTATCTATTCTGCGCTGTCTCTCTCTGGCCTTCGTCTCTAATTTGTGGTCGTAGGGGTTTGTGGGTGATGTGGGTGTGTGTTTTATATAGTGTTGGGTGTGTGGGAGTGGTGTGTGTATGTGTATCAGGCGTGTGTATTTGTAATTGTCCAATGTGGCGGTGTTTTGGAGCTTTGTGTGCATTTTGTGCGCGGCGGTGTGTACCGCCAATGGAATACCGCGGTTGAAAGACCGCTGCGTGGATTCGTGGGTCGTAATAGCATAGGCGTGTTTCTGTTGGCGTGGAGGTGGAGGATTTGTTTCCGCATATTTATCGCTGACCTTTGGTGTGGCGGACTTGTGTGGGTGTCTGAGTTTCGGCAGATTCCGTGATGTGTGTCATAATAGCTGTGGTGGTCTCCCGCCGCCGCCGCGGTGTATTGGCGGTCTTCTGCATGGCTGTAAGCGGCTTTTACCGCCAATGTTGTAATGACCCCCATTCTGTTTTTTTCAACTCATATCACCTCTTTTTGTTCCTACTGGTTGTACCCAATTGTCTGTCTTTAACCCATACTTGTACTCCAACTAAAGCTTTTCAGTGCCAAAAATAATTTATAAAACATTAAAAGACATTAAAAAACACTGCCTCTTCTATGAACTATTGGAAAGGGAGTGATTACGCTACTGACCTAATCTGTATCTCTACTGACCCTTTTTATAGGTGGGTGTGGAAATCTTAGTCTATGTTTTTATTATTAATTTCAGTGATGTATTAAGACTCCAGTTGCCTAAGCGCTCTTTTCCTATCACCTCCTCTGATGTTCTTCGGTACTCAGTCTGCAACATAATATATAAGTCCTGCCACCTTTCTATCATGTTGCTCTTCAAAGTGGGGGGCCTCTGGATAAGATTTGTCCTTATTGTTAATTGCTCTTATATGTATGTAAAATCCTTTTGTGCACAGGTAGCATTGTGCTTCCCACATACATTAATTTACTGGGACACTGTAAAATATACATTTGTAAATTCTGTTTTACAAGTAAAAAGGCCTCTGATCTTTCTTTTCATTTTAGAAAAGTGGGAGCACAAACTCTTTTACATTCATGCCATATTGGCAGGCCTTACCCTTCCCACATTTCTTAAATCCTTTTATATCTCTGAGTCATACCGTCTCCCTAACGTATTCTAGAGAGATTTTTTACTAATTCATCCTTCATTACTTAGCACACCTGGTCTTCTAGGGGCTTCTTTCCCTATTATGGGATCACTCTTAATCAAATTTCAATATTTTTGCATAATTCTACGAATCGCCCCTTCCTGTTTATGATATTATGTTATTAGTTGGAAATGTGAAACTTTTTCTTGTTTTTGTCTCCTGTCCCTCCTTAAAAAAAATCCACTGTTTCTTGTTTTCTCTTTTGCCTTACACTTTGCCTCCTCTAGGCTATCTGATGGGTAGCATCTTTCCGTAAATCTTTAAGTCATGTCTTTCAGAGCTTTCTCCCCCTCCTGTCCCTCACGTCTGTTTCATGACTCTTAAGCATTCCCCAAAAGGTATACTCCTTCTTAGGTTTTTGTGGGTAGTAACTATCTAAATGAAGGATTGTGCTATCTGAGATTGGTTTTCTATACATTTTTGTTTCGAGCCTCCCTTCCTTGACATATATAGTCAAGTCGAAAAAGATTACTTCTATCATACTAATAGTGCTTGTAAAGTGCAAATGCAGGGCCTCAATACGAGTTTGGCAGTCCGTTGACTGCCTTCGCGGAAATGGCTTTCCGACTGCCGTCGCGATAGCATCGGACTGCCATAGTACGAGTCATGCTGGCCTATGGAGCAATGACTGATGCAGTCCCGCTGGGAGGTGTTGATGTGGCCACAGTGAGACTCACTGTTGGGGTCTGACCAGGTAGTCCGGATGGGCCTCAACCTTCCTCCATGTCCAGACATCCAGGACTGTCTTCTTTACTGAGGGCTTCATCCAGGGGAGTAGTGGCAGTCTATTCAGTGGCCTCTGTGTGCCCAGTGGCAGCTCAACCTGTTGATGTGAAACATGCAATGTTATTGCTTGTATTGTGACATCTACTTCCAAAAGATTACTACAACATTTTGCAAAGCCTTTCTACATGGATTATTTGCAGATTATCCTATATTGACAGGTACCCATGCTATTGGTTATATTGACCTGACATTTGTGAAGCATTTAAATTCCATTAAATTCAAGCAGCTGCTGAACTGTGCAGGTCATTAGCACTTGGGAGGATGGGCTGACAATTACATCTTGCCACCAATGCAGGCTGAATAGTGGCTGTGTAGGATATGGCGTTGACCATTTTGGGTCCTACTTGATTGTCATGCAGGCAGACCCAGGAGTTTGTTGTATATGTGATTAGAGTCATCATGTGGATCTGCTGCAAATACCAAGCCTTTGGGATCATTTTGTTGACCACTGGGTGCGCTGTCTTTCCTGTCCTCAGTAGTTTAATCTTGGGTTAGCTGTTCAGGTTAGTAAACTTCAATTGAGAGTTAGCAGGCAAGGGTTTTTGTACAAGTGACCACTGTTCTGCTGTTTGGAATTACTTGAACAGTGCCACCTGGGAGCTGCAGTCCGGTCACTCTCACTACTTCCCAACTCTTGACAGATGAGTGGACTTCATTTGAGAGTTCACTAACAGATGCATTGTGGCAAGTGGATACACGGCTGGTGATTGTAGTTAGTGAAACAGGGCCCATTGGGCTTTGCAGTCATATCACTCCCTCTACTTCTACAATTGGGAGTTGACAAACAAGGGTATTTGGTGAAGAGGACAAAGGGCTGGCTGAGTTGAGTAACATTAACAGTGCCTCCTAGCCTTGGCAGTCATGTCAGTTCCTGTACTACACACACTATTCATATGTTATCCTCCGAGGTGAGCACACTACAATTGTAAGTTAACAAACAAGGTTCTTTGGAGAAGATGACACTTTGCTGGTGGTTTGAGTAACAGTAACAGTGCCTGCTGGGAGTTGTAGTCATGTAAGTCCCTGTACTACACACACTGTGCATATGTAACCCCCCCCAGGTGAGTACACTTCAATTGTGAGATGCCAGACAGGGGTCTTTAAACAGGTGAGCACTTGGCTGGTGAGTGGAGTGACAGTAAAGGGGCAAGAGGGAGCACTAAGCACGCATGACATAACATTTTTGTAAAATGTTTTGTGTTGTGACTCACCAGACTCCACTCCCTCAGGTATTCCTGTCAAGTCCTCAGGATGCAAGATGGTCAAGACCTTCTCCTCCCAGGGATAAAGTTGTAAAGAGGCACTGGGAGGACCACCATCAGTCTTCTTGGCCTGCAGCTGTACCTGGAGACCAGTGAGCAGATCTTGCCCCGGAGGGCGTTCCACCTCTTCCTAATGTCCTCCTTTGTGCGCAGAGTGGTGTCTACAGCATTCACTCTGTCGACTTTCCTGTCCTTCATTTCCATTTTCCTACTGAGAGGACTATGTTTGACTTGTGCTCCAAACATTTATGGCTCTACTCTTATGATTTCATTCACCATGACTCTTAACTCTTCATCTGTGAAACTGGGATTTTTGGAACGTGACATGGTAGAAAAAGAAAAGAACAAAATTAAAATTTAAAGGAGTAAAAGTTACTTTCTAAAGGGGACAGTGCAAAAGTGTGTGACTGTACAAAAATGTGTGCAGGGTATTGAATGGTATGGTGAAAATAAAAATGATCCTAGCACATGTGCAGTGTGGGATAAGAGTCACTCTGTCTTTCTCGGTCTTGCAGTATTAAAGTATGTGATGTGGTGTGTGAAGGAGTGTGTTTTATAGTGTCCTTTGCAGGTGTGTTCAGTGTAGCAATGTGTGTCAACTGTGTTGTTTTCATATTCATCCAATTGGCATTTGTGTGTTACTTTGGTACACTGGTATGCTTCAGACCCCCATGAATGTCTTTCACTGCGACTTTGGGCTTGTAATACAGTCAGTGGTTGGTCGCTGTGTTGTCGTGGTTGGAGTTCGGCCTGCCTATTTTTGGGCCTCCATGCCGCTGCGAGTCTGCTATATTTGGTTGTGCGGGCAGCGGTCCTGCCTTTGTAACTCGTAATACAGCAGCATTGCAATCTTTTCAGGACCGCCAACATGGCGGTCTAGATGTCTGGAGGTCCATCAGTTGCATAAAACCAAAGAAATTCAGCAGTTATATTTATGGTTAACTCAAGTAACTATAAATCACGTCCTAAGGTAACTACAACTTGCTCTCCGCAATGCACAGTTTTCTCATCAATAATTTTATAGCAAAGATTGCAGTAATAATATCAAAAATGGCATAGAAGGTGTCATCAGTGATGTAATATGTAGAGTAACTAGCTGGGCATGGTGAAGGCACAAGTTATAGTTACCTTAGGGTGCGAGTTATAGTAATATAATATTTGCAGTAACATTTTTGATGAAAAAACTGTGCATGGAGGGGGCGCGAGATATAGGCCCTCATTCTGACCTTGGCGGTCTTTTCGCGAGACCGCCGAGTTACCGCCGCGGTGAAGACCGCCGACCGCGGCGGTATGCTGCTGTGCGCATTCCGACCGCTGGGAGCGTTCCGCCGGGAACCTGCCAGCAGCCACACTGGCGGTCGGCGGAAAAGTGGAGACTGGTCAACCTCCACCGCCACGCCAGCAGAACACCGCCCACAGAATTACGACCCACATATCTGTGTGGCGGTCTTCTGTTGGCGGTGTTCTGTTGGCGGTCACCTCCCCATGGCTCCCGTCGCCTCCCGGAGGACCAACGCACAAGGTAAGTTGACCGTCCGTGAGGGGAGGGGGAGGGGGGGTGTTGTGTGATGTGGGCGTGCATGGGGGTGTGCGTGTGAGTGTGTAGAGGGGGTGTGTGAGTGCGTGTATGCGGGCGGGGGGTGCTGCTGTGTCTATGGGTAATGTGTGCTGTTCGGCAGGTGCGCATGTCTGCATGTATGTGTGCGGGTATGTGTCCCCGTTGTGTATGTGTGTGTAGGGGGTGTGTATATGTGCATGTTGGGGGTGTGTGCATGTCGGGGTGCATGTATGTGCATGTCGGGGTGGGGGTGGGGAGGGGGTTCGTACCACCTCTGGGGGGTGGCAGGGGGGTGGAGGGTGTGGGGGGAGGACTCGGGTGGGTAGTGGGGGGTGGGGGAGACCCCTATCAGTGCCAGGGAAGGAATTCCCTGGCCCCGATAGTGCTTACCGCCATGGTTCGCATGGCGGTTCCCGACCACCAGAAACCGCGGCGGTAGGCAGGGTCATGATACCGTTGGCGGTCTTGGGACGACCACCGGGCCGGAGTGCGCAAACTCCAGCCCGGCGGTCATGGCCGCCGTGGCGGTCGGAGTGGGGAAGTGGCGGTCGATCGCGGCGGTGACCGCCGTGGTCAGAATGCCATTTTTCTGACCGCCGGTCTGTTCGCGGTCCGACCGCCGCCTCTCCGCCGACCGCCAAGGTCAGAATGAGGGCCATAGTTGCTTGAGGTAACTCTAACTATAACTGGCAAATTTCTACAGTTTTGTACATTTAAAATGTGAGACTAACTATAACGTCCCTGTAACCTTTTGTTTTGTAAAGTGAATATATATATATATATATATATATATATATATATATATATACATACATGTAGCTATATATAGATATACATATATTATATATAAATTTACTGGGGAAAAAACAAAAAAACAAAGGTAACATAGATGATATTGTTAGGATATAGAATTTTAAAAAACATGGAAATTAACTTAAAAAACAAATGTTGCAGGAAAATCATAGTGAGGCTCACATTTCAAATGTACAAAACCATAGACATTTTCAGCATATATTTCAGTAACTAGAATTTGTGCCCTGAGGTAACTATAAGTCATTCCCTGGTCATGCACTGCTATCTACCCCATATATTACATTACTCATAACATCATCTATGACATCATTGATAATATCACTGCAATATTTGCAGTAAAATTATTGATAAGAAAACTGTGCATACCTAGGGCGTGAGTTATAGTTACCTTAGGTCATGAGTTATAGTTACTAGAAATACCTCTACTATACCTGCCTAATTTCTACAATTTTGTGCATCTAAAATGTGAGCCTAACTATAAATTCTCTGTAACCATAGTTTACTTAAAGAGAATATTTATATGTATTAAGAGAATATATGTATGTATGTGTGTGTGTGTGTATATATTTATATATATATATATATATATATAAATATATACATATATACATATAAAAACACAAACGGTCTGAATGAGGTTTCGGCGGTGCACTCTGCTGCCAGTGCTGGTGACAGAGGAGACCACCCTTGAAATAATACTTGCATCAAAAGAGACTCACCGCATGCCAAAAGTTCCAAACATACTGTCTTTATTCAAAAACTTCAGCAACCACCAACTCGTTTCAACTCCTTAAAAGTCTTACTCACCGTCAGTGAGTCCTTCTACTATTACCTTTAAATAGTAAAAATCCATCTTGCCTGTAATGAGGCATTCTAGATGTCGTAGTTTACTTAAAAACAGAGCAAACATGTGACATACATATAAAATATAACAAAACACATCATGGTTGTGTTTAAATTACACATTTGTACATGTAACTGAAATTATTTTCAAAGATGGTCAGTTCTTTATTACGCACAACATCGTAACTGGGATTTTCCGATACTGAATGAGTAATGTCTATTAATAATTACACTCGACTTTGCAAAGCTAAAGGTAATTCAAACATCCATATCCGTTAGGGAAAGGACAAATCCTAACATGAATCTCCAAACGATTCTGGCTAACTGCCAGTTGGCATTTGGGATGGTCTCATTATTTCACTGAGACCCATCTTATTGATGCTCTTGGTTAAAACTAAATCTAGGCTAAGTGCCTCGTAATATTTCAACCATAGTGCCAATGATAAAACATGGTGTTTTCAATCCTTTCCTTATCAAGTGGAAGTTACCTTAATTTGCAAGCGACCATAAAGTGCAAAAGTAAGACATGATTACAAATGTCCTTATCTCAATAGCAACAATGCTGGTCATATTTTTATGTTGTGTCCCTAATAATAATGAAGTCTATTTGAAATTGACTATTGAAGCTCTACTCTTCAAACTCTGATATATTGTCTATTATAAATGAACAAAAAGTTCCTTGTAGATATTCAATCCATATGGTATCTTAGTTCGGAGTCGGATAATATATCTACTCACATGTTTTTGCAGTTGTAAGGTTCGGTCTCTACCACGCTCATCTTTATTGACCTGGGCTAGGCCAAAAAACTTGACACTTCCCTATTCCGTGGTGTGATATCTATTACGATATCTATTATGATGTTTAGTAACAGCGTAACTTTGATTCTGATCTTGTATTGCTCTGATATGTTCCAGTGTTCTTTTGTTTCAAAGGACAGATCGTGCTACCTATATATTGTAGGCCACATTTGCATTCAATTAGATAAACAACATATTGGCTATTGCATGGTAATCTTTGTGAAATGTAAATTTCTCTCCCCTCATAATCCATAAAGGTTTTCACATTTTTTGCTATTTGACAGTCCTTGCAATTGTTGCTCTGGCCACTGGGTACTGCTGGTTAGAGTGATGTATCTCTCTTATGTTTTCAAATACACATTCCTTAGCTTTGTGTATATATGTATATGTGTACAAGTGTATGTACAACCTCTATACATCAGGTCACAGGGGCGTAGAAAACAATGTACACAATGATCAGTATTGCATGGTCCAAACTTTCTGATAACAAGTTCTCTCAATATTTGGAATAGTGACATTGGAAACACTGGAACTGTTACAACAAGCTCTACACTTTTTACAACATTAGAATCCCACAAGGGAGTCTGAACTTCTGGGCTCCACACTTGGAATGGAAATCTGGCTAGGACTGCCTTTTAGTGAGCGGCACCATTTAAAGGTGATTTGTGGAACCGAACCTACTTACTGATTAAGTATATCATCAGTTTTAAGAAAATGGCTATGTTTATTCAGAATGTTTCTCACTAGTGACTGGTTGGAGAAACTGGTGATGAACCTGACCTTGTTATCTTCTTCCTGAGTTGGTTTAGCCATGGAAGGCAATAAGTTTTATCCAGGAACCAAATCTGCCCTTTTCATAGCCTGTAAAATGACTTTGCTTGTGTAACCTCGCTTCTTGAACCTGCTCATCATCAACCTGCTTTCAGCTTCAAATGCTTCTGGTGTTCTGCAGTTCCTCTTCACCCTTAAGAAGTCATCTTGGGGGATACTGTAAATAGGATTGGTAGGATATGAAGTTTTGGCAGACAATTATAGTTAGGACCTCTTTTCCATTGAAAAAGTGTTTTTTACTTGTCTATGACTTTGGCGCCTTTTGACAGATCTTTGGGAAATCTTCACTAAATTTTTCAAATAATTTATGCCCAAGGGTCTTGTTGTACATGGAAATCTTTGGGATGATTGGTGAAGCGGTGGCTGAAAAAAGGGGTGCCTTTCCCATGTTAATTGTCATAGACTCTTTAGACACTATTGCAGCCTGAACTGCTGGATGGAACTACACCAAAGTTGGCAAAAAGGTAGCTTTTGCTCTGTAGATCATCCTTTTTTTAACTTGGTGTAAATCCACTCATTAGTTTAGGAGAAATTAAAGGAAATCCAAATGTGTATATCTCCAGTAGCAATGACTTTGCAAATTCTGCCGATCTCATGCAAGTATTATCTTCTGAGATTAATTTTGCCACTGGGTGGGTTAGGTCCTGGGTGCATACTTTGTTTTATATTTTTAGAGAGGGGGGTGTATGTGACCCCCCTCCTAGGGCTTATTTAAGCCCCAGACCACCCCCCAGGGCAAAATGTACCACATATGTGGGGAGGGGTCCCCCCACAACCCTAGGAGCATCACCTCCCCAGGGCAACATACTAAAATATATAAGGAGGTCCTGTGTCCCCGGGGCCCTGAGGACCCCTATCTCCCCAGGACAGAGTATATAAAGTGTGTGAGGGGCCACCACCTCCCTTGAGCAACATACTAAACAAATATAAAGGAGGTCCTGCAGACAAACCTGGGCTCCGGTGGACCTCTACCTCCCCAGGGTTAAAGAATGATTTACAGAGGCGAAACCCCAACCCCAGGGACCACCACCATCCTGGGGCTAAATTGAAAACATGGAGGGGCCATGCAGCCTCACCTTTCGGTGGCATACCTGGCCCTGGGGACTCTCACCCTCAGGGCAGGTTCCTGCTGCATCCCAAGGTGCCCACCATCAGGAAGTAGCTGTTTGCTTTTGCTTGGTGGGAGCTAGCAGCTCCCACCAAGCAAAGGCAAACTCCGGCTAACATGCAGACAGGTAAAGAGATGAAAACGTTGCTCTGGCACAAAAGGAGCTGCTATTTGCATATCGGATGGGTGTAGAGTAGTATTCTGGTCAGTAGTCAGGGGCATAGCCATGGGCATAGTGAACGGTGCTGCCTGTTGGATGTGTCTTCTAGGAGGGTGTATATCTGGCCATTATGTACCTCCATTTAGCTATTTACTATTGTCTCTCCAGTTTTGTCTCCCCATCCCTGTTCTCTTGTGTTGGTTTGGTACAGCAGCAACATCTGGCGAAGGAGCTGAGGCACCAGCAAGTGGGGAAGTAGCGGCCCACGGATCCTCGAAGGCAGAGACATCCGACGCCCAGGGGACCAGTGTGTGGGAGGGCGAGGGGAGTTCCACGGGGGAGGCAACTACCACAGGAGGTAATCACTCTGAGACCTCCTCCGATGGGGGCTCCCCAGTGGTGGCGGAGCCTAATGGCCACACCACTACAGTGACATCTTCCGCCACCCCATTCCATCACTGCCCTCCCTTCTGCTCCCCACCGAGTTGCCCGTGCCCGCTCACCCAGAAAGATGGGCATCTCCTTTGCCCCAGGCACCTCATCCCCTGCCCCAGTCAGCCCTGCTGCCCTCCAAGAGGAGGCTATTGACCTCCTGAGAACTATCTCTGTAGGGCAGATAACCATTGTCAATGCCATCCAGGGGCTAGCATCAGAGGTGCAGCAGACAAATGCCTATCTGGCTGGCATTCACTGTGCAGTGTCTACCCTACAGAGATCTTTTCAGGCTCTGGCCTCCTCTTGGACAGCAGCCCGTTTCCCTGGCCATTCCGTCACCCCTCCAACCTCCTCTACCCCTTCCAGCTCCCCACTCCCTTCACCCGTCCAAGGTACACATTCAGACACGCAGTCAAGCACATCAACACACAAGAAGCACACTTCTAAACACAAGCACCACACCTTCCACAGCAAGCATTCACACAGCCAACAGACACATGCACACAAAATAACATTCACTTCCCCCAGTTTTCACACCTCTTCCACCTCCCTTTCTGTCCCTTCTACATCCACACCGTCATGCACTGCACCTTCAGTCATTGTTGCTGCTCCTCCTACTGCACTCACCACAATAGCAGACATCCATACATGCACCCCAGGCACCACACCTGCATTTACCACACCTACTGTAGTTGACGCATGCAGCACACTCACCAGACTTGCAGACACCCACACAACATACATCCACACTAGCTGTCTGTCTTCTTCCACTGTGTCCAACCCCCTCCTTCAACAAACACACAAACGCACCAAGACACCCACCCATCACACATCCACCACACCACAGCATACTGTCCAGTCACCTGCACCCACTATACACACCCCTACACCACATACATCCACTGCCTCTGCCTCCACTCCCACGCCCTCATCCAGGACCACCACAATTGCTCCAAATAAACTTTTCCTCTCCTGTGCTGACCTCTTCCAACCCACTGGCCCACCCCATCTTGTCCTCAAGCGTGCTCACCTCCTTGCCCTTTCCACTTCTTCCACTTCGCAGCCCACCCCTGTCCGCCCTTCACATTCCCATGCCCCTTCCCCAGAGAAGAAAAAGGCCCGGGCTGAGCCTAGTCCATCTGGCTCCATCCGCTCAAAACCCCCCTTCAAAGGACAAGCCCACCCCCCTCCACCTTCCAAAAGAAAGTCCAAGGCCCACCCTGTCACAAATCCCCACCCCCCCACCTCCGTTCCGTGAGGTTCCTGGATGCCCCTTTGTTGCCCCATTAGGTGGAGTACCATGCACTCTTCGGAGTCACGTTGGGTCCATTGTGGACCATGGCAATTGTAGCCATATGGACTGACCATTGGCCCTGTTTGGACTATTTAGCTGTATGAGCTTTCATTAAAGATTTCTGTGTGGCCTGTGTTTTGGCAGAACACTTTTGAACCCTGGTCTTTCCTTTCATTGTTTGTGGGTGTGGGGCATTTGTAGGTACTATGGTCAAGTTGGATTTGCCTTGTGTCGGGTAAGTACCTCTTGCTGTGGGGTTTATGACTTGTGCTGCTGTGAAGGGTTGGAGGACGTTACAGGGTGGGTGGGTATGTGACTGTGCCCTTTCCTCCCTTGTTTCGTAGGTTGCGGTACTTACCGTTGTCGTCTTCGTCAGTGGTCTCAGTCATGGAGGTATATGGCAAGGAGCAGGGTTGGCATGATCTGCAGCTCTCTGTCCATGTCTGCTTCCGCGCGTTGTGTGTGCCTCCGGTGAGTGTTTCCTTATATTTGGTTCATTTCCGCCTGGCTTTCTGTGGTGGTGGTTCCCGCCCCGGAACTGGCGGTGGACTGGTGGTTCATTATTTGATGGGCGGGTTGGGCCTTTCTGTCGGCCTGTGGGTGGACTCTGCCATCATCGTTGCCACTCCTCTGCTGGTAGTGGGTGGTTTTCAGGATGCCTGTTGTTCGTTTGGTTCTTTATTTGGCGGTTCGGCCCACTCCTCTATTGGCGGTTTTTACCGCAACCGCTGGCGGTGTGGAATGGACCACCGTGTTCATAATGATGACCCTACTACTTATCACCCCCCATACCTGCATGCCATCGCACACCTTTATCCTCACTCCCATTACTCCACTCCATCCCACACACAGCACCTACACATATGACTAACTATAATGCCAAGCCTTGCATGCCATACCAATGCATGGACAGCCCTCCCAGCCCTTCATGGACACACATCACCAAAGCATGCACAGCATAGGGAAACTAACAATCACACAATACATCATCATACACAAGCAAAAGTTGGCAGGGCAACAGCAACGATAGAGGGGAAGCCAGGGATGCACAATATGTCACAGACATGAAGCATAATACATCATTTACATCCCAACAGGTGCCCAGCCAATCTCGGTGGAGAGGAGGTGCCACGACAAACCAGTCCCCCAACAGAAGAAGCCCCCAGTGATGACAGCAACTCTGGATTTCAGGATCTGGACCAACAACCTGGCCCATCAGGGACCACTGGACAGTCGGTCACCCAAGCCCACTCACAGTCCACCACAGAGCCTCTCCCATCAGTATCCAACACCACAGCACCCACCCAGCGTACACACACCTCTGCTCCCAGGTCACATCAATCAGCAGTGTGCCCACCTGACAGGGATCCCAGGCCACACCTCATATCCAAGACAATCAGAGACCTGGAGTCAGTATCAGTCGGCACACCGTTCAGGGGACAGAGGCACAGGCCAACAGGGACACTGGGAGGACCATTGTGCACCAGGGGAGTACAGGCCCAGGGAGCCGACTCTCCAGAAGGCACTCTCTGAGATCCTGGGAGCATATCAAAATTCCCAGGACACGATGGGCCAGATTCTTGACAATGTGCAGAAGCACAGGTGGCTGCAGGAGGGGCAGTATCAGGGGATCAGGGAGGGCTTGCAGGCGAATAACACCACCTTGATCTCCATAGCAGGGGTGCTGGCAGACATGGCCAACATCATGAGGGAGGCAACAGCACAGCAGCGTGCCCCTACCACTAGCCAGTCCAATGACCAGCCCTCCACCTCCGCTGCAGCTAGTGGGCAGGAGACCCTGCCATCGGACCCATAGGCCACCAGCACCCCTCCCCCTGCAGAAGTTGAACCACCCCGCAAACGTTCCTTGCTGATCAGACAGAAGCCAGAGGCACTTGCCAAGACCACCACCAGGACATGAGACTCTCGTGATTGTCCCCCCTTGTGCCCCACAGTGTCACCTTGTCCACTTTGAACTGCCTTTGCTCCCCTTCCTATGGCCCATTGGACACTGCACCTGTGCTATAAACAGACTGGAATACCCTGGACCTTCCTCCATTATCACCCCATTCCATTGCACTTTTCCCCAATTTCATAGCATCAATAAACACCATTGAACACAACTTGACTACTAGTATTTTATGTGTTGAAAATGTGCATTTATGGAAACAATCACATCTAGTGCAAATGATATGAACACTGTGAGACCATAGACATAATGACCTGTAGCTGTCTGTAGTCAGCCCATCAGTACACAGTTGTTATATCACCAACATCTGTACAATGACAAGCCATAGGTAACAATAAGTTGAGATGCAAAGGAAGTTAATGCCATCATGCTGCAGCCACACAGAATACACCAATATTCAGAGGAATGGTCAGTTGCACTGTCTCACCTGTGTATCATTGGAAGTATTGTCGGATAACTGATGTTCTGTTGTCCTCATACTCATCCTCAGCCTCTTCATCCTCACTGTTCTCAGGGTCTACTGCTGCCACAGGGGCATCTCCAGTCTCTTCATCCTGCAGAAAGGGTACATGCCGTTTGAGGGCCAGGTCGTGCAACATGCAGCATGCCACTACTATCTGGCAAACCTTTCCTGGTGAGGGACACAGGGATCCACCTGTCAGATGGAGGCACCTGAATCTGGCCTTCAGGAGGCCGAAGGTCCTCTTGATGATCCTTCTGGTTCGTCCATGTACCTCATTATAACGTTCCTCTGCCCCTGTACTGACATTTCTCACAGGGGTCAGCAGCCACGATAGTTGTGGGTAGCCAGAGTCAAATGCAAGTATTGAAGGATAACATTTAATCTCACACAATGCTATAGGGATGACACCTGAAGGCATATACTAACATACAGTGGGTGGGGATTAAGGCTCACCTAGTAGCCACACCCTGTGCCTCCTTAGTTGGGCCATCACAGTTGGGATGCTGCTATTCCTCTGAACAAAGGTGTCATGCACTGACCCAGGATATTTAGCTTTGAAGTGGGAGATGTACTGGTCCGTCAGGAACACCATTTGCATATTCAGTGAGTGGAAACATTTGCGATTCCTGGACACCTGTTCATTCTGGTGGGGGAAACTAATGTAATATGTGTTCCGTCAATATTATTGGGGATATGTTCTATTGCATAGAAACCGGCCGTCACTGTGGCCAAATCTTCCACCTGGGGGAAAGAAATGTAGCTGTGCATGTGTTTTACCAGGGCAGACAAAACTCTTGCCAGCACGATTGAGAACATTGGCTGTGACATTCCTGCTGCCAAGCCCACTGTCACTTGGAAAGAACCAGTTGCCAAGAAATGGAGCACTAATAGTACTTGCACAAAAGGGGGGATCCCAGTGGGATTACAGATAGCAGACATCAGGTATGTCTCCAATTGGGCACACAGCTCAGTTATTTTGGCCCTGTCCAGTAAATAGATGAGTATAATGTGCCTGTCCTCCAGTGTAACCAAGTCCACAAGTGATCTGTACATCGGGGTATGTCTCCACGTCCTATTCCTCCGCAGCGGTAGGTATCTAAGGGACACAAGAGTGAGTGGACTGTCACACTTTGAACAATGGAACCACAACTTCAGTGTACATAGTGCATTAATGTGATGGGACAGTGGGAATGGTAAGGTATGTACTAATCTAGGCTGTGACGCAGTTAATGTCGATATGACCGTTGTCTTCCATCATGAACGGGCAACCGCCTGTTCTGTATGTAGGGACAGGTAGAAGTGAGGTTTAGGCATAGTGGCGGAAGGCGGTCTTGCACCACTGTGCAATTCTTCATTGGAGAATATGGGTCTCTACAGAGTACAGTGGCCAATGGGTATCTGCGCCGGTGGTGACGGTGTACACCGCCGCGGATGTGACCGCCGTTTTCTATCTGATTACTCGCTTGTTTCTTGACCTTCAACAAGATAACACCTACACTGCATGTGCTGCTGTGACCTGTGTCTGGAACCTACCATAGCCCGTGCGACCGGGGAAAGGGCCCCTGCCTTCACTTCAGAGGAGTTGGAGCGATTGGTGGATGCGGTCCTACCCCAGTACAGACCGCTGTATGGGCCTCAAGACCAACAGGTGAGTACACTTTGGGCACGATCCATGTGGGAAGGATGCATGGAGATGTGTGTGCAAGCACTGTGTCATCGGGGGGAAATGTCTTGTGGTGGTGTTCATGGTGTGCTCTGGGCGATGTATGTGCCAATGGTGATGGAAACAGGATTAGTGGGCCATTTGTGTGACAGGCTGGATTGTATGTGTAATGGTGTTCTCCTGTCTGTATTACCTCTGCAGGTCAGCGCCCATCAACAGAAGGGATTATGGCATGTCATCACCAAGGATGTGGAGAACCTGGGGGTCTATGGCAGGTGGAGCACCCACTGTCGGAAACGGTGAGAGGACCTGAGACGCTGGGCATGGAAGACCGTGGATGCCCAGCTGGGGATGGCCTCCCAATGAGGACGGGGTGTTCTTCGGAACCTGACCCCCTAGATGGCCCACATACTGGCGGTGGCCTACCCAGGGCTGGATGGGCGCTTGAGGGAATCACAGCAGCCACAAGGGGGTGAACATAGTGGGCATTATTTAAAAATGTCGAAGGTGGCTTGGGGTCCAGGTGGTGGATGTGAGTTAGTGGGTGCCCCTAAGGCCAGTCCAGACATTGCAGCGTGAGTCAACTCTAGGGAAATGGGTATATGGCAAATGCAGGTAACCTAGCTTGTTAGTATTCCACGTCAGTCAGGGCTTTGTAGGTCCCAGGAGGGGGTGCAGTTGGTGGTGTGTGGCCCTCATCGTGCTGTGGCATCTAGCCAAATCACTGGCGGTGCAATGCATAGTGCTGAATCCTGATCTCTGTGTGTGACGGTGCTGTGTATGCCAACTGTGGTGTTGGTGCAGTAATTGACTCAGTGTTTCCTTTCTCTTGCTCCCCCTTTTATCTTTTGCCATCCTGTTCATGTGTACACTAGCATCATCTGGCAGAGGAGCAGGGGCACCGGCGACAGAGGGTGCTGCATCCTACAGGACCCAGGAGGCAGAGTCCACCGATGCTGAGGGAACCAGTGGGAAGGAAGGCGAGATAAGCACCACAGCAGAGAGAGGAGGTGCCAACACAGACTCAGATACTTCCTCCAATAGAAGCTCCCTGGTGGTGGCGGATACCTCTGTGACCACCCCAGCTGCTGGTACAGCCGCCACCCCCGTACCAACACCGCCCTCCCAGTAGCCCCTCAGAGAGTTGCCTGTGCCTGCTCACCCAGGAGGGTGGGCATCTCCTTCGCCCCAGTCACCTCAGGCCCTGCCCCAGTGAACCCTGCTGCCCTGAGAAAGGAGGCTATTGACCTTCTAAGATCCATCTCTTTAGGGTAGTCAACCATTGCGAATGTCATCCCGGGGCTGGCATCCCAGATGCAGCAATGCAATGCATTCCTGGAGGGCATTTGCGGTGGATTGGTGGCCCAACAGAGATCGATTTAGGCTCTGGCCTCCTTTCTGATGGTAGGCATTGTCCCTGTTCCTACCCCTCCAGCTACCACTTCCCAGTCTCACTCTCTTCAACTCCAACCCATTTCATGCACACAGACAGACGAGCATGCACACAAGACAACACCCAAGAGTGACACAGGCAAACACAGGCACCACACTTCATCCCACAAGCACTCACGCAAACACCAGACAGTTGCAGATACAACCACATCCACTGCCTCCACGGTCTTCCCCTCCTCCTCCTCCTCTACCTCCCTTACAGTAACGTCCACACTCACACCTGCATGCACTACATCAACATCCACCACCAGCATCACCACACCAGGCAGCACACACACCTCACTAGCAGACACCTCCACAACATCCATGCACGCGTCCCCATGTCCTCTCCCACCCTGTCTGTCCCCCCTCCTAAAGGACACAAACGCAAACACTCACACACCCAACAGCCATCCACCTCAGATCAGCATACTGCCCATGCACCTGCATCCAAATCCAGCAGACATACACCTTCTACAACCACTCCCTCAACCTCCACTCCCATCCCTCCTCCCTCCTCCCGTCCCTGTGCCCCTAAGAAGCTTTTCCTTGCTCAACTTTACCTCTTCCCTCCCCCTCCCCCTGTCTTGCCTGTAAAAGCAGGGTCCCAACGACCCAGCCCAGCACCTCAGCGAAACAGTCCACGCAGACAGTGGTGGCACCACCTAGTTGTGGTGGCAAGTCAGTGAAGGATCCCACATCACCAGCAAAGAAGTTGAAGGATCCCACACCTCCTGCCTTGATGGGGAAGAAGCCCTTGAATCCTGCCAGGAAGGCTAAGGAACACGCACAACCTGTCATGAAGGGGAAGAAGCACTCAACCCCTGCCAGGAAGGGTAAGGATCCCAAGACTCATGCCATGAAGGGGAAGAAGCCCTTGACTACAGCTGAGGCTGTCAGGGTGACACCTCCACCACCACCAGTGGTCCCGGGGCCCCCACCACCAGCTGAGGAAGTGTATCTCTCACCACCAGCAAAGGCTGCCCAGGAGGAACTTTCACCTGCCACCACAGTTCAGCCCTCGCCACCAGCAGAGGCTGCCCAGGAGGCACCTCCACCTGCCACCACAGTTCAGCCCTCACCTCCCGACAACACAGTGTAGTCATCACCACCAGCGGAAGCCATGTAGGCCACACTCTAGGTGCTTCTGTACGAGGGGCCCCCTCCAGGAGCAGTAGGCATGTTCCCCACTGCAGAGACTGTGGTCTTGCACTCTCCAGGACAGAGAAATGGGCATGGAGCCCCCTCCAGAACCAGTGGGAAAGTCACCCAGCCCAGAGACTGTGGCCTTGCACTGCCCAGCACAGAGATGTGGGCATGGAGCCCCCTCCAGAACCAGTGGGCTTGTTCCCATATTCTGTTGAGGTGCCCCTCACCCCCATCCCCCTGAGGTGCCTGCCTACCTGCAAACTGATTCCCCTGCAGTTCTATCAGGATGAAGTTAGGATTCGGGGTGGGCCTTGGACTGTGCCCTGTGGCCATGTGGGCCCTTTGTACATTGGACTGGGCAGGGTCCCTTTTTGTACATTTGTACATATCTGTTTCACCTGCAATTGGATTATTTATTAGCTGTTCATATCAATACCTTCTTATTAGTGCATTCTTGTTGTCCTTGCATTATTCTGCTGTGTATCGTGTGCCATTGTTTTTCATGTGCAGCTGGTTGTGTGTATGGTGTGCGTGTGTCGGGTGTGTGTCGTATGTGTGTGTGTGTCACTCTTCTTTTCCTCCCTCCCTCCCTTGTGTGCTAGGCAGCTGTCTTCACCGTCTTCGTCGGCATTGGTGTTCCAGGTGGAGCATGATGTAGATGATCATCGGGAAGACTTGCAGTTCATGTTCCATGGCGGCGTTGTTCTTCCCTGTGTCTCCGATGGAGAGTCCTTTCTCTTCTGTGGTGCGCTTCTGCTAGGCTTTTGATGGCGTTGGTACTGCCCTGGATTGATGTGCCATAATATGGTGGGTGGTACTTTGTGTTCTGCATGGCTGTTGACGGCTACCGCCGTGGTGAGTGTTGTTTCCGCCCTGGCGGTTGTTGTGGTACATTGGCTGGCTCTGAGAGTTATCACCGCCATACAGTAGTACCACCTGTTGGCGGTATTACGGCCACTTTATCACTCACCGCCAGGGTCATAATGAGGGCCTAGGTGATTTGCCCAGAATCACAGGATAGTCAATTAAACGTGGTTCGCCAGTTCCAAAGCTGGCAGCTTTGGTCGTAACACCACATCCTGAGTAGGGAAAGAAGGTGGTGTTTTGCAGCTTGACTCCAATCCACGTCTGGGCAGAGTGACAGTTCATTTGGGCTTTGTGCATACTTTTCAGACAGCCTATACACAGGGAGGGTGGAGGTGTCACAGAGGTGCATCTGCAATCCTAATAGTCTGCTTGGGCTGAGAGAAGGGGGAGGCATGGCACACATTCATCTGTAAAGGCTGTGCCCTGGACTCACACAAAAGGGTCATTTACCCCCTGCTGAGGTTTGGAGCCTGTGCTGGAGGAGAGAGGGAGCACTCCCAGAACCAGTTGTAACTGGTTGGAACCTTCTCTGCCCTGCTTCATGAAACCCTTGCAAAACTGAGTATAAGTACAGGGGATTTTTCCCCACTATTTGGTGACACTTTGGAACTGAAACTTACCTGTAACTGGACACAGAATGTTGCTGAAGGGACTCCCCAGGAATCACCTTGGACTGCTGCTGCTGTGCTGACCTGTGGCCTGCTTGGTCATTTGAAAGAACTGCTAACTACCTGCAACCCTTTGTGCTGGCCTTCTGCTGGGCCCTTCCGCCCTGTGTTCAATCTGCTGTGTCCCCCAAGGACTGGGTGCTGTGGCCCTGGACCCCTAGCATGGCCTGCCTGAAGCGCAGGAGGAGTGCTTCCCTTTTCATGGCATTGCGCCTTAAGAAGCGCTGTACCTACAGTCTGGGTGCCTGGTGAGCACACCCCCTTTATTCGTGAGAAGCGCATGGAGAGCGCTTTTGTTTTGGATCCTTTCACGCTTTGAAAGCGCTTTGTCGATGTCAGGAAAACTAATTGCTGCAACCTGGGCATTAGCTCTTGATAGCGCTTTGCCGATTTCCCAAAATCACTGCCGAAGCCCAGACGGGATGCTTTTGTCAGTTGCAAGTGATCCGCACTGTCCTGTGCCCCCGGCGGCCCGAAAAAAGTGAAATTGGAGCAAGCGCGCTCCTACCGGTGCCCCTGGGTTGAGGTTCGCTCCGAAGAGCACCCCTTGGGCACCAGAAGGCCCTAACTTAGGGCCGATCACCACTGTGGCCTGGGTGAGTCCTTTTCCTTTGTGGGTCAGATTGGGCAGGGAAGGGAGCCTCACTGGAGGCTCCTCTCCACATCGGACCCCTTGTGTGTGTTTGAAATCAGGCAGGGAATGAAGCCTCATTGGAGGCTCCCCGCCCCACTGGGCCCTCTGTGTGTGTTTGATATCGGGTGGGGAAGGAAGCCTCATCGGAGGCTCTCTTCCCCACCAGAGTCCTGATAGTTGTTGTGGTGACTGCAGGTGGGATGGAAGCCACACCGGAGGCCCCCCACACTGCAAGGTCCCCTCAGTGGCCCCCAATTGTTGTTGTGGCTTTGCCCCCCCTTCTGGAGGGCCAGTTGTGGTCCGGGGGGGCCCCAGAGATCATGGGCTCCAGGAGGTGCCCGATATAAAAAACGGATGCGGTGCGTGCCGGACCCAACCCCTAACATCACCACAAGGCCCCTGTTGTGCGCAAGGAGTGCTGGGAGCCCCCTTGTTGTGCTTCTTGGCACTCGAGGTACCGTTTTCATCATAGAAACAGGTACTTTTTGTTAAAGGAGATACAGGGCCTTATTACGACCTTGACAGAGGAGTTTCCTCCATCGCAAATGTGATGGATATCCCGTCTGTCGTATTAGGATTCTCCTTGAATATAATGGAATCATAATACGGCGGACAGGATATCCGCCACATTTGTGATGGAGGAAACCCCTCCGTCAAGGTTGTAATAAGGCCCATAATTTCTAATGTTCCTGGTATGGAAATTGTGGACTATTATTTTAACCTGGTTCTTTTATGATGTGCCATATATTCGCCAATGTTCCTTTTATGAGCATGACATGCTGATATGTTTTTATGACTTGCCATATGTTTTCTAATGTTCTGGGTATGGGCATTTATATTTCTACCACAAGTGCATTTCTTTAGTAATATGATTCCTAACTACTGCTGATGTTGCAGAATAATAAGTAACCTGTGTGTTATGTATGACTACTGCTGGTATCTGCAGAGTAACTATTGCGTAACATTCTGACAACTGCTTGAGTAGCAGGGTATTACTGACATGTGGTGTCTGGGCTAACTATGGTGTACAAAACAGTTTATTTTTGTGTAACTTGGGTGGTCATTACAACCCTGGCGGACGGTGTTAAAGCAGCGGTAAGACCGCCAACAGGCCGGCGGTAAAAACATTGCAATTACGGTACAAACAAACAGCACGACGGTCAACACCAACAGACAGGCAGAAGACAAAGTATCGCCCACAGTATCACAACCTACCAATCCGCCACCTTTTCTGGGGCGGATTCACCGCGGACAAAAACACGGCGGATACAGGACTTCGAAGAGAAAACGCTCACCTCTACACACCCCACGAGGAATCCGGACGCCATGGAACCAGAGCTGCAGATCCTGCCAGCCCTTATCTTATTGCTCCTCTACCAGGAGCACGAACGCCAGCGGCGAAGACGACGGTGAGTACTGCACCTACAACACAGGGGGGACAACACAGGGGAGGGGGGATGGAAAAAACAGGGACACACACACGCAACACCCCCACCCCCACCCTCACCCACCACAACACACACACTAATGCAGCATGATACATCGTAGTTACACCCCCTAACACCCCCGGAAGAATGCAAAGACAAAAGAAAATGAGTGTAACCATTGTAATATATTAAAATCAAGTACGCAAAAATATATATATATACACTATAAACAAAATATACACCAAGCTTAGTAGTCCAGGTAGTGGTCCAATGAAGTCCGGGAAACACTGGGCCCACAAGGTATGGGCGAGGCCCACACAAGATCCCCGACCATGATGGAGAGAACACTGCAGGGGCATCAGAAAGCAAGAAAACAGGCTCCTCAGGGGGAGGGAAAGGGGGGGCACCTCAGTGGGTTGAGTGCACAACGCCAAATCCACGAGAGGGCCACATGCCCACTGTTCCATCCTGGGGAGTGCAAAGCCACAGTCTCTCAAGTCTCTACAGTGGGTGGGTTGCCCACTGTTCCATCCTGGGGAGTGCAAAGTCACAGTCTCTCAAGTCTCTACAGTGGGTGGGTTGCCCACTGTTCAATCCTGGGGAGTGCAAAGCCACAGTCTCTCAAGTGGATGACAGTCTCCACTGGTTGTGGAGGGGGCATGGTGCCCAGAGTGCTTCATCCTGCTAAGGACTGAGGTAGTGGATGACAGTCTCCACTGGTTCTGGAGGGGGCATGGTGCCCAGAGTGCTTCATCCTGCTAAGGACTGAGGTAGTGGATGACAGTCTCCACTCTTTCTGGGGGGGCATGGTGCCCAGAGTGCTTCATCCTGCTCGCGAAGGACTCAGTAGCGTCAGTGCCCTTGGTGCTCATGGGCCAGTGGTGCTTGTGGCAGCGGTGCCCTGTTCAGCGGTGCTTGTGGTGGCGGTGCCCTGTTCAACGGTGCTTGTGGCAGCGGTGCCCTGTTCAGCGGTGCTTGTGGCGGCGGTGTCCTTTGCAGTGACTCAGTTGCTGGCGGTCATCTCTGGCCTAGCGGGTCTGGTGCTGGCGGTCCTTCATGGCCCAGCGGGTCTGGTGCTGGCGGTCTTCTCTGGCCCAGCGGGACTGGTGCTGGCGGTCCTTCATGGCCCAGCGGGGCTGGTGCTACCGGTCCTTTATGGCCCAGCGGGGCTGGTGCTGAAGGTCCTCTCTGGTTCAGTGGTGCTGGTGCTGGCGGTCCTCTCTGGCGCAGTGGGGCTGGTGCTGGCCGTCCTTCGTGGCCCAGCGGGGTTTGTGCTGGCGGTGGCCTCTTGGGCAGCAGGGCAGGTGCTGGCGGTGGCCTCTTGGGCAGCAGGGCAGGTGCTGGCGGTGGCCTCTTGGGCAGCAGGGCAGGTGCTGGCAGTGGCCTCTTGGGCAGTGGGGATGATGGCGGTGGGCTCCTGGGCAGCGGGATGATGGCGGTCTTCTCTGGCGTGCTGCTCTTCCCAGACCTGCTGACTTTCTTGTGGCCCTTCCCCACCTTGGAAGGTGTCGCAGCTGCCTCCACACTCCTACCTGTACCTCTGGGTCCGGCTTTAGTGGCTGGAGTCTTCCCCCTCTCCCGCCGGGCACTGGGCAACTTTAGATGCTTCACAGGTGGGGGACTGTCCGTGCTGTGGCTCCGTGCCATGCTGGCTGCCCTGGTGGCCAGTGCACTCCAGATTCCGGTGACTACAGGCACCACTGGTCCCGGAGATGTTGTGGCTGAGGTGCTAGGTTGGGACCTGGAGAGTTGGGCCCTAGGAGGCGGACGGGGTGGGGGAGGTGTGGGAAAGAGGTCAAGGTTGGACAGAAAAAGTTTTTGGGAAACAATGGGGCGGGTAGCTGGAGTGGGTTTGGGAGTGGCGGAAGAGGCTGTGGTTGTGGGAAGTGTTGGTTTGGTGACTTTGGGTGAAGGTGCATGTGCTGGAGGCTGTGGTGAGGTGGATGGCTGTTGGGTGGGTGTGTGCCTGCGTTTGTGTATCTTGGGAGGTGGCGTCACAGACACTGGGAGAGGACACAGGGGAAGTATGAATGGAAGTGGGGGTGGTGACTGCATGTGAGCGGGGTGTGGTGGCATGTGAGCTGGTGATGGCAGTAGTGGCTGTAGATGTAGTGCATGCAGGTGTGAGTGGAGACAAGACTGGAAGGGAGGAGGGACACAAGGAGGAGGGGGACACAGTGGAGGCAGTGGATGTTGGTGTGTCTGCATGTGTGTGATGCTTGCTTGAGTGCTTTTGGGATGTGTGGTGCTTCTGTTTGCCTGAGCTTTCCTTGTGTGTTGACGTGTGTGCATGCTGGTCTGAAGGTGTGCTTGGGATAGGTAAAGGGGATTGGGTCTGGGTGGAGGAAGTTGGAAGGGGGAGGCTAGACACCGGGACAATGGCTGCCATCAGTGCTGAGGCCAGAGTCTGAAAAGCTTGCTCAAGGGCCACCCGACCAGAATGAATGCCCTCCAGGAATGCATTTGTTTGTTGCAACTGCCTTTCTACACCCTGGATGGCATTCAAAATGGTAGACTGCCCAACATTGAGGGACCTGAGGAGGTCAATGGCCTCCTCACTGAGGGCAGCAGGGGTTTCTGGGGCAGGGCCTGAGGTGCCTGGGGTGAAGGTGATGCGCACCCTCCTGGGTGAGTGGGCACGGGGCAAAGGCTGAGGGGCTGCTGGGAGGGCGGTGCTGGTAGGGGGGTGGCGGCTGTACCTGTAGATGCGGGGGGCACAGATGTTGCCACCACCACAAGGGAGCTCCCATCAGAGGACGAGTCTGTGTCACTGGTGTCAGCTCCTGTCGCCGCCGTGGAGCTCCCCTCGCCCTCCATCCCACTGGTGTACTCCGACTCCGCTGTTTCGCCCTCCAGGGCCATGTGGGATGCAGTTCCCTCGTGCGCCGTTGCCACTGCTCCTCCGCCTGATGATGCTAATGCACACAAGAACAGGGAGACCACAAAAAGAGGGGGGGACGACAGAAGAAAGGCATGTTGAGTGCATGCATTACCGCTACCGTTGGCAGACCCGACAGACACAGAAGCCCCCTGCACTATGCCGCGCACTTGTCCTCCACTGTTCAATCCCTGGGACATGGCCTACAAGGCTATGGACGACATCTGCGCACATGGATTTCACAGGAGCTTGACTAGGTGTACTTGGCACTGTACATAGGTGGGGTGGGGTGCCACAGGCTCTGCCAGCACAAGGGGACCTTGCCTCCTATACTCGCCCTGGCCTAAGGAAACCCACCTCCCACCTCGTCCACCCAGACACCTCCACTGCACGCAAAATCAGCAGAATGAGAGTGTACTCACCCCCTTGTGGCTGCTGTGATGCCCCTGAGCGCCCATCCAACTCCGGGTACGCCACCACCAGGATCCTGAACATCAGGGGGGTCATGGTGCAACGGGCACCCCTCCTACATTGGGAGGTCATCCCCAGCTGGGCCTCCGCCGTCTTCTTGCTCCAGCGGCGAATGTCCTCCCATCTTTTACGGCAGTGGGTGCTCTGTCTGTGGTAGACCCCCAGGGTCCGGACGTCCTTGGCGATGGCACGCCAAATATCTTTTTTTCTGGTGGGCTCTGACCTACATGAATTCTAAAAAGTTATTACCAAATGCACTGTCACAGTCATTGGCCCACATCACTACCCTTGCCATTATGCACATGCACTCACCGTCGTTTCATGCACGCCTCAATCTCCCTGCCCCCCTTCTTTCATCCACCCCACTCCACACAGGCATAGCCCATACAGCATGCTCACAGTGTATTTACCTGTTTGTCTGGAGGACCGTAGAGTAGTGTGTACTGGGGGAGGACCCCATCCACGAGTTTCTCCAACTCCTCTGATGTTAAGGCAGGGGCCCTTTCCGCAGTCCCTCTTCCAGACCGAGATCACAGCAGCACTTGCAGTGTAGGTCCTCTCCTGTCGAAGATCAGGTGTCGAGTGATTGAACAGATAGAAAATGGCGGTCACGTCCGCGGTGGTGGGTACCGTCACCACCAGCGTACATCGTCATTGGCTCCTGGGACCCATAGGGTCCAATGTTAACCAATGCAGGATTGCGCTGCGGTCTTCGACCGTCTACTGCAACGGTGTACAACGCCAGCGCAGTTACCTCACATCCCATTGTCCCACTTTACAGGTCAGGCATCCGCTATTTCAGGGGCCCACATGGCTTCATTTTTAACTGCGTCACACATACCTAGGCGTAGCCTCAACACACATACAGGCCAAATATCAGATTATGATACGTGTTCTGTGTGGCTGTGTTTACGCACCTCTGAGTTGTTTGACTCTGTGCTCGCTGTTGTCCTTCATAGGCACCGTCCGCTGGGACATGTGAGGAGATGGCGGCATCCTCCGGTGTACAGACCGCTGGTGGACCTGTCGACAATGGAGGAAAGACATGTGATCATCACCTACAGGCTTTACTGTGCCACAATCCAGGAACTGTGTGCCCAGTTGGAGCCAGACCTGATGTCAGCTATCCGCCAACCCACAGGAATCCCCCCTCAAGTGCAGGTGCTGTCAGTACTCCATTTCCTTGCAAGTGGGTCATTCAAACCAGCAGTGGCCATAGCATCAGGGATGCCCCAGCCTATGTTTTCCAACGTGTTGTCCAGAGTGTTGTCTGCCCTGCTGAAACACATGCGGAGCTACATCGTTTTCCCTCAGGTGGAGGATTTGCCCACAGTGAAAGGAGACTTCTATGCCCTGACACATGTGGCTTTGTTCCCCCCCGAGGAGTGAACAGGTGTACAGAAACCGGAAGAGCTGTCATTCCATGAATGTGCAGATGGTGTGTTTGGCAGACCAGTACATCTCCCATGTGAATGCCAAGTTTCCTGGCTCAGTGCATGACGCTTACATCCTGCGGAATAGCAGCATCCCTTACGTGATGGGTCAACTCCAGAGGCACCGTGTGTGGCTATTAGGTGAGCACCTGGAAGCAAGTCAGTGGGAATGGTTGTCTGGGTCTGGGGATATCCCTCCAGGTTAGTGTGTGTCTAACAGTTGTCCCACGCCATTTGCAGGTGACTCTGGTTACCCCAACCTGTCATGGCTACTGACCCCAGTGAGGAATCCCGCTACAATGAGGCCCATGGGCGAACACAGTGGATAATAGAGCGCACCTTCGGCCTCCTGAAGGCCAGGTTCAGGTGCCTCCACATGACAGGTGGATTCCTATTCTACTCACCAAAGAAGGTGTGCCAGATCATCGTGGCCTGCAGTATGCTTAACAACTTGGCTTTGCGACGACAGGTGCCTTTTCTGCAGGAGGATGGTCCAGATGGCGGTGTTGTTGCAGCTATACAGCCTGTGGACAGTGAAGACGAGGAAGCAGAAGAAGAGGACATGGACAACAGGAACACGGTGATCCTACTACATGTACTTTAACACTACTACCTCTCTACTGTCTGTCGTTTACACCCAGTGTATGCTCACTGAGTTGTCACTTTCCCTTACGATTTCACAGATGTGGGTCCCACTGTGTGACATCTGCTTTGATTCCTCATGGACTAGAGCTGTGTGACATAGGTATGTTGACATTACAATTGAAAGTGCATTTTGCCACAGTAATTGCTAATACACTATTCTGAAATCACAGACTGACTCCAGATTGTTATGTGCTTCAAGGGTGTTTATTTAAGTGCTCAATATTGGAGGAGGTTACAAAATGGTGAGGCTTGATGGTGGATGAATGTCCATGGCAGAGTCCAGTCTATTAGTCTCACAGGTGCATTGCCCAAATGGGCATAGGAAGTGGAGCTGGGGCAGTTTAAGGATGGACAGGGTAACAAAGTGGGACAGAAGGATGACATTCAGGGTGATCTCATTTCTTGGTGGGGGTCTTGGTGGGGGTCTTGGCATCGTTCTCTGTCTTTGTCCTGGATCTCAGGGACCGTTTGTGGGGGGGTTCTCCCTCTGCAGGGGATGGGGGTTGTGTGGTGGTCCTGTGGCGGTGCCTCCTGTCCACTAACGCCGGCGGAGGTGGTGGGCAGTTAATCGTCCATGCTAGTGTCAGGGCCCCTTGTTGTGCCACAGTGTCCCTCCTGGTGTTGATTTCTTCCTTCAGCACCCCTACGATGGTGCCCAGGGTGGAATTGATGGCTCTGAGTTCCTCCCTGAAGCCCAAATACTGTTCCTCCTGCAGGCGCTGGGTCTCCTGAAACTTGGCCAGTACCGTTGCCATCATCTCCTGGGAGTGGTGGTAGGCTCCCATGATGGAGGAGAGGGCCTCGTGGAGAGTGGGTTCCCTAGGCCTGTCCTCCCCCTGTCGCACAGCAGCCCTCCCAGTTCCCTTCTGTTCCTGGGCCTCCGTCCCCTGGACCGTGTGCCCACTACCACTGCCCCCAGGTCCCTGTTGTTGTTGGGGTGGTGGGTTAGCCTGGGTTCCCTGTAGTGGTGGACACACTGCTGATTGACGTGTCCTGGGGACAGAGGTATGGGCCCGCTGGGTGGGTGCTTTGCTGGTGTTTCCAGAGGGGGGAAGCTCTGTGGTGGCCTGTGACTCTGTCAGGGGAACCGACTGTCCAGAGGTCCCCGATGGGCCGGGCTGGTCATTTAGATCCAGTTGGACAGAGCTGCTGTCATCACTGTGGGCCTCTTCACTTGGTGGTGTGGACATGTGTGGACCCTCCTGTCCGGTGACGTTGGGTAGGGGTCCTGTAGGGGTATAAAAGGATGTTTATTACATCTGTGTGTGCCATGGTGTGCAATGGGTGGGTGTCTGTGTACCCCAGTGCTTGCATTCCTCTGTACGACCTTGTGTGATGATTGTTTAGGGGGGTGTATGGGTATGTGCAGTGGCCATGCTTTGGTGATGGGTGTCCATGCCTTTGTTGTTGCATGCAGGGCTTGGTGTTAGGATGTGTGGGTTGTGATAGTGGGACATTTGTGAGGAGTTGGAGTGATGGGGTGAGGGTTAGGGTGGGGCTATGTGATGGCATGCAGGTAGGGTGGGGGATGTAATAGTTAAGATTTGACTTATCCGAGTCCATTCCTCCATCTACTCCTGCGAGGCCCTCAGGATGCAGAATCGCCAAGATCTGCTCCTCCCATGTTGTTAGTTGTGGGGGAGGAGGTCGGGGTCCGCCACCAGTCCGCTGACCCGCAAGGTGGTGTCTACCTAGCAATGAGGTGTGCTGCACCTGTGATCCGAATAGCTGTGCCTCTACCCGGACGATTTCCTCCACCATGACCCTGAGCTCCTCCTCCGAGAACCTGGGGTGTCTTTGCCGTGCCATGGGGTGGTGTGGGTGATGTGTGAGGTGGTGTGTGTGGTGATAGGTGGGGTGATATTTAGTGGTGTGTTGTGTGAGGTGCGTGGAAGTTCTGTGGGTGATGGTATTGTTTGCCTGTGGATGCTTGGTAGCTGTTTGTGGTGTCTCTCTCTGGCCTTCGTTCGGGATTTTTGGTCGTAGGGGTTTGTGGGTGATGTGGGTGTGTGTTTTATATTGTATTGTGTGTGTGGGAGTAGTGTGTGTATGTGTATCAGGTGTGTGTATTTGGAATTGTCCAATGTGGCTGTGTTTTCTATGTGTGTATGTATTTTGAGCGCTGCGGTGTGTACCGCCAATGGAATACCGCAGTTGAAAGATCGCTACGTGGATTCGTGTGTCGTGATAGTGGGGGTATTTCTGTTGCCGTGACGGTGGAGGTTTTGTTTTCGCCAGTTTATCACTGACCTTTGGTGTGGCGGACTTGTGTGGGTGTCAGAATTTTGGCGGATTCCGTGCTGTGGTTCATAATGACCGTGGCGGAATTCCGCGGCGGTGTGTTGGCAGTCTTCTGCACGGCGGTAAGCGGCTTTTACCCCCAATGTTGTAATGAGGGCCTTGGTGTTGTGTTTCCTCTGTGCTGTGGATAGTGCATCACGTGTATTGTTTGTGTTGTGCAAATGCTTTACACATTGCCTCTGGGATAGGCCTGACCTCTCATGCCAAGATACCAAGTGGGTGAGCAGGGGTTATATTGGATGTGTAACTCCCTTGCCCTGACTAGAGTGGGTGGGTTCTGCCTGGCTTAGGTGCATACCCTAGCCAACCAGAAACCCCATTTCTAACATCTGGTAAATAGTGAAATGTTTCTGCTATTTGGATGGTGCCAACCAAACAATGCAGAATCTTTACTATTTAACCAGCAGCCAGATAAAAAGTGAAGTTTATCTGGTATTTTAAAGGCCATGGACCAAACAGTAAGTAATTTTTACTGTTTAGCCAGCTGCTACATATGTAAGAGAAAAAAATCGCTATTTAGCTGGCTGCTGGCTAAACAGCTGCTACCTTTTTCAAAACATCTTTCACAAAAGTTTTTGTGCACAGCATTCAAAGCTGAGTATTAATGGTTTGCCCCTATTGATGTGTTTCCTCATATGGGATTGATGTGAACTGAATAGGTGACAAGGGTACAAGGAATGGCAAGCTCTGCTAATATTACTATCTCTCTGTTCTCAATTGTTAGTGGTTTTTACACTTCCAAATGGCTGTGTGAGTCCTCAAAGTTGCAAATGGCTTTTCAAATGACACAGTGCCCTGTAAATGGGTTTTAGAGCTACTGGCACACATCTCAATAGGAACATTAAGTTTCTATTGATTTCAGTCACCCACATAGAGTAAAAAGTAGTTTTTAGAGAGAGTGCTTGGGCGATTTGAATGTAACACCTCATGTTTAAATATCCTTGTAAAAAGAAACGCTTTTTTTAGCACAAGTTATATCAGAGTTTCATAGTAGCACACAGGTTAACTACTCACATATTTTAGCAACTGCCATGTACAATAAGTCATGATCAAAATCTTATCATCAGTCAGAGACATACATGACGGTACAGGTGTTTTTACATGTCTTTTGGCAAGTGTGATCTCTCAAAAAGCCCATAGGATT
Source organism: Pleurodeles waltl (assembly GCF_031143425.1). Lineage (NCBI taxonomy): Eukaryota > Metazoa > Chordata > Amphibia > Caudata > Salamandridae > Pleurodeles > Pleurodeles waltl. Next base: position 781,284,336 of record NC_090440.1, read on the forward strand.
GAGGATGGTAAGGGGTGGTAAACTGGTAGGTTACCCCACACTCATCCCACACAAACTTCATGTAGGCTGACATGAAGTTTATGCCTCTGTCAGACACAACCTCTTTTGGGAACCCCACACGGGTAAATATTCCCATCCGAACTCTGGCCACCACCGGTGCAGTCACTGTCCTCAGAGGGATTGCCTCTGGGTATCGGGTGGCATGGTCCATCAAAACCAGGATAAACTTGTTGCCTAGGGCAGTTTTAGGGGCCAAGGGACCAATGATGTTGATGCTCACCCTTTCAAAGGCGTTGCCAACGACGGGGAGAGGGATCAGGGAGGCCTTAAGCCTTTTCCCTGTCTTCACACTAGCGTGGCAGGTGGGGCAGGCTCTGCAGAAACTATCCGAGGCTACCCACATTCTAGACAAATGGAAGTGGGTGACAAGCCTTGCCCGGTAACACTGGGGGACCACCAGCACATGTGCTGCCCCAATGGCCGGAGCCTTAGGCTCACTGTAGAGGAGATGATTCCCAGTATATATGGTGATCACCAGAGGCTTCACCTGCTGCTTGGGCTGCGGCCTGTTGCCTCAGACCCTCAAGAGTGGGGCACTCCTTCTGCACTTTTCAGAATTCCTCCCTGGTTGGCCCACCCTCTACTTGCCAGCCAGAAAGTTCAGACAGGTTACTCAGGTTCGCAATATCCTCTCCAGGTGGCTCAGGGGCCTCCTCTTCTGGGACCCCGTGCACCACCATGGGAATATCTGAGGCTGGTTTCCCATGCCTCTTCTCTTTCCTCTGTGCAGCTGTGTGGGCCATTGTTCCAGACTCCAGACACCCTTTACTCCCTTTGCAGGCAACCATGGACCCTGTGGTCATGCAGACCCTGTCACGATTCACCCTGGGCTTACCGTCGAGGTTGGTGAGAGGTGGTGAACGGCCCCGGTTCCTGCAGGTCCTGCTTTGGCCGAGGTAGGGGCGACCCCTTCCGGTAGCCATGGTGCTGTTTGACAATAGTAAGCCACTACAGTCCGTGCCCTCCAGAAGGAGTCCCAGAGGAAAAACCCCAAAAGGGTAAACAACCTCCAACAGGAACTCCCTGAAACAGAAGGAGGACACAAGGACGTTAGGACGGAAGGTACTGGAGTTCAGGAATACTGGAGATGAAATGCAGGTCAAGAAAAACTGGCTTCACAAAAGGAAACCAGCCGGAGCGTGACTACCACCACAGGAGTGTTGCAACGCAATGAGAAAGAATCTACATTCCCCTTATATACCCGTAGACAGGAAGTGAGAAACAAGAAGTAGAAATACCACCATGTTGGATTGGGGAAAAAGTCATGATTAATCATAGATAACATGCGTCTAAAAAAGAGAAGTAATGCATGCATGGAAGAGAGGATGTGAACAGAATGCTGGGAAAGGGAAAAGCATGCATGAAAGGCAACCATGTGCATGCATTCGGCTTTTGCCTGTGTGACCGGTAAGTGAGGGCAAGAGGGTTTCCCGGGGTGTCCCTGAACATGTGAGAATAAGCAGAGTGTTAAGCGCGCTGAATGCGCTATGCGCAGCAGGTTTGAGACCCGACTCGGTGTCTCTTCCCCTGCCGTGCCTCCCTGGAATCGGCGGTCAAAGAAAGGGGGCGCAGCGAGTGCCGCGACCCCTGACTCGAGCCGCGGCTTCCCCCGTGGCCTGCTCACGGGCCATAGCGTTTCCCGAGTGCCGCACCGCGGCGGCCCGTGCTCGCGGCCGCGGCACGACAGACCCCCTCGGGCAAACCTAACATCTCCAGGTGGGATCTGAGCTCTACCTCTTTCCAGGCAGTATGCTCAAGATCATTGCCTAACAGACAATCTACAGGCATGGCAGGACTCACATCTACCTTTAGAATAACAGAGACCCCCCCCACTCAAAGGGAACCAGAGCCACTGGTAGGTGACTCTCGCGATTGTCTGCGACTATGACCTGGTGGAATATTTCTAGGGATTATCTGCTCTGCTGACACCAGCTGACACTTGACAGTAGTCATACTGGCTCCTGTGTCACGTAGAGCCTCCACCCTTTGCCCATCAATGGTGACCCGCTGCCTATACCTGGAAGTATTGTCAGGCATGTGGGCTTTTGGCACCATTTCCTTATCTCCCAGGGTGTCTAGTGACACCTCTATCTGCTCCCCAAAGCTAACTGGGACTGTCTCCCCCAAGTGCTACACTAGCCAACCCGGGTGTCTGCCCTCCAGTGGGGGGCTGTGCCCTCTTGGGACACTGGGAGTTGACCTTAGAGTGTTCATGCTTGGAGCACTCTAAGCTTTTGGAGATAAATTCCCCCTGCTTTCTATCAAAGTACCCAGGCTTTTTCTCTAACGCAGGTTTGGACTGGGTACCACCACCCCCTTGGGAATTGTTTTGGACACCTTTGGAGTACTCCTTATGTTTAAGTCCCCCCGCCATTTCTTCTGTTGGGAACCATGACCACCTTTGTGGGTGTCCCCTCCAGGTACCTTTCTGGACACTCTGGTCCTAACCCAGAGGTCCGCCTTCTAGCAAGCTTCCTTGGATCGGTCAGCTTACTGTCTACTAAATGCTGGTGCGACTTCGTAAAACAAATACTGAGCATATGCTCTCTCAGAATCAAATCGTATAATCCTTGAGACTCAGTTCATGAGCCAACAAAAGTTTCTTTTCAGCCAAGGCTCTCTCAGTTGCTGCTTCCGCTCTGTCAGCTTCTATTTTTAACTTTGCCATTTGTAATTGGAACTCTCTCTCCTCCCTCCTTTCCTCTGCGGTCAGGCCCCGGTTACAGAAAAGGCTACCTGGTTTGGCAGGGGGCACAATCACAGTGATAACATCCTCCACTAATGGAAAAAAATCCTCCGAGGGGCCCTCCTCTTGCTCCTCCTCCTCAGCATCCTCCTCTGAATGGGGTTCTGCCCAGGCCATCAGCGCCATTTGGAATTCCTCCTTTCTGGAGGCACCTTGGGTGGGTATTCCCATATATCTGCAGAACCCCTTCAGTTGTTTGACACTACGGCCCTCATTACATCCCTGGCGGTCAGTGTTAAAACGGTGGTAATACCGCCAACAGGCCGGCGGTAAATAAAATGGAATCACGACCATGACGGAAACCACCAACATTGAGAGCCACTTTAACACTCCGACCTCCACGGCGGTAGAAACAAACACTGCGGCGGTAACCGCCAACAGACAGGCGGAACCTAATGTACAGCCCACTGTATTACAACAGGCCTATCCACCACCTTTTCCGGGGCGGTACCAATGCCATCAAAAACATGACAGAAACAGGCTGTGGAACGGAAACCACTCACCTTTCAACACCCAACGAGGAACCAGGACGCCATGGAGCCCGAGTTACAGGTCCAGTCCATGTTGGTTTACCTCGTTTTATATCAGGAGCAGCAAAGACGCCAGCGACGACCACGGTGAGCACTGCACCTAGCACACAGGGAAGGGGACAAAAGGAAAAGAGAGTGACACACGCACGCAACATGCAACACCCCCAACCACACCCTCACCCACAACACCACACACACAAATACATGCAGCAACATTACATATACACCCCGTCACCCCCTGGAAGAACGCAAGGACAAAATTAAATGATTGTAACAAGTGTAGTCATTGAAAATCAGATAGACCAAAATTAAAATATCAGTATATACAAATATGTACACCAACTACACAAGTCCGGATAGTAATGAAATCATTGTCCGTGGACCAGTGGTCCCAAAATGCATGGGCGAAGCCCACACATGATACCTGACTCGAAATGGAGAGAACACTGCTGGGGCATCAGATCGAAAATAAACAGGCACCTCAGGAGGAGGGAGAAGGGGGCACCTCAGCCGGATGAACGGACGATGCCACTGATCTACGAGGGGGCTCCATGACCACTGATTGGTCCTGGGGAGTGCCAGGCCACAGTCCCTCAAGTCTTTCCAGTGGGTGGGTTGCCCACTGCTTTATCCTGGGGAGTGAAAAGCCACAGTCTCTCAAGTCTCTCCAGTGGGTGTTTTGCCCACTGCTTTATCCTGGGGAGTGCAACGCCACAGTCGCTCAAGTGGGTGGTTTGCCCACTGCTTTATCCTGGGGCAAAGCCACAGTCTCTCAAGTGGATAACAGTCTCCACTGGTTCTGGAGGGGACTTTGTGCCCAGAGTGCTTCGTCCTGCTAAGGACTGGGGTAGTAGATGTGATTCTCCACTGGTTCTGGGGGGGGCTTTGTGCCTAGAGTGCTTCATCCTGCCAAGGACTGGGTAGTGGATGCTGTTCTCCACTGGTTCTGGAGGGGGCTTTGTGCCCAGAGTGCTTCATCCTGCCAAGGACTGGGTGAGTGGATGTGAGTCTCCCCTGGTTCGGGAGGGGGCTTTGTGCCCAGAGTGCTTCACATGCAGTGTGGCAGGTCCCATTCCCTCACCAGGGTGTGTGTGCCACGAGATTGCCTGGGAACAGGTAGCACAGAGGCAGAGACAGACTCCACCCTGCTTCCCTCCATGTCTCGTCTCCACTCACCCCTGCATGCACTACATCCTCAGCCACTACTTCCATCACCAGCACGCCCATCACCACACACCGCCAACGTGCAATCACTACCCCCACTACCATGCACACGTCCCCTGCGTCCTCTCCCAGTGTGTCTGTGAGCCCTCCTCCCAAAGTACACAAACGCCGGCACACACCCACTCAACAGCCATCCACCTCACAACAGCCTCCAGCCCATGCACCATCACCCAAACTCAGCAGATGTACACCTCCTACAATCACTACCTCTTCCTCCACGCCCAAACCCCCTCCATCTTCCCATCCCAGTGTGTCTAAAAAACGTTTCCTCGCTAACATTGACCTCTTCCCTACACCTCCCCCCCATCCTTCCCCTAGGGTCAGGATGTCCAGATCCCAGCCTAGCACCTCAGCCACGAAATCCTCGAGCTCTGTGGTCTCTGCAAGTCTGGTGACATCGCATGCCGCACCCATCAGGGCTGCCAGTGTGCCACCTACTGAGGCCAATGACAACTCTATCCAGCCACCTACCAAGAAGAAGGGGACAACATGCCAAAGGGAAAAGCCACACCAACCACCCAGCAAGGCCTCCTCCAAGACAAAAGAGGACAGTGCCAAGGTCCTAGCAGCGACTTCCAAGGTGGGGAAGGGAAACAAGTCTAAAGGGAAGGCAGCTCAGGGCACGGAGCCTCTGGGTGAGGGACTGGTGACACCCCTTCTGCAAGACAGAACAGCAACCTGTACGGCGGTGGCCACAGCTGCAACCACCGCCACCTGCACCGCCACCTGCACCCCCACCTGCACGTCTGCTGCCTCTGCTACAGTCCCCAGCATCGTCCCAAGTGGGCAGCCGTCCGAGGCTGCAGGAGACGTCCTGGTGTCTCGCTCCACAGGTGCTGACACATGTACCACCGCCAGCATCTCCGCCGCTGACACCGCCACAACCACTGCCACCTGCCCCGCGACGTGCTCAGACAGTGCCACCACAGCCAACATTAACTTCATCCCCAGTGGGAAATCGTCCGAGGCTGCAGGAGATGTCCTGGACCCTGCACAGAGTACATGAGACACCACAACCAGCACTGGCAGTACCAGCAGTTGGCAGGCTAAGTCGCTGCAGGGTGGAGTGTGTCTCTGCCTCCATGAAGTATCATGCTACCTGTTCCCAGGCAATCTCGTGGCTCTGACACCCAGGTGCAGGAATGGGAACTGCCACACACCATGTGCAGCATTCTGGCACAAAGCCCCCTCCAGAACCAGTGGAGAGATACATCCACTACCCCAGTCCTTGGCAGGATGAAGCACTCTGGACACAAAGCCCCCTCCAGAACCAGTGGAGAGATGCATCCACTACCCCAGTCCTTGGCAGGATGAAGCACTCTGGGCACAAAGCCCCCTCCAGAACCAGTGGAGCGATACATCCACTACCTCAGTCCTTGGCAGGATGAAACACTCTGGGCACAAAGCCCCCTCCAGAACCAGTGGAGAGATACATCCACTGGAGATACTGTGGCCTTGCACTCCCCAGGACAAATCAGTGGGCAAGCCACCCACTTAGGAGACTTGTGAGACTGTGGCCTTGCACTCCCCAGGACCAATCAGTGGGCAAACCACCCACTTGAGAGACTTGTGAGACTGTGGCTTTGCACTACCTAGGACCAATCAGTGGGCAAACCACCCACTTGAGAGACTTGTGAGACTGTGGCTTTGCACTCCATAGGACCAATCAGTAGACAAACCACCCACTTGAGAGACTTGTGAGACTGTGGCTTGGCACTCTCCAGGACCAATCAGTGGGCAACCCACCCGCCTGAGAGACTTGTGAGACTGTGGCTTTGCACTCCCCAGAGCAAACAGTGGGCATGGAGCCCCCTCGTGGAGCAGTGACGTCGTCCCATCATCCGGCTGAGGTGCCCCCCTCCCCTTCTCTCTGAGGTGCCTGTTTTTTTTCGACCTGATGCCCCTGCAGTGTTTTCTCTGTTTTGGGGCAGGTATCATGTGTGGGCTTCGCCCATGCATTTTGGGACCACTGGTCCACGGACAATGCATGGAACACTATCCGGACTTGTGTAGTTGCTGTACATGTTTGTATATAATGATATGTTACAGACCTGTTTCCCTATCTGGAATTTCAATGATTACACTTGTTACAATCATTGCATTTTGTCCTTGCGTTCTTCCAGAGGGTTACGGGGTGCATATGTAATTTTGGTGTATGTATTTGTGTCTATGGTGTTGTGGGTGAGGGTGGGGGTGGGGGTGTTGCATGTTGTGTGTGTGTCACTCTCTTTTTCCTCCCCCCCTCCCCTGTGTGCTAGGTGCAGTACTCACTGTGGTCGTCGCCACCGTCTTTGATGTTCCTGGTAGAAGAGAAGGTAAACCAACATTGAGAGCACCTGTAACTCGGGCTCCATGGCGTCCTGGTTCCTCGCTGGGTGTCGAGAGGTGAGTGGTTTCCCTTCCAAGTACTGTTTCTGCCATGCTTTTGATGGATTTGGTACCGCCCCGGAAAAGCTGGTGGATTTGTGCTTCGTAATAGAGTGGGCACTACATTGTCTTCCGCCTGTCTGTTGGCGGTTACCGCTGCGGTGTTTGTTTCTACTGCCATGGCAGTCAGAGTGTTAAAGTGGCTGTCTGCGTTGGCAGTTTCCACCATGGTCGTGATTCCCTTTTTTTTTATCGCCGGCCTGTTGGAGGTATTACCGCCGCTTTAACACCAACCGCCAGGGTTGTAATGAGGGCCAAAGTGTCTTTAGTCTCTTAATAGCAACAAATGTCTCTTGCAAGTACAAACTACCTGGTTTGCGTTCAAAATCTCCGCTAGGAACCGCAGAGGAGGAGATGCGTGGAAAACAAGGAGGTGTGTATTGATTTCTTGGGCCGCACACGGTGATGTGTAGTTTATTTTTCATGCAGGGAAGGCTTTGCATCGATTTCTGGCATGCAGACTTGGATCCTCCTCGGGTTGTAGGTTTTTCGGACACCCCGGGTATGATGCATTGAAATCCGGCACTTGCAGGACGAAGTCACAGGAGCTGCGTCGATCCGGTGGGCTTTGCGTGGAAATGTCTACTGCACAGCAGGCGCTGTGTCTATTCCTCTCAGGAAATCAGGCTGCATCATTCCAGCTCAGCTTTTCGTTGATCCAGTGGGCCGTGCATCGAATTTCTGGTCGCTACGCTAGTGCTGCATCGATCATCTCCTTGTGAAGTCGGGCTGCATCATTCCGGTTCGCCGTGCAGTGATTTGCTCACCGTAATGCAGGCTTTGCGTCATTTTCTGCCGCACAGGGAGTTCTTCTTACAGGAATTAAGTCTTTTTGGTCCTGAGACATCAGGGAACAGGAGGCAAGCTCTATCCAAGCTATAGGAGAGCACTTCTCAGCACAGCCAGAGAGCAGCAAGGCAGCAGGGCAACGGCAAGGCAGCAGTCCTTCTTAGAAAGGTAGTCAGGTGAGTCCTTTGGGCAGCCAGGCAGTTCTTCTTGGCAGGTTGCAGATTCTGGTTTGGGTTCTTCTCCAGGAAGTGTCTGAGTTGGTAAGGGGAGAAGCCCTGTTTAAATACCCAAATGTGGCTTTGAAATGGGGGAGACTTCAAAGAGTGGCTTAGAAGTGCACAAGGTCCCCTTTCAGTTCTATCCTGTCTGCGAGGGTCCCAGTAGGGGGTGTGGCATTCCTTTGTGTGAGGACAGGCTACTGTCCTTTGACATGTAAGTGTCAGGCCCTCCACCCTCCCAGCCCAAGAAGACCCATTCAATATACCGATGTGTGTAAGTGTGACTGAGCATCCTGTGTTTTGTGTTGTCTGAGTGAATGCACAATGGAGCTGTCAACTAAACCTAGACAGACATGGATTGTAAGGCACAGAAGGATTTAAGTGCAGAGAAATGCTCACTTTCTAAAAGTGGCATTTCTAAAATAGTAATAATAAATCCAACTTCACCAGTCAGCAGGATTTTGTATTACCATTCTGGCCATACTTCAAATGACCTTGTTACTCCTTTCAGATCAGAATCTACCACTCAAACAGTATATGAGGGTAGTCCTAATGTTAGCCGATGAAAGGAGCAGGCCTCACAGCAGTGTAAAAACGAATTTGGGAGTTTTACACTACCAGGACATATAAACCGCACAGGTACATGTCCTGCCTTTTATCTACATAGCACCCTGCCCTATAGGTTACCTAGGGCCTACCTTGAGGGTAACTTGTATGTAGAAAAAGGGGAGTTTTAGGCTTGGCAAGTACTTTTAAATGCCAAGTCGAATTGGCAGGGAAACTGCACACACAGGCCTTGCAATGGCAGGCCTGAGACATGGTTAAGGGGCTACTTAAGTGGGTGGCACAAGCAGTGCTGTAGGCACACCAGTAGCATTTAATCTGCCGGCCCTGGGCACATATAGTGCACTTTAATAGGGACTTACAAGTAAATTAAATAAACCAATTGGGTATGATCCAATGTCATCCTGTTTAAAGGGAGAGAGCATATGCACTTTAGCCCTGGTTAGTAGTGGTAAAGTGTGCAGAGTCGTAAAACCAGCAAAAACAGTGTCCAAAAAGTGGAGGGACCACCCTAAGGCTGTCAGGTCTAATATATGTATATATATATATATATATATATATATATATATATATATATATATATATATATATATATATGTGTACAAAAATATACATAAGTATATATATATATATATACATACACAGATATATATATATATATATAGATGGTCGCCAGGAGGTAGCAATTTATTGACATGGTTATGTCTTTGGCGCCGTATGATAAATCTTAATGAACTTTTCCAAAAATAGTGTCCTCTACGGTCTTGTTATGCTTGGAAAGTTTTGGGATGATCCGTCAAGTGGGGCCGGAGAAAAAGGGGGGTAAAACAAATGTGTGTTTCCCATGTTAATTTTCATAATTATTTTAGACATGGTTGCAGCCCGAACCACTGGATGGAATTACACAACATTTTACAGAAAGGTAGCTTTTGGTCCAGAAAGCACCCATTTTGTGTAAATCTGTTCAGTAGTTTTCGAGATATGAAAGGAAAAATAAATGTGTACATCTGGGTGGAGCCCAAGCACTGATCTCATGGTGAGATCAGATTGGCTGGCACCACTTCAACCAGAACGTGCTGGAAACCATCTTGGGACTAATATACATGATAGCACCTCATTGGAATGCATTGTAGTGAATGGCAGGTTTCGAGGATCACAAAAAGGTGAACGTATAAAGGGTGATAAAAGATTTTAGGTACAATATAAGTCATTTATTACTAAGATAAATGTATCCTGTGAAAAAGCCTTCTGCTGGGAATGAATCATGTTTGAGAGAAAACCGCTTTGTCATGATTTTCGCATAGAGGTAATGAAAGGTGATCAAGAAGCTAAAATTAGAGCATATTTTCTGTAAATTCACATTATGTTTCTCAGCCACATGAGAATGAAGTCTGACATTCTCAGTAAAACATGAACTTTGAACAGGCGCAGCCTATCAGTTGATTCCCTTGTGTTCTACTGCAGCCTCCCAGAATGTTCCGAAGAACAACTAGAGTGCTAACAGTCTTACTTATGACAAAAGTGTGGCATACCTAATGGCATCTTTATTGAATCAAACAGGTAAAACTTAAAACATTGAATTTAGAAAGGAGCAAAATGAGGGGTTTCATTTTGTCATTGAAATTATAGCTAGTGCTGTAAAAAGAAAAATTAGGATACGTTTTAAGTGAGTTCTTAAATATCTTCCTCTTCAATTTCAGTGAAACGTTCTGACATGTAAAGTGAAAGATGCACTTTTAACACAAGCATTAGACTGCCAGTTAACTCCCTGATGATCAGACATTTACTACAGTGTTGTAATGAGCAACTAAAGTGCTAACTTTCTGAATTTATGCCAAAAGTGTGGCACATCTTGATGAAATCAAAGTGGAAAACTGAAAGCATTTTTCTACTGAGGATACTGCAGTAAATGAGGAAATTAGGGAGCTTCATAACTAATAAGTCTCCCAAGATGGCCATCAGCAAAAAAGAGCCTAAATGAAGCACAAATATTACCCAAATGTAGCCGAAAGATAGAAGTGTGCAAAACACATAGGGGCATAGTTAGAAAATCAAGCCATTTTGTAGCACTTAGTTGCACCATTAGGAAAGTACAGGAATTCATCGTATTTACAGCAATACAATGCTATCCTGTACTTTCCTCAGTGCTGGCACACAATCGGCAGCCTAACGCCAATGCAGGCACCCTTGCAACATGGTGAAAGGCTGTCTGCGTTGCAGGGACGATTGTTTATGTGCGCCTTCCTGCACATAAACAATCATGAATGGTGTTTTCCTCCTTCCATGTGTGCTGCAGAATACAGCACAGATAGAAAGAAAAGAAATTAGGATAAATAAAGATATTTCTCCTCCAGCCTTGTAACTCCAGGAATCCATCAGATTCCATGGGTGTTGCATGGGAGTTCCCACAACAACACCCATGAAATGCCCCTTTCATGTAGAGTAATGCATGAAAGGGGGGCATTTTTAGAAGGCCAAGAAAATCCATGCAAGGTGGCTTTGCGTGGCCTTGTAAATAGGAGCTGCACACTGCGCCACAGGAGCATCAAAAACGTGATGTTCCAGTGGCACTATGGGCTTGTAAATATGCCCCTTGATATTTTCGTTTTTTTGCAGTTTTATTTGGCGCAGTCTTCACCCGAAGGTATTAGAGTGCTTTACATGAGCATCAGTTACATTACACAAGGACACATTCCTTTTTGGCTTTAGGTATGGGGAGATTATGTTTTTTTGCCCAGAATCACAGGCTATCGAGTTGACGCCAATACTCAAACCTGGTTCTTCAGTTGCAAAATCTGCAGCTCTGGTCATAACACCACATTCTCTTCCCTAAGTGTAGCATATAATCAAGTGATCAACTGGTTGAAAAAATCAAGATAGCAAATAATTTAAAAGTGCTATGTCGCTATTTGAAAACTCATTTTAGTTTTTTAGAGCACTAACGTAATTATTATGGGAATAAGACCATCTCGATTAATAGTTTCTAAAGGAAATGCTTTAGGTAGTTCAGTTTTGATTACATTGTCATAGGACTCTTACCATGGGGGTAAGGCCACTTGGTTTCAGGCAGCAGCACCACTGAGTGTGGGTTACTGAGTCAGTCCAACACCAACTGGAAGCTGTTGGCCTGACCATCTCTAGCTAGCAGCACCTCAACCCAACCTAGAAAGTAAAGGTGAACTCTAGCAGCCTAAAATCAAGACACTCTGACTCCTCAGGTAAGTCGTGGTAGAACAGATCTTACCCCTTTTTCTCATTTGCACAAATCTCACAAATGCATTTATTGAAATAAATGAATTCACTGCAATAACTGAAAAGATGAAGCAGAACATAGAAATGATTGTGGCTGTTACAGTAAAATATATAAACAGTCCCAGCATCCTGACATAATCATCAGTCTCAGAATTCCTACATACACTTCTAGCATCTAATGCGAGAGCATAGCAGTGTTAAACCTTCTGCCCGTACTAGTCTATGGAGGGAGCCCCTGACCCCATACTTGAAGACACAGGGGTCTGCCTGTTGTTTTGCTGGTAGTCCTCTCAGTAACCTGAAGTGACAAGGCTAAGCTCTGTACAGCTGTATATGAGGTGGCACTTAGCATAAGATGCCCATCGGCCTGTGTGGTGTTTTTATAATAAAACATGTTGTGTTCTGAGAACATGCCTGACGTTAATATGTCTAGGTTTAGAAGGGTGGCTCCAGAACTCTTGTACTGGCAATACTAGGTAAACTATCATGTAAAGCCTTGAGCAGAGGCACAGGATGAAATGTTATGCAAAGGAACTGACAACAATGCTTTCACAGAAAGGCAGATGATTAGAAACAACAAACAACCCTGCTGAAAGCAAGCTATGCTAAAATGTAATAAAACAAATAAACAAATGAAATGAGTATATAGGTAAAAGGGTACAGGCTGCAGGCCTAGAGCTAAAAGAAGTGTGCCCATGTAAAGTGCTAAAATGAACCCCCAACACCCTACTCATTGTCGGTACGTGCAGGGTCCAAGACCTAAAATAACCTATGCTAAAACTACTATTTAAAAGCAATTAAAAATATACATAAAAGAGATGAAATGTCCACGTTGACAAGCAGGGCAAGCTGAAGACTGGCCAAATTAAAGGGGCAATTTAAGAATTTTGGAAAATATCCAAACGCCAAATTAACAGTAACCCTTATCTCACAGGAGGTCTCCAAGAGCATCTATGGACCCCACTTCAGCAGGCGATAAGTTGACCAGCATATTAGACAAAAGATGAAAGGAGCATACATGTTCCAGTGCCTCAGGTCTAAATGACAATGACCAAATTAACTCCAGTACTTCCAGCAGTGATGCTCTGAAATACTGCATCATGCATTCAGGACACAGTTAGACTAGTGGAAGCTTCATCATTCCCCTTAGTTGAGGTGGTGCAGCCATTGCAAATGAAAAACAGCAACAGCAGAATACTGCCAATTAATGCCAAAGTAAGAGGGAATTCCTCCCAAAACACCTGAAGAAAAGTGAGTGGATAGCTGATGGTATAACTCCAGAAATGGTCTGGAAGGTGCTCACAAACCCAGAACCAACAGCCCTAAAAAAGTGTACATTCCAATTAAAAATGCAACTTATTATTTCACTGAAATGTTTAGGAAAGTTGGTACGTAATACAGACTGCATATCTGCAGACGATTGTTGCTGTTCTCATTCCACAGCAGCTTTGTTATTTAGCAATAAGTAACTCCAATTAGAAAGTAACTGAAACACTGGCCGAAGTCTTACATTCTCTAGTACTAAGAAAGACCTCTTTATCAGCTTTGAAACATTTATAATCAAAGGGTAGCTCCCACATCTCATGGATGTAGCTGTCTCCAAGCTGTTCAAATCTGCCTACAGGAAAATGTTTTAAACACAAAGTAATTTGGAATGTTGAAATGGACAGATTAATCTCTCCATGTATCAAACACACTGACGATTATATTTCTGCCACAGTAAAAGGCAACTTTTCAAACTATTCAGTGCTAAGCATGATGTAACTAGCTTCTTTCTTACCCAGTGTCTGTTGTTTCCTTGTCAAATTAAGACCCTCATTACAACCATGGCAGTCAGTGTTAAAGCGGCGGTAATACCGCCAACAGGCTGGCGGTAAAAAAAAACGAATCATGATCACAACTGAAACCGCCAACACCAACAGCTACTTTAAAACTTCGACCGCCACGGCGATAGCAACAAACACCGCAGCAGTAACCGGCAACAGCCAGGCGGAAGACAATGTACCGCCCACTCCATTACAACCCACCCATCCGCCAGCTTTTCCAGGTAGTACCAACGCCATCAAAAGCACAGCAGAAACAGTACTCTGATGGGAAAGGAAGAACTAGGACGCCATGGAGCCCGTGCTGCAGGTCTTCCCCATGCTGGTGTATCGGCTCATATACCAGGAGTACCAACGCCGGCGACGAAGACCACGGTGAGTACTGCACCTAGCACAAAGGGGGGGAAGAGAGCGACACACACACGCAACACCCCTACCCTCCCTCACAACACTATACACACAAACACATGCAACAACATTACATATACATCCGTAACCCTCAGGAATAAAGCAAGGACAAAAGGAATTGAGTCAAATGAGTGTAACACTTGAAATTTTGAGAAATACGTTCATAAATAAATAAACAGTATGTACAATATATACAATATATACAAAATGAGGGACAATGACCACACAAAAATAGTCCGTGACCCACTGGGCCAAAACACATAGGCTAAGCCCACACTTGACTCCTGCCTCAATACGGAGAGAACACTGCAGGGGCATCAGGTCGAAAACACACAGGCACCTCAGGGGGACGGGGAAGTAGGGGCACCTCACCCCGAAGATGGTACTACGCCATTGCTCCTGGAGGGGGCTCCATGCCACTGCTTGGTCCTGAGGAGTGCAAAGCCATAGTCTCTCTAGTGGGTGGTTTGCCCACTGCTTGGTCCTGGAGACCGCAAAGCCACAGTCTCCTGTGGGTGGTTTTCCCACTGCTTGGTCCTGGGGAGTGCAAAGCCACAGTCTCTCAAGTGGATGTCTTCTTTCACTGGTTCTGGAGGGGTTCTTGTGCCCAGTGTGCTTCATCTTGCCAAGGATAGGGTGATTGGATGCCTTCTTCCATTGGTTCTGGAGGGGGCTGTGTGCCCAGTGTGCTTCATCCTGCCAAGGATAGGGTGAGTGGATGCCTTCTTTCACTGGTTCTGGAGGGGACTGTGTGCCCAGTGTGCTTCATCCTGCCAAGGATAGGGTGAGTGGATGCCTTCTTCCACTGGTTCTGGAGGGGGCTGTGTGCCCAGTGTGCTTCATCCTGCCAAGGATAGGGTGAGTGGATGCCTTCTCCCACTGGTTCTGGAGGGGGCCTTGTGCCCAGTATGCTTCATCCTGCCAAGAATAGGGTGAGTAGATGCCTTCTTCTACTGGTTCTGGAGGGGGCCTTGTGTCCAGTGATGCAGCACTTGGGGAGTGCCAGGTCACAGTCCCTCACTTGGGTGTCAGACCCACAAGATTTGCTGTGGGCAGGATGCATGACACTCCATGGAGGCAGGACTACAGTCCATCCTACGACAGCTGCACAGTGGTGGTAGCACCAGTGCTGATGGGGGTGCTGCCAGTGGGGGAGGCTCCAGCCCTTCCCCTGCCCCTGCAGCCTCGGACAGCTACCCACTGGGACTGCTGCTGCTGGAAGTGGTGATACTTGCAGCGGTGCAGGTGGCGGTGCAGGTGCTGGTGCTGGCCCGGTGCTGGCCACGGTGCAGGTGGCGGTGCCGGCTGTTGTGCTGGTAGCCCCCAGGTCTTCACCTGCAGGCTTGGATGGCTAAAGTGCCCCTTCCTGCCCTTGGCAGATGGTAGTGCCTCCTTGAGTCTGCCAGCTGGAGTCTTTGACATGGCCTTGCTGGGTGGTTGTGGTTCGTTCTCCTTGCTGGATGCTGTCCCCTTCTTGCCCTTGGCAGGTGGCGGAACCTTCTTGGCCTTGGGAGGTGTTGGTGGCGCACTGGCTGGACTGACGGGTGCCCCCTTAGAGCCTCTGACAGCTGCAGAAACCACAGCGGATGTGGACTTGGTGGCTGAGGTGCTGGCCTGGCCACCCTGGCCCGAGGTGAAGAACGGGGGAAGGGGAAGGACAGAGGTCAATGTTGGCTAGGAAAAGCTTCTTAGGGACATTGGGCCGGGAAGAGGGTGAAGGTTTGGGAGTGAAGGAAGAGGGAGTGGTTGTAGGAGGTGTCAGTCTGCTGTGTTTGGGTGCAGGTGCATGAGCTGGATGCTGTCGTGAGGTGGATGGCTGTTGGGTGGGTGTGTACTTGCATTTGTGTACTTTGGGAGGAGGGGTCACAGACACAGTGGGAGAGGACACAGGGGACATGCGCACGGATGTGGGGGTGGTGACTGCCATTGAAGGGCGTGTGGTGATAGGCGTGCTGGTGATGGGGGTAGTGGATGAGGATGTAGTGCATGCAGGTGTGAGTGGAGACGTTACTGGGAGGGTGGTGGACGAGGAGGAGGAGTGGGACGCAGTGGAGGCAGTGGATGTTGGTGTGTCTGCATGGGGATGGTGCTTGTGTGAGTGCCTGTGAGATCAAGTGTGGTGCTTGTGTTTCCCTGAGCCACTTCTGTGTGTTGATTTGGGTGAATTCTGGTCTGAAGGTGTGCTTGGGATAGGTTGGAGTTGAGGGGATTGGGACTGGGTAGAGGAAGTTGGAGGGTAAGGCTAGAGACAGGGACAATGGCTGCCATCAGTGCTGAGGCCAGAGCCTGAAATGCTCTTTGTTGGGCCTCCACACCAGAGTGAATGCCCTCCAGGTATGCATTTGTTTGTTGCAAATGCCTTTCGACACTCTGGATGGCATTCAGTATGGTTGACTGCCCAACATTTAGGGAAGGTCAATAGCCGTCCTCACTGAGGGCAGCAGGGCTGACTAGGGCAGGGCCTGAGGTGCCTGGGGCGAAGGTGATGCCCACCCTCCTGTTTGAGCGGGCACGGGAAACATGCTGAGGGGCTGCTGGGAGGGCGGTGCTGGTACAGGGGTGGCGGCTGTACCTGTTGTTGAGGTGGGCACACAGATGTCCGCCACCACCACGGAGCTTCCATCAGAGGAGGAGTCACTGTCAGTAGTGTCCCCTCCTGTCTCTGTCGTGGTACTCCCCTCGCCCTCCGTCCCATTGGTGCCCTCACCGTCAGTGGATTCGGCCTCCAGGCCCATGTGGGACAGGTCCTCCCACCGTTTGCAGCAGTGGGTGCTCCTCCTGTCAAAGACCCCTCCTTGGAACGCCAAATACCCTTTTTCTGATGGGCGTTCATCTGCAGGAAAAATACATCAGAAAAGGGATTAGTCATACTGTCCACGGTCGACGGTTCCACTGCTCCTCCGCCAGATGATGCTAATGCACACAGGTACAGGGTGACAAAACAAGAAGGGGGGGAGAGACAGAGGAAACACTTGGTCAATGCCAGCAACAACACTACCGTTGGCGTACACAACACAACGGGATCAGCCCTATGCACTAGGCCATGCACTACCAGTTACAAAGCTAGTCACCAGGCCATGGGGTACATTGCCTAACGCCATTAGCTGCACACCTGAAACCCACAGGACCCTGCCCAGTAGTAGATGCCCACTGGCACTATTGGGGTTGGAGTGCTACAGAGCCTGCCCAACAACGGACCTACCCTGCCATGTTCGCCCTGGCCTAGGGGCACCCACAGCCCACATCCCCACCCAGCCAAAACCTTAACGCACGCAAAGGCATGATTCTGAATCTGTACTCACCCCCTTGTGGTTGCTGTGATGCCTTCAAGTGCCCATCCAACTCCGGATAGGCCACCTCCAGGATGGGGAACATCAGGGGGGTCAGGGTACGATGGGCACCCCTTCCTCGCTGGGAGGCCAGCCCCAGCTGGGCATCCGCCACCTTCCTTGCCCAGTGGCGCAGGTCCTCCCACCGTTTGCAGCAGTGGGTGCTCCTCCTGTCAAAGACCCCTCCTTGGAACGCCAAAAAATACCCTTTTTCTGATGGGCGTTCATCTGCAGGAAAAATACATCAGAAAAGGGATTAGTCATACTGTCCAGACTGTCATACTCACGGCCCACCATATCCCTCCCATCCCCTTATGCACATACATTGGCCACCATACATGCAGCACTCTGCCCAGGATCCCTCAGCTGCCCACATGAGACTTACACACACAGCACTCCATACATTCATAGCCCACGCATCATGCTCACAGTGTACTCACCTGTTTGTCTGAAGGACCATAGAGTAAAGTGTACTGGGGTAGGACCCCATCCACCAGTTTCTCCAACTCCTCCGAAGTGAAGGCAGGGGCCCTTTCCCCAGACACTCGAGCCATTGTTGCTTCCACACACAGGTCACAGCAGCACTTGCAGTGTAGGTCCTCTCCTGTTGAAGGTCAGGTAGCAAGTGAGGGAACAGATAGAAAATGTCAGTCACGTCCGTGGCAGTGAGTACCGTCAACGCCGGCGTACATCGCCATTGGCTCCTGGAACCCATAGGGCCCAATGTTAACCAATGCGAAGTTGCGCAGCAGTCTTTGACCGCCGACCACTACGGCGCACAACACCAGCAGAATTACCTCATTTCCACTTGTCCCTCCTCAGAGGTCAGGCAGCCGCCATTTCAGGGTGTCACAGCAGACACTGGCACATCAACTGACTCTCAATTTCACATACTGTTTCTGTAAAGGAAGCAAAGCATTTTAATTTTAACATGTGTGTGAATATGACCCTCTGCTCACCGTTTTTCACTCTAGACTTCAACCGCTGGTGATGAATATGAGATGGAGACATCCCCGTGTACAGACCCCTGGTGGACCTGGCGACAATGGAATACAGACACATTATCCTGACCTACAATCCAAGAACTGTGTACCCAATTGGAGGCAGACCTGATATCAGCTATCCGCCAGCCCACAGGTATCCCCCTCTAGTGCAGGTCCTGTCAGTGCTTCATTTCCTGGCAAGTGGTTCCTTCCAAGCGACAGTGGCCATGGCATCAGTAATGTCACAGCCTATGTTGTCAAACGTGTTGACCAGAGTGTTGTCTGCCCTGCTGAAACACATGCGCAGCTACATCGTATTCTCCCAGGTGGAGGATTTGGCCACATTGAAAGCTGACTTCTATGCCCTGGGACATATCCCCAACATCATTGGTGCCATTGATGGTAAACCTATAATAACTGTGTACACTGTTCCAAGAAAGAATATTATCAAAAAGGACAAAAAGAAGACTGAAAGAAAGATTTTGTAGGAGTGCCCTCAAGCATCACAATAGGATGCTAGGCATCATCATCGGGCTAACTCCTCGCCAGACCGGCACTGCAATGTCTGACGGGCCACCACACCATCGGTGGTGGCTCTTCAACCGGAGGGTAGTTCTGCAGGTCAGATTAAGTCCGCAGAGCGTGCTGACAGAGGAGAAAAGGAGAGTGAAGGGTGTATAAAATTGGCTATGAGCACCTAGTAGCTGACTTTAATACTTATAGAAAGGGTCAGGCCAAGATTAAAAACAAGTAGGAGTGCCAAGGGAATAATGTCTCCTATACTCCTAACAAAAGGGGAAGGAGGGAAGAATCTTCACTCCTAACACTGGGTCGACATGTTTCGCGCCTACTCGGTCAAGGATTGATCCACTGGCGCTTCATCAGGACCGTTTAGTTGTAACTTCTCCTTTATGTACAAAAGAACACGAAAAAAACAAAAAACAAATAAAGGCTGTAATTGCTGGGAGGTCACTTACAGTCTATGGACCAGTCGTCACAGTCAGTCTAATAGAAAGTCGCCCTACATAGGAGACAAAACACATATGTAAAGCACAGTGCAGCAGAAAGACATTAATTGATGTCTTGCTAGAAAGTAGTAGGTGTGACAGGCATCAGGTCCCAAAGGGAAAAGGGTAGAGAGAAAAGTAAACATAATTGAAGGCTTACCATCCCAAGTAACGACAGGGCATCATAGGGACGTGTAAACCTCTTAACCAAGGTGAGTTCACTAGATATGAAAGTTGTAAAGTATGCAATCAAGTACAACTGAAACATCAGTGGTTAATTAGAGTCATGTTTAAACAAAATTTTCACATTCAGATTCATCAAAAAGTTCAATGTCTACAAAAATATATAGTCATGTCTCTGTAATAATATATATACACGATCTCATAGTGTTGAACACACACAGAATGTTGAATCTGTTAGGGGTATGTGGGTCCACCTCTGTATAGCTTCCAGAGATAATGGTGACATTCCAATTCCTGAACCTCTGGGTAGACGGCCCATCATTCAAATATAACAGTGAACATTTGTGGCAGACAGTTGATAATGGGTTAAAATACAATCAAAGTCCAGCCTAATACTGAGTCTGAATGGAGAACTCTGTGCTCATTCAGAGTACCTCTGTACGCGCTAAGCGCTCGTGTAATGACAAGATTCAAAACGGATATCCATATGCGTTCAGGGTGTGCAACGCTCACTTACTTGGACTCCTTTCAAGGTCTGCTATTCGCCTACCCGAGGTCGCGTGCCCCAAAACACAGGCAACGCGCGCTCGGGAGGCGTTTAAATAATGATATCTCAATCGGGCAATTAGCCCTGAATGTGTCGCGTCGGTGTCAAGCTAGACATCGACGAAGAACTACCGCAAAGGCTGGCTATGGCGGCGGCTATCTTAGAACGGCGAATAGTCAAAAAAGAATGTATACATTCTGCCAATAGTGTGTTGTTGAGCGATCGATCTGATATTGCAGGACAGTCGTCAGGTATCATCAGCACATGGGAGGGGGGGGGGGCTAGGCCAAAAAGCAGCATGTAGTCACATCTAAAGTGAGGCCAACAACCCAGATGTTGATACAAGAGAATGGGTTGCACCTCCATATTAGGACGTTTAGTCTGGTGACTCAGACAATTTCATCTCTCCACGAGTCAGGTCTTATGGCAGCGATGGTTCTCCATCTGCATGGGAGGGGTGCTGGTAGCCTTTTGTTCCTGTGGCGGGGCCTCCTGTCCACTAGCACCAGCGGACGTGGAGGGCTGTTCTTCGGTTTGGCTAGTGTCAGGGGCCCGTTGGTGTGCCATAGCCTCCCTCATGGTGTTGGCTTTGTCTGCCAGCACCCTTGCAATGTGTCCAGGGTGATGTGGATGTGTTTGAGGTCCTCCCTGATCCCCAGGTACTGTCCCTCCTGCAGCCGCTGGGTCTCCTGCTACTTGTACATTAACTGGCCCATCGTCTCCTGGGAATGGTGGTATGTTCCCAGGATCCCTGCAAGTGCCTCGTGGAGAGTAGTTTCCCTGGGCCTGTCCTCCCCCTGTTGCACAGTAGTCCTCCCAGCTTCCCTGTTGTCCTGTGCCTCTGTCCCCTGAACCATGTGCCCACTGCCACTGACCCCATGACTGCCTTGGGTTTGTGGGGTTGCCTGGGGTCCCTGTAGTGGTTGACACACTGCTGGTTGACGTGTCCTGGGGACAGAGGGATGGGCCCGCTCAGTGGGTGCTGTGCTGGTGTTTCCTGAAGGGGGAGGCTCTGTGGAGGGTTGGAACTGTGGCAGGGTAACTGACTGTCCAGAGGTCCCTGATGGGCCAGGCTGGTCATCGTGATCCAGGCGTGCAGAGCTGCTGTCATCACTGTGGGCCTCTTCTGGGGGGGAACTGGATGTTGGTGGCACCTCCTCTCTGGTGACGTTGAGTGGGAGTCCTGTGGGGATGAAATGCAGTGTTATTGTATCTGCGTGTGCCATCTTGTGCATGGGTATGTTTCTCTCTATGGTTGTTATTAGCAAGGCAGCTTTTGCTTGTGTCAGTTGTGATTTGGTTGGCTAAGTGCTTGTCACTAGTGTGCATGCTGTGGTGATGGGTGTCCATGCAGGTCTGTGATGGGTGCCCATGCATTGTTTTTGCATGCAGGGCTTAGTATTGTGATGGGTGGGTTGTGTTAGTGGGGTATATGTGAGGTGGTGGAGTGATGGGGTGAGTAGGGGTAGGGGTAGGGGTAGTAGTTTGTGATGGCATATAGGTAGGGTGGGGGATATAGTAGTAAAGATTTGACTTACCAGAGTCCAGTCCTCCTGCTATTCCTGCGAGGCCCTCAGGATGCATAGTCACCAAGACTTGCTCCTCCCATGTTGTTAGTTGTGGGGGAGGAGGTGGGGTCTATCGCCAGTCCTCTGTATGGCTACCTGGTGTCTTGCAACCACAGAACGCACCTTCCCCCGCAGGTCATTCCACCTCTTTCTAATGTCATCCCTTGTTCTTGGGTGCTGTCCCATGGTGTTGACCCTGTCCACAACTCTCCGCCATAGCTCCATCTTCCTAGCAATGGACATCTGCTGCACCTGTGATCCGAATAGCTGTGGCTCTACCCGGATGATTTCCTCCACCATGACCTTTAGCTCCTCCTCTGAGAGCCTGGGGTGTCTTTGTGGTGCCGTGGGTATAGTGTGAGGGTGTGTGGTGATGTGTTGGAGTGTGTGCTGTGAGGTGCGTGGATGGTGTATGGGTGATGGTGCTATGTGGCTCAGTTTCAGTGGGTGGTCCTGGCTTGTCTCTCTCTGAGTTGGCAATTTTTTTTTCGTTGAAAGGGGTTGTGGGTTTTGTGGGTGTGTGTTTTATATTGGATTGGGTGTGTGGGTGTGGTGTGTGTAGTTTGAATTGTCCAATGTGGTGTAGTTTTGTTAGTGTGTGTGTATTTTGAGCGCTGCAGTGTGTACCACCAATGGTTTACTGCGGTTGAAAGACCGCAGCGGTGATTCGTGGGTCCTGATGCTGTGGGCGTATTTCTGTTGGCGTAACGGTGTGGGTTTTGGTACCCCCATTTTATCACTGACCTTTGGGCTGGCGGACTTGTGTGGGTGTCTGTATAGTGGCGTATTTCTCTGTGTGGGTCAAATACCCGTAACAGTATATCGCCGTGGTCACGGTATCTTGGCGGCCATCAGCACGGCGGTCACAGCATTTACCGCCAGGGTTGCAATGAGGGCCTAAATGTAGAAAATAACTCCTTGAAGTTAAAATGCTTCCAGGACAGGCAGCCATTTTACTGAACTTTTAGCATCCAAATCAACTGGACCTAAGTTGATTCTATCTATGGTGTAGAAGTGACTCGTCATTTTGAATAATGTCAATTGCAGAAGACACAATATTGTACAATGTGTTCATGCCATTATCGACCACGGCTAGAGCTTTCTCCAAATTTTCCTTATCTACTTTCCTTTTGAGAAAGCTTCCAAATTTCATTATGTATTGCATAAAAGAAACATTTTGACTGTGGGTTTCTGGGAGCTGACAAGACATTTTGTAAGCCTACATCTTCTGAAAGGAGATTAAGGTGGTCATTTACAGCTGTTAATGTGGAAGATTTGAACCATTGTTGGCAAAGTTTGCCCATGATGTATGTTGTCACAATACCAGACTGTTGTGCGGTGACGTAACAAGGGTCAGGTCTGCTCACTCTAAAACCCTGTGTGCAGTTAACAAAAAGTGCATAACAACATTTTGGGGGTCATTCTGACCTCAGCGGTAAAAGGCGCTTACCGCCGGTCAGAAGGCCGCCATAACACCGCCGCGGCCGCGGTAAACCGCCACGGTCATTCTGACCCGCAACTGCCAAACCGCCAAAAATCCGACATCCTCAATAATCCGCCACACCAAAGGTCAGCGAAAAAATGGCGCTGACCAAACCTCCACTGTCACGCCAACAGAAATACGCCCATACCATTCCGACCCACAAATCCACGCGGCGGACTTTCAAACGCGGTATTCCATTGGCGGTGCACACCGCCACGGTCAAAATACACACACCCATAGAAAACTCAGCCACATTGGTCACTTCTAAATACACACACCTGATACACATACTAACACCACCCCCACACACCCAACACAATATAAAACACACACCCACATCACGCACAAGCCCCTACCACCCGAAATCATTGACGAAGGCTAGAGACAGAGCACAGAATAGAGAATCCCACAACACAGAGGCACACAACACCATCACCCACACAGAATCCACGCACCAAACACCACACACCACCACACGCACCACACTCATCACCACAAACGCCACCCCACACCTCAACCACACCACCCCATGGCACCCCAAAGACACCCCAGGTTCAGTGACGCTGAACTCAGGGTCATGGTGGAGGAAATAGTCCGTGTAGAGCCCCAGCTCTTCGTGGCACAGGTGCAGCACACCACAATTGCCAGGAAGATGGAGCTATGGCAAAGGATAATGGACAGGGTTAACGCGGTGGGACAGCATCCACGCAATTGGGAGGACATCAGGAAGAGATGGAACGACCTACGGGGGAAGGTGCGTTCCATGGTATCAAGGCACAACATAGCGGTGCAGAAGACTGGCGGCGGACCCCCACCTACTCCCCCAGAATTTACCGCGTGGGAGGAGGAAGTCTTGCACATCCTGCATCCTGAGGGCCTCGCAGGAGTAGGCGGAGGAATGGACTCAGGTAAGGCAAATCTTCACTACTGCTTCCCACCCCCACCCCACTTGAATGCCAAATCATACCCCCACCCTCACCCTCACCCCCTCCCCCATCACACCAACCCCTAGCAAAAGCCTCACCATCACAACCCACCCAACCCAACACCAAGCCCTGCATGCGACCCCAAAGCATGGACACCCATCACCAAAGCATGCCCACTGCACACACACATCACCCCCACAAGCCACCCTCACAAAAGCCCCCACAAGGAAATGCCTGCACATGGGTACACGGACACCCACCCATCACACGAAATCCCACACACAGAAGCAATAACCATACCTTTATACCCCTGCAGGACCCGAACGCCACCACACCGCCACGGAGGGTCCAGAGATGTCCATTCCACCCCCAGAAGAGGCCCCCAGCGATGACAGCAGCTCTGTCTCCCTGGAGCCAGACGACCAGCCCGGCCCATCGGGGACCTCTGGACAGTCGGTTCCCCACAGACAGCCACAGGCTACACCAGACCCAACCCCCTCTGGGAACACCAGCACAGCTCCCACCCAGCGGGCCCATGCCTCTGTCTCCAGGGCACGTAAATCAGCGGTGTGTCCACCACTACAGGGCACCCAGGTTGACCCACCACCCCAACAACAACAGGGACCTGGGGGCAGTGGTAGTGGGCACACCGGCCAGGGGACAGAGGCCCAGGGACACAGGGGAACTGGGAGGGCTGCTGTGCGACAGGGGGGGGACAGGCCCGGGGAACCGACTCTCCAAGAGGCCCTCTCCACCATCATGGGAGCATACCACCGCTCCCAGGAGACGATGGCGACGGTACTGGCCCGGTTCCAGGAGATCCAGGAACTGCAGGAGGAACGGTACATGGGGTTCAGGGAGGAACTGAGGAACATCGGTTCCGCAATGGGGACCATCGTCCTGGCCCTTACCCAGATCATCACCACATTGCGGGACCATGTGGCACCCCAAAGGGCCCCTGTCACTAGCCCAGGCCAGGAACAGCCTACCACCTCCGCCGGCGCCAGTGGACAGGAGGCCCCCACACAACGACAGGCCCCCAGAACCCCACCTCCTGCAGAAGAAGAACCACCCCGCAAGCGGAACCTGAGATCTCACAAGAAGACAGAGTAGGATTGCAAGACCCCCGCCAGCCTAAGATACCCCCTGATGTCATCCCACTGTCCCACATTGTCACCCTGTCCAACCTTGAACTGCCCCTGCTCCATCCTTCCACAGGTATATGGACAATGCACCTGTGCGACTGAGAACTGGACTCTGCCATGGACATTACTCCACCCCCACCCATCCCCGCTTCCAAATCATTTACCTATATCTAGCACTTTAAATAAATCACTTATTCCACTTAAATAAACAGGAGTCTGCTTGTATTCTTAACAAATGTATTACACATAACGGTTCAATAATGTCCAGTTACTTTGTGATGACAACATACCAATTTCAATAAGCTTTAGTCCATGGGCAAACAAAGCTGAAGTCAGGCAGTGGGTCATACAGCTCTGAAAAGGGAAGGGAAAGTCACAAATCAGTTAACAGGAACTGGGGGGAAACACAGACAGTGGAGACGCATGAGGCCTCAAGTAAATGTAAATTGGGGTGGCTGTTTCTTACCTGTGTGCTACTGAAAGTATTGTTGTATGACTGTATCCCTGTTGTCCGTGTCGTCCCCGTCGTCTTCCTCTTCTTCACTCTCCACAGGCTCCACAGCTGCAACAACACCACCATCTGGACCATCCTCCTGCAGAAAAGGCACCTGGCGTCGCAATGCAAGATTGTGAAGCATACAGCAGGCCACGATGATCTGGCACACCTTCTTTGGTGAGTACATGAGGGATCCCCCTGTCATATGCAGGCACCTAAACCTGGCCTTCAGGACCCCGAAGGTCCTTTCTATGATCCTCCTAGTCCGCCCATGGGCCTCATTGTAGCGTTCCTCTGCCCTTGTCCTGGGATTCCTCACTGGGGTCAGTAGCCACGACAGGTTGGGGTAACCAGAGTCACCAATTAGCCACACACGGTGTCTCTGTAGCTGTTCCATCACATAAGGGATGCTGCTATTTCGCATGACATACGCGTCATGCACTGACCCAGGGAACTTGGCATTTACATGGGAGATGTACTGGTCAGCCAAACAGACCACCTGGACATTCATCGAATGATAACTTTTTCTGTTTCGGTACACCTGCTCACTGTCTTTGGGGGGAACCAAAGCCACATGGGTCCCATCAATGGCCCCAATGATGTTGGGGATATGTCCAAGGGCATAGAAATCACCCTTCACTGTAGCCAATTCGCCCACCTCAGGGAAAATAATGTAGCTCCGCATGTATTTCATCAGGGCAGACAACACTCTGGACAAAACCTTAGAAAACATAGGCTGAGACATCCCAGATGATATGGCCACTGTTGTCTGAAACGACCCACTTGCCAAAAAATGGAGTTCTGACAGAACCTGCACCAGAGGAGGAATCCCTGTGGGTTGGCGGATGGGGGACATCAGGTCTGGCTCCAGCTGGGCACATAGTTCATGTATAGTTGCTCTGTCAAGCCGGTATGTAAGTATGATATGTCGTTCTTCCATTGTCGACAGGTCCACCAGCGGTCCGTACACGGGAGGATTCATCCTTCTCCTCGCAAGTCCCAGCGGACGGTGCCTAGGAAGGACAACATGGAGCACAGAGTCAAGCAACACACAGGTACGTAACCACAGCTTGCACAGTACACGATTCGCTATGCATTGAACGGCTTGTATGAGTGGCAATGCCAGGCCTAGGCCTGTGTGACGCAGTAGAAACCATGCCATGTGGGCCCTTTAAATGGCGGCTGCCTGACCTGTGAAGTGTGACAGTGGGATGTGAGGTCACTGCGCTGGCGTGGCACACCTTGGCGGTAGGCGGTCGAAGACCGCGGCGCAAAGCAGCATTGGTTAACATTGAAGCCTATGGGTCTCAGGAGCCAATGACGATGTGCGCCGGCGGTTGTGGTACGCACCGCCGCGGTACGCACCGCCGCGGGCGTGACCGCCATTTTCTATCTGATTAATCACTCGAGACCTGATCATCCACAGGAGAGAACCTATACTGCAAGTGCTGCTGTGACCTCGGTCTGGGAGATACAATGGCTGCTGCGACTGGGGAAAGGGCCCCTGCCTTCACTTCCGAAGAATTGGAGAAACTTGTTGATGGGGTCCTCCCCCAGTATGCGCTACTCTACGGTCCTCCAGACCAACAGGTTAGTACACAGGGTGCACGCTAAATGGGCTATGCCTGTGTTGAGTGGGGTGTCTGTAAGATGGT
Organism: Pleurodeles waltl; assembly: GCF_031143425.1. Lineage (NCBI taxonomy): Eukaryota > Metazoa > Chordata > Amphibia > Caudata > Salamandridae > Pleurodeles > Pleurodeles waltl. The sequence continues at coordinate 781,311,699 of NC_090440.1, forward strand.
GGGGAGGGGAGCGAATGAGGAGTGCAACGCACGACAGATGGGAACATGTGCCACATGGCAAGGTTGGGGAGGGGGGGCCACTCACATCTACCATGCTGAAAAGTGATGATATTTCCTTTCCCACCCTGTACATGTCAAATAGGTCAGCGCCCATCAGAAGGTCGACATTTGGCGTGCCCTGGGGGTCCACAACAGACGGGGCACCCACTGCCGAAAGAGGTGGGAGGACATCCGCCGCGGGACCAGAAAGACCGCCGAGTCTCTGCTGGGGATGGCCTCCCAACGTAGGAGGGGTGCCAGCCGCCAATTGACCCCCCTGATGTCCCGGATCCTGGCGGTGGCCTACCCCGATTTGGATGGGCGCGTGAGGACATCACAGCAGACACAAGGGGGTGAGTATCTTTGCGCGCAGTGGAGGTGTCTGGGTGGGGGAGGAGGGCTGTGGGTAACTCAAGGCCATGGCGCTTTCTGTAGGCTAGTCCCCTCCGTTAGCCATGGCCCTGTGCCCCCCACCTCTGTAGGGTGCCAAGTACAGCTATCCATGGTCCTGCATCACCCATGTGTGCATTTGTCGTCCATAGACCTGTAGGCCTAGTCACAAGAACTGAGTATTGTACCCCGATTGCGCAGCGTAGTGCAGGGGGCTTCTGTGTCTGTCCTCTCCGCCAACGGTGTTGCCAATGCATGCACTCAACCTGTCTTCATTTCTCCCCCCCACCCATTTTCTTTTTCTTCCTGTGCATGTGTGCATTAGCATCATCAGGCGGAGGAGAAGTGGCATCGGCGCACGAGGGAGCTGCATCTCACATGGCCCCGGAGGGCCATGCAACGGACTCCGAGTTCAGCAGTGAGACGGAGGGCGAGGGGAGCTCCACAACGGGGACCCGTGGAGACGTCAGCGACACCGACACGTCCACGGAAGGGAGCTCCCTTGCGGTGGCGGCAACATCCGTGCCCACCGCAACTACAGGGACAGCCGCCACCCAGCGCACCAGCTCCGCCCTCCAAGCAGCCCCTCAGCGTTCGCCCCGTGCCCGCTCGCACACTAAGGCGGGCATCTCCTTCGCCCCAGGCACCTCAGGCCCTGCCCCAGTTACCCCTGCTGCCCTCAGTGAGGAGGTCATTGACCTCCTCCGGACGCTCATTGTTGGGCAGTCTACCCTTTTGAATGCCATCCAGGGGGTGGAAAGGGAGGTGCATCTGAGCAATGCATAACTGGAGGGCATTCATTCGGGTCAGGCTGCCCATCAGCGATCGTTCAACGCTCTGGCCTCAGCACTGACGGCAGCCATTGTCCCTGTCTCCAGCCTCCCTCTTCTAACTCCCTCCACCCAATCCCAGTCTCCTGTTCCTCAGCCTATCCCATCCACACCATCAGACCAGCCTGCACACACCTTAACCCCCAAGGGCAGCTCATCCAGACATAAGCACCACAGATCCCACAAGCATTCACACAAACAACATCCAGATGCAGACATGCCAACAGTCACTACCACCTCTGTGTCCCCCTCCTCCTCGTCTCCCTCCTCCCTCCCTGTGACGTCTCCACTCACACCTGCATGCACACCACCATCAGCCAGTACTTCCAACACCAGCACACCCTCCATTACAGTCAGCACACGTGCAGTCACCACCTACCCTTCCCATTGCTCCTAAAAAACTTTTCCTCTCCAAAACTAACCTCTTTGCATCACCTGACCCACCCCCTCCATCTGGTAAGAGTCCAAAGAGCACCTCAGCCACCACCAGCCCTGCATCTAGTATCACCATAGTGCAGGGCTATTGGAGTCCACCAGCTCCTAGGGAAGGAACATCGGCCAGCAGCAAGGGGACAGCCAGCCCACCCCCTCGGAAGAGGACAAGAAAACTTAAGGGCCGGCGCGAAAAGCCTGAGACGGCTGCCACCACGGAGAGTGGCCTTGCCACGTCACCTGCCACATCATCTAAGGGAGGCAAGGGCCCGAGAGCTGCAGCGAAGGAGGGCAAGGGCAGCAGGGCGGAGAAGCCATGCAGCAGCCAAGCGCACCAGAAGGGCCCCACCAGCCCCATACCGGGTGTGACGGACGACACCCACGGGCACAAGACTCCATCACAGGAGGGCCCCGCTACCGCAAGGTCGGAGGGCGACTAAGCGGGGAGTCTTGGCCAGGTCTGGCTCCCTTGAAAGACAGGACAAGCACCGCTGAAGAGGGCCCCGCCGTGAGGAGCACCGCTGAAGAGGGCCCCGCCAAGACAGGCACCGCTGACCAGGGCCCTGCCGTGAAGAGCACCGCTGAAGAGGGCCCCGCCAAGACAGGCACCGCTGAACAGGGCCCCGCCGTGAAGAGCACCGCTGAAGAGGGCCCGCCGTGAGGAGCACCGCTGAACAGGGCCCCGCCGTGAGGAGCACCGCTGAAGAGGGCCCCGCCAAGACAGGCACCGCTGAACAGGTCCCCGCCGTGAAGAGCACCGCTGAAGAGGGCCCCGCCAAGACAGGCACCGCTGAACAGGGCCCCGCCGTGAAGAGCACCGCTGAAGAGGGCCCCGCCGTGAGGAGCACCGCTGAACAGGGCCCCGCCGTGAGGAGCACCGCTGAAGAGGGCCCTGCCAAGACAGGCACCGCTGAACAGGGCCCCGCCGTGAAGAGCACCGCTGAAGAGGGCCCCGCCGTGAGGAGCACCGCTGAACAGGGCCCCGCCGTGAGGAGCACCGCTGAAGAGGGCCCGCCAAGACAGGCACCGCTGAACAGGGCCCCGCCGTGAAGAGCACCGCTGAAGAGGGCCCCGCCGTCTCAAGCACCGCTCCGCTGGGCCCTTCATCTCAAGCACCGCTCCGCTGGGCCCTTCATCTCAAGCACCGCTCCGCTGGGCCCTTCATCTCAAGCACTGCTCCGCTGGGCCCTTCATCTCAAGCACCGCTCCGCTGGGCCCTTCATCTCAAGCACCGCTCCGCTGGGGCCTTCATCTCAAGCACCGCTCCGCTGGGCCCTTCATCTCAAGCACCTCTCCGCTGGGCCCTTCATCTCAAGCACCGCTCCGCTGGGCCCTTCATCTCAAGCACCGCTCCGCTGGGCCCTTCATCTCAAGCACCTCTCCGCTGGGCCCTTCATCTCAAGCACCGCTCCGCTGGGCCCTTCATCTCAAGCACCGCTCCGCTGGGCCCCGCCGTCTCAAGCACCGCTCCGCTGGGCCCTTCCTCTCAAGCACCGCTCCGCTGGGCCCTTCCTGTCAAGCACCGCTCCGCTGGGCCCTTCCTGTCAAGCACCGCTCCGCTGAGCACTGCCGTCTCTCTGACTTGTTGCTCTGCATTGGTGTGTAGGTATTGGGGGGGTGGGTGTATCGCGTATGTGTGTGCCCGTAAGCTTTCCTCCTCCCCCCTCCCCTGTGTCGTAGGTGCAGTACTCACTGTTGTCGTCTGCGCCGGCGTTCGTACTCCTGGTAGATGAGCAGGTAGACAATAGCCGGTGGGATGTGTAATTCGGGCTCCATGCTGTCCTCCTTCCTCGTGGAGTGTGTCTAGGTGAGCGTTTTCCCGTTCGTAGTCTGTTTCCGCCGTGTTTTTATCGGCGGGGCTCCTGCCCCGGAAAAGGTGGCGGATTGGTGAGTTGTGATAGGGTGGGCGGTACATTGTCTGCCGCCTGCCTGTTGGCGGTGACCGCCGCGCTGTTTGTCGGTCCCGCCGTGGCAGTCGGAGTGTTAATGTGGTGGGCTGTGTTGGCGGTTCCCGCCAGGGTCAGAATCCATTTTTTGGACCGCCGGCCTGTTGGCGGGTTAGCCGCCGCTTTATCACCGACCGCCAGGGTTAGAATGACCCCCTTTGTGTCTACAGGCCACAATAACTACCAGTTGGGACATGAAAGTGTTGAATTAAAGGTGCCGTTTTGAACCCAGCCATTGAGCTGTTCTTCAATGACATTTAAAATCGTTTGTCAGTTAGTAATCTTAGTTGGCTAGGGAATACTGGTTGCATTCATTTCTTTTATTTTTGCCAAGCCTAAAAATGTTGTTTGGTATTTGATGTTATTGAGAAATATAAATTGTAATGGAATCAGGTAAGCTCAATAGAAAGCCTCCCTACCCTATATTTGCCAATCCTTTGTTCCCCCACCCCCTTTATGTCAGTTAACTTCTTTCAATACTCGTAGCCTTCTACAGACAACTAGGAAACAAATAAATCTGAATAAATCAGTTTGGTGTCTGTTAGCAATATTGTCCTTGTTCTAAAAGTTGTAATTTAAAATAATAAAACTCAGCAGCTTTAACATCATGCCCAGTCAAATAAGTAAACTTTTCTGCATATGTTTTTGAACTCCCCACTGGTGGAGTTGGAAAATGTTCCATTGTGTATAATTTTAAACTATTCTTGGGGTACCAGCTCAGTGCAGAAAATGGTGTCTGCATTGGTGATTTGTTCATTGGGGAACATTTTCCCATAATCCACTGTTGTCATATACACATCTTCACTTTCAAACACAGTATAATATTCAAGATTAGAAAGCACAGAATCAACTAATTTTTACATTCCAGTTATCAGAAACAACCCCCAGTGTAATAATTTCATTTGTAGATACTTCAAAAACATTTGAATCATTTCAGTGTTGCCAAAGATATGAAATGGTACTTTATCCCAAACAATCCCATCAGACACAGCTAAAATATTCACAAGGGATAAGTCTGCAGACCTTAAGTGGGGATAGGTAAGGTTGTAAAACCTCATCCTCCAGTTCAACAGAAGAGCATTCATAAGATAATGACCATGTATTAGCAGAAAGAAAACAATGACAAAAACTAATCCAAAGAAGAAAGGCATAAATGTTGTAGGAAAGTCCTCCTTTTTTGCACTGGTCACCCCTACACTTTTTGGACAGGTACTGGTGGTTACTGACTCTTGGCTGTGCCCTGGGTACTGCTTACCAGTCCCAGGGCCAGTGCTCCGTGTAAAATGGATATGCAAATTAGACTAATTATAATTGGCTAAGTTAACGTACCTATAAGTCCCTAGTATATGATAGGGCATGTAGGTTTAAGGACCACAGCATAGGTAGTGCACCCATAGGTGCACTGCTGAGGTGCCCAGTGTCATTTTAAAGGCAGGACTGCCTTGCTGGCTTTTAAATTAAAGTTATATGCAAATTCGACTTTGGAATTAAAAGTAGTTCCAAAGTCTTAAACTACCTTATTTTTACATATAAGTCACCCCTAAGGTGTGCCCTATGTGCCCCTAGGGCTGGGTGCCATGTAACTATAAGCAGGGACTTTATAAAAATAGTTTTATAAGCCCTGGTGAGGTAAAAACAGCCACATTCATTTTTCCCTCATTGTAGTAAATGGCCTTCATAGGCTAGAATGGGGAGACTTTATTTTAATTTTTAAAGTCTCCTTAAATGATGCATACCAAGAGTTTGGTATCAAATTAATTGTTGTAATAAATCCCACAACTTCCAGTTGTGGGATTTAATATAACTTGGTCAGGTAAAGAGTTTTAAACTTTACCTGAAAAGTTGCCAATTTCAGCCCTGCATTGTTTTTGCTGCTGTGCTCTGATTGGCCAGCATCTAGCAGCCAGGCTGCCTTGATGAGGTGTGAAGTGGCCTGGCTTCACACAAAGGAGTGTGCCTGTGGGAGGGAATCTCCCCTCAGCAGATGGTGAAGCAGGAAGGGGGAGGGCTGCCAAACTGGTCTTCAAAGGCAGAGAAGGACATTTGGAGCAACCAGACCCACATCCTGCAACCCCAGACAACTAGGTGCCCCCTTGATTAGATTAGGAGTGGGCAGGAGAGGGGTGTGTTTATGATTTTTAACCACACCAGTGGGTGGGCTCAGCCAGATGTAACCTCCAAAAATCAGATTCAGCCATGATGGATTTTTGGGGAATGTTGCCTCCTGGGATTGATTTTTGCCACACTTCCCAGGAAGTGGTCATCACAGGGGGAAGGACCCTCCACCTGATTGGAGAACCAGGACCCCCCTGCATTTCACCCAGGAGCAAGGATAACACTGGCAGACCTGCACCCACACCTCAGATCCCCATCAGATTCCAACAAGGAAGAACCAAAGGAGAAGAAGGACTGCCCTGCTGGGCCCCTGGCCTGCACCTGGAACCTGCACTCAGAAGGACTGCACCAGCTGCACACTTGGGCTTCACTACAAGAAGGACTTTGCCTGGCTTCAACTGGTTCAAGGAGGGACTCCCTGTTTGCTACAGGTGAAAAATTGCTATCCAGAGTCCCCTGCACCAACTCCTGAAGAAATCAACCAGCTGGCCACTGCCCAGTGGCTAAAAAGGCTTTTGCACCAGGTGCATTCTGGGAGTTGTAGTCCGCACCCCCCCCAAGGACCATCTCAGAACTTCTGGACCCTTGGGGTGAGATGTGGACCTCAAAAGAACCTTAAAAGGACATCTGGGAGAAGCCCCAGAAGTTTGGAGAAGTTTGGAGAACTTTTGAAAAAAAGCTCCATAGAGGGACCGACCCGCCGCGGCAACTCTAGCTGGCTTGCCTCAACCGCGACCTGGCCTGATTTGCTGGTTCGTCCCGGTAAAGAAAATCTCCGAAAAAGAGACTAAGGGGGTCATTCTAACTTCGGCGGGCGGCGGAGGCCGCCCGCCAATGTTCCCCCGGCAGAATACCGCTGCGCGGTCAAATGACCGCCGCAGTAATTCTGGCTTTCCCGCTAGGCGGGCGGGCGACCGCCAAAAGGCCACCCGCCCGCCAAGCGGGAAAGCACCAGCAACGAGGATGGCGGCTCCGAATGGAGCCGGCGGAGTTGCTGGTGTGCGACGGGTGCAGTTGCACCCGTCGCGATTTTCAGTGTCTGCCATGCAGACACTGAAAATCAATGTGGGGCCCTGTTAGGGGGCCCCTGCAGTGCCCATGCCAGTGGCATGGGCACTGCAGGGGCCCCCAGGGGCCCCACGACACCCGTTCCCGCCAGCCAGGTTCTGGCGGTGAAAACCGCCAGAACCAGGCTGGCGGGAAGGGGGTCGGAATCCCCATGCAAGCAGCGCCGGCGTGGAGGATTCCCTGGGGCAGCGGGAAGCCGGTGGGAAACCGCCGGCTTCCCTTTTCTGACCGCGGCTTTACCGCTGCGGTCAGAATGCCCCCGGAAGCACCGCCAGCCTGTTGGCGGTGCTTCCGCGGTCAGAATGACCCCCTAAGTCCGAAGGTAAAAAGTTGACCGGGACCTCCCAGCCAGCGTATCCGAGGAAGGCTCCATGGACGTCGGATCAAGATCCAGGTTTACCCCGGTCAAAGGATTTTCACCTCAAAAAAACGACTACGTCCGAAGGTAAAAATCTCCACCGAGGATTCCCGCATCGCGTATCCGGAGAAGGGCTCCAGGAGGTCGGATTGGACTGGCAGGTTCGTCCCGCTGAAGAAAATCTTCGATAAAAGACTAAGGGGGTCATTACAACCCTGGCGGACGGTGTTAAAGGTGCGGCAATACCGCAAACAGGCCGGCGGACAAAAAAAGGGAATTATGACCCTGGCGGAAACCGCCAACAAAGACAGCCACTTTAACACACCGCCCGCCACGACGGTACAGACAAGCAGCGCAGCGGTCACAGCAAACAGACAGGCGGAAGACAATGTACCGCCCATAGTATCACAACGTACCAATCCGCCACCTTTTCCGGGGCGGATTCACCGTGGATAAAAACACGGCGGAAACTGTTACTGCAATGGGAAAACGCTCACCTGAACACATCCCACGAGGAAGGAGGACTCCATGGAGCCAGAATTAAACATTCTACCGGCCCTTGTATTCCTACTCATCTACCACAAGAGCAACGCCGGCGCGGGCTAAGACAACGGTGAGTACTGCACCTACGACATAGGGGAGGGGGGAGGCAAAAGTTAGGGGGACACACACGAAACACCCCCACCCCAACCCTTGCATATTTCAACACACACACCAATGCATTTACAAAAATCACAGTAACAACCCACAATCCCCCCGGAAGAATGCAAAGACAAAACGAAATCAGTTCAAACATTGTAATGTATCAATATACATGTTTCAAAAATATACAGATTAATTATAAAATCATTCAAAAATATATACATCACGAGAAGTAGTGCAGATATGCACATATCAATGTCCGTGCATCACTAGTCCAAAAATGCATGGGCGAGGCCCACAAAAGATACCTATCCACAATCAGAGAGAACACTGCCGGGGCATTAGATAGAAATACTACAGGCACCTCATGGGGAAGGAAAGGGGAGGCACCTCAGCCAGATGAGTGCAAAGCCAGATCCACGACGGGGCTCCATGCCCATTGATGTATCCTGGGGAGTGCAAAGCCACAGTCTCTCAAGTCTCTACAGTGGGTGGTTTGCCCACTGTACCATCCTGGGGAGTGCAAAGCCATAGGCCCTCATTCTGACCTTGGCGGTCTTTTCGCAAGACCGCCGAGTTACCGCCGCGGTGAAGACCGCCGACCGCGACGGTATGCCGCTGTGCGCATTCTGACCGCTGGGAGCGTTCCGCCGGAAAACCGCCAGCAGCCACACTGGCGGTCGGCGGGAAAGTGGAGACTGGTCAACCTCCACCGCCACGCCAGCAGAACACCGCCCACAGAATTACCACCCACATTTCTGTGTGGCGGTCTTCTGTTGGCGGTCTTCTGTTGGCGGTCACCTCCCCATGGCTCCTGTCACCTCCCGGAGGACCAACGCACAAGGTAAGTTGATCGTCCGTGAGGGGAGGGGGTGGGGGGGTGTTGTGTGATGTGTGCGTGCATGGGGGTGTGCGTGGGAGTGTGTAGAGGGGGTGTGTGAGTGCGTGCATGCGGGCGGGGAGTGCTGCTGTGCCTATGGGCAATGTGTGTAGTTCGGCGGGTGCGCATGTCGGCATGTATGTGTGCGGGTATGTGTCCCCGTTGTGTATGTGTGTGTAGGGGGTGTGTATATGTGCATGTAGGGGGTGTGTGCATGTCGGGGTGCGTGTATGTGCATGTCGGGGTGGGGGTGGGGAGGGGGTTCGTACCACCTCTGGGGGGTGGCAGGGGGGTGGAGGGTGTGGGGGGAGGACTCGGGGGGGCAGTGGGGGGTGGGGGAGACCCCTATCAGTGCCAGGGAAGGAATTCCCTGGCCCCGATAGTGCCTACCGCCATGGTTCGCATGGCGGTTCCCGACCGCCAGAAACCGCGGCGGTAAGCAGGGTCATGATACCGTTGGCGGTCTTGGGTCGACCGCCGGACCGGAGTGCGCAGACTCCAGCCCGTCGGTCATGACCGCCGTGGCTGTCGGAGTGGGGAAGTGGCGGTCGGTCGCGGCGGTGACCGCCGTGGTCAGAATGCCATTTTTAATACCGCCGGTCTGTTCGCGGTCCGACCGCCGTCTCTCCGCCGACCGCCAAGGTCAGAATGAGGGCCATAGTCTCTCAAGTCTCTACATTGGGTGGTTTGCCCACTGTACCATCCTGGGGAGTGCAAAGCCACAGTCTCTCAAGTCTCTACAGTGGGTGGTTTGCCCACTGTACCATCCTGGGGAGTGCAAAGCCACAGTCTCTCAAGTCTCTACAGTGGGTGGGTTGCCCACTGTACCATCCTGGGGAGTGCAAAGCCACAGTCTCTCAAGTCTCTACAGTGGGTGGTTTGCCCACTGTACCATCCTGGGGAGTGCAAAGCCACAGTTTCGCAAGTAGATAACAGCCTCTACTGGGTCTGGAGGGGGACTGGTCCCCAGACTGGATTAGTCTCCCCGTGAAAGTTCCTGTCCCGTCACTGTCCCAGCTGCACATGGGATGACGGTGCTTGATGTGGCGGTCTTTTCATTCTTCCCCGGTGCATGCCCTGTTCAGCGGTGCTTTGCCATGGCGGTCTCTGGACTGTTCAGCGGTGCTTTGCCATGGCGGTTCAGGACTGTTCAGCGGTGCTTTGCCATGGCGGTCTCTGGATTGTTCAGCGGTGCTTTGCCCTGGCGGTTCAGGACTGTTCAGCGGTGCTTTGCCATGGCGGTCTCTGGACTGTTCAGCGGTGCTTTGCCATGGCGGTCTCTGGACTGTTCAGCGGTGCTTTGCCATGGCGGTTCTGGACTGTTCAGCGGTGCTTTGCCATGGCGGTCTCTGGACTGTTCAGCGGTGCTTTGCCATGGCGGTCTCTGGACTGTTCAGCGGTGCTTTGCCATGACGGTTCAGGACTGTTCAGCAGTGCTTTGCCATGGCGGTCTCTGGACTGTTTAGCGGTGCTTTGCCATGGCGGTCTCTGGACTGTTCAGCGGTGCTTTGTCATGGCGGTTCTGGAACGGGCATTGGTGTGTGGCATGACGTTCCCTGGACTGGGCATTGGTGTGTGGCATGACATTCCCTGGACTGGTCATTGGTGTGTGGCATGACGTTTCCTGGACTGGGCATTGGTGTGTGGCATGACGTTCCGTCATTGCCCAGCGGGGCTGTGGCAGCCGGGGCCCTCCTGGGCACTGACTCTGGCGGTGGTCTCCTGACCAGTGACGATACTTGGGCCCTCCTGGGCACTGACTCCGGCGGTAGTCTCCTGACCAGTGACGATACTTGGGCCCTCCTGGGCACTGACTCTGGCGGTGGTGGTGGTCTCCGGACCAGTGACGATACTTGGGCCCTCCTGGGCACTGACTCCGGCGGTGGTCTCCTGACCAGTGACGATACTTGGGCCCTCCTGGGCACTGACTCTGGCGGTGGCGGTGGTCTCCGGACCAGTGACGATACTTGGGCCCTCCTGGGCACTGAATCCGGCGGTGGTCTCCTGACCAGTGACGATACTGTGGCCCTCCTGGGCACTGACTCTGGCGGTGGCCTCCTGACCAGTGACGATACTTGGGCCCTCCTGGGCAATGACTCTGGAAGTGGTCTCCGGACCAGTGACGACGGTGCTGGCGGTGGCGTCCCGACCGCCGGGAAGGATGCCGCCCTTCTCCGCCGTGATGCTCACAACAGGCTGTGCAGACTTCTTCTGGCCCTTCCCCACCTTTGGAGGAGTCACAGCTGACTCTGCAATCCCCCTGGGACCCCTGTGAGTTGTTTTGCCTCCAGGAGTCTTCACAGGGTCCCGTCGGCCACTTTACAATTTCAGAGCCTTTACAGGGGGTGGGCTGCCAGTGCCTTGGCTCCGGGTCATACTGCCTGCCCTGGTGGCCGGTGCACTCCACACACCTTGAACAGGCACCACTGATATTGGAGGCTTTTTGGCTGAGGCGCTACGACAGGACTGATGAATTGGAGGGGGGGCAAAAAGGTCAACTTTACAGAGGGACAGTTTCTGATGAACACTGGGATGGGTAGTTTGAGGGGGCCTGGGAGTGGAGGAAGAGGAGGTGGTTGTAGGAGGTGTCACTTTAGGTGTTTTGGGTGCAGGTGCAGGTACTGGAGGCTGTCGTGAGGTGGATGGATGTTGGGTGTGTGGGTGCCCGCGTTTGTGTACTTTGGGAGGGGGCGTCACAGACACACTGGAATAGGACACAGAGGACGTGTAAATGGGAGTGGAGGTAGTGAGTGCAGGTGAGCGGGGTGTGGTGCTGGGTGTTCTGGTGCGAGTCCTGGTGCCTGTAGATGTAGTGCATGCAGGTGATAGTGTAGACGACACTGGGAGGGAGGAGGGAGAAGAGGAGTAGGGGGACACAGTGGAGGCAGTGGATGTTGCTGTGTCTCCATGTGTGTGATGCTTGTGTGTGTGCCAGTGAGTTGTGTGGTGCCTATGTTTTCCTGAGCTTCCCTTGTGTGTTGACTTGTGTGCATGCTGGTCTGTAGGTGTGCTTGGGATGGGCTGGGGTACAGGGGATTGGGTCTGGGTGGAGGAAGTTGGAGGGGGGAGGCTAGACACAGGGACAATGGCTGCCATCAGTGCTGAGGCCAGAGATTGCAGGGTTCGCTGAAGGACAGCCTGACCAGAATGAATTCCCTCCAGGAATGCATTACCGTGTTGCAACTCCCTTTCTACACCCTGGATGGCATTCACAATGGTAGACTGCCCAACAGTGAGTGGCCTGAGGAGGTCAATGGCCTCCTCATTGAGGGCAGCTGGGGTGACTGGGGCAGGGCCTGAGGTGCCTGGGGCGAAGGTGATTCCCACTCTCCTGGGTGAGCGGACACGGGGCGAATGCTGAGGGGCTGCTGGGAGGGCAGTGGTGGTAGGGGAAGTGGCGGCTGTACCTGTAGAAGTGGGGCGCACAGATGGTGCCGCCACCACAAGGGAGCTCCCATCGGCGGACGAGTCTGTGTCGCTGCTTGGTGATCCGGTGGCCGACGTGAAGCTCCCCTCGCCCTCCGTCCCACTGGTGCATTCTGAGTCCGTGGTGTGGCCCTCCATGGCCATGTGGGATGCAGCTCCCTCGTGCTCCGGTGCCACTGTACCTCCGCCTGATGATGCTGATGCACAAAAGAACAGGGAGAGCACAAAAAGGGGGGGGAAGACAGAAGATACACAGGTTGAGTGCATGGCATACCGCTACCGTTGGCGGACAATACAGACACAGCAGCCCCCTGCACTACGCCGTGCTCCTGGCCTCTGCAGATGCAATTTCTGGGATCTGGCCTACATGGTTATGGTGGACATCTGCACTCATGGATGCCACAGGGGTATGTATAGCTGTACTTTGCACTCTACTGTGGTGGGGTGGAGTGCCACATGGCCTGCATTACGGAGGGGCCTAGTCTACATTTTTCTGCCTGGCCTAGGTACACCCAAAGGCCTCCTCCCCCACCCAGACCCCTCCACTGCGCGCAAAGTTCGCAGATTGAGAGTGTACTCACCCCCTTGTGTCTGCTGTGATGCCCTGAAGCGCCCATCCAACTCAGGGTATGCCACCGCCAGGATCCTGAACATCAGGGGGGTCATGGTGCGACGGGCACCCCTCCCACGTTGGGAGGTCATCCCCAGCTGAGCCTCCACCGTCTTCTTGCTCCAGCGGCGAATGTCATCCCATCTTTTCCGGCAGTGGGTGCCCCGTCTCTGGTGGACCCCCAGGGTCCGTACGTCCTTGGCGATGGCACGCCAAATGTCCTTCTTCTGGTGGGCGCTGACCTACATGACATGCACAAGGGAAGATGAGAAGTCATTACCAACTGCACCGTCGATGTGAGTGCCCCCCCCCCTACTCTAGCCATGTGGCCCATTCATTCACATGCATTAATGTTTCCTGAACTCTGCCCCCTTCCCTCTTACAACCAGCCCTCTCCACCCAGGCCTAGCCCATACAATGTGCTCCCTGTATACTAACCTGTTGGTCTGGAGGACCGTAGAGTAGCGTGTATTGGGGAGGACCCCGTTTACCAGTTTCTCCAACTCCTGAGCAGTGAAGGCAGGGGCCCTTTTTCCAGACACAGCAGCCATTGTCTCTTCCCGGCCGAGGTAACAGCAGCACTTGCAGTGTAGGTCCTCTCCTGTCGAAGATCAGGTATCTAGTGATTGAACAGATAGAAAATGGCGGTTACGTCCGTGGCGGTGACGTCTGCGGTGGTGCGTATCATCACCGCCGGCGCACCTGTTCATTGGCTCCTGGGACCCATAGGGTCCAATGTTAACCAATGCAGCATTGCGCCGCGGTCTACGACCGCCTACCGCGACGGTGTGCAACGCCAACGCAGTTACCCCACAATCCCATTGTCCCAGTTTAGAGGTCAGGCAGCCGCCATTTCAGGGGCCCACATGGCTTCATTTACTTCTGCGTCACACATAGCTAGGCCTACACTCAACACACATACAGGAAGGGTTTTGTGTTTGGTGTCGTCTTCTGTGTAACTGTGGGTAAATACCTGGAAAAAAATTGACTTGATCGTCGCTCTTGTCTTTCCTAGGCGCCGTCAGCTGGGACATTTGAGAAGATGGCGGAATCCTGCGCTGTACCGACCGCTGGTGGACCTGTTGACAATGGAGGAGCGACATTTACTCGTCACCTACAGGTTTGACCGTGCCACAATCCAGGAACTATGTACCCAGTTGGAGCCTGACCTGATGTCACCAATCCGCCATCCCACTGGAATCCCCCCTGACGTGCAGGTGCTGTCAGTGCTCCATTTCCTTGCAAGTGGCTCATTTCAGACAACAGTGGCCATGGCATCAGGGATGTCCCAGCCTATGTTTTCCAACGTATTGTCCAGAGTGTTGTCTGCTCTGCTGAAACACATAAGGAGATACATCATTTTCCTTGAGGTGGAAGATTTGGCTACAGTGAAAGGTGATTTCTATGCCCTTGAACATATCACCAACGTCATAGGTGCCATTGATGGGACCCATGTAGCTCTGGTTCCCCCCCCCACAGGAGTGAACAGGTGTACAGGAACAGGAAGAGTTATCATTCGATGAATGTACAGATGGTATGTTTGGCAGACCAGTACATCTCCCAGGTAAACGCAATGTTCCCTGGCTCAGTGCATGACGCCTACATCCTGTGGAATAGCAGCATCCCTGATATGATGGGTCAACTCCAGAGGCACCGTGTGTGGCTATTAGGGGACTCTGGTTACCCCAACCTGCCCTGGCTATTGACCCCAGTGAGGAATCCCAGGACCAGGGCAGAGGAAAGCTACAATGAGGCCCATGGGTGGACTAGGAGGGTGATCAAACGCACCTTCGGACTCCTTAAGGCCAGGTTTGGGTGCCTCCATATGACAGGTGGTTCCCTATTCTACTCACCGAAGAAGGTGTGCCAGATCATCATCGTCTGCTCGATGCTTCACAATCTTGCTTTGCGACGCCAGGTGCCTTTTCTGCAGGATGATGGTCCAGATGACGATGTTGTGGCAGCTGTGGAGCCTGTGGAGCCTGTGGACAGTGATGAGGAGGAAGCTGAGGAAGAAGACAACGACAACAGGGAGTCAGTCATACAGCACTATTTCCAGTGGCACACAGGTGAGAACATTTTCATTTTTACCATTACATTCACTGTCACACGTCCTCCTCTATCCTGTGTGTAATTTCATGGGATTATTTGGTAACTGAGTTGTTTCTTTCCATTACGGTTTCACAGGTGTGGTTACCAACGTGTGTCATCTGCTTGCATCCTTCAAGGACTTGTGATGTGTGACATTGGTATGTTGCCTTTACATCTAACAACGCATTTTGACACTGTCATAGATATTACATTTTACCAAATCATAGACTGACTCCAGATTGTTTTGTGTTTCAAGGGTGTTTATTGAAGTGCTCAAACATGGAGGGGGGTTGTAAAATGGTGATGGGTGATGGCGGAGGAATGTCCATGGCAGAGTCCAGTCTATTAGTCTCACAGGTGCACTGCCCATATGGGCATAGGAGGTGGAGCTGGGGCAGTTTAAGTATGGACAGGGTAACAAAGTGGGACAGTGGGGTGACAATCAGGGTGGTCTAATTTCCTGGCGGGGTCTTGCCATCTTGCTCTGTCCTGTTCCTGGCTCTCAGGGACCGCTTGCGGAGTGGTTGTCCATCTGCAGGGCGTGGGGTGCTGGTGTGGTGGTCCTGTGGCGGGGCGTCCTGTCCACTAGCGCCGGCGGAGGTGGTGGGCAGTTCATCGTCCATGCTAGTGTCAGGGGCCCCTTGGAGTGCCACGGTGTCCCTCATGGTCTGCTGTATGTCCTTCAGCACCCCTACGATGGTGTCCAAGGCAGAGCTGATGGTCCTGAGCTCCTCCCTGAACCCCAAATACTGTTCCTCCTGCAGGCGTTGGGTCTCCTGAAACTTGACCAGGACCGTCGCCATCGTCTCGAGGGAGTGGTGGTATGCTCCTATGATGGAGGAGAGGGCCTCGTGGAGAGTAGGTTCCCTTGGCCTGTCCGCCCCCTGTTGCACAGCAGCCCTCCCAGTTCCCCTGTGTTCCTGTGCCTCCGACCTCTGGACTGTGTGCCCACTACCACTGACCCCAGGTCCCTGTTGTTGTTGGGGTGGTGGGTTATCCTGGGTTCCCTGTAGTGGTGGACACACCGCTGATTAACCTGTCCTGGGTACGGAGGTTTGGGCCCGCTGGGTGGGTGCTGTGCTGGTGTTACCAGAGGGTGGAAGGTCAGTGTTGGGCTGTGCCTGTGCGAGGGGAACCGACTGTCCCGAGGCCCACGATGGTCCGGGCTGGTCATCAGGCTCCAGTAGGGCAGAGCTGCTATCGTCACTGTGGGCCTCTTCTGTGGGTGGAGGGGAGTTGTCTGGACCCTCCGGTGTGGTGACGGTCCTTCGTGATCCTGCAGGGGTATAAGAGCATGATTATTGCATGTGTTTGTGTGATGCTGTGCAATGAGTGGGTGTGTGTGTACCCAAGTGCAAGCATTCCTGTGTGGGGGCTTGTGTGATGATGGTTAGGGGTTTGTTATGGGTATGTTCAGTGGCCATGCTTTGGTGATGGGTGTCCATGCTTAGTTGTGTCATGCAGGGCTTGGTGTTGGGATGTGTAGTTTGTGTTATTAGTACATTAGTGAGGTGTTGGAGTGATAGGGGAGGGTGTGAGGGTGGGGGTGTGTGATAGCATGCAGGTAGGGTGGGGGATATGAGAGTTAAGATTTGACTTACCAGTGTCCATTCCTCCACAGACTCCTCCGAGGCCCTCAGGATGCATGATGGTCAAGACTTGCTCCTCCCATGTTGTTAGTTGTGGGGGAGGACGTGGGGGTCCGCCGCCAGTCCGCTGAACCGCGATGTTGTGTCTGGAGACCGTTGAACGCACCTTCCCCCGTAGGTCGTTCCACCTCTTCCTGATGTCCTCCCGATTTCTTGGGTGCTGTCCCACAGCTTTGACCCTGTCGACTATTCTTCGCCATAGCTCCATCTTCCTGGCTATGGATGTGTGCTGCACTTGTGAGCCAAATAGCTGTGGCTCTACCCGGACAATTTCCTCCACCATGACTCGGAGCTCCTCCTCGGAAAAGCAGGGGTGTCTTTGGCGTGCCATGGGGTGGTGTGTGTGATGTGTGGGGCGGTGTGAGTGTTGATGTGTGTGGTGATGTGTAGTGGTGTGTGGTGTTTTGTGCATGGATGTTGTGTGGATGATGGTGTTGTGTGCCTCTGTATGGTGGGGTTGTCTTTGCTGTGCTGTCTCTCTGGCCTTCGTCTAAATTTCTGGTCGTAGGGGTTTGTGGGTGATGTGGGTGTGTGTTTTATATTGTGTTGGGTGTGTGGGAGTGTTGTTTGTATGTGTATCAGGTGTGTGTATTTGTAATTGTCCAATGTGGCGGTGTTTTGGAGATGTGTGTGTATTTTGAGCGCGGCGGTGTGTACCGCCAATGGAATACCACGGTTGAAATACCGCCGCGTGGATTCGTGGGTCGTAATAGCATGGGCGTGTTTCTGTTGGAGTGGAGGTTGAGGATTTGTTTTCGCCAGTTTAACATTGACCTTTGGTGTGGCGGAGTTGTGTGGGTGTCTGAATTTCGGCGGATTCCGAGATGTGTGTGATAATAGCTGTGTCGGGATTCCGCGGCCGCGGCGGTGTATTGGCGATCTTCAGCACGGCGGTAAGCGCCTTTTACCGCCAATGTTGTAATGACCCCCTAAGTATGAAGGTAAATTTTTAACCAAGGCCTCCCGCGGCCTGTAGCCGACCAGGGTTCCATCGCGGCCGGCCTTAAACTTTGACTTTGCCCCAGTCGATGTGCAACCAGATGACCCGATTGGCGCATTTTGTTTCTAGGCGCTAAAAAAAACACAAAATCTTTACAAATTCATATCTCCGGTTCCCCTTATCCGATTTTGTTCGTTTTGGTGTCATTTTAAAGATAAAAATACAATCTATTTTTATAAATTGGTTTTGGATTTTTAAACTGTTTCCTGTGTTTTATTTAATTACTGTTTTGTGATATTTGAATGCTTTACACTCTGGGGGTTATTACAACTTTGGAGGAGGTGTTAATCCGTCCCAAAAGTGACGGTAAAGTGACGGATATACCACCAGCCGTATTACGAGTTCCATAGGATATAATGGACTCGTAATATGACTGGTGGTATATCCGTCACTTTACCGTCACCTTTGGGATGGATTAACACCTCCTCCAAAGTTGTAATAACTCCCTCTGTCTCCTAAGTTAAGCCTTGACGCTCATTGCCAAGCTACCAAGGGTTGAGCTGGGGTTAATTTACTGAAACCTAACTGGACCTTAGTGGAGGTTAGTGGCCTGTTGCTCAGTGTAGGTACCTACCTGCCCTTACCAATAATCCATTTTCCAATAAACATCAAAAGTATCCACAGATAATTCCATGGATGAACCACAAAATTAAATTTAAACCACATGTAGAGTGTACGTGCTTTTGATACAGGTACTGTAGGTGATGCTGAAGAATTAGAAGACAACATGTCAATGTTGGCAAAGTAACCTGAAGCACTTTGTGAAAAAACTGGAGCTGTTGCAGGTGAAATGGAACTGGAATATGTATCCATTGGTGGTTTTCAATAAACAATTCCATTCATTTGTGATGCACTTGAAGAGTTTTGATATTTCCTGTCGATGATGTGGTCACAGGAAGCAACAAAAGTTCGTTGTCTTCCATCCCCATGCTCAGGGAAATAATTTCAGTATTTTGAAGTGATTGAAGAAGTTAGTCCTGGATGCTAGTGAGAAGGGGGGGGACTACCCAGGAGTCCTTGTCATGCACTGCTAATTACTGCAGATATTATATCACTCATGACACCGTCTATGACATTATTGATAAAATCACTGTAATATTTGCAGTAAAATTATTGATGAAAAAACTGTGACTAGTGAGGGCGCATGTTATAGTTACTATAGGGCATGAGTTATAGGGGGTCATTCTGACCTCGGCGGTAAAAGTCGCTTACCGCCGGCCAGAAGGCCGCCATAACACCGCCGCGGCCGCGGTAAACCGCCACGGTCATTCTGACCCGCAACTGGCAAACCGCCAAAAACCCGACATCCACAAAAATCTGCCACACCAAAGGTCAGCGGGAAACTGGCGATGACCAAACCTCCACCGTCACGCCTACAGAAATACGCCCATACCATTCCGACCCACAAATCCCCGCAGCGGTCTTTCAACTGCGGTATTCCATTGGCGGTACACACCGCCGTGGTCAAAATACACACACCTTTACAAAACACATCCACATTGGATAATTCAAAATACACACACCTGAGACACATACACACATCACTCCCACACACCCAATCCAGTATAAAACACACACCCACATCACCCACAAACCCCTACGACCACAATTGCGAGTGAAGGACAGAGAGAGAGAGCACAGCATAGAGTACACCATCACACAGAGGCAAATCACAACATCACCCACACACTTTCCACGCACAAAACACCATACACCATCACACTCACCACACTCTACAACACATACACCACCCCTCACCTCATCCACACCACCCCATGGCACCCCAAAGACACCCCAGGTTCTCTGACGCAGAACTAAGGGTCATGGTGGAGGAAATAGTTCGTGTAGAGCCACAGCTCTTCGGGGCACAGGTGCAGCACACCACCATTGCCAGGAAGATGGAGCTATGGCAAAGAATAGTGGACAGGGTCAACGCTGTGGGACAGCATCCACGCAATCGGGACGACATCAGGAAGCGGTGGAACGACCTACGGGGGAAGGTGCGTTCCATGGTATCAAGGCACAACATTGCGGTGCAGAAGACTGGCGGCGCACCCCCACCTACTCGCCCAGAATTCACAGCATGGGAGGAGGAAGTCTTGCACATCCTGCATCCTGAGGGCCTCGCAGGAGTAGGCGGAGGAATGGACTCTGGTAAGTCAAATCTTCACTACTTCATTCCCCCCACCCCACCTGCATGCCAAATCATACCCCCACCCTCACCCCCACCCCATCACACCAACTCCTTGCTAATGGCTCACCATCACAACCCACCCATCCCAAAACCTAGCCCTGCATGCCTCCCCAAAGCATGGACACCCATCCCCAAAGCATGCCCACTGCACACACCCATCACCCCCACAAGCCACCGTCACAAAAGCCCCCACAAGGGAATGCCAGCACTGGGGGACACGGCCACCCACCCATTACACGAAATGCCACACACAGAAGCAATAACCATTCTCTTATACCCCTGCAGGACCCGAACGCCACCACACTGCCACGCAGGGTCCAGAGATGTCCATCCCACCCCCAGAAGAGGCCCCCAGTGATGACAAGAGCTCTGTCTCCCTGGAGCCTGATGACCAGCCCGGCCCATCGGGGACCTCGGGACAGTCGGTTCCCCACAGACAGCCACAGGCTACACCAGACCTAACCCCCTCTGAGAACACCAGCACAGCTCCCACCCAGCGGGCCCATGCCTCTGTCTCCAGGACACGTCAATCAGCGGTGTGTCCACCACTACAGGGCACCCAGGTTGACCCACCACCCCAACAACAACAGGGACCTGGGGGCAGTGGTAGTGGGCACACCGTCCAGGGGACAGAGGCCCAAGGAAACAGGGGAACTGGGAGGGCTGCTGTGCGACAGGGGGGGGACAGGCCCAGGGAACCGACTCTCCAAGAGGCCCTCTCCTCCATCATGGGAGCATACCACCACTCCCAGGAGACGATGGCTACGGTACTGGCCAGGTTCCAGGAGATCCAGGTCATGCAGGAGCAACAGTACATGGGGTTCAGAGAGGAACTGAGGAACATTAGTTCCGCAATGGGGACCATCGTCGTAGCCCTAACCCAGATAGTCACCACATTGCGGGACCATGTGGCACCACAAAGGGCCCCTGTCACTAGCCTGGACCAGGAACAGCCTACCACCTCCGCCGGCGCTAGTGGACAGGAGGCCCCCACACAACGACAGGCCACCAGAATCCCACCTCCTGCAGAAGAAGAACCACCCTGCAAGCGGAACCTGAGATCTCACAAGAAGACAGAGTAGGATTGCAAGACCCCCGCCAGCAAACGATACCCCCTGATGTCATCCCACTGTCCCACATTGTCACCCTGTCCAACCTTGAACTGCCCCTGCTCCATCCTTCCACAGGCATATGGACAATGCACCTGTGCGACTGAGAACTGGACTCTGCCATGGACATTACTCCACCATCACCCATCCCCGTTTTACAATCATGTTCCATAAATTTAGCACTTGAATTAAATCACTTTTTGCACTAAAAAAATCTGGAGTCTGCTTGTAATTTGAACAAATGTATTAGACATAACGGTGCCAAAATGTTCAGTTACATTGTGATGACAACATACCACTGTCACACAGCTGTAGTCCATGGGCAAACAAAGCAGAGGTCACGCAGTGGGGCCCACAGCTCTGAAAACGGAAGGGAAAGTCACAACTCAGTTAACAGGAACTGGGGGGGAACTCAGACAGTAGAGAGGCAGGAGACTTTAAGTAAATGTAAAATGGCGTGGTTTATTCGTACCTGTGTGCTACTGAAAATACTGTTGTATCACTGTGTCCCTGTTGTCTGTGTCGTCCCCGTCGTCCTCCTCCTCTTCACTCTCCACAGGCTCCACAGCTGCTACAACACCACCATCTGGACCATCCTCCTGCAGGAAAGGCACCTGGCGTCGCAAAGCCAGGTTGTGAAGCATACAGCAGGCCACGATGATATGGCACACCTTCTTTGGTGAGTACATTAGGGATCCCCCTGTCATATGCAGGCACCTAAACCTGGCCTTCAGGACCCCGAAGGTCCTTTCTATGATCCTCCTAGTCCGCCCATGGGCCTCATTGTAGCGTTCCTCTGCCCTTGTCCTGGGATTCCTCACTGGGGTCAGTAGCCACGACAGGTTGGGGTAACCAGAGTCACCTATTAGCCACACACTGTGTCTCTGTAGCTGTTCCATCACATAAGGGATGCTGCTATTTCGCATGATGTACGCGTCATGCACTGACCCAGGGAACTTGGCATTCACATGGGAGATGTACTGGTCAGCCAAACAGACCACCTGGACATTCATAGAATGATAACTTTTTCTGTTCCTGTACACCTGCTCACTGCCACTGGGGGGAACCAAGGACACATGGGTCCCATCAATGGCACCAATGATGTTGGGGATATGTCCAAGGGCATAGAAATCACCCTTCACTGTAGCCAAATCGGCCACCTCAGGGAAAACAATGTAGCTCCGCATGTGTTTCAGCAGGGCAGACAACACTCTGGACCAAACCTTAGAAAACATAGGCTGAGACATCCCTGATGATATGGCCACTGTTGTTTGGAATGATCCACTTGCCAAAAAATGGAGTACTGACAGAACCTGCACCAGAGGGGGAATCCCTGTGGGTTGGCGAATGGGGGACATCAGGTCTGGCTCCAGCTGGGCACACAGTTCCTGTATAGTAGCTCGGTCAAGTCTGTATGTAAGTATGACATGTCTTTCTTCCATTGTCGACAGGTCCACCAGCGGTCTGTACACGGGAGGATTCCTCCATCTCCTCGCAAGTCCCAGCGGACGGTGCCTAGGAAGGACAACATGGAGCACAGAGTCAAGCAACCCACAGGTACGTAACCATAGCTTGCACAGTACACGATTCGCTATGCATTGAATGGCTTGTATGAGTGGCAATGCCGTAGAAATTCAGCCATGTGGGCCCTTGAAATGGCGGCTGCCTGACCTGTGAAGTGTGACAATGGGATGTGAGGTCAATGCGCTGCCGTGGCACACCGTGGCGGTAGGCGGTCGAAGACCGCGGCGCAAAGCAGCATTGGTTAACATTGAACCCTATGGGTCTCAGGAGCCAATGACGATGTGCGCCGGCGGTCGCGGTACGCACCGCCGTGGTACGCACCGCCACGGGCGTGACCGCCATTTTCTAACTGCTTAATCACTCGAGACCTGATCATCCACAGGAGAGGACCTATACTGCAAGTGCTGCTGTGAACTCGGTCTGGAAGAGACAATGGCTGCTGCGACTGGGGAAAGGGCCCCTGCCTTCACATCTGAGGAATTGGATAAACTCGTTGATGGGGTCCTCCCCCAGTATGCGCTACTCTACGGTCCTCCAGACCAACAGGTAAGTACACTGGGAGCACATAGTATGGGCTATGCCTGTGTTGAGTGGGGTGGATGTAAGATGGTGGGGAGGGGAGCGTATGAGGAGAGCAACGCACGACAGATGAGAGCATGTGCCACATGGCAAGGTTGGGGAGGGGGGGCCACTCACATCGACCATGCAGAAAAGTGATGATATTTCTTTTTTCACCCTGTCCATGTCACATAGGTCAGCGCCCATCAGAAGATCGACATTTGGCGTGCCATCGCCAAGGACGCCCGGGCCCTGGGGGTCCACAACAGACGGGGCACCCACTGCCGCAAGAGGTGAGAGGACATCCGCCGTGGGAGCAGAAAGACCGCCGAGGTTCTGCTGGGGATGGCCTCCCAACGTAGGAGGGGTGCCAGTCGTCAATTGACCCCCCTGATGTCCCGGATCCTGGCGGTGGCCTACCCCGATTTGGATGGGCGCGTGAGGACATCACAGCAGACACAAGGGGGTGAGTATCAGCACATTCTGCTATATTAGCGCACAGTGGGGCCGTCTGGATGGGGGAGGAGGGCTGTGGCTATCTCTAGGCCAGGGCGGTTTCTGTAGGCTAGGCCCCTACGTTAGACATGGCCCTGTGCCCCCGCCCCCCACCTATGTAGGGTGCTAAGTACAGCTATCCATGGCCCGGGCTCACCTATGTGTGCATTTGTCGTCCATAGATTTGTAGGCCAAGTCACAATAATTGAGTAGTGTACCCCGAGTGCGCGGCGTAGTGCAGGGGGGCTTCTGTGTGTGTCCTCTCCGCCAACGGTGCCGCCAATGCATGCACTCAACATGTCTTTCTTTCTTCTCTCCCCCCCTTTTTTTTGGTGTTCCTGCTCATGTGTGCATTAGCATTATCAGGAGGAGGAGAAGTGGCATCGGCGCACGAGGGAGCTGCATCTCACATGGGCCCGGAGGGCCCTGCAACCGACTCGGACTTAACCAGTGAGACGGAGGGCGAGGGGGGCTCCACAACGGGGACCCGTCGAGACGTCAGCGACACCGACACGTCCTCGGAAGGGAGCTCCCTTGTGGTGGCGGCACCATCCGTGCCCACTGCAAAAACAGGTACAGCCGCCACCCAGCGCACCAGCTCCGCCCTCCCAGCAGCCCCTCAGCTTTTGCCTTGTGCCCGCTCGGCCAGGAAGCCGGCCATCTCCTTCGCCCCTGGCACCTCAGGTCCTGCCCCAGTTACCCCTGCTGCCCTCAGTGAGGAGGTCATTGACCTCCTCCGGACGCTCATTGTTGGGCAGTCTACCCTTTTGAATGCCATCCAGGGGGTCGAAAGGGAGGTGCATCGGAGCAATGCATACCTGGAGGGCATTCATTCGGGTCAGGCTGCCCATCAGCGATCGTTCAACGCTCTGGCCTCAGCACTGACGGCAGCAATTGTCCCTGTGTCTAGCCTCCCCCCTCCAACTTCCTCAACCCAGTCCCACTCCCCTGTTCCTCTGCCTATCCCAGACACACCTACAGACCAGCCTGCACACACATCAACACCCAAGGGCAGCTCATCCAGACATAAGCACCACAGATCACACAAGCATTCACCCAAGCAACATCCACATGCAGACACAGCAACACCCACTGCCTCCACTGTGTCCCCCTCCTCCTCGTCTCCCTCCTCCCTCCCTGTGACGTCTCCACTCACACCTGCATGCACACCACCATCAGCCAGTACGTCCATCACCACCACACCCACCAGAACAGTCTGCACACGTGCAGTCACCACCCCCACTACCATTTACACGTCCCCTGTGTCCTCTCCCAGTGTGTCTGTCACCCCCTCTTCCAAACCACACAAACGCAAGCAGCCACCCACCCAACAGCCATCCACCTCACAACAGCCTCCGTCACAAGCACCTGCACCCAAAGACAGCACACTTGACTCTCCTACAACCACATCCTCTTCCTCCACTCCCATACCCACTACAACTACCCGTCCCTGTCTTTCTAAATTGATTTTCCTTTCCAACCTTGACCTCTTTCCAACAACTGACCCAGCCCCTCCATCTCGTAAGAGTCCAACCAGCACCTCAGCCACCACAAGCCCTGCACCTACTAGGACCATCGTTCAGGGCTATTGGAGTCCACCAGCTCCTAGGGCAGGAACATCGGCCAGCAGCAAGGGGACAGCCAGCCCACCCCCTGGGAAAAGAAGCAAAAAAGTGAAGGGCCGGCGCCACAGGCCTGAGACGGCTGCCCCCAAGGACACCAGCCTTGCACCGTCACCTGGCCCATCCACCAAGGGAGGCAAGGGCCCCAGAGATTCTTACAAGGAGGGCAAGGGCCCCAGAGATACTTCCAAGGAGGGCAAGGGCCCCAGAGATACTTCCAAGGGAGGCAAGGGCCCCAGAGATTCGTCCAAGGAGGGCAAGGGCCCCAGAGATACTTCCAAGGGAGGCAAGGGCCCCAGAGATTCGTCCAAGGAGGGCAAGGGCAGCAGGGCGAAGAAGTCCGGCAGCAGGCGAGCTGCCCAGGAGGGCCCCACCAGCCCCATTTGGGGTGTGACGGAGGACACCCACGGGCCCAGGAGTCCAGCACAGGAGGGCCCCGCAAGCGATAGGTCGGATGGCGACTGAGCGGGAATGATTGCCCGATCTGGTTCCCTAGGAACATAAGACAAGCACCACTGAACAGGGCCCCGCCGTGAGAAGCACCGCTGAACAGGGCCCCGCCGTGAGAAGCACCGCTCCGCTGGGCCCTGCCGTGAGAAGAACCGCTGAACAGGGCCTCACCGTGAGAAGAACCGCTGAACAGGGCCCCGCCGTGAGAAGCACCGCTGAACAGGGCCCCGCCGAGAGAAGCACCGCTGAACAGGGCCCCGCCGTGAGTAGCACCGCTCCGCTGGGCCCCGCCGTCTCTGCACCGCTCCGCTGGGCCCTTCATCTCAAGCACCGCTCCGCTGGGGCCTTCCTGTCAAGCACCGCTCCGCTGGGGCCTTCATCTCAAGCACCGCTCTGCTGGGCCCTTCCTCTCAAGCACCGCTCCGCTGGGCCCTTCCTCTCAAGCACCGCTCCGCTGGGCCCTTCCTCTCAAGCACCGCTCCTCTGGGCCCTACCTCTCAAGCACCGCTCCGCTGGGCCCCGCCGTCTCTGCACCGCTCCGCTGGGCCCTTCATCTCAAGCATCGCTCCGCTGGGCCCTTCCTCTCAAGCACCGCTCCGCTGGGGCCTTCATCTAAAGCACCGCTCCGCTGGGCCCCGCCGTCTCTGCACCGCTCCGCTGGGCCCTTCCTCTCAAGCACCGCTCCGCTGGGCCCTTCATCTCAAGCACCGCTCCGCTGGGCGCTTCCTCTCAAGCACCGCTCCGCTGGGCCCCGCCGTCTCTGCACCGCTCCGCTGGGCCCTTTATCTCAAGCACCGCTCCGCTGGGCCCTTCCTCTCAAGCACCGCTCCGCTGGGCCCTTCCTCTCAAGCACCGCTCCGCTGGGCCCCGCCGTCTCTGCACCGCTCCGCTGGGCCCCGCCGTCTCTGCACCGCTCCGCTGGGCCCTTCCTGTCAAGCACCGCTCCGCTGGGCCCTTCATCTCAAGCACCGCTCCGCTGGGCCCTTCCTCTCAAGCACTGCTCCGCTGGGCCCTTCCTCTCAAGCACCGCTCCGCTGGGCCCTTCATCTCAAGCACCGCTCCGCTGGGCCCCGCCGTCTCTGCACCGCTCCGCTGGGCCCTTCCTCTCAAGCACCGCTCCGCTGGGCCCTTCCTGTCAAGCACCGCTCCGCTGGGCCCTTCATCTCAAGCACCGCTCCGCTGGGCCCTTCCTCTCAAGCAGCGCTCCGCTGGGCCCTTCCTCTCAAGCACCGCTCCGCTGGGCCCTTCCTCTCAAGCACCGCTCCGTTGGGCCCGCCGTCTCTGCACTGCTCCGCTGGGCCCTTCCTCTCAAGCACCGCTGGCCCATTGGCAGGGCTGGATCTGTGTCGGGCAGGGCTTCACGAAGCACTCTGGGCACCATGCCTCCTCCATGACCAGTGGAGTCTGTAATCCACCAGATGGACTGTGGCTTTGCACTCCCCAGGATGGTACAGTGGGCAATCCACCCACTGTAGAAACTTGAGAGACTGTGGCTTTGCACTCCCCAGGATGGTACAGTGGGCAATCCACCCACTGAAAAGACTTGTGAGACTGTGGCTTTCCACTCCCCAGGATGGTACAGTGGGCAATCCACCCACTGTAGAGACTTGTGAGACTGTGGCTTTGCACTCCCCAGGATGGTACAGTGGGCATGGAGGCCCCTCGTGGATCTGGCGTCGTGGACTCATGTGGCTGAGGTGCCCCCCCTTCCCTTCCCCCTGAGGTGCCTGTGGTTTTATTATCTGATGCCCCAGCAGTGTTCTCTCCAATGGAATCGGGTCTCGTGTGTGGGCTTTGCCCATGTGTTTATGCACATTGGCCCACGGACAATGGCATGTAGCCAATATGTGCCGGACTTTTGGACTATGTTCATATTCTTCATGTTGTGATTTATTTGTTTTAATACTCTCATATTTCACTTAAGTTCAAATATGCTTTAATATACTTCTATTTTAATGATCATTTTATTTTGTCTTTGAATTATTCCGGGGGTTTTGGGGGGTGTAAATCTGACTTGTTGCTCTGCATTGGTGTGTGGGGATTTGGGGGGGGGCGGTGTCGCGTATGTGTGTGCCCGTAATCTTTTCTCCTCCCCCCTCCCCTGTGTCGTAGGTGCAGTACTCACCGTTGTCTCCTGCGGCGGCGTTCGTGCTCCTGGTAGAGGAGCAGGTAGACAATCGCTGGTAGGATGTTTAATTTGGGTTCCATGCTGTTCAGATTCCTCGTGGAGTGTATAGAGGTGAGCGTTTTCCCGTTCGTGATCTGTTTCCGCAGTGTTTTTATCGGTGGGGCTCCCGCCCCGGAAAAGGTGGCGGATTGGTGGGTCGTGATAGGGTGGGCGGTACATTGTCTGCCGTCTGTCTGTTGGCGGTGACCGCCGCGCTGTTTGTTTGCCCCGCCGTGGCGGTCGGAGTGTTAAAGTGGTGGGCCGTGTTGGCGGTTCCCGCCAGGGTCAGAATTCCTTTTTTTTTACCGCCTGCCTGTTGGCGGGTTGGCCGCCGCTTTAACTCCGACCGCCAGGGTTGGAATGACCCCCATAGTTCCTTGAAGTAATTCTAACTATAGAAGGTGAATTTCTATGTTTTTGTGCATGTAAAATCTGAACCCAACTATAACGTCCCTGTAACCTTTGGTTTTTTAGTGAAATATACCTATATATATTCTCTGAAAAAAACAAAGGCTGATGGGACGTTATAGTTAGGAAATATAAAAAACATAGAAATTCACTTAAAGAAACAAAGCTCCAGGAGGGGGGGGCCATACGGCCCCCTTCCTTTGTTTCAATTTGGTTCCAGGGAGGTGGTGGTCCCCGGGGCTGGGGGTCCGTGCCAGACCCCCTGTCTAAATAATTCTATAGCCCAGAGGAGGTGGTGGATCCCTGAGCACAGGGGGGGTCCACTGTCCCCCCTTATATTTAGAAAATAGTTTGCCTGAGGGAGGTGGTGGCCGCAAGGGGTGGGGGGCATATGCCCCCCTGCATACTTTATATAAATAGCCCCAAATAGGTGGCAGTCCCCAGGGGCCGGGGGGGGGCGCAGGACCCCCTTCTGTTTATTATGATGTTTGTTCCAGGGAGGTAGTGGTCCCCGGGTCAGAGGCGGTAGCACCGCCCCTGCATACTTCATATTCATAGCCCTGGGGAGATGGTAATCCTGAGGGTCCAGTGGGTCCATAGGACCCTCACCTATATTTATTTAGAAGCTTTCCCTGGGGAGTTGGTGGTCCCCATGGTGTGGGGGCAGCTGCGCCTCCCCATACCTTATGTTCATAGCTCCAGGGAGGTGGTTGTCCCCAGGGCATTAGTAAGCCCTAGGAGGGGGGTCCTGTGTGCCCTCCTCCTTAAAATAATATGCGCCTGGGACCTGGCTCACCCGGTTGTAAAAATAAAAGCAAGCGTGGGAGATTGCACTCGCTTTTTTTTGTTTTTTAATCACAGGAAAAATCATGAATATTCACTATTTTTGCCAAGAATATTTAGAAAAATGCTTTTTAGCCCGGGGGTCGTTCCTAGGTGAACCCTGGACCAAGGTTAGGGGTTAGGGTAACGGTACCCATTGCCTTTTTTTTTTTTTTGACTTGGCTGAAGGTTGGTCTCAAAATGGCTGCCAACACTTCCTGGTTGAAGTGTTGGCAGCCAGTCAGATCTATACACGAGATCTGCATTATTTGCAAACTTATTGTGACCCTATATATACACATATCTCTGGATTTATTTTAATTTCTCCTAAACTACTAAACAGGTTGATAGCAAATTAAGAAAAGGCTCATCTGTGGGCCAAAAGCAACCTTTCTGTCAAATTTTGTAAAATTCGATACAGTGGTTCAGGCTGTAGGAGTGTCTAAAGAGTCTATAGGAGTAAACTGAGAAACACACTTTTTTCAAGCCCACCCGCTTTTTCTCAGCCCTCGCTTGGGGAATCATTTTGAAACTTTCCATGCACAGCAAGACCCTAGATGACACTTTTTAGGGGAAAATTTTGTGAAGATTCATGAAACGGTGCCAAAATTATAGGGAAGTCAAAAAATGCTTTTTCTATGGAAACTAGGTCCTAACAATAACTACCTATAAATACTTACTGGCACCAACCAGTAAGGTATATCTATCTATCTATCTATCTATCTATCTATCTATCTATCTATCTATCTATCTATCTATCTATCTATCTGTCTATCTATCGATCTATCTACCTATATATAATATATTAATATATGACATATATATAATACATCTAAATATGTAGACTATTTCCCACAGGAACATGTGTGGAACCTCCCATCATTCAACAAAGACACAGGGGACTTTCTGAGAAGAATGTATGCCATACCTTGGAGCAATTAATATCTTGTCATGAAATTAGATGTGTCCTCATTATACAGCAGTATGCACCATGAAGATCCGCTTTGGTCTGTAAAACAGTTTCTAAGTGGTAGACCATTCAACTTCTATAGGCAGACTGTGATGGTACTTACTATCATCAGGTGCTGCTTGGAAATTAACTTTTTACTTTTCAATAAGGAAATCGTCAAGCAAATGTGTGGGACATCAACGGGCACCTGTTTCACCCCTAGCTATGCTTGTTTGCATATGGGCTGGTGGGAGGAACAGGTACTCATCAACAACCGCAGCGGCATGTGGGCTGATCATATAATTTGTTCGCTGAGGTTTATCAATGACTGATTTGTGATAAGGAAGGGTACTCATTCGGTCAAGCGATTGATTAATAACAATGACTTCAATTTACACTTTACAATTCACATTAGTGATAAACATGAGGAATTTTTAGATCTACAAGTGCTTTTATCCCAAGGCAGACTGCAAACTAGGCTGTTCAGAAAGCCCACAGCGGGCAATGCCATCCTTCATGCCAGCTTTCAGCCAGTGCATACCAAATCCAGCATCCCCTACGGGGAATTCCTGAAATGCAAAAGGAATTGCAGCACCACAGAGGATTGGAAAACAAGTAGGGATCAGTCTGTGAAAAATATTTTTACAAAGTGGGTATTCAAGTGAGCTACTAGAAAAGTCTGCATTGTCAGTAGAATGAAGAAGTAGGGAATCTATACTTTTTTCCTAGAAAAGGCAGCAAAAAGTCACTAATCAGACTTATAACAACATTAGCAACAAGGATAAAAAACTGAGAGCAATCCTGAGAAAGCACTGCCACCTGATTAAGGGGTACCCTGTATTGGGACCAACTGTTTTGCTGTGTGAATGTGCCCTATATTATGTAGGGAGTACATAACAGGTGCACAAGAGGAGCCTACAACATATGCGTGCAGGGAACAGCAAGGATTGGTCATGTCACTACACAAGCAATACACAATGTCGCTACATGCATGCATGTAACAGAGAAAGGGGGTGATTCTCACCCTGGCGGGCGGCGGAGGCCGCCCGCCAGAGTTCCCCCCTCCAAAATACCGCTCCGCGGACGCAAGACCACTGAGAGTATTTTGGGTTTTGCACTGGGCTGGCGGGCGACCGCCAAAAGGCCGCCCGCCAGCCCAGTGCAAAACGGCCTTCCCACTAGGACCCCGGCTCAGAATTGAGCCGGCGGAGTGGGAAGGTGCGACGGGTGCAGTGGCACCCGTCGCGTATTTCAGTGTCTGCATAGCAGACACTGAAATACAAAGTGGGGCCCTCTTACGGGGGCCCCTGCAGTGCCCATGCCATTGGCATGGGCACTGCAGGGGCCCCCAGGGGCCCCGCGGCACCCCCTACCGCCATCCTGTTCCTGGCGGGAGACCCGCCAGGAACAGGATGGCGGTAGGGTGTGTCAGAATCCCCATGGCGGCGGAGCATGGAGGATTCACAAGGGCAGCGGAAAACCGGCGGGAGACCACCGGTTTTCCGCATCTGACCACGGCCGAACCGCCGCGGTCAGAATGCCCTGCGGGGCACCGCCGGCCTGTCGGCGGTGCTCCCGCCGACCCTGGCCCCGGCGGTCTCTGACCGCCGGGGTCAGAATGACCCCCAAAATCATAACTTAAACACATTACACAATAATGAAAGCAGGACAAGTGGCAGGGCCACACCCACACGTGCAGCCCATGCAGCCCTTGCATAACAGCTGGAACAACCAACATACACATATCACACATGCACAAACCAAAGCCCACAAACACCAAACAGCCATGTAGAAAGAAAGGCAGGACATGTATGTTAACATCAAATCCAACAACAAGTTGGGCCAGATGTATTATAAAAAGCAAAAAGATATAAAACAAACATATTTACAATTAAGAGGCCATTGGCCAGTACAAAGTGCCAAAGGCACAAATGGTACCTTAGAGTGCCCCAAAGTGACTCCAACTGCAAAATTCCACATGGTAGGGGCATCAAGGGGGTAGGCAAGCACCTCAGGGATTGGGGGTGGCGGACGGATTAGGGCTTGTCTTTGGGAGTGGGGTCCTTGCTTGGGCTCGGGCTTAGGAGGAGGGCACTTGTTCCTGGGCTTGGGAGGGGTAGACTTCTTGGCAGGGGGAGGGGCATGGGCACTAGCAGGGGGGACAGTGGAGGACTTGGAGGTGGAAAGGCTGGACTTGGGGAGGGAGGAAGAACGCTTGGTGGTATCACAGGATGGGAGAAGAATAGGGAACAAGGAAAACTCAGCGAGGAAATGCTTTTTTAGGGTGGTCATGGCAAAAGGATTTGGGAGTGGAGGGAGAGAGATTGGTTGTAAGATGTGTTGGTTTGGATGTCTTGGGTGCAAGTACACACGTGGAATGCTTGTTGGCACTGGCTGTTTGTTGGGTGGGTGAGTGCAGATGTTTAGGTGTCTTAGGAGGAGAGGGAAGAAGTGCAGGGAGATGCCATGCTGGATCTGTGACTGTCTGTTGGGGTGGTGTCTGCAGGTATGGTAGATGTGCTGCATGTGGGAGTGTTGTGGTTGTGGTGGGTGTGGATGTGGTGACTGAGGTGGATGTCTGTGGGCCTGATATTGTGGTGACTGTGAGTAAGACCGGTGTTGTGGCTGGATCTGTGAATGATGGTGTGGTGGCTGCAGTTATGTCAGGTGTAGTGTCTGTGAAGGAGGGGATGGTGGGGGAGTTTGTGTAGGTAGTGGATGTTGGTGTGTTTCAGGTGAGTGTTGTTTGAGTGCATGCCGGTGGTGGGTCTTGTGGTCCATATGCGTGTCAGTGATACTCTTGTCTGTTGAGGTGGATGCATGCCTGTGTGGATGAGTTCTGTGGATGGGTTTGAGGAGAGGGATTTGGGATTGGGAAGAGGTTGGTGGAGGGGGGACAGTAGACAAAGGGAGACTGGCTGCCATCAGTGAGGAGGTCAGAGCCTGAAATGATCACTGGAGGCCAGCCAGGGCACCATGAATGCCCTCCAGGAACGCATTGCTCTGTTGGACTTTAGCTGCTAGTCCTTGGATGGCATTCATGATGGTGAACTGACCTACAGAGACGGACCTCAGGAGGTCAATAGCCTTTTCACTGAGGGCAGCAGAGCTGACTGGGGCAGGGGCAGAGATGCCTGCAGTGAAAGAGAAGCCCACCCTCCTGGGTGAGCGGGCACATGAAACTGGGTGGGGAGCTACAGTGATGGTGATGCTAGTAAGGGGGGTGGTAGACAAAGATGGTGCTGAGGTGGTCCCAGATGCATCTGCCACTGCCAGGGATTGTCCACTGGAGGAGGATTCCAAAGGAGAGGTGGTAGATCCTGTCTCCCCCATGGCACTCCCATCGCTCTCTGTCCCACTGGGTCCCTCACTTTTGCTGGTTCCAGCTTCCTGAGACCCATGGTCTGCTGCTTCCACACTCACCTGTTCACCTTCTCCTTTGTCCTACAATGCTGATGACCACAATTAGAGAGAGAGGGAGGGAGAAACCAAGAGAGATAGGGCGAAATGGGTTAACATATAGCTCTCATACTCACTGTTTAACAAGCACATCTGTGACAAAATGTATCCTGGCTAGTCCATCGCAGGTGCCAATGTACATTACCTACATCATGTCACAACAGGTCCCTACTACCCACCCTTGTATTGCAACCCTGACACCCACATCAATATCTAAGTCAGACAGTATATTAGGCGTCATCCACATGATGACTACCAAAGCAATTTCTGCTGGCACAGCATGCCCTGGATGCAGTATCAATTGTATGCCTGAATACACATCATACCTCTCCATGCCCCTATTACCCATTGGATGTCCAGCTGACTGAACAAAACACTTTTGGCCATTACAGTAACAACACATGATCAGACCATGCCCTATGTAATATATCCATAACATTGAAGACAATTCCACTCACAGACCACAGAACAGCTGCCTGTCACATTACATGCCAGACAAAACAGTCTGTGCAGTGATGCCTATATGGGAATCAACACTGATGTGGCCATTACAAGTCAGACACCTAAACAGTTGACATCTGATGTGTAAAATAAGAGTCTGTGGTATAGCCATATGAATAGTCATACCCAATCATAGAGCCAGGTCAAAAGACACCAAACACATATATATCACATATATAATAATAACTGATCATAGTACCAAGTGCATCTGCAAAGTCCCATATACCACATATGACACAAACATACTGATTTACTAGGTAAAATGCCACAACAAACGTACTTCAGGGACACACATATTATATCATGCATCACTTACAATGCAAACACCATGCAGTCACAGCTGTCAGACTGGGCAACATGGCAACTCCACCCTCAAACACCATTCCAAAAATGGCAACCTGTCACAGAGGCCAGACAACATACATCTCCGACGGTAAATGTCAGTATGCATTAGGCACACATTGACCAACACCACTGCCTGTACACCACTTACACATCCCACTACCACATGAGCCAACCAGGGGAGACTAAATGCAATATTAGCTTCACATCTATATACCATGTGACATGCAATAGGCCATCCTCTCCTAATCTGCCACTTCAGCTTGCCCAAGTCAAGCAGAACCCTCCAGCCCATCAGATGTGCCCCCAACTTACCATTAGGACATGATGTAGGCAGTAACTCTGCAATGTAGCATATCAATTGCTAGGCCATTGTCATACAAACCATATACATACCGTAGTGACATACACATGACCTGTCAAGGCACATACCACCTCTAGTACCATTCCATTGGTTTAACAGTAACATCCCTACAACTATTCCACCTAGGAATGCACAAAGTCTTTAACCAGACCTCGTCAATTGTACACAGTCACGACCACCGTGTACAGGACCATCACTAGATGCGGTGTTCGCCATTGGCCCTAATCCCCCATAGGCAGCAATGTTATCCAATGAGAAGTTGTACGGCGGTTGCAACCACTTACCGCCATGACGACATACACCGGCCGACTTCAATCACTTCAAATTGTCCTGTGCAGCAGGCAGATGCCATTTTGTGCACATACCATGCCTTGCAGTCCCTAAATAAGTGTGTTATACACAGTTACATGCACAGTGCAGAGTAGGACTATGTTGTGCTGTCATAGGTTTGCCAATACATGTGACATGCATGTCACTGTGATGCTTCTGCTTGCCCATAAGGGTATGTGTCAGCAGTGAGACGCATGTCTACAGTGTTAGATGTGTGCGATGATTACATGTTCTGCTTACATGTGTGATGTACTTATCACATAGTACATTTTCTACTCTCTATCCAAGATACCCTGCCATGAGGAGAATGAGACATGCACCAGTTACCGACCACTAGTTGACCTTGCAACCATGGAGCACAGGTATATCATCCAGACTTATTGTTTGAATCGTCAGACCATCATGGATCTATGTGCCCAGTTGGAGCCTGATCTATTGCCTGCCATACACAATCCCTAGGCCATCCCTCCCACAGTTCAAGTCCTGTCAGTGATACACTTTCTTGCCACTGGGTCCTTCCTGGAATACAATGGGCTTGACAGCAAGGATGTCAGAGCCCATGTTCATTCATGTGTTAAAGAAATGTACTCTGTGCTTTATTGAAACACCTGGACAGCTACATCAGGTTCCCCAAATGTGGAGATTTGGCCTTTGTGAAGGCAGACTTCTATGATGTGGGACACATCCCTCATGTGTTAGGGTCCATAGAGGGCACCCATATAGCCTTGGTATCGCTCAGTGCCAATGAACCGGTGTACAGGAACAGGAAGAACTACCATTCGATCAGTGTTCAGATGATGTGTCTGGCAGACCAGTACATAGCAGAGGTAACAGCCAAGTTTCCAGGATCGGTGCATGACTCCTACTTTCTGAAGAACAGCACATAGAGAGGGCTTAGCTCATTGGTATGTAAACATTTGGATGTGTGTCTCTGTTGTGGCACCTGTCATCAAGATGCAAATGCCAGGAAATGATTGCGCACTCTGCCGATCTGAAATGCAAGAGTTAAAGGCCAAGAATGAATCGCGCACACTGCTGCCGATTCAACCATCAAGATGCAAATGCCAAGGAATGATCGCGCACTCTGCTGATCTGAAATGCAAGAGTTAAAGGCTAAGAATGAATCGCGCACACTGCTGCTGATTCAACCATCAAGATTCAAATGCCAAGAAACAATCGCACACGCGAATAAATCCAAAGACCAAAACTCGAAAAAATCTTAAGAAACGGAGTCGGGGTCCTAACCCGACCTCCGCCTTACCGCCCTGATTGAGGATCACCAATGTAATGAGGAAAGGGCCTGGAAATGTCCAAGTAGGCCTCAGGGAATAGGAGCCCTGGAAACTGCTGCTGCTCTGCACCAGGACCTCTGAATAGTGAGCATGTGAAGCTGGGCTGGGTTCCTTAAATAAACCCAAGCCCCACCCACTGCCACTCCCAGCCACACCTAGTCAGGCTGAAGGAAAGGCTTGAAAATGCACAATACATTGCAAACAGTATTAAAGACATTTCACGATAAATACCTGCAATGCAAAAAGTTAATATGCAATATCAGCACACAATGCATGAATTATTACATTGCACAAGTTTTGTTTCTTTGCATTATGTTGCCCGTAGAGCGCACATTGTCTTGGTGTTGACAGTGAGTGCTTGAAGGCAAGGTGCAGAGTTTACATGTATCTTTTCTTACATGTGCACTAACTGCAGGTTGCTAGATTCACATCTCCTGTGGACAGACCTGTGTTGAGCTGTGTGTCCTGCATTCCCCTGTCCTCATGGTATTCCAACCACTAACTGTGTTGTGTAAATCAATTCCTCTGATGCCTATGGCTTGAGGCATTCACGCTCATTACCCGTAGGTAACTGCATACAAAATAGTGTTTAGCACATAACAGATGGCAGTTACAGTGAATTGTCATTTATTTCCTGTGAACTGGGGATGTAGGAACGTCATCTGTTTTGCCCTGCTTTGGTGGCAATCTACACTAGGCTGGACAACTATGTACTGCATATGTGATTTGTGTGGCACCATGCTTTCTATCATGATGTAACTCTGTGTCATGGTCTCTTTTGCAGGTTGGATAATTGAATTTGCTGTAGTGTGTGCCTAGACTAGTGACTACCTGACATCTGCCCTGGGACATATCTGTTGTACTGTGTCTCCTGCAGAGGATGCCTCCCTCTGCTGTCCATTACACTGCCTGTTGTTTTGGAGGGGGTATACCTACATCACATTTTGCAGACAAAACATCTGTACATGTTCAAATAAAGACACATATGCTGTTGCTGTGATCAATAGTGTTTATTGGGCATACAGGGGACATGTGAACAAACAATGTATGGTGCATACAGTGAGAGACAGGTGATGAGTGGGGTCATGGTAGTTGTAATCATCAGTGTAGGTGGCACAGCTGTAGGTAGCACAGGTCCAGTGTCCAAGGGACATGGGAAAATAGAGTAATGTCCTTGAACAGGCAACAGGGTGTCTCAGTGGCACACAAGGGAAGGAAATGAGGAGAGTTTACCTTCCTGGCAGTGGGTTTGGTCTTGGCATCTACTCCAGCTGGGTGTCTGGATGGACGTCCACTTTTTCAGGGGGCTTTGTCACCTACAGAGAGAGGGGTGCCAGAGGCCTGTGGGTCTCCTGGCAAGGCTTCCATTCCACTGGCTAAGGCAGATGTGGGAAGGCTCAGATATGGTGTGGCTAGTGGAAGGGGCCTGCTGGTGGGTGGTGGAAGCAAGCTGGGTGGTGTTGAGGTCCCTGAGCACCCCTGCGATGGACTGTCACTGCTGAATGACCTCCTGCTAATATTCCCTCTGCAGCCTTTGGTTTTCCCTCAACATGGTAATAATCTGGCTCTTGCTGTCCTGGGATTGGTATGCTCCGAGGACTTGGGAGATGGATTGCTGATCAGGTGACTCCCTTGGGTGCCCCGTCCTCTGGCCCACAGGTTCCCTCTCATGCCCCCTGCCTCCATGTGCTGGTGCCCTTCGCACAGTGTGCCCACACCAAGTGTCACCAGGATCATCATCGTCTTGGGTGTGAGGGGTTGACTCAGGTCCCTGTACTGTGGGGCACACTATTGATTGAACTTTCCTTGGGACACAGGTCTGGGGACGAATGGCTGGCTTTGCTGTTGATGCCACAGGGTGGGGGAATTTGATGTGGGCAGGGTGAGGCAGGGAATGGTGAACTGACCAGGTGTCCCGGAGAGGACAGGTAAGTTGTCAATGTTCAGACATCCAGAGGGTTTATCCTCATTGGAGCCTTCATCCTGACGAGGCAGGCTTCCTCTGGCATCCTCTCCATGGTGGATGTGGCAGGGGTACCTGTGTATGGAGTGGGAGAGAGTTACATGGTGGACGTGTGATTGGTTATCTCTTTGTCTGATGCATACATTGGCTTTACATGATCTCCAGCAATGGCAATGACAGATGCAGCACTGCAAACAATGTTTGTGGATAGTGGTTTGTGACATATGTACCATGCCTCATTGAGGTTTGGTGTCAACCAGGTTAGATAACTTTTGGTGGGTGGGTTCAAGTCCTGTGTGATAGTTCACATGACAGGTGTGCCCTGTTTGCTTGTGGTAAATCAGGCTTGCTAGATGTGAGTGGGGATGGCTATACATTGCAGCATGGCATCCAAGTGGGAGGAGGGAATGTGTAAATGCATGGTAACTTGTCCTGTGTATGCATTTGATGGAAGGGGTTTGCATTCTTACTTTCTAGCCCATGCGCAGTCCATTTAAGGGTTGTAGATCTGAATAAGTGGCCATTAGGCTTGGTGACAGTGCTCTGGCTGTGTTTGGCCTAGATTGACATTGTGTAGTACCATTGCTGCCATTGCCATGTAGTGGTCCTCAGTTGAATCACCCAGTTGGTGTAGCTAGTGTAATAGTCATACATGCAAGAGAAGTGCTTTGGAGTGCACATAGCAGGTTTTGGTGTAGATGGGCTAGTGCATTGTGGGAGTCGTAGTGATTGTTTTTGGCACTGCTAACTGTGCACTTGCCAGGGTCTGTGTGGGCATTGGGGCTGAGTGGTAGTGTGGCATGTAGGAGAGGGCCATTAGGTGATTAGATGGGAGGTTTGGTGGGAGATTGAGTGAAGACCTTCTCCTCCCAAAATGTGAACTCTGGGGGAGGAGGTGAGGGCCCACCGCCAGTCTTCTGGTTGCATAATGTCATGCTACACACCTTCCCTCGTAGGTTGTTCCACACCTTCCTGATGTCCTCCCTTGTATGTGGATGGTTGCCTACTGAGTTGACCCTGTCAACAATTCTCTGCCATAACTTAATTTTCCTGGCAATGGATGTTTGCCGGACCTGTACGCCTAACAGTTGTGGATCTATCCTGACAATTTCATCAACCATGACCCTCAACTTATCATGTGTGAATCGTGGATGCTATTGTCGGGACATAGTGGTGGTTGTGTTCTGGGTGGGTGTTGTGTGTGCAAGGGTGCAGTGTAGGGTGCTTGGTGGGGTTAGGGTGTTTAGTTGAATGTGATGGTCAGTTGTGGTGTTTGTGTGTACTCGTTATGCGTGTATTGTGTTGTTTGTTCAGTTGTATGGTGTGTGCTGAGTGAGATGTTTATGTGTGACTAAGTTGTAAAGGTGGTGTATGTTGATTTTTGCCTGCTATCGGTGTATGCGATTGTATTGTATTGTATTGGTTCATTTATAGAGCACATTCCGGCAAAAGCATCGAATCGCTAATCAAACCGAGAGCAAGGGAAAAAGCACAAGCTACCAACAGGAATGCCTATTGAACAAAGAGCCAGGTTTTAAGGCTTTTCCTAAAGGTAAAAGTCACCATTTGTCGGAGCGTAAAAGGCAAGGCATTCAAGAGCCTAGCCACTTCCACCGTAAAGGCACGGTCTCCCCACCTAGCCTTGTTACAACGAGGAACCATGATCATATATTTGAAAGAAGATCTCAGATATCTAGTCGGTTGATAAAATTGCAGAGCAGACTTCAAATAGTCACAGCCATCCGACTGTAAGGCTCTATGAGTAAGACAGTGTCTTGAAAATAATGATCTTTTTAATTGGTAACCAATGAAGAGATAACAAGCAGCCGCTAGCTGATGTGGACTGGGGGAGATTCAAAGTGAGACGTGCTGCCGTGTTCTGGATAGACTGAAGTTTGTCAAGGGATGTTTCGTTCACATTCAGCAGCAGCGCATTACAGTCGTCAAGTCTTGAGGTGACTAACGCCAGCACAACCGGCCACCTTAAGTCATTCTCTAGAAGGTGTAAGATTTTATTGAGCGTTTTTAATATCCAAAAACAGACCTTGACTGTATGGTTAATCTGTAACTTGAAAGAGAGGGTGTCGTCGAAAATGATGCCTAAGTTTTTAGCAGAGGGCACAGGAGAAGGACAGCCCCCACAAGCCGGGGGCCACCAACTGTTGTTCCAAGGAGAATTATTGCGCCCAAAACAAATAATCACCGTCTTGTCCCCATTGAGTTTAAGCCAATTATTGGCCATCCACTTGTTGATTGCTGTCATGCCGCATTGGAATTTCTCCTTTGTGTTCTCCCAGTTATGTGAAATGGGCACAATCACCTGTGTATTATCATCTGCATAAGAGACAATATGGAAGCCAAAGGAGCGCACCACATTCGCCAGAGGTGCCATATATAAATTAAAAAGCGTCGGACTGAGGGAGGACCCCTGCAGAACTCCACACGGAAGAATTAAAGGGGAAGGACGATGGTCACCACAGGCCACCGTGATCGTTCTATCCGTGAGAAGGGAGCTGAGTAACTTCCAAGCCTTTCCTCTCACTCCGGCCTGGGACAAATGATTAAGCAAAATGGTAGGAGAAATAGTGTCAAATGCTGCTGACAATTCCAACAGAACTAAAATCGTGCCTTCTCCCATATCACCTCTTCGGCAGATAATATCTGAAGTAGAAATTAATGCCGTTTCCGTGCTGTGAGCACCACGACAGCCGTTCTGTCGTTTTGGTAGCAAAGGATTGTGGGTTTTGTGGGTTGTGTTTTATAGTGCAGTGGGTAGGTGTGTTTGCTGTGTGCATGTGTGTCAAGTGTGGGGTTTTTGAACTGGCCAATGTGGTGTTGTATTCTGTCTGATGTGAGTTTTAGTGTGCGGTGGTTCTAACCGCCAATGGTTTTCCGCCATGCTAGTACTGTTGTGCTGATTTGTGGGTCATAATCTGGTAGGTAGTAAGTTGTCAGTCTGGCAGTGCTAGTGGTGGAACCACCTCTTTCCCGCCCATCTGGAGCCTGGCAGTGTCAGATTTGTGGATGTTTAGTAGCGGTCTTCAGTGAGTGACTGTTAATACGGCGGTCGGATGACCGCCAACATGACGGTCTGGTCTTTTGGCGGCCGCCACCCCGGTGGTCTTCCGAAAAGGCTGCCAAAGTCATAGCAAGGCCCTAAATGTATAATTAATTTGGAATTCAAAGTGTCCAAACGGCCTCAACATACAGGATGATCTGTTTTCTTTTTTTGTAAATCTTGACATTGGCAAGATTTAAATGGCAGGAGGATATGTGGGACAAGTCTAATGAAATTCCAGTCAGGTAAGAAGATAATTACAGATAAGAAGTATTTCCTGTTTCCATTTACTTATCGTTCTTGGCTGTCTACTACTTGGATTAGCTTCATTTTATGTCTTTTTGTTAATTCTGTTATTGTTAGTTTCTGCTTTCTCCATTGTATTCATGTGTAAGTTTGATTCATGATCGTAGTTTTATACTAATGAATCATTAAGCCATTACATGTAGGTTCCCCACATACAGTGTTACTTGAAGGTAGATGGGCTTAATTTAGGAATTGAATGACAGTAGCAATATACCTGCAGGTTGCACAGCATGCTAGGTGTAAATGTGTTACAATGCTTCATCTTGAATCATTGAGGTATTTTATTAGCCATTAAATCAATACTAGTGTGGCTGTAATATGATACAGAGAGCAAGGCATTTGTTTGAATTCAGACTGTTTTCTTTGAGAATGATTCTTAGCAGTATATTATTTCCACTGATGAATTATCATTTGATGAATAATGTATTAATTGATGGAATTTGCCCACTTGACCCATATTGCTTCTTAGGGTACAGAACTCAGCACATGTGTCATCCAACTAAGTCTGTATTCTGGTTACTTTAGAACCAGACAATACTGTTGCTTTAAAATCAAGAGGCAAATTAACTCACATAGGCCGTCATTATGGCTTAGGCGGTGTCTGAGAGAGACCACCAAAGCCACAGGTGCCAGAAGACCGGCAGTGCTGGTGGTCTTCTGCCTGCCATATAATGGGTACTGCCAGATTTCCGGCACACTGTGGGCAGATATTAGTCAGTAGCCATGATGGCAGATGGTGGCGCTCTGGCAGTGCTACCACCTGCACCGCCCCACCAGTAGGATGCCGCCAGCAGTATTAAGACCATTAACCATTAATAAGGTAAGTCTGGTGTCTGAAAGGGGAGGGGGTGATAGGGTGGAGGATGTTGTGTGTGAGGTGTCAGTATGTGTATATGAATGTGTGTGTGTGTGTATGTAAATGTGAGTGTTGTAGTGTATGCATGGTTGTATGTGTGT
Organism: Pleurodeles waltl; assembly: GCF_031143425.1. NCBI lineage: Eukaryota > Metazoa > Chordata > Amphibia > Caudata > Salamandridae > Pleurodeles > Pleurodeles waltl. The sequence goes on from NC_090440.1 coordinate 781,354,045, forward strand.
GAATGAATGCATGTATTAATGCTGGTGAGTGTGTGTCTGCATGTCAGTGTGTATGCATGTGAGGATGTGTGTATGGATGCGTGTGAGTATGTGTGAGTGAAAGCGTGTATGGATGCGTGTGAGTATGTGTGAGTGAATGCGAGTATGGATGGGTGTGAGTGGATGTGTGTCTGGAAGTGTAGGTGAATGGGTGTATGCGTGGTACGTGTGGGTGTCTGTGTGCATGAATGCGGGGAGGGGGTGCGGCGCAATGTGAGTAGGGGTGATGTGTGTGAGTGTGTGGTGTCTGTCTGTGTGTGTGAATGAGTGTGCATGTGTAAATGTGAGTGTTCTCGTTTATGCATGGTTGTATGCGTGTGAGTGAATGCGTGTATGAATGCTGAAGTGAGTGTGTGTCTGCATGTCAGTGTGTATGCATGTGAGTATGTGTGTATGGATGCGTGTGAGAATGTGTTAGTGAATGCTTGTATGGATGCATGTGAGTATGTGTGATTGAATGCATGTATGAATGCATGTGAGTATGTGTGAGTGAATGAGTGTATGGATGCATGTGAGTATCTGTGAGTGAATGCGTGTATGGGTGGGTGTGAGTGGATGTGTGTCTGGAAGTGTAGGTGAATGGGTGTGTGTGTGGTGCATGTGGGTGTCTGTGTGCATGAATGTGGGGTGGGGGTGGGCGCGATGTGAGTAGGGAGTGGCAGGTGATGTGAGTAGGGGGTTGGAGATGTGATATGAGTATGGGAGTGGAGGGGCACGATGTGAGTAGGGGGTTGGGTGCTGTGACTGTAGGGGGGGTCAGGTGCTTGCTGGGGGTTGGGGCAGTTGTCTACCGGTGACAGGGAAGGGATTCCCTGTCACCGGTAGCCCTACTGCCATGGTTTTTGTGGCAGTGCTACCGCCAAAGAAACCATGGTGGTACCCTGGCTTCTGATACCGCTGGCGGTCCTCTGTGGGCCGCCGGATTGGAGATGAACATCTCTGGCCCGGCGATTCATACCGCCATGGTGGTATGGGTGGAGATGTGGCACGTTGGCAGAGGCCAACCCGCCACACTCATAATGTGGTGGTCTTCACCACCAGCTTCTTGGGGGTGATACTGCCACATTAACCCTGGCGGTCAGAAGACCCCAGGGTCATAATTACCGCCATAGTGTGATTAATAGCATGTAACTTGTAAGTGCATTTTCTATCCGTAGGAATTGTAAAATTTAACACAATGTTTTATAGCTGAAAACGTAAGATGGAAGAATGTACGGTAATTGAACACACCAAGACAGTCTTTTGTTTATGGTCATTGTCACAGTATTTAAATCAACAAAACATGGCACTGTGCATATGTGAACAAGGCCATTTACATGGTCGAAACGCGTAATGGTGGCAATTTGTGAACTGGAATAAAGGAGCACTATCGTAAACCCAAGTTGGTCTGAGCCTGGTCTTCGTGGATTCTGTGCATTATGGGCGTATGCCCAATATACATATATATATACATATATATAAATATATATTGTTATATGTATATATATATATTTTTTTTGATCACTGAAAAAAGCAAGGGTTACAGGGACATTATATTTAGGTTCTGAACTTACTCCAGAAAAACCATTTAAATTCAGCAGCTATAGTTAACTCAAGTAACTATAACTTGTGCCCTAAGGTAAGTATATCTCACGACCCCGTCATGCAGTTTTCTCATCAATAAAGTAATTGCAAATGTTTCAGTGATTATATCAAGATGCCACCGAAGGTGTCATCAATGATGTAATATGTAGCGTAATTAGATGTGCATGGCAAAGGCGCAAGTTATAATTACCTTAGGGCACGAGTTACAGTTACTTGAGTTAACCACAACTATAACTGCTGAATTTCAGTGGTTTTGTGCAAGTAAATTCAGAACCTAACTATTACGTCCCTGTAACCTTTGTTTTTTTCAATGAATTTCTATGGTTTTTTAGCACGCATGTACGTAAATATAGGCCCATATTTATACTTTTTGACGCAAATCAGCGCTAGGGCAGATTTGCGTCAAATAGTTTACCAACGGCTAACGCCATTCCAACGCGCCAGCCGGGCACCTTATTTATGGAATGCCATTAGCCTGTGCTGCGGCTTGGTTAGCGTCAAAATAAATGACGGTAACCGGCCAGCGGAGGTGAAGGGAAGAATGTGGGTTGTGGGCCAAAGAATGGTGCAAGTCAGGTAAGAGTCAAAAATATTGGCTCTAACCTGACTAGTGCAATTTTTTGATGCACAACCCCCATGTAAATCACTTCGGTCTTAGCAAAGACAGAAGTCATGCCCCCCTGCCCAATTGCCATGCCCAGGCGACTTCTGTCCCCTGGGCATGGCCATTGGGCACAGTGGCATGTAAGGGGGCCCAAGTTAGGCCACCCTATGCCACTTTTAAAAAACAATTATACCTACACTTACCCGCACTCACCATGGATGGGTCCCCCCCCATCCATGGGTGTCCTCCAGGGGTGGGTGGGGGTGGCAAGGGTTGTCCCTGGGTGCAGGGAAGGGCACCTGTTGACTGCTTCCCTTGTCTTCCACCATGGAAATGAGCCCACAGGTCCCTTAATGCCTACCCTGACCAAGGCTTTAAAAAACAGTGCAAATCTGACTGGGCGCCATGTTTTAAGGCCAGCCTCCTCCTGTGCGTCATTTTGACATCGGAGGATAAATAAGGTGCACATGCCTTAGAGTAATGTTTAGCACGGGAACGCCTACCTTGCATGTCATTAGCGCAAGGTAGGTTTTCACGTACAAAAAATGACTCAAGCTCCATAACTTAGTATTAATATGGAGTTAAGTTTGCGCCAAATTTGCGTTAAAAAAAAATGACGCAAATCTGGCGCAAACAGAGTATAAATATCGGCCATAATGTGTTGTGTTTTACTTATTTACTGTTTTGTTGATATTGAATGCTTTACACATTTGTCTCCTAAGTTAAGTTTAACTGCTCATGGGCCAAACTACCAAAGGTTGAGCAAGGGTTCATTTACTGAGAACTTGACTGGACCTAGTGGAGGTTTGTGGCCTATTGCTAAGTGTAGGTACCTACCTGCCCTTACCAATAATCCACTTTCCAACATACTATCTTCAGACTAGCTGGGGATCATTACAATCTACTGACAGTCAAAACAACTGTGTCATTTTGCTTTGTAATCCTGTGTTAAAAGGTGCATAAAAAGATGTTTGGATGTGGGGTTACCTTTATTGAGTGGCACTGTGGTCTAGCTCATATTGAGGACAAACTTGCATTGAGTGGTGATATAAATATTTACATTTAACAACAATAAAAAGATCCCTAATAATGGTACCATGAATTGGGCTGATTACCTATCAATTTGATACAAATTAACTTTGTTTTGGTGACTCCATTTCCCAGACAGCTCTTGGCCCCTGGAGGCAGCATTTTCCAGACCAGCTGCTCACACTTGTGCCACTAACGAGCGCTATATAGAGCTAGCAAGATCACCGCTGAGCGGGACGTGCTGAACTTTGTTTTGGGGGACTCCATTTCCCAGACTGCTTTTGGCCCCTGGAGGCGGCCATTTTCCAGACCAGCTGCTCACACTTGTGCCACTAATGAGCTCTATATAGCACTAGCAAGATCACCACTATGTGGGCTACGCGCAGGTTGTGCCTGGGCCAAGGGCAGGCCCGTCAGAGCACAGAAGAGGCTGGGCAGGGCCATCCACCTAAAAAATGTTATTTCTCTATTTTTTCTTTTTTATAATTAAAAGTGTTCAAATGCATTGGTTGTGGTAGTCTACATTAGCAGGGTTAGCGTCATTGGACAGATCATATAATATGGGATTATCCACATGATTTGCCCCTGGGGAAAAGGAAGGCAGTCAAGGGTGGACCAGGCCTAGCACAAGAGAAAACATGCAAGAACATGAAGAAAGCAGGGGATAATTGTGTGTTGGACAGGATTGACAACCTTTTGGTTGAATGTGAGGAAATATTGACTTCCCCTCCAGATAATGTCGTCTCATGTGCGCAGAGCACACGTTCTCCAAACTCTGGCGCGACCCACAGGAAAATTCTGAATATGTTAAAAAAGCGAGAGTTGCAGGGGCTGGCACCCGAAGGGGAGGCAGGGGTGGGCGTGGCCTCTGCTTGCACCGCATCACCTCAGCCTGACATGATGCTATGCTCTGATAGTGATGCTGTGCTTTGCACTAATCGCTATAGCCTTTTAAGTTCTTTCTTAGATCAGCATGATGATCCTGAAGGTCGTTGGCTCTTCTGCTGTTTGTAATTTAACCCAGTCGCAGTGCATCTCCCATATTCAAGATCTAACAAATGAGGTGGGGGAGCTCAAGTCCTTGGTCATCATTCTACTCTCTATTGTCAAAAAATTGTTACCCTCTGAAGGGAAGACCGCTCTGGAGAGTGTTCATATTCCGGATTTTCGCTCCTCTGGTTCACCTGTTGCACTGCCTAAAACCCGCTTGCCAACTTTTAACAAAAATCCATCTTCCACTTGCTCTTCTACTTAGTTCTGCCACTGCCCTGATTTACGGCCTGCGGTAGCAAGTTTTGGGATGGGGAAGGAAGCCAGAGTGAGACCCTCCAGCATCTTCTCCCTTTCAACCCCGTTGGCGGGCAATACATCTAATTGTGTAATGCTCCGAGCTGACAGAAGGTCTACAGCTGCTAATACTGTAGTGATGGTTAATGTCCCAAAGTTACACTCTGCTACGCACCAGGAAGGAAGTGAATTGGTTATAAACAAGGCAATTCATTGGAAATGACATGGGAGAGGTTGCCATTCTGTGATTTGAGATGACATAATCAGGGCAGTCAGGAGGACTGATCAAGATGCTCAATATGACATGATTGACTTGACCTTTTTAGACAAGAGTATGGCGGACAAATTGGTGGCCCTAGACGCAAGAATGTACACTCCAAGGTTTTTGAAAATGCAGTTTAATTATACCAGACATCTTCCCTGCCCCAGGGTCCAACTTGCTTCTCGTCTGGGGAGTAGTCCCTCAGGTTTAAATAACAAGGACTGACACAGTGAGTTTCTTGATCCTTGCTCGGCTCCTTCTTCCTCTTTGGAGCCGTCACCTGCTTGTCAGCTGGAGCCAATCAAGATGGCCCTTCTACAGGTTCTGGGATCCTTGTCCTTAACACTTTGCCGGCCTTCAGCTTCCATCCTACAAGTGGTGTGGCCTCTGTATCACATTTAAACAGCGGCCCTGCAAGCTCTGGTGTTCAAACTATTACTGCTAGTGATGCTACTGGTAAATTGAGCAATGACCCCCCTTTGCAGGAACCTCAAAATGTTTAAGCAACCCCAGCTCTTAATTTATTTTTCCCAACTATTATTGATAGTGATACTACTGTTACATTGAGCAATGCCCCCCTGCAGGAAATTCGAAATGCCCAAGCTATCCCGGCACCTAATTTATCTGTTTTGCCATTAATACCTCATATTGAGGGAGTGTGCCATGTCCCTTGGAATGTGGCAGGTCTGAGGCCCAAGATCTCTCTTCCTGCCTGCACTCACTTTTTTGATGATTTTGACATTTGTCTTTACCAGGAGACCTGGGCCCTGGATCTAATTTTCTACTCTGTTTATTCAACTTTCTTTATCCCAGCACACCCTAGCAAGAGGGTAGACCCTCAGGGGGTTTAAACATCTGGGTCAAATTAACTCTAAATTGTAGAATTCAACAGCTTTCTATTGATTCCCCAGATGTATTAGGCATTGTGTTGCGATTTGGGCCAAATCAGAAAATAGCCATTATTAATGTCTATGCAAGAGGAGGTAGGGGGGTTTGGCTTCTCATACTCTTCTCACATTAGAAACATTTCTTAGGCAGTGTCCTCAGCATTATACATTCATCGTGGCAGGTGATTTTAATACCACCTTTGAACCTCTTGATTCAGATGACATCCGCATCCCTCAAGAGGAAGATCAGGTTTGGTCCATTCCTTCTCTGGATATTCCAATTGTTAGTAAGTGGTTGCAGGCAGCTGGAAGGACTAGATCAGATGTTCACGGTCGTCACACATATAATAGAGTCAATCACACAAGCAGAATTGACTATTGTCTTGTTGATGTTAGATTGTTACCATTTGTTCTTGATAGGATGGTCCTAGAAAGTGACCACAACCCTCTTTTAGTCTCTTTTTGCAATCACTCACTTGTGTCCAGTAAGTCTACCTTTTTGCCGATGGACCTTAGCATGACTAATGACAAACACCACCTGAAATGGCACCAGATAGTAGCCCACCCAATCATCTTACGCGTGTGAATACTGTTTCCAATTCTCTGCTATCTGATATCAAGGCAGGAGCTGTAGCTGACAATAATCAGGTGGTATCACTTTATGTTGCTTGCTTTAAGAGGATTGTGGCACACTTTTCTGTAGGCATCAAAACTGGTAGTGGCAGACCCAAAGGCAAGCAACTTTGGTTTAATAAGGAATGCTGGGTTAGATCATTGGCTAAAGCCATCAAATCAGGGAACATTATCTCTATTCGTTTGATTAGGAAATCTTATAAGGCAGCTATTTGAAAAGCTGAGCAGGAACTAGATGAACAGTGGTGGGTACAATTAAAAGATGCATCGCTAGAGAAAGACTGTTTAAAGTACTGGTCCTTGGTTACACGTGTCTCCAGCAAATGTGCATTGGAGATAGTAACAAATAGTGCTGCAGCAGATTGGGAAGAACACTTTAGACAACTGTATTCTTTTGACTTCTCCACTCTGGCTGGAGAGTCCAATTGGCTTTATCCTGTTCTTATGAGTTAGTTGCCAAGTTCTGCCCCCACTCAGTTGTTCACACTCTCTGATGTTGTGCATTCTTTTGGCGCGGGCAAGCGCGGCAGGGCACCTGGCGTTCCAGCTGACCTATTCCTGACTGACATTGATCTTTGATATGGCTATATTCTTCTTATATCCAACACATTTTCTGCCGGGGTTTCTATTGCGGGCTCGTGGAAAGGAGCAGCTGTTGTTACGATCCACAAAAAGAGTGACAGGTCATTGGCCTCCAACTATAAGCCTATCAGTCTTTTAGATTGACTACAAAAAGTTTTTTGTCACTGTCTGTTGGGTAAGATCCAAGACTGGATGTCTGACCTTGATATGCTCAGCCCACTGCAAGCTGCCTTTCATAGGAAAATCTCTACTATAGACCAAAGGGCATAGTTATACTCTGTTTGCGCCAGATTTGCGTCATTTTTTTAATGGAAATCCGGTGCAAACTTAACTCCACATTTATACTTTTGCGCTGGACCTGTCTAGTGCCAAATTGATGGAGTTTGAGTCATTTTTTTACCGTGGAAACCTACCTTGCGTTAATGAGATGCAAGGTAGGCGTTCCAGGGCTAAAAATGACTCTAAGGCCTTTGCACATTATTTATAGTCCCGTGCAAAAATGACGCACAGGAAGAGGAGGGCCTTAAAAAATTACTCTAAACTAGTTTAGAGTCATTTTTTAATGCCTGGGTCAGGGCAGGAGTTAAGGGACCTGTGGGGTCATTTCCATGGTCTCTGACCATGGAAGGAGTCCACAGGTGCACTTCCCTGCCCCCAGGGACACCCCCTGCCACCCTCTCCCACCCCTGGGGAACACCTATGGATGGGGGGACCCATCTAGAGGTAAGTAGAGATAAGTATAATTTTTTATATTTTGTAAAGTGGCATGGGGGGGCGACTTAGGCCCCCTACATGCCATTGTGCCCAATGGCCATGCCCAGGGGACAGAAGTCCCCTGGGCATGGCCATTGGGCAGGGGGGCATGACTCCTGTCTTTGGTAAAACAGGAGTCATTTCCATGGGGGTTGTGCATCAAAAAATGACGCTAGTCAGGTTTGAGTCAATATTGTTTACTCTAACCTGAGTTGCACCATTCTTTGATGCACAACCCCCATTCTTCCCTACGCCTCCGCTGCCCGGTTAGAGTCATTTATCTTGACGCTAAGCAGGCCGCAGCGCCAGCTAACGTCATTCCATAAATAAGGCGCCCGGCTGGCGCGTTGGAATGGCGTTAGCCGGCAGTAAACTTTTTGACGCAAATCAGCAGTAGCGCTGATTTGCGTCAAAAAGTATAAATATGGGCCCAAGTCTTTAAGTTCCTGCTCCTCTATTGATAAATGGTTTTAATTGGTGGAGGGAATCTCTACGTTGCTTTTGTAGACCTTAAGTTAGCGTTTGACTTAGTACCCCGTGCCAAGTTGTGGAAGGTCCTTTTAGATATGGCGATGCCCTCCCACATTCTCTCTCTTCTTCATGAGGACAACTACGCTCGTATCAGGTGGGGTGATCAAGGTCAGCTATCCAACGAAATTCCAGTGTTAACTGGTGTACTGCAAGGCTGCGTTTTGGCTCCCACCTTGTTTTCATTATTTGTCAACGATATAGCCTATTTTTTGGCACAGGTAGAGACAGATGCACCTTCCTTGGGAGCAGCCAAAATCCTCGTTCTGCTATTTGTGGATAACACCCTTTTGATCTCCAAGACCCCGAGTGGGTTGCAGAAACTTCTAATACGTTTTGAGGAGTTCTGTTCCCCCAGTGGCCTGGAAATCAGTTCTTCTAAAACCAAACTGATGTTGTATAACCTGCATAAATAATTTAAAGGGAAAATTGTCCTCAAAGGCTCCCCACTTGAAATTGTGAAATCATTTAGCTACTTAGGCTTATCTATTTCAGAGAACATGTCTTGGAAGGCTCACATTGCCAAGGCAGCATTAAAGAACAAGCAGGTCACAGGTGTTCGTATTAAGGAGTTTGTGTCCTCTTAAACAAAACCTATTCACCGTCACTTCAGGTTTGTGATGCTAAAGCCATGGGCTCTGCCCTTCATGGTGCTGGATTATGGGGCTTCTCCGATGTTCAGGACTTATCTTCAATTGAAAATAATTTTATGAGGAATCTTGTGTCTCTCCCTCTGAGTACTCCACTGCTACCTTTTTTCAAGGACTTCGGTGTCAAGGGAATTGGGCCTAAAGCTTTCTTGCCCTCACTCCTTTATTGAAGGCGGCTTTGGACTACTCCGGAGTTAGGTTCTTACGTTGCTGCCCATCAGGTTGTGTTGAAAGCTGACCATTTTCTTACTGTCCCTTAGCTCAGAAACATCAAAGAAGCATTATACCAGCTTCGGTTGTGCGAGCTATGGGGTTGTCCTAGTGCCGCCCTTTTCCCTTCTAAAGGAGTCCTAAAGAAACATTATTGGAGAGCTGTAGACTCTGAGGAGTTCTGTGGCAAGGGACAGTCTAGGCTGAATTGTGATTTTATCAATTTTAAAGATGTGCACAAATATGAAGCTTAATGGGATGAGATTTTGGTCCCCAAAATCGGAAGCTCTACTTCCAATTTTGTGTAGGGGCTCTCCCATTGAGGTCATTTACATATAAATGGTTGCCCGGGGGGCTCTGACTGTTCCAACATATAACCCCCACACTGAAAATCTCCATCATGTTCTATTTGTTTGTCCTGCTTATACAGTGCCTCACTGGAATTGGCTTGCTGCTGCCTGTAGGTTATTAGGTGTTGGTAGGCATTCCACCTCTCTCTGCATTCTTAAATCAGACTCTGGTCAGGTTTTAGCTGTTTCTGTTGCTAAATTCTTTGGAGCTATGTGGATCCTTAGATCAAAAATTCTACCCACTCATCCCGATATTGCTCCTTGATTATATATTTTACCTTTGTATTTGTAAATGATTTTTACTAATGTATTTAATTTTTTATGTCTTTCTGTGTTGTACGTTTATGGCCCTGGAATACGAAATAAAGTTTTTAAGAGAGAAACAAATGAAAGGTCACCCTTCCTGTCTCTTCTAAGTCTTCATTATATTATGCTCTGTTTACAAAACAACACTGAGCGTGTCCACCCACAAAGCTTCCTTAACATGTCAGTCAACTGGGATAACATACTAACCAGGGTATAGCATTAGTTGCGCCTCAATTAACACTCCAAACATGGGTTTATATATAGGTTGGAATTGTACCCTAGGACACTAATCTTAACACGACAAGCGGAAACTGTGGGCATTGAGGGCAATTGTATCTTTCTTGTTGAGATTTATAAGCCATCACTGTGTTATGCTCTGGGCAGCATTTTTCAGTCCTCTTCCAAGGTGCCCTTCTCAATAATGCCATAATGATGTCGCAATTATATAACGGAACTTCCCGCGACGGCACTGGGTAAGGGGTTGCTTGATAGCATTAACTGACCCTTACAATACTTTTAAGACTTTGATAAAGTGACATTACTGACCAGCGACTAATAGAAACAGAAATATTTCACTTAGAGTTAAGAAAGGACATGATCTAAAATAAGAATTATTTATTATATTTATTAACCCTCTGTGTCACACACCAGAAAGAATATAGCACTATTTGAAAGTCGATATCGCGATGTTTCTTAAAAAAGGTTGTCTTTTGTGTATTTAGTTCATGTTTTACTGTGTTGCAGAACAGCTGAAGTTGTCACAATGTAATTCGCATTGCATTTGACAGGACGGAGATCCATCCCTAACCAAGGAGGACATTAAAGCGAAATCACCAGGAAGTTAAGATGAAGCAATGCAATGTAATTAATTAATTAAAAGCAATGCCTTTAGTGGAAATCAACAGGACAGATACATCCAAATAAATGCTCTGTCATCAATATTGGAAAATCAGTAATTTATTGTGGCACACAGAGTCTCTCCCTCTCTTTGATCGCAGCACAATGTCTGGGTGAAGACCTGACCTGCATGCTAGAGGCGCATATGCATAATCAGTCTGTCAAAAGACAAAAGCATTAACATTTTACATCTCACACAGTACATCATTTTTAAACATGATCCCACAGACAAAGATTTATATGCAAATCATCTGCAGTGGAAAGCTTTAAATACATACTTCCTTATGAAGTTGTGTCTCCAGAATACTAAAAAATAAGGAACAGGTCGGGCAAAAAATGGGTCTCAAATAAAGAAAGACAGAAATATTTTAGAAATGTGGTAATTGATGCTGAATTGAACGCGAGTCGCAGCAGAGCTACATGAGCCATCTGAAAAGAGATGAGATGATTGTAATCGATGTTTTTCATATATCAACATATTTTCAAGGGAGCGGGCCCCTGTTGTGGGGTTCTAGTGGGAGGAGGCTGACTTTTAGGGTAGTAAGGAGGTTACCAGCAGTTTTTCAGGAGGTGAGTCCCAGTGCAGGCGCCCGAATAGGTTCAAAGCAGCGTATTGAGATTTGGGATTCATTAGGGGGTTTTGTCTGGCCACGTGAAGGATTTAAGAGAGGATTCGAGGAATGTAAGTTCTGGAGAGATACCTGAGGGAGATTGCATCGATACATTCAAATACCAGGGGCCACGAGTTTCTATAGATCCCTGCATACAGAATAGTGATAAAACAAGGTAGGTGTTGGACTGGCCACTTTCGGCAGGGTCCCCTTAAAATGTTTGCCCTCACCCTCTTGTTTTCTGAATCCGTTTTTTTGGCTTTTAGGACTGTTCATGTTACCACTGCTAACCAGTGCTAAAGTACTTGCGCTCTGCCCCTTAATATGGCTCATTTGGCTTACACCTAATTGGTACATTTAATTTACTTATAAGTCCCTCATATATGCTACCTCAGGTACCTTGGGCCTGTAAATTAAATGTAAATAGTGGGCAGCAGCACTCATCATGCCACCAACTAAAGGTAACCTTTTAAAACAGGTCTCAGGCCACTGCAGCAAAAACTGCAATTTTAAGCTGCCCATTCAACCGGAAAAAATAAACGTTTTGCCAGGCCTCAGCCTTTCTTTTTAATATATATAAGCCATCTCTAAAATAGGCCCTAAACATCCCATGGGGCAGGGTGTACTGTGTTTAAAAAGTAGGACATATATTTTCAAGTTTTACATGTCCTGGTAGTGAAAAACTACTAAATTAGTTTCTCACTACTGTAAGGCCCACCTCTCCCATAGGATAACACTGGGGTACTTTTTTACATTTGATAAATGCTAACATTTGCTGGAAGCAAGTAGAAATGTCATTTGTGGTCACAAATTCATTTAAAATTGTCTTTAATAGTAAAAGCATATTGTAGATTACAATTTTGAAAAGGTCTTGTAGAGAGTTGGCAGTTTCCTGCCATACACTTTCTGAGACCTTCTAGGAAATTCCAGATGCTTGGGTGTGGTAATTGCTTCCCCCATCAAAGATGCGTATTGGGCTCACACAGAAAACAATTGGACCTGGATCTAGCTGGAAGAAGGCCACTGTGCCAGGATGAGAGGGATGGAGCTGTTCCTGGTCCACTTACATTTTATAGAGCTGCATCCAGTTGACCCACAAAGGAACTTGACACCAGCCTTGTCTTTTGTCACCCTAGATCTCTTGGCGCCTGGGAAGGAGAAGGAAGGAACTTTCCAGGGCGGGTGTGAGGGTGGACTAGACGTTTCCTCAATTTCAAAGGGTAGCACCAGGTATAAATATTGGACTTCCTGAACCACTCATCCGTACACTCCTGGACCTATGGAGATTACAGAAGAAGAACTCCCTCCACCCCCCCCTCAAAGAGCAGCCATGCTGCTTGAGGCCTGCTTTGTTCCCCAGATGACTGAGCTCCCTTGTTCTTCAGAAGGCTCCCTGCTGCTACAAGACGAATTGCCTGCTGCTTGAGATCTGCCTTGGTCTTCAGGAGGCCTGCCATTCTGCTTGAGGTCTGCTTTTCTCCCTGAGAAGGAAGACTGGACCATCTCCCTTTTTCCGAGACTAACATGAATGATTCCAAGAGTCACTTGTCTGACCTCCTGGGCTGAACTACAGGGACACAACAATCTCCAGAGGGCTCCCTGCAACTGCCTAGCTGACTTGCAGCAACTGGCTTTGCCTGGACCTGCACCTACACCTACCCGGACCTGCAACTGGACATGCCTGAGTCTTGCTGGCCTCTGCTGGCGTAAGTTCCTGATCCCCCAACAGGTGCCTCCCCAGGTCCTTGGCTGTATATCTGGCCCACACTCCATTGGTCTGAAGTTGGGGCTTTGTCCCTGTCTAGCCTGGCCAAATACCTACAGTTAGCTCTTTCTGTTTCTTAATGCTACTGTTACTTAAACCTTTAAAGTGTCATATCTCCAGTTCTACTGATTGGATTGGATTTGTTTTAGTGTTATGTTATTGATTACATACATTCTGCACTATTTCTCTATATTAGACTCCAGTCTTTATTGGTGTGGGATACCCTTTTGTTGTGTTTTCACTTTATCACTGTTTGTGTGCTGCATAACTACCTAACACAGTTCTTCTAAGTTATGCCTGACTGCTTTTGCAGCAAGCTACCAGAGGGTTAGGCATAGGTCAATTTAGTGACCTTTGTTTTTCACTCTGTCAAGGATTGGGGTTATTACTTAAGTGTGGCTTCCACCCCGCTAAACTAATAACCCAATTTCTTACAGTAGATTTATGTCTGGGGGTGTTATTCAGAGTTCCCTTAATTAGATTTAGCACTTATCGAAGAAGGTGTAGCTCAGAAAGCTAACCAGTAGGCTTTTGTAATTGGAAAGTTTGCCTAGGCTTAATGTGGTGATCAACACCCTGGCTGTCAGGAAAAGCATGTTTAGGAGGATCTTGCCAGTGGTGTAATACAAAAAGATTAATGCCTTCCTGTAAAATGTAGCAAGAAGCCTCTGACACTCTCATAATCTCTCAGATAATCATAGGCTTTGGGCAGAAATGTGATCCCCTCAAAGGGTGGTGGGCCTGCACTTCAAGGACTGTAAGGACCTGCGTTATACCTAAGGTTCTTGCATGCATTTAAAACTTGAAGTCTGCCTGCCATTGATGTAATGATTATGGGTGATTTTAGCCAAATCATGGAGTTTAAAAGTGTGCCAAATTTTCCAACCAGTGGTGCAAGGGTCCAAATGGTTGGAGCAAAAGAAACGGTGCTTGTCAGGGAGGTAAGTGAAGTTTCTTGATCGAAAGTTGATTATCCCAGTGTTTGAGATATTACATATAATGTAGCATGCTGGTGGCTCACCTTGATGCAGCAAGAAATGAATGATTTGTCATTGAAAGGTTGGTGGGGGAGATTATAGAACAGAAAAACATTTTGTATAGCTGAAGCATAAGAGTCCAGTGCACCTGGGACACTTTACCCTTCTACCTTTAGCAGAGTTTGACCCTTAGTCTGTGTCCTCTAAGCTTATTTAATTTACTGAGCTTTATAAAATGATGGATCAGTAGCATAATATTGATCACAAAAATATTGCGACACATAAATATTGTGTCAAACATATTGATGACAAGAATATTGTTTCCCTTTACTTATAAAGGTGAGCACAAAAATAGCGGAAAAAAATTGTTTCACATTATTGTAAAAATAACATACAAAAATATTGATTTATAAAATATGTATGTATGTATATATATATATATATATATATATACACATATATTCAAGCTCGAAGCGGCATGCTCAGCTGCACCTAACCGCCGGGGGTGCCAAAACGGACGCGTGCCACCGCGTCTAAAATATTCAGACGATATAAGGATGACTTAGATATTTGTGGCATGTAGTAGATAAAATATGCAGTTTGTCAGGAGTGTAGATATTATGCTTGTGAATCACGTGATGTAACATGAGGTATAAATGTAAATGTTAAAATGGCGACCGCAAGGTTGACAAAGGCGTTTTCACACAGAAACGCGTCCCGTAGTTCATCAATCAAATCCATTTGACAGTGCTCTCGGAGTGCCAATCCCCTTCTTGGAGTTCTTGGAGGCATGTGAGTATATACATATATATATATATATATATATATGTGTATATATATATATATATATATATATATATATATATATATATGTATATCACATTTGTCGGCATTCCCGGCTACTTTCACTCTAGCGGGGTCGGTGCAATGAGCAGAAGCTGGCCACCACTCAATAAAATAGAAAAAGGATTCCAATTACCACCATCACCGGTACCTAAAAGACGCAGTCCATAGACTTGTTGCTATGTGAGAAGGAGATTTAATGGCAACATGTTTCGATCTCCCAGAGATCTTCCTCACAGCCAATGCAATCTGGGAGATCAAATGCGTTGCCATTAAATCTCCTTATATATATCACCAAAATTCAACCAGAATGTAGAAACTATTGTGCAGCGGTCCACAGCCGGGCTCCGGATGTCCCAAATAATCAAACGTATATCCTCCAAATAGGGGAATGCCAGGACATTGTTACATTGCTGAGAAATCATTTAAACAGGAAAAAGTTTCCCTTCCAACGCGTTTCGGCCGTAGCCTTGAGATATATATGTATATTTTATATGAATATATATATATATATATATATATATATATATATATATATATATATAGTTTAAAATAGTAAATATCAAATATTTAAATATATAACAATAATATATTGTCCACTAAATAAGTTTTAGTAAAAGTAACATTTAATACTATATATAAATATACACTCACATAAACATACACACATACATATATGTGTTTGTATGTTTATATATTTATATATACCTATATAATATAACACTATTATTAAGAATATATATTTTACAATATATTTATTTACTACTATGAAAAGCACAGACACATATATATGAGTATATATGTATATAAAACACAAACAAATTAACAAATCAAATGCAAAATATTGAATACATGAAAAAAAAGACATTTACTAAAAATAGTAAATAAAAAAATACAAAAAATACATAAGCAGATAATATATAATTAAACAATAATATTATTACATAAATTTAAATAATGGTATAAAAAGTACTAACGTTTGGGAATAATATATATATTATTTCCACCCCAATGTGTACCACATGAGGAAAGTGTTAGCCTTCAGAAGGTTGACATTTTCTATTCCCACTCCAGTCTGTGCAACAGTAGTGAAAGCATTGAACTCAGGAGGGGTAAAACTTACTGTTCGCACTACAGTCTGTGCAACAGTAGGGGAAGCATTGGACTCCGGAGGAGTAAAATTTACTATTCCGACTTCAGTCTATGCAACAGTAGGTAAAGTATTGGACTTTGAAGAGGTTAAATTTACTATCACAACTCCAATCTGTAAAACATAGGGAAAGGTTTTGGACTCAGGAACTATAACATTTACTATTCCTACTCCAGTCTGTGCAACAGTAGGGAAAGTGTTGGGCTTTAGAGGAGTTACATTTACTATTCTCACTCCAGTCTGTGCAACAGCAGGTAAAGAATTGGGCTTGGGAGGAGTAAAATGTGCTATTCCCCCTCCAGTCTGTGGAACAGTAGAGAAAGCGCTGGACTTCTGAGGGATAACAGTTGTTTTTCCCACTCCAGTCTGTGCAATAGTATGGAAAGCTTCGGACTCAGGGGGGGGGAAATTTGCTATTCCCACTACAGTACATGCAACAGTAGGGAAAGTTTTGGACTTTGGAGGGGATACATTTACTATTCCCAGTCCAGTCTGTGCAACGGTAGGCATAGCATTGGACTTCAGAGTGGAAAAATGTAATATTTCCACTTCAGTCAGTTGCAAAAAGAGGGAATGCATTGGAACTCACAGCGGTTACATTTACTATTGCAACTCCAGTATACGCAACAGTAGAGAAAGCATTGAAGTCCAGAGGGGTATCATTTGCTATTCTCACTTCAGTCTGTGCAACAGTAGGGAAAGCACTATTCTCCAGTGGGGTTACATTTACTATTCCCACTCAGTCTGTGCAACAACACAGAGAACGTTGAACTCCGGAGGAATAAAATGTGCTATTCCCACTCCAGTCTGGCCAACAGTAGGGTAAGCAATGTAATTTGAAGGGGTTAAATTTAATATTCAAACTCCAGTCTGTGCAACAGTAGAGAAAGTGTTGGACCCTGGAACAATAACATTTACTATTTCCACTCCAGTCTGTGTAACACTAGAGAAAGTCTTGGACTTCAGAGGTGTTAAATTTACTGTTCCTACTCCAGTCCTTGCAACAGTAGGGGGAGAAAATGTAATCTTCCCACTCCACTCTGTGCTATAGTAAAGAAAGCACTGGACTTTGGAGAGGTACAATTAAGTGAGGCGGGGCCAAGTTAGTAACGTAACTGCACCCTCGGAATGTGCAGAGCCAGCTCACATTCTGAGGGTGCTAGGCAGAGGGGCCCCTGCACTGCCCAAAACATGTTATGGAAAGTGCAGGGGCCCCCCTGCAGCCTCCAGCAGTACGTTTCCACCATCCTTTTTATGGTGGCTAAATCACCATGAAAAGGCGGGTGGAAAGGGGACTCATGATCAGCACAGTGGTGCTGAACCCAGCACTGCTGTGGCTAACCACGTGTGGGACTGCCATTAGCTTGTTGGGAACCATGTTCCTGGCAGGGCCGGCAGTCCCTTGGCGGTCTGACTGCCAGGGTCGTAATGTGGCGGTTGGACCACCAGGAGGGAGGCAGTTCGACTGCCACTGCAAGGCTGGAAGTCTCAAGACCACAAGCCTCGTAATGAGGCCCTCATTATCATTCTAAAGAATTATCATTAATTTATTGCTTAATTTATTGCTTAACTTACCACCCTATACCCCCACAAACCTACCAGCCCACACCTGAATTATACTAAAATAAATAAATGTAACTCAATCAGATAATCAATAATCAATTAAGAATTCATTAATAATTTTAAGAATTAATAAATAATTGACTTCCCATGCGATATTCCTTCAAAACCAATAGCACACACATAATATATAACTTAAAAATACAATTATTACACAACTTACATATCTATTAATGAATTTAATAATTAATAGCAAATTAATAATTAATTGTTAATTGTTACCTAATAAACTTCCCACCACATACCCCTACAAACCCAACAGCCCACACCTAATATATAGTGAAATAAATATACAATTTACATATTTAGTAATCAATTAAATAATAAACAATCATTTTTTAATTAATTAATAACAAATTATTACTTAATTAACTTACTATCCTATGTCCCTACCAAACCAACTGCCTTGACCAGACATATAACATAAAAATTTAATAATTACATAATTAAAATTTTTAATAATCAATTAAACAATTAATTTTAAAAAAACATTAGCTATTCATACTTCATTAACCTACCACCCTACACCCCTACAAATCTAGCACCTCACACCTAACATATAACTGAAAAAATAAATGATTACACAATTAACATAATTAATAAACAATACAATTACTACAAATATTCAATAATTATTATTTCATTAAACTGAATTAACTTCCCACCCTATCCCGCTACAAATTCAGCAACTAGCAACTAAAATATATCAGAAAAACTACTAATTACACAAATAACAAAATTAATAATCAAGTATAAAAAATATTCAATAATTATTATTTATTTAAAATTAATTAACTTGCCACCACATACTTCTACAAACCCAGCAACGTGCATCTAACTGAACAAAAATAATAATTCCATAATTAACATAATTAATAATAAATTAACGAATTAATAAAATGTATTGAATAATCATTTATTGATTATACTTAATAACCTTCCCCTATTCCCATACAAACCTCACAGCTACACTATACATTATGATTAGCAATTAAATTAAAAATTAGAAATAACTTAAAATTAAACCTGTATTTAAAAATATTGCTACCACTTACACAAATAATATTTAATATATACATTTAAAATATTACTAAAACACATTAAAATAATTCCAAAACAACATTATTTACAGCTATATTATTGAACACAGATATTTTTTAAAACAATATTAGTTACCTAAAAAGTTGATATCAAGGTCATATTTTTGCATCATGTTATTTTTATTTCACTGCATTTTTTTGCGATATTTCTGTATCTCAATATTTTTAAATCAATATTATGTCAAAACAACTAAAATGACAAACAGTTCTATTGCATTGTAACAACTATGCTTGCAAAATGTGGGTAGAAATAACACTTGGGGCCTGATTTCCAGTTTGGCTGTCGGACCGCCAGACCACCAAGATGGTTGTCCTGAAAAGGCCACTGTGCTGGCAGTCCCAAGACTGCTGTATTATGATGTACAC
This sequence comes from Pleurodeles waltl, assembly GCF_031143425.1. Taxonomy (NCBI): domain Eukaryota; kingdom Metazoa; phylum Chordata; class Amphibia; order Caudata; family Salamandridae; genus Pleurodeles; species Pleurodeles waltl. Next base: position 781,373,078 of record NC_090440.1, read on the forward strand.
AAACAGAACCTCCAACAGCCAAGCCAAAATGCAGACCGCCAGCAGCACAGAGGTCTGCTATCATGGCGGTCCGTATTCCGGCACTGTAAGTATCGTGGGCAGCCACAGTTAATGTGACGGTCCCCTTGCAGTGGTTAGCCAATAGCGGTTGACCACAGCAGTCCATGTTCAACAAAGTAACAGACAAGCGCACATTGGATGAATTAAAAAACAACATAGCTGACAATTATGGGCCCAGTGAACTCACATACAAATAACACAATAAAACATTGCATCTCCACTGCAGCACAGCAAGACGGAGACCACACTACTTTTTGTCACATAAGGCAGTCCTTTTTACCCATCCCATTTTTCACCCTACACACACTTCTACTATTTTTAAATTTTTTGTCTCAAATATAATTTGTCAGGTTTACTTTGTGGTTGCCTGCCACTTTATTTTCAGTCATGTCACGCAACAAAAACCCACGTTTTTCAGAGGATTGAGTGTCATGGTGGATGAAACCATAAGAGTACAGCCACAATTGTTTGGAGCCCAAGTCCAGCACAGAGTGAATGCCAGGCACCACCCTGCAGACAAAGGAAGACATTAGGAAGAGGTGGAAGGATCTGAGGGGCAAGGTGCATTCCCTGGCCTCCAGGCAACAGATGGAGGCCAGCAAGACTGGCGGTGGCCCTCCCAATGCCCCATTACAACTCTGTCCCTGTGAGGAGAAGGTCTTGGCCATCCTGCATCCTAAGGGCTTGACAGCAATACCTCGGGGAGCGGAGTTTGGTAAGTTACAACACAAAAACTATCCTTAAACTGCAACATCAATCATGCTCACAACTCAGGTTTTGCCACTGTGTTGTTCATTGATTCTAACAACATTCAATACCCAGAGTATCTGAGATGTAAGACTGTCAATGTGTATTGTTGGACCTAACATTACAGCTATCAAGGCTCATCACATGCCATAAGTAAGAATGGTGCCTATAAGTGTTTCAATACCAAAGAATTATTCCCTGGACTCATGGTATGTCTCAACATGTAAATGTATGCTCCAACTTAATTGCATTCTGGTGACAGATTTGTAATACCCATCATTTGTCAAGTGTTGGGAAGTAGAGAGAGAGACTTGACTGCAGCTCCCAGGAGGCCCTGTTTTTTCTAACTCCAACCTCCAGCCCAGTGTTCACTTGCCCAAATAATCCATTTGTGAACTCTCAAATGAAGTTTATTCACCTTACAGTATACCATTTGTCAAGTGTTGGGAAGTAGAGGAGGTGACCTGACTGCAAAGCCCAGTAGTCCCTGTTTCTGTAACTCCAATCACTAGCTGAGTGTTCACTTGCCCACATACCTCTGTTAGTAAACTCTCAAATAAAGTTTACTCACCTGGTAGTATACCATTTGTCAAGTGTTGGGAAGGAGAGGGAGTGACCTGACTACAACTCCCAGGAGGCCCTGTTCCTGTAACTCCAAATACCAGCCCAGTGTTCACTTTCCCAAAGACACCTGTATGTGTACTCTCAAATGAAGTTTGCTCTCCTGGTAGTAGGCCATTTGTCCAGTGTGTGAAGTAGGGGGATTGACCTGACTGTAAAGCCCAATGGCCCCAATAGGCTGCGTTTCTCTAACTCCAACCGCCAGCCCATTGTTCACTTGCTTGAAGACACCTGTGTGTGTGCTCTCAAATTACATTTACTCACCAGGTAGTGAGCAAAATACCAATCATGCTCAACTCAGAGACATGTCTGTCTAACTAGCTCCGTCTTGACATGGTATCCTAAAGTGAAACTAGTGAGGACAGGAATGACAGTTGTGATGCTATTAATTGTGTTTGACCAATTACTTTGTGTTTCACCACTGCGCATATTAGTTGCTCAATGTTCACCAGTAGCACATCATATGTTTTGTTCAGTTTAGCTGCCTATTGGCTTTAACATGGAGTTAGCCATTACATTCTGTATTCAGGTCAGTTGCCTATTGGCTTAAACATGGCATTAGCCATTACATTTTGTATTCAGTTTAGCTGCCTATTGGCTTTGACATGACATTCGACATTCCATTTGATATTTAGGTTACCTGCCCATTGGCTTTGACGTGGGGTTAGACATTGCAGTTGAGACATTGCAGATGAGCTGTGTTTTTCCAAGCTGTGTTTTTCCACGAGATGGACCAAGCTGTTTTCTTCACACCATACCTTAGCTGATAAGAGCACGTAGATTTTGTGTTTACCTCACAATCCAGTCTGAGAGCTCGGGGGCTCTGGAGAATTGGCCACTCTCCAGGGTCCTTCGGTTCTCACACTGAGTTTGCTTTTAAGGATGACTCTGGGCTACAGCAGGGTAGATTGAATCTGCTTTGACTTCAGACAGGAGCTAGACGTCAGTTGCCTGTCTCCCGTTTGGGTAGAGAATCTCTTTCTCGCAGTTGACCGGAGTCATCAACTTGCAGACCCCAGAAAGAAAAAGCTGAGCTATAGGCCCTACGGTGATGATTTTTGACTTTTAATGCTTTGCTTTGAAGTTATGCTATAATATAATCATATCTATTTGCTGTGTACATTGCAACTGAGAAGTACTTTGATATATTTTGCTTTCATTGCTGCAACTACTTTTGAACGTGTGCTTCCAGTCTACAAATTTCATCTCTCAGGAACCTCGTGGTGGGGAATTAATAACAATAAATGTCTTCTTTAAACTCAGAAGTGCATTCCAGAGAGGTTCTGTAAGCTCGGTTATGAGATAAGAGGGAAAGCAGAACAACAGTCTATCAAGTTTGTACACCAAGTATTCCTAAAACCTTAAGATGGATCAGCAGATTGGTAGCTGCAGCAAACACACTGACACACCACGGTACGCAGGATGACTGCAGATACAACAAAGTTGTGTGTTTGCCTGTATCACACTCAACTAGGCCTCCAAATGGTAAATGCACATGTTACCTCTCCACTGTGTTGGTGTCTCTGTTGATAAGATTGTGTTTTACTTCCTTCATCCACACTGCAAATGATCAGCACATCTACTGAGCTGCTTGAGCCCAATAGTCTAGGCAAGATTCACACATCATCTCAAGTACTCCAATACCATGGTAATATGGCACAATAGGCTAACCTACAACTTAAGAATGTCCAATGTCTCCACTTACTGTGACACAAAACCATTGGAGGTAGATGGAACACTTCTACCAATAGCAATGCACTCTCTTAATCAACAGATCGAGCTGGCATAGCCCCTGGGCAGACCTCATCCACTGCCCAGACTACTAATCCACCCCTGGATGAAGCCCTCAGTGATCACTACACTCCTGGACCTGTGGATGTGGAGGACGGCCCTGTCACATCTGGGTAGCCTGGTCAGACATCAAGAGTGAGTCTGAGTAAGATTGGGTAGCTCCCTCATTTATTCTTTAATCAATTCATCTTAAATCTTCACAGCCTTCAGAAAACCCCAGGTAAACATACCCTAGGGGGCAAACCACATATTGGCTGTAATTCTTCACATGTGGGTCAATAAATAACATTTGGATTTAACTTTTGAATCCACTGTATTTTTCTACAACATAATCTGGCGGTGGAAATTCTGAACATAAATAATAAGATTGATGGTGGGCTGATTAATCTTTTTCCTGCAGTGAGTCTCACTGTGCCTACCACTCCATCTCCCCGCCTTGTTACCCTGTTGCATCAACATCACAGTCAACAACGTGCCCCATACCCTGTGTACCTAGCACAGTTTCCATCATCTTGTGCCCCTAGTCCTGTATCTTGAGGTCCAAGCCAACATTCTTGATACTGAGGTTCTGGGACCCGGTTGGAGAGGGCACCCTATGCCAAGGGCACAGACTCATGGAGATAGAGGGAGGGATGCTGTGGGCCGGCAGAGTGAGGCCACTAAGGCCACTCACGACCAGGATACCATAAGCCAAGTCTTGGAAGTCTATCAAAAGTCCCGAGGCATGATAGGCCAGGTATTGACTGAACTCCGAGAAAGGAAGCAGCTACAGAGGGACATGCATAGGAACATATGCAAACAAATGGAGTCCCACAGTTCCAATATGGCCTCCCTAACAGGGGTGCTGAGGGACATACAGACAACCCTGAGCAGGGCTTTTCCAACCCAAACTTCCACTTTCTTTGGAGAAACAACATCAGTCCCAACTACATTTGTGGCAGCCACAGGAAGGGAGGCACTGCCAGAGGCACAGCCTCCCACAGATACCCCTGTCTCTGTAGCAGCTGATTCCCCCCTCGCAAGCAGGGACGTCCATGCAAGAATCCAGGCTGTGCAGATGGCAAGACACCCACCATTGCCAGCAATAAACCTCTTCCTTAATGTCCTCCTTTGTCTGTCTGACATGCACTCTATGGACTGATCATGAACCACATTCCATTGACAAAGGGAGGAGTACTCTGGACTTGGACTTCCAGTAGTGTGGAATCTACCCCAATGACTTCATTCACCAAGACTTACCCCTTCACTTTATATTTTTGTTTATTTCTGTCACAACTGTGTTATGTAGCATCATTGCAAAAAAGTCACCCACCACAAACTTATTGTCTGCTGTCTTAAAATTAACATTTAGCCATGTAGACATGTCAGAACATGTGAACCATACAGTGAAGATCCACATACGTGTGCAAGCAGGGATATGTTACTGTACACTGTGTCCTGATCAGGATCACAACCATTCCACACAAATATCTACATACAAATGTCTTGTCAAATAAGACATTTTGTTACATTGTTTAGTGCACAGGCTCTCAATATGTCTGAAGCATAGCAAATCATAAATGATTGAATCATACTGGTTCAATTATCAGATTTAACGGTACAAACCTCCAGACCATGGAAGGAACTGATTTATCAGACATTGGCCCTCATTACAACATTGGCGGTAAAAGCCGATTACCGCCGCGCAGAAGACCGCCAACACACCGCCGCAGCCGCGGAATTCCACCACAGCTGTTATGACCCACAGCACGGAATCTGCCAAAATTCAGACACCCACACAAGTCCGCCACACGAAAGGTCAGTCATAAACTGGCGAAAAACAATCATCCACTGTCATGCCAACAGAAATATGCCCACACTATCACGACACATGAATCCACGTCTTTCAACCGCGGTATTCCATTGCCGGTACACACCGTTGCGCTGAAAATACACACATATTTACAAAACACTGCCACATTGGACAATTCGAAACACACACACCTGATACACATACACACACCACTCCCACAAACACAATCCAATATAAAACACACCCCCACATCACCCATAAACCCCAACGACCACAATTACAGAGAGAAGGCCAGAGAGAGACACCACAAACAACTACCAAGCATCCATAGGCACACAATACCATAACCCACATAACTTCCACGCACCTCACACAACACACCACTAAATATCACCCCACTTATCACTACACACACAACCCCACACATCACCCACACCACCTCATGGCACGGCAAAGACACCCCAGGTTCTCGGAGGAGGAGCTCAGGGTCATGGTGGAGGAAATCGTCCGGGTAGAGCCACAGCTATTCGGATCACAGGTGCAGCACACCTCCATACCTAGGAAGATGGAGCTATGGCGAAGAATAGTGGACAGGGTTAACGCAGTGGGACAGCACCCAAGAAATCGTGATGACATCAGGAAGAGGTGGAACGACCTAAGGGGGAAGGTGTGTTCCGTGGTCTCAAGACACCACCTTGCGGTTCAGCAGACTGGCGGCGGACCCCCACCTCCTCCCCCACAACTAAAAACATGGGAGGAGCAGGTCTTGGCGATTCTGCATCCTGAGGGCAGCAGCTCTGTCCAGCTGGATCTAGATTACCAGCCCGGCCCATCAGGGACCTCGGGACAGTCGGTTCCCCTCACACAGTCACAGGCCACTACAGACCTTCCCCCTCTGGAAACACCAGTACAGCACCCACCCACCGGGCCCATACCTCTGTCCCCAGGACACGTCAATCAGCAGTGTGTCCACCACTACAGGGAACCCAGGCTAACCCACCACCTCAACAACAACAGGGACCTGGGGGCAGTGGTGGTGGGCACACGGTCCAGGGGACGGAGGCCCAGGAACACAGGGGAACTGGGAGGGCTGCTGTGCGACAGGAGGAGGACAGGCCAAGGGAACCCACTCTCCACGAGGCCCTCTCCTCCATCATGGGAGCCTACCACCACTCCCAGGAGATGATGGAAACGGTACTGGCCAAGTTTCAGGAGACCCAGCGCCTGCAGGAGGAATAGTATTTGGGCTTCAGGGAGGAACTCAGAACCATTAATTCCACCCTGGGCACCATCGTAGGGGTGCTGAAGGAAGTACTCAACACCAGGAGGGACACTGTGGCACAACAAGGGGCCCCTGACACTAGCCTGGACGATGAACTGCCCACCACCTCTGCCGACGATAGTGGACAGGACACACCGCCACAGGACCACCACACCAGCACCACACCCCCTGCAGAGGGAGAACCACCACGCAAACGGTCCCTGAGATCAAGGACTAAGACAGAGAACAATGCCAAGACCCCCCCAAGAAATGAGACCACCCTGAATGTCATCCTTCTGTCCCACTTTGTCACCCTGTCCATCCTCAAACTGCCCCAGCTCCACTTCCTATGCTCATTTGGGCAACGCACCTTTGAGACTAATAGACTGAACTCTGCCATGGACATTCCTCCACCATCACCCCTCACCATTTTACAACCCCCTCCAATATTGAGCACTTAAATAAACACCCTTGAAGCACAAAACAATCTGGAGTCAGTCTGTGATTTCGAAATAGTGTATTAGCAATTACAGTGACAAAATGCTCTTACAACTGTAATGTCAACATACCTATGTCACACAGCTGTAGTCCATGAGGAAACATAGCAGATGTCACACTGTGGGACACACATCTGTGAAATCATAAGGGAAAGTGATAACTTAGTGACCATACACTGGGTGAAAACGACAGATAGTAGAGAGGTAGTAGTGTTAAAGTACATGTAGTAGGCAGGTCTGTATTCTTACCTGTGTCTCACTGGAAATATTGCAGGATAACTGAGTTCCTATTGTCCATGTCCTCTTCTTCTGCTTCCTCGTCTTCACTGTCCACAGGCTCCACAGCTGCAACAACAGCGCCATCTGGACCATCCTCCTGCAGAAAAGGCACCTGTCGTCGCAAAGCTAAGTTGTGAAGCATACAGCAGGCCACGATGATCTGGCACACCTTCTTTGGTGAGTAGATTAGGGATCCACCTGTCATATGGAGGCACCTGAACCTGGCCTTCAGGAGGCCGAAGGTCCGCTCTATTATCCGCCGAGTTCGCCCATGGGCCTCATTGTAGCATTTCTCTGCCCTTGTCCTGGGATTCTTCACTGGGGTCAGTAGCCATGACAGGTTGGGGTAACCAGAGTCACCTGCAAATGGCAAGGGACAACTGTTAGACACACACTAACTTGTAGGGATATTCCCAGACCCAGACAATCATTCTGTCAACACCAGCGCAGTGCGCGCTCTATTGGCCACTAGAATGCAAAAACCCAGCACTCTCAAAACAATGTAATTTATGCATTGTGCTGATATGTTGTTGTTTAACCTTTTGCATTGCAGAGTTCAATCCTGAAGACTTATTTTTAATGTGCTTACAAATACTGTTCATTTGCAATGTATTGCAGCAGGCTTTCAGAGTGTGTTAGGGTGTGGTCCCTTTACAGGGCCTTCTAGAGACTTTCCCTGCAACATGCCTGGGTGTGGTTGTGGGCTGGGCCAAGACTCTATAAAAAGGAGCCAGCCCAGCTCCAAGGGCTCACTATTCAGAGGTCCCGGTGCAGACCAGCAGCTATTTCCTGAGCTCCTGTCCCGGTGGCCTATTTGATCTTCCAGACATCTGACTTTCATTCTTCATTTGGAGATCCTTGTTCTGGGCGGTAAGACAGTGGTTGGGCTGGCCTCCCGGTGCCGTTATCGAGAACGCTCATGTTCTTTTATGATTTGACAGAGTACTTTGCACGTGTGAAATATGTGCTTGAGTGTTTGTGACATTTGCAGGGTGACTTGCGAATCAGCAAGACGCGCGATTCGTTTCATGATAATTTATTCTTGTTATTCATTGCATGCTACCATTTCTTGACATTTGCATGGTGGCTTAAGAATCGTCAAGACGCGTGATTCGTTTTATGGTATTTTAACTTTGTTGTTCATTGCGCGCTACCATTTCTTGACATTGCCATAGTGGCTTAAGAATCGGCAAAAGACACGTGATTTGTTTCATTGTACTTTGATCTTGTTATTCATTGTGAGCTGTTATTTCTTGGCATTTACATTGTGGTTTAGGAATCGGCAAGACGCGCGATTCGTTTAATGATGATTTGACTTTGATATTCATTGCGTATTAACATTTCTTGACATTTTACATGGTGACACTCGAATCGGCAAGATGCACGATTCTCTCCTCGAGTTTAGTTCATGTTGTTTATTGTATGCCACTATTCTAAGATATTTATCATGTAATATTCGAGTTGACAAGTTATGTGATTTGTTTTCCTGAATCCATATTGTGTTATTCATGGTGCACAATCCTTTCATGGTATACATATATATATATATATATAAATCTACAATATGCGCAATTTCTGTTGAAACATTTTAAGAGTACACAGAAGATCAGAGTTTCTAGATGCAATATTGTATGGTCCTAGTATGCATTCTCAAAAAAGGATTTATATGACTGGTTTAAAATTTAGTCAGAATGTTTTTCTGATTCTCATGGAAAGGAAAGTACTTGAATAAGAAAGTTTTCATTTAATCCATCTTGATTCCCTTACAGGTATCTGGCCATCTTGAAACTTAGTCATTTTAAACCTAATTCTTAGATTGTTCATGTTTTCAGAATGACTATGCTTAGAATCATAGTCTAGTATTGATTTCAGGAGATATAATTTTCATATTGTGTGTTCTAACCTATTTCTTACTACAGGTCTCCTTCCCAGCTGTTTCCCTTCCTAATCCCCTCTTCCCCTCCTGAACTCTCTTAGCCTCTTTGATTTATCTATCAGAGTCTTTAAGCTGTTCAGTGGTGGACGTGTTGGGAACGTGCGCAGACCCCGAAGATCTGGTGACTCTAACACATTCCCACTGACTTGCTTCCAGGTGCTCACCTAATAGCCCCACAAGGTTCCTCTGGAGTTGACCCATCACATAAGGGATGTTGCTCTTCCGCAGGATGTAGGCGTCATGCACTGAGCCAGGGAACTTCGCATTAACATGGGAGATGTATTGGTTTGCCAAACACACCATCTGCACATTCATGGAATGATAACTCTTCCGGTTTCTGTACACCTGTTCACTCCTGCGGGGGGTATCAAAGCCACATGGCACCCATCAGTGGCACCTATGATGTTGGGGATATGTCCCAGGGCATAGAAATCACCTTTCACTGTTGGCAAATCCTCCACCTGAGGGAAAACGATGTAGTTCCGCATGTGTTTCAGCAGGGCAGACAACGCTCTGGACAACACGTTGGAAAACATAGGCTGGGACATCCCTGATGCTATGGCCACTGTTGTTTGAAATGACCCACTTGCAAGGAAATGGAGTACTGAAAGCACCTGCACTTGAGGGGGGATTCCTGTGGGATGGCGGATAGCTGACATCAGGTCTGGCTCCAGCTGGCCACACAGTTCCTGGATTGTGGCACGGTCAAGCCTGTAGGTGATGATCACATGTCTTTCCTCCATTGTCGACAGGTCCACCAGCGGTCTGTACACCGCAGGATGCCACCATCTCCTCACATGTCCCAGCGGACGGTGCCTGTGAAGGACAACAGCGAACACAGAGTCAACCAACTCAGAAGTACGTACCCACAGCTTATACAGAACATTAATCATAATCTGAAAAGTGGCCTGTATGTGTGTTAAGGCTAGGCCTAGGTATGTGTGATGCAGTTAAAAATTAAGCCATGTGGGCCCCTGAAATGGCGGCTGCCTGACCTGTAAAGTGGGACAATGGGATGTGAGGTAACTGCGCTGGTGTTGTACACCGTCGCGGTAGGCGGTCAAAGACCGCGACGCAATGCTGCATTGGTTAACATTGGACCCTATGGGTCCCAGGAGCCAATGACGATGTACGCCGGCAGTGACGGTACGCACCGCCGCGGACTTGGCCACCATTTTCTATCTGTTCAATCACTCGATACCTGATTTTCGACAGGAGAGGACCTACACTGCAAGTGCTGCTGTGACCTAGGTCTGGAAGAGACAATGGCTCGAGTGTCTGGGGAAAGGGCCCCTTCCTTCACATCGGAGGAGTTGGAGAAAATCGTGGATGGGGTCCTCCCCAAGTGCACGCTACTCTACGGTCCTCCAGACAAACAGGTAAATACAGTGGGAGCATGCTGTATGGGCTATGCATGTGTGGAGTGGGGTTGATGTAGTTTGGGGGGGATTGAGGAGTGCATGAAACGACGATGAGTGCATGTGCTACATGGCAAGGGTAGGGATGGGGGCCAATGACTGTGATGTTAGTGTGTAGAAAAATACGGAGGTTCCCCAGCAAGGAGGAGTGGAAGCAGAGCAAAGAGAAGAGGCTCTGGAAATATCAGAAGAGTCAAGGCAGAGGTCACAGGGGTCAAAAGGAGAGACCAAACAACACAGCAGGGCACAGGTGATTGAGTCCAGCCACACTCAGACTGTGGTCACTGTGCTTCCTTCAGCCACAGATCCAGACCTGGCCTCTAGCAAGTCCTTGGGGCATAGTGGGAATAAATGAAGGAGGCACATTAGGGACCAGGTGAAACATGGGTAGGCCTTGGGAGCATTACACGGAAGAGTGCATGAAAGAAAAGCACAGTTAAGCATATGCACAAGTTGTTGGGGATTAGAAATAAGACTTACTTAAGTGTCAAATGTGTCAATATAGGAGAGAAAACATTATAGGGGAAGGCACATTCATTTGAGAGCTCATTATCTGTCCAGGATTGTACGACGAAACAAAGACTTCAAAAACAACTACTGCCTTAACAACGAGGTTGGAACACCGACCTCGTTGCTACTACTAATGATTTTACCACGAATGCCTTAACAACGATATTTCGTTGTAAAGGCATTCCTGATAAAATCATTTTCAATAGGCACCATTCACCTTACATCCCTCACCCCACCCCCCAATCCCACCCCAAAACCTAAAACCCCCTGACCCCCCACCCACTCCCCACTGCCAACAACCCTTGGTCCGATCAATTGTAGACAAGCATTTCGCTTTCACTCATGTTTTAATTACTACAGGGTAAGTTTCACCTGAGCCACTTCATTCACTTTCATGAAGTTTATACAGAGTCTAAGGTTTCCACCTGGTTTGGAAACTGGCAGTTTGAGTGAACACCAAGCACTCCTTGAATTGGTTCAATTATCTTATTTTTCAACATTCTAACCACCTCCTCCTCTACCACCCTACTCCTTACCTCTGATATTCCATTGATTGTTATCTAAATACTGGTTTAAGTGTAGTAAATATTTGACTTTGAATAAACTCAGCTTTTCTAAAAAAAATAAGAAACTCCTGGATAATATTCTAACATATCTCTTTGAACATTTTGTTTTGGCTCTCAGTTAAACTCTACCCAATGATTACTAGCTGTCTTTGGTCATCTCAATGAACTACTTCAATATCCAGTGTTGGCTTTGTTACTAAGTAGCAGGTTGCACTGGGGTTAGGTTCTTCTAACCTGTTCAATAGATTAAGGCCATAGATTACATTTTCCTCATGTTGCTGAGGGCCCATAATTTTGTGTTATAGTAGTCACTTGCTCCAGCATCTGATAAGGAATATTCCATTTGGTCAGTAGTCTATTGACTTTAATATAACAAACACCTTCTCTCGTATGTAGGGATGTCAAATTTTTCCTATCACAGATGTTCTTCTGTGTGTTCTGAACCTTATTTATATTCTGTTGTATTTGGTCACAGAGCCTATTCAAGGGTACTTTAAGGGTGGTCATATATTCCAGAGCAGCCTTCTGTTCTACTCAATGCTCTCCAGTCATATCTAACACAGTTCTCAGCCGACTACTAAAGTGGGATTCAAAAGGTAAAAAAAAACTCCTTTAGATGGCACCTTATCACATACAAACATACAAAATCGCTGAAATTCACCAGTTTTAGTTATCTCCATTTATTGCTCATGCATTAATGTAACTATAACTCATTCCCATACAGTCTTGTCATCAATAATTGCAAATGATGCATTGATATTATTAATGATGTCATATAAGATTTCACGAGTGATGTAATATGTGAGGCCACAGGCAGTGCATGGCAGGGGTGCTAGATATAGTTAGCTCTGATAATAATGTTTGTCACCTAGAACTGCACAGTAGAAAATATTTCAACACTCTCATGCACTCCTCAGTGTTCTGGTATCGGGGCCATTTTGCATCTCCCTATGGTCCCTGTTATCTCCTTTAAGCATTCCCACCATGCCCAAAGGGCGCGCCAGATACCACATACTCCTCTGGAACTGTGGCTAAAGGGAACCCAGTGATCTCATTCTGAAGGCTGCTGAATGAGACAATTCACATTCACATTGGCATTCGCCTCCACACTGCTAGACTGCCTTGTTGCCATTGCAGTCACTGGCACGCTTTTCCTTGTACTCACCTCCTGTGCTGTTTCAGATGCCTCTTCTTTCTGCTTCACTCCTGCTGCTTTTCGCTGTATTGCCTTCATGTATTCCTCCACAGGCAGCTTGTCCTTTATGTCTCCTCTCCTTCTATGACTCTGCTCTCATTGCTTTCAAAAGCAAACTTTCCACACCCCATCCTTCTAGACACCTTCTTTTCATCCTCTGACCCAAAAGTGGTCAATTCCTTTTCAGCATCCGCACCACAACAACCACTGTCTTTTGGAATTCCTTCTTTCATTTCTATATCCTCGTTCCTTTCACAGTGGCCTCATGCACTCTCCAGATAGCAGAGTGTTTAAGAATGGAGTTACTGGAGGAAGATTTATTATCACTGGTACTCATCAGCTTCACATTGAGTTTTATGTATTTCTCCTAGACAGCCATACACAATTGGAGTGCAGGTGTGACTTCATGGGTCATCCAGGGCAGAATGAGAGGGAGGAGCTGGGCACAGACTCATTTACACTTGAATAGAGTGTGTCCTGTCGGACTTATCAATCCTGTTTTGTCACTCTAACCAGCTTGGAGTGAGGGGAGGAAGGGGATTACTTGCACTTCAAAGCCACAGTCTAGAAGCTTCTCCCACCTTCCAGAACCAGGTCACCAAAGTATAAATATTGGACCTTGGACATTACCACTTCAGTACACCTCTGGGCCTGTGGATACTCTGTCAGGAAGAACCACTGCCACTCTGCTGGACTGCTGTTTTGCTTGACGTCTGCTTTACTGTGCTAACCTTTGCCTGTTGCCCTCTTGACTGGGAGTGAGAAGGACTGGACCTGCATCTCTCCATCCCAGAATCCAGAGTGACTCCAAGTGCTAGGTAACTGTCTCTTGATCTAAATTCTCTTGACAGAAAATACTTCCACCCACCCTGCTCCTGCACCTGGGCTCAGCTCAAGGTGAGTCTGCCCTACCAAGTGGTGCCAGTCCAGTCCTGGATCATTGGAAGTGGGCCTGAGGTATTTTTATCCAGTGGACCCAATGAATCCGCTGCTGCGCGAGCAGAAGTGAAGCATTGCTGCTGATGAATGGAGAAAATCAACACATCACACTACTGCGTAGGCCAGAACTGACGCAACCAGAATCGCATCGCCCCTGTACCTTGCATCTCGAAACCAGCACATCGCCTTTGTGGGCGTGACCAGCTTCATTTCTTTTGATAATTTATTTATATGGTGACACATATAGGGTAACCATCAATTACCCTTAGAGATCAACACAAATCTTCTGACTTAGATAGCAGTGTGATAACGCCCTACCAATCAACATTAACAATATCAAATCAATAAACATCAATTTCAATTTGAAGTCAGTAATTTATACACAACATGACCTATGTGGCTATGAATCACCACACCAATTTAGTAAATTTCAAACATTTATTGCCCTTTGGATTAACAATGCTAAGATCACGTAAATCAAACACAAGACCAGAGGATACAAATACAAGAATAACACAGGTTGATCAAACCTTTAAATGAGTCTTAACCTAGACAGAATATTTATCATTAAACATCCAAGATCCACCATGCAGAATAACAACAGTAACAGATGAATGATAGAGACAGAATTAATTTAGTTATCGCAGATGAATTGTTTACAATCAAATTATGCAAAACAGTCAAATTTAGATTTCAGCATCCCTGCACTATTACTCGAATTCGATAAGCAAGTTTGAACTTCATACAAAAATTAATTTGGAAAACATCTGACTTTGGCGCTAACAAAAACGGTTAGGTTTTCTAAAAAGAGAAAATATAAAAATCTGTAAAAAAGACAAATGCAGACTTGATTATTCCTCCCTTAAATTTATCAGCAAACAGCGATATCGTCATCAGTTTAGCATCTTCTGGTCTTCTTCATTGGCAATGGTATAATAGGGAACAGTTCAGTAATGTTTGGCCTTAATGTATCTGAACTGTCAGTGACAGAAAGGTAAGGACACAGCACTTCATTACACCAGCAGAGTAAAGAATAACTGAACTTACTTCATCTAAATGTTGTTAGATTAAACCCCTAGAAAGTAACTAGCTAAGTTTCTATTGGTCACACTATGGGGTGGTTTAGGTCAGAACCAATTAAATTTATTCCATGTTTCAGAAATTTATTTTCTCCAATCATGATTGGATCATCTTCTTCCACTGCAATCACCAGTTTACACAGTAGAATACATTTTTTGCAGGTTATTCATGAGCACTGAAGACTATTGTTCCTGGGTACACATTATCTCATCCCAGGAAGACAAATAAAAGTTACAACATAAGAACATAATTTTGCCACAGTGTACGAGTTACAAAGGATGTTTAGAGAAACATAATTTGCAGAGTTAACACTCTTTTTAAACATTGCCTCAGGAAAATTACAAAACATTGAGCCCTTGTTTAAAGCCAATTCTAAAACATGAAGAATAAAACATTTAATAATATTTAAATTATTAATCCTTTTAGTACATATTGATATTCATTTTTCAGTACATTTAATTATGACTCAACAAAACACATTTTCATTAGACGGTTATTTTTCATATTTATATATGTTGTTTATGGTATCCACCATATCAGGTACACATTTGTATTTATTAATATACAATTTCGGTTGAGCTTTTAATACATGTTATTTCACTATGTTTAATTTTAATAATAACATTTGCACTCCAATAAACCCTCCTCTGATGACTATATGTGACATCACATAATCCACTTATTAATGCTTGTATTAATACTTATGAGTCAGTTTAAAGTTTAGTTTGTATACAATATCTATTGTTTCTAGTTTTTCTCCAGTTTTCAGTTTTACTCAAATCATGAAAGTATCTGCTTCTCATCTTTTCTAATTTAATTTCTTCCCTCCTATGTTCATTTTTCATCCTTTGCCTTTTTATCAGTATACGCAGCCTGTAAAATCCGATTATACAGATGACACATACAACCACAATTGATAATTATTTAACTATTTTTCCCACAATACCCTGACCAAGAATACCCAGCCAATTGTTCGCTTTTATAACACCTTTAGCAATATTTTCCTATAACCCTGGTTCTTTCAGATATTTTAAGCCTGAATTTGAATCTGTCAGGTTCTTGATAAAATTTCTAATTCCTTTACCATTGTCAGGTATATATGTGCAACAATGTTTTGCTTTCAGAATCTAGCAGACTCTGCCTTCCTTTGCTAAAAGACTGTCTAAAGCAAGTGTGTACTGAAGAACCATAGAATAGACTGCAGCGATTTTAGTATCCATAAAAATTATGGCTCCTGACTAATCAGTCAGCATGTTATCTCCAATAGTAGACAACTTTCTAATTTTCATGGCATTCGGAACAACTCCTATAGAAAGAATAATTGCTCCAAATATGTCCCCAATTATTTCAGAATAAGTTGCTCCTTTTGATCTTGGTCTTTGCAATTCATTTGTGTCATGTGTGTCATCTATATTATTAATCTGGTAAATCTTTGGGAATACAACCCCCCAAAAATATATCCCATACCATCCTCTTGGGAGACGATAATAAGCATTCTTTCCACATTTGTAATATACCCCAGGAATCACAGGATCTTGTCCTTTTAACATAAAGTCCCATGTATTCTTAAAAAGAAATACATGTCCGCACTCACTTGCTTCCACAAACGTACGCCCTCTTTATGAACAGGGCGGGATTTCCTGCCGTGTTCATGCTGGCCGTCTAAACACAGACCGCCAGCCCGTTGAGGACCCCGCCGACAGTGTTTCCTGCAGCCGGCCCAGCGGAATACTGGGCCTGGACATTGCCGACGGCTCCACATCGAGCTGTCATCAATGTCGCAGTGCTGCAGGTGCAGCAGCATCTGTCGCGCATATCACTGCTCGTAAATCGGGCAGTGACATGCCCATGCCCAGTGCATGGGCAGTGCAGGGGCCCCCATTCCACCAGACTTTTCCTGGCAGGGGACACTGCCCTGCCAGATAAGGAACTCCACCATCGTCAGGCTGCTTGGCAGCAGTAGCCTGTCAGTGGCGGAGTTCCACCTGTGGCGGTCACGCCATGAAACATCATAAGGTGGTCCAGACTGCCATGCCGGTGGCGGTAATTTGCACCACCGTCGGCATGGTGGTCCGGACCGCCAATGTTCATAATGACCACCTTAGAATTAGTTCTGGATTGAGGTCTATGAATACAAAGCTTCCCTACATGTTGAAAATTTAAAGCAAGTTTCTCTTGTGTTTTGGTCTCACTAAATGCACAATCATTTCTAAATGTCCTTTTCACTATCCCTTTCTCTATTTTCTCTAGAAAGGATTTTTCTTTTGACGAAAGCAAGCATGTGAGGTTATTTCTATGAGTGTAAGCAGTACCAAATGTTAGTGTAGGCCCAAAGAAACCTACCACAATATCAATATTTCTTTCTTAGCTATGTGACTCAAATGTTGGTTAATGGGAACAAGAGAAAATACAAGGTCAAAATTAGAATAGAAATATTGTATGTATTCTTGGTTATAGAGTCTTGTTAGCAAAAGACTGCAACTAATTCCACATGTTAATGGCAAGCTATGATAAGTATTTCCTTCCTGCACTGATGAAGAAATCTGCGTGCACACATAACATTGTCTCACATTCATCGTCTCAACATATTCATACAACAAGCGATAGAAAACATTAGAAGAAAGATCTCCTTGCAAATTGTCTAATTAGAAGAAAGATCTCCTTGTGAATTGTCTACGTGCAAGAATTTCTCATCTCTGTTAAACTTTTCTAACTTCAAAAATGTAGGAGTCTCTGAAGAAGGGGTATAATTAGTTTCATCTTTGCTAGAAACACTCATGCTCACAATCAATAACAAACTTCCTAACACACATATGGGCCATCTTTACGAACACTTTTTCCCATAGACACAGAATGGGTAAAAACCTTTGCTACATCTGGCCCATAATTCCCAAACCAATACACATACATTTGCAATACCTATTGCTTTTAACGTGAATGTGATTTTTATCCATGACCTATAAAGAATCAGAAAGTAGAAAGAAAAAGAAAAATATACTACTATACAGCCAGAGATAAAAACTAAATAATCTTCAGTCAGTTATTTACAGCAACTTTCAGACTTTTCTCCAGACCTTTTGTCGAAACGCACTTAAGCAACTTGTCATAAATCAGCTTTTCAAAGTTTCTTTCAGTAAATTATTTTTCTATTGTTCAGTTATTATACCTTGTAACATGTAATATATATGTAATATATATGTTGTTCATTTGGCAATGTAGTTTCCAATTTCAGTTCAAAAACAATTTCAAGTTCAAAAATATTGAGCTAGAAATTCACAATAAAAACAAAGGGGTAAAAATTCACATTGCCATTCATCTGATGTAAAATACGATTATTCAGAACCTGAGTATCTTCGATTTGCATCTCTTTTTCTTTTTGATCTTCGATTTTCACTTATTTCTTCTTCACTCATAACTTCATCTGTATCTGCTCTTGTTTTTGTGTCTGGCTCCTCATTTATAGTTAACAATACAGCTGGAACATTTTCATTTGTTTGCAGTTTGCGCCACTTGCCTTCTTTCACAGCTTTCTTTGGCAATGTCGTTTGCAAAACTGGACTTACAACTCTTCTTGATTTAGCAGGATTCTGACTTTGACTTGCTGTACCTGCAACTTTAACTAATTCAGTAGGAGTCAAATCTGCATGACTTTGAGTCAACTCAACTTCATCCTCAGCTGCTTTAAGAAACATGATCTTCCCAATTGTCTGCTTCTGGGAGAGTCCTCCTCTGACTTGACTCTCCTGCTAAGTTTGCTGATGCTTGAGCAACTTCAGGAATCTCTGTTGCATCTCTTGGAGGTATACCTGGATCTTCACCAGTTTGCACTGTCTCTGGTTCTGTCTCCACAGTCTCCCGGGTTGCTCCTTGAGACTGTTTAGTAGTTGTTGGTGCTCTCAACAACTCTTCCTCATCTTCTAGAGGATAGGGTACTTTTCGAGTGCAACTGGTATAAATCCAGTTCAGGATCCCAGCACGCTTCAAAGCAGTCGTCATAACAAATAAGTCTGGTAGGGCCCCTTTCACCTAGGTTCCAGACAAGTTTTTCTCATGTGCCTTTTGACAACAATCTAATCACCAGCTTGCAGACAGTGACACTGGTCTTGGGATGGTGGCACGGCTGTAGATTCCACCTGGTGAGAGAAAGAGCTAACCACATCAGCTAGACTCTTGCAGTAATCCAGCACCATATAATCTTTTATATTCACAAGAGCATTTGCAGGAACAGCTGGCAATCTCATTGTTCTGCCCATGAGGATTTCATGGGGAGAGAATCCAGTATTTCTATCAGGTGTGTTTCTCATGCACATCAAAACCAAAGGCAAAACATCTGGCCACTTCAGATTTGTAGATGTACACATTTTTGCAAGTTGTGTCTCCAGAGTCCCATTCATTTGCTGTACCAATCCAGAAGCTTCAGGGCATTAGCTACATTACAACTTCTGCTCAATGTTTAAGGCTAAATATAGTGATTTTGTCACTTTGTTATTGAAGTGACTTCCTGTGTTTGAAGAGGCCGGAAACCCAAAGCGAGGAATTAACTCCCTAAGTAAAAGCTTTGCTACTGTGAGACTGTTACACCTGGCATCCTTGCCGTGGTCTCCCCTGTCTTTTTTGCCTCTGCTTCCCATGTTTTGACTGTGTGCTGGACTCTGTTTTTGCAGTTTTTGGTACTCTGAGCACTTTACCACTGCTGACCAGTGCTAAAGTGCAAGTGCTCCTGAGTAAAGTGAATGTGTACTTGGCTTTTCTATGATTGGCATATTTGATTTACCAGTAAGTCCCATGTAACGTGCACTAGAGGTGTCCAGGGCATGTAAATAAAATCCTACTAGTGGGCCTGCAGCACTGGTTGTGCCACCCACATTAATAGCCCTGTAAACATGACTCAGACCTGCCACTGCAGTGTCTGTGTGTGCAGTTTTAAAATGCCAAATCGACGTGGCAAGTGTACCTACTTGCCAGGTCTAAACCTTTCCTTTTTATACATGTAAGGCACCCCGAAGGTAGGCCTTAGGTAGCCCCATGGGCAGGGTGCAGTGTATGTTAAAGGTGGGACATGTACTGATTCAGTTTTCACTGTGCAAGGACTATCTCTCTCATAGGTTAACATGGGGGCTGCCTTTAAATAACCCTAAAGTGCAGATACCCTTTGAGAGTAGATAGAAAAATTAAGTTTGGGGTCTCTGAACTCATATTTTAAAAATACATCTTGTAGTGAAGTTGTTTTTTAGATTGTTAGTTTGAAAATGCCAATTTTAGAAAGTATACATTTTGTTGCTTTAACCATTCTTCCTGTTTGTTAATTCCCTGTCTGGGTCAGACTGATAGTTGGTCAGTTTGTGAATCTCCTATAGACAGTGACACAAAGGGAGCTGGAGTGTAGCCTGCATATACTGATGAGCCATCTGAGCCAGAGTGGAACGAGGAGTGGTCACTTACACCTGAATGGGCTGTGCCTGCCCTCACACAATGCAGCCTCTAACCCCCTGGTGGTGTGTTTCTGGGACCTGGCCTGGGCAAGGCAGGATCTTGCGATCAACAGAGACTTTCCTTTGAAGTTTGCCTACTTTAAAGGCAGAAAGGGGTAACAGTAGTGGACCCAAAACCCCAGACTTTATATCAATTCTGGAACCAAGAGAAACCTCTAAGAAGGAGAAGAGCTCAGGAGAAGTGCTGTCCCTGCCTGTGGCTGTGCTTTGTTGGGCTATTCTGCAGTTGCTTCTTCTGTCTTTGAAAGGGGACAAAGACTAGACTTTGTTGTGCATTCCTTCTTGAGAAGAATCTCCAAGGGCTTGAACTGAGCTTGCCTCCTATTTTGAAATCTCAGGGCCATCAAAGACTTCATCTGCCAGCACCTGGGCTCTCTGCTGAGACTCTGCCCTGTTATGTGGTGCCCTATGCAGTCCCTGGGCCCTTGAGAGGCGAAGTTGGCAGAACAAGAGCTGAAATTCACACACAGAACATTATGCTGTGAACTTTTCAACGCACCATCTGCAACACGGCTGATAAACAACACGCCTTCTGCTTCGCAGCTGAAATCAACACTCCCCTTGCACCGCGGCTAGGAGATTGACAAACAGTGGAGAAACAATGCAACAGCCGCTTGTGGCTGCTTATAACGACGTAAACCCCACACAGCGCAGTTTTCCAACACCATGTGACCGGAATTCACAGGCATTGTTGCTGGGCATCAAAGTCCTTGTGAACCTGTGCAGATCCGAGGTGCCCCTTCTAGAAATCAATGCATCACCTCACTTGCAACTAAGGAATTCACGCATCACTGACATTTCTGACACATGTTCGCCCATGCGGCTTTATTTTTGACGCAAACCAGGTACTTTGTGTAAAACCAACGTTTCCATTGTGTTGTAGGAGTAAGACTCTTACATTCACATTATGACATTGGCGGTAAGTGGCACCTACCGCTGCGGTGATGGCCGCCAAAAGACCGTCGCGCAGCCAACATCCGTCTGCCATACTATGACCACAGCTGGATTTCTGCCCAAGAAGGGCAGAAATCCAGCTGTGACCATGCTGGCGGATGGTGTTAAGGTGGCACCTCAATCAACAGCAGCGCCATGGCAGTAGATCGCCGCCAGCCATATTATGTCAACTAATACTGCCTGGCAGTGTTCTGCTGGCAGGCGCTGCTGGCGGTAGCAGAGCCCTGTCCCCTGCTGGAAGACCCCCTGGATGCAGGTAAGTCGGGTTTCCGACAGGGGAGGAGAGTGGGGGGTGTTGTGTGTGTGAGTGTGAGGGTGTGTGCATGAATGTGTGAGTGTGTGCGTGATTGCAAATGAGTGTGTAGTGTTGTTTGTGTGTGTGTGCATGTGTGAGAATGTGTGTATGAATGTGATTGTGAATGCTTGTCTGTGTGTCAGTTTGAATGTGTGTACGGATGTGTGGGTGACTGAATAGATGCATGCGTGTATGCCTGTGTGAATGAGTGTGTGAATCATGTTGTGTGCCTGCCAGTGTGCGTGTATGTGGGCAGGTTTGGAAGAGGGGTGCGTTGATGGAGGGCGGTGGGTGTTGCCTGGGGAGTGTGTCTGCTACTAGTGACAGGGAAGGAATTCCCTGTCACTAGTAGGTCCTACTGCCATGGTTTTTGTGGCGTTACAAACGCCACGAAAACCATGGTGGTAGGGAGGGTCATAATTCCGCCGGCAGTAGAGTAGCGGCCGCCGGGTTGGAGATTGTTTTCTCCGGCTCAGCGGCTGCTACCACCATGACGGTCGGTGTCGTATATTGGCGGGTTGGCTCCAGCCAACCCACCAATCTTATAATGTGGCAGTATGTACCGCCAGCCTGTTGACGATACTACCACCACATTTACACTGACAGCCGGGGTCATAATGACCCCCTTATTCTTTTGAAAATTCATATTTTGACTTGTGAATGTTGTATTTTTGTTGTTTTGGTCTTGTTTGATTTAGATAAATATTGCCTATTGTTCAAAACTGGTTTGGTGTCCATTTGGTAGTGTTTTCACTGTGTTACTGTGTGTGTTGCTACAAATACTTTACACAATGCCTTTGAGATAAGCCTGACTACTTGTGCCAAGCTACCAAGAGGGTAAGTAGGGGTTATCTTGAGTGTGTGACTTCATTGCTCTGACTAAATAGAGGGTCCCTGCTTGGACACAGTACAAACTGACTGCCAACCAGAGACCCCATTTCTAACAGAGACTATCATTTCTATGCGTGGACTAAGCCTCAATCCAGTGACTAAAAATGCAGACAATCACCAACACATATCTCAGACCACCATACACAGGCATTTCAATAAAATCCATTTGCATTCTGTTGAATGGATCTCTTGCTCTTCCAGTGTGACTCAAACTGACAATTGTTCTTTTCCCCACGTTCATCTATTGGCACGTAACACAAATGTGACAAATTGCTTCAGCAACCAGTCTGATAGGACTGTTTAAATGTGCGAATCATTGCATATCTGCCAATGTGTGCTTGACCATGATAGTATCTTGCCATTTGTGTCAGTAGAGATTTTGGCAAAACCACCCTCCATTCATTTGAAACCCTGATTTTATCATTGTCTCTTTGAAAACATTTTAATTGTATTTCTTTTCGTCTTCAGAAACATTTGCCTGTAAACTATTGATTTCCTCTCATGTATCAATTAACATCTCATTTGCATTTACTTCATCATCTTTTAGTTCTTTACATTCCTCATTAAAAGAAATGCAGTTCAGTGGGCAAGACCTTGCAACCTGATGTGCATAAGCATTTCCAATTGAAACAAAATCATTTGATTTCTAGTGTGCACTGCATGTAACCACACCAATCCTCTCAGGTAATTGTAGGCCTTGTACCAAATCATGAATTCTATCACCCTTTCTAATTGGTGAGCCAGAAGAGGTCATGAAAACCCTATGTGACCACTACGGCCCAAAGTCGTGCACTACAACAAATCCATATTGACTGCCTGAATAGCCACAAATTCAGCCACTTCTGAAGAAAATACTCTTTAAAGCCATCAAGCTTTCTTGCACAATTCAGTAACCTCTAGAGAGACATGTTCAACTTCTTTCAGTTTCTCAATGTCAACATTGTCTACTGGGGGCAAAGTTGCTGGGTTAAGTACTGTATGCCTCTTCAAGGTAACATTTAGAGAGCCTAAAATCAAAAGCTCATACTTCGTTAGCCTTGCATTTGTCAAATATTGGGTCTTTGTTGGGGTAAGCAAAACCTCTACAGAATGCGGGACAAAGAGAGTTAAAGGATGTCCCAACACAATACTCTCACATGGAATGAGGCTCAATCGAAGCGCCGCCATAATCCTCAAACAGCTAGGTAAAGCTGCTGCGACTGGGTCCAAAGTAGCAGAAACATATGCTACAGGACAATTTACACCACCATGCAACTGTACAACAACCAAAAGGGCACAGAAATCATTTCATGACAAACAACCTAAATGGTTTTGTGTAGTCAGGCATTTCCAAAGCTGGTGCTCTACACAAACTCTCTCTCATCTCAGTAAAAGCTTTCATACAAACTTCATCAAAGGGCACAGGGTCATTTATTTATTTGTGGGTCAATCTCTGCAATGGCTTTGAAATAAAAGAAAAATTGGGACTCCATTGGTGACAGTAACTCACCATTCCCAAAATCACCCTGACATCTCTTTATGTAACTGGAGGATTAATTTGCAAAATAGCTGTAACTCTTTCTCTGGACACTTTTCTTGCACCTTTTTCAATTGGTATCCAAAATATTTCAATTCTTTCTGACAGTACTGTAATTGCGCTGGGGACACCTTGGCCCTCATTACGACACTGGCGGTGGGTGATAAAGTGGCAGTAATACCTCCAACAGGCTGCTTGTAATTACTGCCAAATTATGACCATGGCGGTGATATCTCCCATAGACAGCCAATGTACCACAGCATCCGCCAGGGTGGAAACAACAGCCACCACGGCGGTAGCCACCAACAGCCAGGCGGAAGACAAAGTACCTCCCACCATATTTTGAAACAGGAAGCAGCCACCTTTTCTGGGGCAGTACCAACACCAACAAAACCCTGGTTGAAACAGAGCTCAAAAGTGAAAGGACTCATCAATGGAGACACGGGGAAGAACCATGCTGCCATGGAACCCGAACTGCAAGGCGTCCCGATGATCTTATACGTTATGTTCCACCTGGAATGCCAAGGAAGACGATGACAGTGAGTACAGCTGCCTAGCACACACGGGAGGATGGGAGGAAAACAAGAGTAACACACACACGCACAACCCACACCCAACACACACACACCATACACACAACCAGCTGCACAAGAAAATCAATTTCCCTATGAAAAATGGCAAAATAATGTAAGGACAACAAGAATTGACTAAAGTGATTGTAATCTAATCAACATCAAAATTAATAATTTGATTTGGCAATGAAACAGATATGTACACATGTGCAAAAAAGGGACACTGCCTAGTCCAAAGTTCAAAGGGCCCACATGGGCACAGAGCACAGTCTAAAGCCCAACTCGAATCCTGAGCACATCCTGATAGAACGCTGCAGGGGCATCAGTTTGCAAATAGGCAGGCACCTCAGGGGGAGGGAGGGCACCTCAGCCGGATGTGGGAACAAGCCCACTGGTTCTGGAGGGGGCAACTTGTCCATTGCTTTGTCCTGGGTAGTGCAAGACCACAGTCTCTGGAGTGGGTTTCTTGCCCACTGGTTCTGAAGGGGGCAACATGGCCATTGCTTTGTCCTGGGGAGTGCAAGGCCACAGTCTCTCAAGTGGGTGACTTGCCCACTGGTTCTGAAGGGGGCAACATGCCCATTGCTTTGTCCTGGGAGTGCAAGGCCACAGTCTCTGGAGTGGGTGGCATGCCCACTGGTTCTGGAGAGGGCAACATGCCCATTGCTTTGTCCTGGGGAGTGCAAGGCCACAGTCTCTTGAGTGGGTGACTTGTCCACTGGTTTTGGAGGGGGCAACATGCCCATTGCTTTGTCCTGGGGAGTGCAAGGCAACAGTCTCAGGAGTGGGTGACTTGCCCACTGGTTCTAGAGGGGGCACCATGGCCATTGCTTTGTCCTGGGGAGTTCAAGGCCACAGTCTCTGGAGTGGGTGACATGCCCACTTGTTCTGGAGGGAGCAACATGCCCATTGCTTTGTCCTGGGGAGTGCAAGGCCACAGTCTATGGAGTGGGTGACTTGCCCACTTGTTCTGGAGGGGGCAGCCCACACAGTAGCCCCTGGAGGGTGGCTGCATGGCATCCACCGACTGTGATAGCTGCATGGTGGTGGTTTTTGCGGGAGGCTCCTGGGCAGCCCCTGAACTCAGTGATGGCTCCATTGTGGTGGTGGTTGTGGGTGGCTCCTGGGCAGACCCGGCACTCACTGATGGCTGTACATCCACAGCTGGCGGTGGAGGCCCTTGACATTGGTAGTGGTGGCGGTGTGAGCCTGACAGATTTCGCTGACGTAGAGTGCCTCTTGTCCTCCTGTTCATGGGTCGGGGATCCCCTACCCTTCCTGCAGAGGTGGATGGGCTCTTCCCCTTTCTGCCTGGTGGTGCAGGCTCCTTCCCCTTCGTCACAGCTGGTGTAGGCTCCTTCCATTTCACAGCTGGTGCAGGCTCCTTCCTCTTCCTCACAGCTGGTGCAGGCTCCTTCCCCTTTTTCACAGCTGGTGCAGGCTCCTTCCCCTTCTTCACAGCTGTTGCAGGCTCCTTCCCCTACAGTGTTGTAGGTCTACCACCGTCCCCTTGGACTGTTTGGCTGAGGTGCTGGGCTGTGTCGTTGGTACCCTGCCCATACGTGCAGGGTGGGGGGGTGGCTAGGGAAGAGGTCAAGTTGGGCAAGGAAAAGCCTTTTAGGGATGTTGGGGCAGGCGGAGGGAGGAGTAATGGGAGTGGAAGATGAGGGAGCAGTTGTCAAAGATGTACGTCTGCTGGATTTGGGTGCAGGAGCATGGGCTGTATGCTGATGTGAGGTGGATGGCTGTTGGGTGTCTGAGTGATTGCGGTTGTGTCCTTTAGGAGGGGGGGACTGACAGGTGGGAGAGGACACAGAGGACGCGTGCATGGATGTTGTGGAGGTATCTGCCAGTGAGGTGTGTGTTCTGCTTGGTATGGTGATGCTGGTAGTGGATGTTAATGTAGTGCATGCAGGTGTGAGTGTGGACATAACTGGGAGGGAGGCAGAGGAGGAGGCATAGACAGTGAGAGCTGTGGATGTTGTCATGTCTGCAATGGTATGGGGTTTGTGTGAGTGCCTGTGAGATGAAGTGTGGTGCTTGTGTTTGCCTGTGCCACTCTTGGGTGTTGCCTTGTGTGCATGCTCGTCTGTTTGTGTGCTTGGGATGGGTTGGGGTTGAGGAAAATGGGACTGGATGTGGGAGTTGATGGGGGGACAGTTGAAACATGGACAATGGCTGTCACCAGAGAGGAGGCCAGAGCCTGAATTGATCTCTGTTGGGCCGCCAAGACACTGTGAATGCCCTCCAGGAATGCATTGCATTGATGCATCAGGGATGCCAGCCCCTGGATGGCATTCACAATGGTTGACTGCCGTACGGAGATGGATCTCAAGAGCCTCCTCACTCAGGGCAGCAGGGCTCACTGGGGCAGGGCCTGAGGTGCCTGGGGCGAAGGAGATGCCCACCCTCCTGGGTGAGCGGGCACGGGCAACTCGCTGAGGGGCTACTGGGAGAGCTGTGCTTGTACGGGGGTGGCGGCTGTATCTGCAGCTGGGGTGGTCACAGAGGTGTCCGCCACCACCAGGGAGCTCTCATCGGAGGGGGTATCTGAGTCTGTGTTGTCCCCTCCAGTCTCTGCTGTGGTGCTCCCCTCACCTCCGACCCACTGGTTCCCTCCGCGTCAGTGGACTCTGCCTCCAGGGTCCAGTGGGATGAAGCTCCCTCTGTCGCCGGTGCCTCTGCTCCTCCAACAGATGTTGCTAATGCACATAAGGACAGAATTACAAAACAAGAAAGGGGGAGAGAGAGAGACAAAGGATACACTGCATCAATGTCAGCTCCAACACTACCGTTGGTGTACACAGCACACTCACACACAGGGAACAGGCCTACGTACTGTGCATTGCACTACCAGTGATATGGCTAGTCACCAAGGCATGAGGAGGATCACATACCACCAACTGAAGCACACCTGGGACTCACGCAGCCCTGCCTAGAAGTGAATACTAACAAGCTAGTTTACCTGTTTTTGCCATGCAACCCTTGCCCTTCAGAGGACTGAGGCTGATATGTCTGGCCTGGCCTTAGGGGCACCCACTAACACACAACCACCACCCAGATACCACCCAACCAGCCATAAGTTGTAACGATACCCACTGTACTCACCCCCTTGTGGCTGCTGTGATGCCCTTAAGCACCCATCCAGCTCAGGGTAGGCCACCGCCAGTATGCGGGACATCAGGAGGGTCAGTGTCTGACGGGCACCCCTTCCTCGTTGGGAGGCCATCCCAAGCTGGGCCTCCGCAGTCTTCCATGCCCAGCGTCTCAGGTCCTCCCACCGTTTGCAACAGTGGGTGCTCCGCCTGCCATAGACCCCCAGGGTCCGCACCTCCATGGCGATGGCACGCCATAATCCCTTCTTTTGATGGGCGCTGACCAGTGAGGTAATACATACATGAGAACTCCATTAAACGAACAGTTCGGCCTGTCACACACATGGCCCACCATACCCGATCCCATCAACATTGCAAAACACATAGGCCAGCTTACAACATGTACACCACCAAGAGAAAAAACCCACCCCCACCCACCCTTACATGATGCCTTCACACACAACTACATGCATTCAAGCCACATGCATCGTGCCCACAGTGTACACACCTGTTGGTCTGGAGGCCCATACAGCAGTCTGTACTGGGGTAGGACCCCATCCACTAGTCACTCCCACTCCTCAGAAGCGGAGTCTGGGGCCCTTTCCCCAGTCACATGTGCCGTGGTAGGTTCCAGACACAGGTCACAGCAGCACACAGCACATGCCGTGTAGGTCTTCTCCTGTGGAAGGTCAGGAAACAATTTATGATTGAGAATTAAAATGGAGATCACATCCGCGGCGGTGTATACCATTACCACCAGCGTACATCCCCATTGGCCACTGTACCCCATAGGGACCAATATTATCCAATAAAGAATTACACAGAGGTTCAGGACCGCCTACGGCCACGGCGCACAACGTCGGCAGAATTACCTCACTTCCACCTGTCCCTCCACACAGGACAGGTGGTCACCATTTCAGGTGTGGGGGAGACAGGCGTATCGATAATTGCTGCATCACAGGATAAAAAGCACATACTTTGAAATTCCACTGTCCCAAAACATGATTGGACGATGTGGACTGCTGTTGTGGTATAGTTGTTCAAATTGTGACAGCCTACTCACTCTTGTGTCCCTTAGACACCTACTGCTGCAGATGTATAGGAGATGGAGACATATCCGGTGTACAGACCCCTGGTAGACTTAGCTACTCTTGTGGATAGGCACATTATACTCACCTATAGACAGGGCAGGGCCACAATCACAGAGATGTGTGCCCAGTTGGAGCCTGACTTGATCTCAGCTATCCGTCATCCCACTGGGATCGCCCCTCTTGTGCAAGTTCTATCAGTGCTCCATTTCCTTGCAACTGGTCCTTTCCAAGTGACAGTGGGCTTGGTAGCAGGAATGTCACAGGCAATGTTCTCAATAGTGATGGCAAGTCTTGTCCGCCCTGATAAAACACATGTGCGGCTACATTGCTTCCCCCAGGTGGAAGATTTGGCCACTGTGAAGGCTGTGTTTTATGCAATGAGATATATCCCCAATATAAGTGGGGTGATTGACGGTACACATATTGGTTTTGTCTCCCACATCAATGCTAAGTATCCTGGGTCAGTGCATGATGCCTTTGTCCTGAGGAATAGCAGCATCCCAAATGTGATGGCCCAACTACAGAGTCACAGTGTGTGGCTTATAGGTGAGCCTTGGTCCCCACCCATTGTATGTTGGTGTATGCCCATGCTGTTGGCCAAATAGGATAGTGTGTGGCTAAATGTTGTCCCTCAATATTTGCAGGTGAATCTGGTTACCCAAACCTATCGTGGCTGCTGACCCCTGTGAGGAATGCCAGCACAAGGGAAGAAGAATGTTTTAATGAGGCACATATGTGGACCAGAAGTATCATTAAGAGAATCTTTAGCCTCCTGAAGGCCAGGTTCAGGTGCCTCCATTTGACAGGTGGATCCCTGTGCTACTCATCAAAGAAGGTCTGCCAGATAGTAGTGGCATGCTGCAAGTTGCACAACCTGGTCCTCAGACGCCATGTAGTTCTGCAGGAGGAGGAGACTGGAGATGCCCCTGTGGCAGCAGTGGACCCTGAGGACAGTGAGATGAAGAGGCAGAGGATGAGGATGTGGACAACAGAGCATTAGTAAACCGTCGGTACTTCGAATGGCACACAGGTGAGACAGTGCAACTCCACATTTCTAAGACTATTGTTGTATTCTGTGTGGCATTGGCATGCTGACATTTCCCACTTGTTTCCCCTACTTACTGTTACCTATGGATTGTCATTTTACAGATGCTGGTGATATGAAAACAATGTCATGATGTGATCACAACAGCCAGCAGCAGGTCATTCATTCTATGCTCTCACTATGTACAGTTCATTTGCAATAGATGTAGCTGTTTCACTCAATACAAATTCACAATACATGAAAGACTAGAAGTCGGAAGTTAGTCCAATGGTGTTTATTGTAGTACTAAGAAATTGAGGGGAAAGTGCAATGGAATAGGGTGATGATGGAGGAACGTCCAGGGTATTTTTTCCAGTCTGTTTGTGGTACAGGTGCAGTGTCCAAGGGGGACGTAGGAAGGGGAGCAATGTCAGTTCAAGGTGGACAAGGTGACAGGGTTGGACACAAGGGGGACATTCAGGAGAGCCTAATTTCCTGGCAGGCCTTGGAAAGTGTCTCTGGCTTCTGCCTGGGTCGCAGGGAACGTTTGTGGGGTGGTTCACCTTCTGCAGGGGGAGGGATGCTGGTGGCCTGTGAGTCCTGTGGCGGGCCTCCTGACCACTAGTGGCAGCGGAAATGGAGGGCTGGTTGACGGACTGGCTAGTGGTAGGGGCCAGCTGGTGTGCTGTTGCCTCCCTCATGATGTTGGCCATTTCTGCCAGCACCCCTGCTATGGAGATCAGGGCGTAGTTAATGGCCTGCAAGTCCTCCCTGTTCCCCTGATACTGTCCCTCCTGCAGACGCCTGTTCTGCATGTTGTCAAAGATCTGGCCCATCGTGTCCTGGGAATGTTGGTAGGCTCCCAGGATCTCGAAGAGTACCTCCTGGAGAATCGGTTCCTTGGTCCTGTCCTCCCCCTGACACACAGCAGTCCTCCCAGTGTCCCTGTTGGCCTGTGCCTCTCTCCCCTGAACAGTGTGCCCACTGCCACTGACCCCAGGTCCCTGATTTTCTTGGGGGTGAGGTGTGGCCTGGGGTCCCTGTACAGGTGAGCACACTGCTGATTGACGTGTCATGGGGACAAAGGTGTGGGTACGCTGGGTGGGTGCTGTGGTGTTGGTTCCTCATAGGGGAGGCTCTGTGGTGGTCTGTGAGTGGGCTTTGGTGACCGACTGTCCAGTGGTCCCTGATGGGCCAGGTAGGTCCTCCAGATCCAGAAGTCCAGAGTTACTGTAATCACTGGGGGCCTCTTCTGTTGGGGGACTGGATAGTAGTGGCACCTCCTCTCCACTGACATTGGCTGGGGTACCAGTGGGGATGTAAATGATGTATTATGCTTCAAGTGTATGACATTTGTACTTCCGTAGCTTCCCCTTTATGGTTGGTGTTACCCTGCCAGCTTTTGCTTGTGTATGGTGATGTATTGTGGTTATGTTAGTTTCCCTATGCTGCATGCTTTAGTGACGGGTATCCATGCAGGGCAGGGACGGGTGTCCATGCATTAGTATGGCATGCAGGGCTTGACATTGTGATTAGTGAGATGTGTGGGTACAGTGTGTGGGATGGAGTAGAGTGATGGGAGTGAGGTTGTGGGTGTGAGATGGCATGCTGGTATTGGGTCGGGTGATAGGTAGTAAATATTGACTTACCAGTGTCCAGTCTTTCGACAACTGCAGCGAGATCCTCAGGATGCAGTATTGCCAGTACCTGCTCCTCCCATGCTGTGAGCAGTGTGGGAAGAGGTGGGCGTCCACCGCCAGTCCTCTGTATGGCGAGCTGGTGTCTTGCTTCCCCCGTAGGTCGTTCCACCTCTTCCTGATGTTGTCCCTTGTTCTTGG
Source organism: Pleurodeles waltl (assembly GCF_031143425.1). Lineage (NCBI taxonomy): Eukaryota > Metazoa > Chordata > Amphibia > Caudata > Salamandridae > Pleurodeles > Pleurodeles waltl. The sequence continues at coordinate 781,404,538 of NC_090440.1, forward strand.
GTGCTGTACCACGGTGTTGACCCTGTCCACAATTCTCCGCCATAGCTCCATCTTCCTTGCAATGGATATTTGCTTACCTGAGCTCCAAAGAGCTGTGGCCCTACCCTGACAATTTCCTCCACCAGGACCCTTAACTCCTCCTCAGTGAAACAGGGGTGCCTTTGTTGTGCCATAGGTGTTGTGTGATGTGTGTTGGGTAATTTGGTGGGGTGTGTGATGTGGAGTGCATCAGGGGTGTATGGGTGTAAGTGGTGTGTGTGTCTAGTTGTCTGTGTGCTCTTCTTCTCAGTCTCCTGGTGGCAATTGTTGTTTGTAAGGGGTTATGGGTAATGTGGGTATGAGTTTTATAGTGGTGTGGGTGTGGTGTGTGTATGAGTGTAAGGTGTGTGTTTTTAGTGTTGACCAATATGGTGTTGTTTTGTATGTGGGTGTCCATTGTGAGCATTGCGGTATGTACCGCCAGTGGTTTACCGCCGTTGAATGTCCGCCGTAGTGATTCATAGGTCATAATGTGGTGCACGTTGTTTTGTTAGCGTAACGGTATTGGTTTTGGGACTGCCACTTTTACACTGACCTTTGGTCTGACGGATTTGTGTATGTGGCTGTATTCTGTCGGATTGGTGTGTGTGTGTGGTATAATATGGTGAACGGATATCCGCCACTGCGGCGGTAAGTTGGCGGCCGTCAGCCTGGCGGTAAGCCGGATTTACCGCCAATGCCATAATGAGGGCCTTTATGTCCATTCTCACCTAAATGATTCAATAAGGCAATAGTCTATTGCCTGCATGTTTCCTTTGTTTTTGAAGCAACAATGTACTGGACTAATGATGATTGGATAGGCATTTCCAATGATTCCAAATTCTTTTTCAACACCTGATTAAATATTGACAGGGATTCTGAAAAACCTTATGGGATCCTACACCAGAACATACATGATTAGAGATTTCAAAACAGAAAATAAACTGACTATCCTGATGAAGAGGCACTGAGAAAAATGCTTGTGATAAGTCCACCACCATGAATCATTCTGCATCACATGGGCTCTGAAACATATTCACTGCTGGGTTTTGTACAACTGGACAACATTTGACCACTATATCATAAATGTTCCTCAAATCTTGAACAATTCTTGATTTCCCACTTGGTTTTCACAAACCCGTAATAGGTGAATTACATGAGCTGCTCAGCACTTCTTTCAGAACTCTCTGCTTCACAAAATCTACAATTACAGGAGTAACTCCTTCAATTATATCTGGTGCCATATGATCTGCAGAGTTTGCGTAAAAACTGCATTAGGTGTGACTATGACTTTAACTGTTTCAACTCCTCTGATCAGACCAATGTTTTTTCCAGAAAGATCCCAAACCTTTAAGGTAACTGTACCCTGTAGGAAAGTTGGCAGATCTTGTACTATAAATGCAGGATAGAAACTAATCAGTGGAAATTCTTCATTAACTGAATCTCATTCAATTGGCACAGATGAATCATCATCATCATTATCACTACTCGTCTGAAGAGCAATTCCATCATTTGTACAGATAATCAAACATTTTGTTTTGCACAACAGGTCTCTTTCCAATAAGGAAACTGGACTTGAGTCACAGACTACAAATTTGTGCAAACCTTCAAAATTTACAATTTTAACAGGAATTGTTTTAGTAATCTGGTTTGTCAGGAATTGATTTGCAACTCCTACAATCTGCACCTTTTTTCCAGAAAGTGGCATATTAGGAATTTCTGCAGTTCTTACTGTATAACGTGCAGGTCCGGTATTAATTAGGAATGAAATTCCCATTATGACCCATTACATTTCCATGTAGATAAGGACCCTTTTGATCCACTTCCAATGAAGCTGCTAACACACATTCTTCTTCATCTGAACTGCCACTCGTTACTTCGTTCTTCGATTCATCCTCACTATGAAGTGTAAACTGCTGTACTGTCTGATTACTTAGATTTAACTTTTGACCTGTGTTCTGCTGAGGAAGCATCATCTGCTGTTCTGCCAATGGAGCTTCAGGTATCTGCATTTGTTGCTTTGGTATTATTTGCATTTGGGGCTGCATTTGTTGTGACTGTGGCACCTGAAAATGTGGCACTTGTATCTGTTGCATCAGTTAGGGACTTTACATTTGCTGAAGGATCTGCATTTGATTATACAAATTCTGGATATTTAGATTAGGAACCTTTCTAGTCGGTCTTCTCAAATTTGGAAAAAGATTGTTTTCATTCATCGGCGTAAATATACCTTCATGTATCATCATTGGACACTTCCGTTTCCAACGTCCAAGGCCCCCACAAGCGTGACAAGATAACATCCATTTCATTGTCTGCATATCACCTGGATTCACAATAGTATTCAAATCGATGCCACAATTTCTATTTCCACCACGACCTTTACCCCTTGCCTGTCCTTGATTTTGAAATCCTTGAATATTTCCCTGTTGTGGAAAAATTCCCTGCATCCCTGATTGTGCCACTTTAACTTGCATCACCATTGCCTTTTCCTTCAATTTCTTCTGCTTCATTTCAATCTCATCACTTCAGTATTTAACAAACTGTAATACTTCACCAACCAGTTTTGCTTGCCAGCAAATTAAATGACTCTTAAGCAACTGGCTAATTTAGGTCTCAACCCTTCAACAAATCCGAACACAAAATGAATCATGTCTTTGGGCTCAATTGTTTCTGTACCACTGTAATGTTTAAACGTTTGCAACAACCTCTTATAGTACACATGTATTGACTTTGCTTCCTGTGCTGTCCTATCTATTCTCCGTCAATAAATACTTTTAGAAGAAATTCTCATTTTAAAAAACGCAATCACTTTGTAATAGTATTTTATGATATAAGTAGATGGAGCACCTGTAACTAGATCGAATGGAGGCTCTCTTGGTGGCCAATCAACACTCCTTTTGCATTCTAATTACAAATCTGCTGGAACCACTATTTCTAACAAAGTATTCAAATCTTCCGCTAGGCATTTTGTGAGCTTTACATATTTATCTGCCAGCTGGTACCATTCCACTGGTTTCTCTCTCAATCTTGGGCAGTCATTTATAAATGACAACATATCACTCCTCCTCCAAGGAGCATGTACTTAATTTGCTCCAGGAATTTCTCTTGTTGTTAATCTCTTTTCTGGATTATCAGTCTGCTGAACATCAGCATTTGACTTTTCAGACTCCTTTCTCTTTTGGTCTCTTTTTGTTACTCATCTGCCTTACCATTTATCTAATGCTCCTCATATTTGAATATTCCTTAATGTGAATTTTCATTCCCAGTATTCTCATATTCTCAATATCATTTGAATTGAATTCTAATCTGTAACTTATTTTCAGTGGCTTTGATTTCTCTATTTCTATTTCATATGTCTCTGCAAGTTCTAATAACTTCTAGTGTACCAATCCTGCTCTGTTTGTAACATTTTTACACATGAAGTGTAACTCGTTTTCATTATATGAGTACATTTTATTTAACTCAAGTGTTCCCTCAATCATTTAATTTCTAATTTAAGTTTTGCCAGTTTCAATGAATTTCCTCCTTCATCAATTGTTTTTGTTCTACTCATTTTTTCAACCAATCTGTTAACTGCTGAGCTGTCAAACCTTGTAGTAAGGCATTATTTTTACATTGGGAACACTCTGTGGAGTAATACACAGAGTCTCAGGAGTCATCAGAAACAAATTTGAATTCAAATCTGACTTTCCCAATTTCTGTGAAGGCCTAGAATAATTTAGATCAATTGGTGGACCTGTCTTGTCAAAAGTCTGATTTGTTGGGGACATGAATCCCGCAGTAGCATTGAATCTCTTCATTTCTGTATTCTGTACATTACTCTCATTATTTCCCTGGGCAAACAATGGTACAACAGTACTAATAGTAACAAGTACTGTTAATGCTTCTGGACCTGATTGAACATTCTGATTTCCCAGGTAAATTATTCCAGAATTCTAATTTGACAACATTGAAGAACTCAGCTGTGATATTGTTACAGGTGTATATCTCTGCATTGTCTGACCTTGCACTGGAGCCATTGAATTAGGTGCAGACTCCATCTGAACAATCACTGGTTTCTGGTAAATCTATGATATCTGTGATGGTTGCACCACTGGTACTGTCATGCTTGGTGCAGAACTTACAACAGGAATTGCAGGATACATTACAGGTAGCTCAACCTGAGCCATAGATGTATGTGTAAATGTGATAGTAGGAATGTTAGTTGCAACATGTACTTAACTTTACGTACTACAACTGGTACTGGTGCACTTGGACCAGTACTGGTACCTGGACTTGTCTCTTTTGACTTATCTTCTTCAGAAGAGTCTTTATTCTTTTTCTTGGTTGTTTTCCCTGACGCTGCTCTCTTTTTCTTGTGTAATTGCAGGAAACTTTTTAATACTAAGTAAAGTTTCCGTTCTCCAAAATGTTTACTCATTATCCCACCTGGCCTCTAACAATGTCTTCTCAACTTTTCTCAATCTCCTTTCAAATTTTAACTTCACTTTTTGTCTGGCCACTAACTCCCAAATGGCTAAAGCTTCAAATTGTGCTGGTCTAGGAGGAGATTTTAATTCATATAGCACTCTCCCCAGATTCTCAAAAATTCTCATGTTAAAAGTTCCATAGGAAGGGAAACGCTAAGCTCCCTTCCTTCTTTGTTATTTTGCACAATTGTTTTAACCAAATACATGCTGTGGTACGTTTCCCTTCAATTACAATATATGCAGGTGTACCTTCTGGTGGGGCAATTTCTCCTACTCTAACTAGAATGAACGCATCATCCTTGAGTGCACTCTTCAATGCTTTAAAAAAATGTAATTTCCACTTTAATCAGGCTTAAAACTACAATTTAACTTTCAAACAGGAAGTAATTAAATCCCAAAATATTTTTCACTTGCCTCTCAAAACCAATAGCCCTTCACGGTTGTCCATCAATCCATTTGTAGGTCCTTTTCACCAAGAGACAAATCCCAGCGCAGACCTAGTGATGTCACACTCACACGCATAGCCGCTGAAAAAGTGTTGCTGCTTTGTCTTTTCAAAACTTAATCCACACGAAAACTAAATGCAAATTATTGCGAGCACTAAAAAAAATCAACACACTAGCTTGTCTGCTTTCTACAGGTAGGTAACACAATCACTTCGGAAGCTTCACAAATATTTTGATTGCGGCTTTTAGCTCAGATAACTACTCATTCGATCTCTGCTTTCTCTAATGTGCAAGTAAAATCCAACCAGCAAATTTCCCCCTTGAATAATACTAGATCCTCTTTGTGCACTCAAGAATCACCAATATCTGTCAAACTAACACTTTAACACACACTCTAAGAATACTATGGGGGTCATTACAACATTGGCGGTATAAGGCGCTTACCGCCGTGCAGAAGACCGCCAATACACCGCTGCGGCCGTGGTAGACCGCCACAGCAATTATAACACACATCACGGAATCCACAGAAATTCAGACACCTACACAACACCCCCACACCAAAGGTCAACGATAAACATGCGGAAACAAATCCTCCACCTCCACGCCAACAGAAACACGCCCATGCTATTACGACCCACGAATCCACGTGGCGGTCATTCAACCACGGTATTCCATTGGCGGTACACACCGCCGCGCTCAAAATACACACACAGCTCCAAAACACCGCCACATTGGACAATTACAAATACACACACCTGATACACATGCACACACCACTCCCACACACCCAACACAATATAAAATACACACCCACATCACCCACAAACCCCTACAACCAGAAATTCTGAGAGAAGGCGAGAGAGAGAGCACAGCTCTTGACAAACCCATCACACAGAGGCACACAACACCATCACCCACACAACATCCACGCACAAAACACCACATACCACTACACTCACCACACTCATCACCACATACACCACCACACACTCACACACACCACCCCATGTCACGCCAAAGACACCCCCGCTTCTCCGAGGAGGAGCTCAGGGTCATGGTGGAGGAAATCGTCCGGGTAGAGCCACAGCTATTTGGCTCACAGGTACAGCACACATCAATAGCCAGGAAGATGGAGTTATGGCGCAGAATAGTGGAGAGGGTGAGCGCCGTGGGACAGCACCCAAGACATAGGGAGGACATCAGGAAGAGGTGGAACGACCTACGGAGGAAGGTGCGTTCCACGGTCTCCAGGCACAACATCGTGGTGCAGCGGACTGGCGGCGGACCCCCACCTCCTCCGCCACAACTAACAACATGGGAGGAGCAAGTCTTGACCATCTTGCATCCTGAGGGCGTCGGAGGAGTCAGTGGAGGATGGGACACTGGTAAGTCAAATCTTAACTATCACATCCCCCACCCTACCTGCATGCTATCACACACCCCCACCCTCACACCCTCCCCTATCACCCCAAATCCTCACTAATCTACCCATAACACAAACCACCCATCCCAACACCAAGCCCTGCATGACACAACTAAGCATGGTCACCCCTCACTAAAGCATGCTCACTGCACATACCCAGAACCCCCCCCCAACCATCACCACACAAGCCCCCACACAGGAATGTCTGCACTGGGGTTAACGCACACCCACCCATTGCACACCATGAAACACACATATGCAATCATCATGTACTTATACCCCTGCAGGAACCCGAAGGTCCGTCACCACACCAGAGGGTCCAGACAACACCACTCCACCCCCAGAAGAGGCCCACAGTGACGACAGCAGCTCTGCCCCACTGGATCTTGATGACTAGCCCGGACCATTGTGGGCCTCAGGACAGTCGGTTCCCCTTGCCCAGCCACAGCCCAACACCGAGCTTCCACCCTCTGGTAACACCAGCACAGCACCCACCCTGCTGGCCCAAACCTCCCTACCCAGGACAGGTCTATCAGCGGTGTGTCCACCACTACAGCGCACCCAGGCTAACCCACCACCCCAACAACAACAGGGACCTGGGGGCAGTGGTAGTGGGCACACGGACCAGGGGACTTAGGCACAGGAACACCGGGGAACTGGGAGGGCTGCTGTGCGACAGAGGGAGGTCAGGCCAAGGGAACCAACTCTCCACGAGGCCCTCTCCTCCATCATGGGAGCCTACCACCACTCCCAGGAGACGATGGCGACGGTCCTGGACAAGTTGCAGGAGACCCTGCGTCTGCAGGAGGAGCAGTATTTGGGGTTCAGGGAGGAGCTCAGGACCATCGGCTCCGCCCTGGGCACCATCGTAGGGGTGCTGACGGACATTCAAAAGACCTTGAGGGACACCGTGGCACTCCAAGGGGCCCCTGACACTAGCCAGGACGATGAACTGCCCACCACCTCCGCCGGCGCTAGTGGACAGGAGGCACCGCCACAGGACCACCACACCAGCACCCCACCCCCTGCAGACGGACAATCACCACGCAAGCGGTCCCTGAGATCCAGGAACAGGACAGAGCAAGATGGCAAGACCCCCGCCAGGAAATAAGACCACCCTGATTGTCCCCCCATTGTCCCACTTTGTTACCCTGTCCATATTCGAACTGCCCCAGCTCCACTTCCAAAGCCCAGATGGCCAGTGCACCTGTGAGACTAATAGACTGGACTCTGCCATGGACATTCCTCCACCATCACCCATCACCATTTTACAACCCCCCAACATTTTATGAGCACTTAAATTAACACCCTTGAAACACCCAAAAATCTGGAGTCAGTCTATGATTTGGTACTTTGTATTATCAATCACAATGTCATAATGGGTTACCCATTGTAAGGCTAACATACCTACGTCACACATCACAAGCCCTTGAAGGATGAAAGCAGTTGACACGTAGGTTACCACACTTGTGAAACTGAAATGGAAGGGTACAACTCAATTAACAAATAGTGAGTGAAATGTAGGTACAGGATAGAGGTAGACGTGTGAAAGTTAATGTAATGTCAAACCAGAAAATGTTCTCACCTGTGTGTCACTGGAAATATTGCTGTATGACTGACTCCCTGTTCTCGTTTTCTTCTTCCTCAGCTTCATCCTCATCACTGTCCACAGGCTCCACAGGCTCCTCAGCTGCTACAACACCGTCATCTGGATCATCCTCCTGCAGAAAAGGCACCTGGCGTCGCAATGCCAAATTATGGAGCATGGAGCAGGCGACGATGATGTTGCACACCTTCTTCGGTGAGTAGAATAGGGATCCACCTGTCATATGGAGGCACCTGAACCTGGCCTTAAGGAGGCCGAAGGTGCGTTCGATAACCCTCCTAGTCCGCCCATGGGCATCATTGTACCGTTCCTCTGCCCTGGTCCTGGGATTCCTCACTGGGGTCAATAGCCAGGAAAGGTTGGGGTAACCAGAGTCCCCCAATAGCCATACACGGTGTCTCTGGAGTTGACCCATCATATCTGGGATGCTGCTATTCCGCAGGATGCAGGTATCATGCACAGAGCCAGGGAACATAGCATTTACCTGTGAGATGTACTGGTCTGCCAAACAGACCATCTAGACATTCATGGAATGATAACTCTTCCTGTTCCTGTACACCTGTTCACTCCTGCGGGGGGGACCAGAGCTACATGGGTCCCATCAATGGCACCTATGACATTGGGGATATGTCCAAGGGCATAGAAGTCACCTTTCACTGTAGGTAAATCCTCCACCTGAGGGAATATGATGTATCTCCTTACGTATTTCAGCAGGGCAGACAACACTCTGGACAAGACGTTGGAAAACATAGGCTGGGACATCCCTGATGCCATGGCCACTGTTGTCTGAAATGACCCACTTGCAAGGAAATGGAGCACTGACAGCACCTGCACGTCAGGGGGGATTCCAGTCGGATGGCGGATCGGTGACATCAGGTCTGGCTCCAACTGGGTACATAGTTCCTGGATAGTGGCACGGTCAAACCTGTAGGTGACGATGACATGTCTTTCTTCCATTGTCAACAGGTCCACCAGCGGTCGGTACACCGGAGGATTCCGCCATCTTCTCATATGTCCCAGCTGACGGTGCCTACGAAGGACAACAGCGAAGAACCAGTCACTGTTCCTTAAGGTATGTACCCACAGTTACACACAAGACTACACCAGACACAAAACCCTTCCTGTATGTGTGTTGAGTGTAGGCCTAGCTATGTGTGACGCAGTAGTAAATGAAGCCATGTGGGCCCCTGAAATGGCGGCTGCCTGACCTCTAAACTGGGACATTGGGATTGTGGGGTAACTGCACTGGCGTTGCACACCATCGCAGTAGGCGGTCGTAGTCCGCTGCGCAATGCTGCATTGGTTAACATTGGACCCTATGGGTCCCAGGGGCCAATGAACAGGTGCGCCGGCGGTGATGATGCGCACCGCCGCGGACGTCACCGCCGTGGACATCACTGCCATTTTCTATCTGTTCAATCACTAGATACCTGACCTTCGACAGGAGAGGACCTACACTGCTAGTTCTGCTGTGACCTCGATCTGGAAGCGACGATGGCTGCTGCGTCTGGGGAAAGGGCCCCTGCCTTCACTGCACAGGAGTTGGAGAAACTTGTGGATGGGGTCCTCCCCAGTACACGCTACTCTACGGTCCTCCAGACCAACAGGTTAGTACACAGGGAGCACGTTGTATGGGCTAGGCCTGGGTGGAGAGGGCTGGGTGGAAGAGGGAAGGGGGCAGAGTAAATAGAACATTAATGCATGTCAATGAATGGGCCACATGGCCAGAGTAGGGAGGGGGCCACTCACATTGACGGTGCAGTTGGTAATGACTGTTCCTCTTCCCTTGTGCATGTCATGTAGGTCAGCGCCCACCAGAATTGGGACATTTGGCGTGCCATCGCCAAGGAGGTCCGGACCCTGGGGGCCCACCAGAGTTGGGGCACCCACTGCCGGAAGAGATGGGAGGACATTCGCCGCTGCAGCAAGAAGACGGCGGAGGCTCAGCTGGGGATGGCCTCCCAACGTGGGAGGGGTGGCCGTCGCACCATGACCCTCCTGATGTTCCGGATCATGGCGGTGGCCTAGCCGGAGTTGGATGGGCGCTTGAGGACATCACAGCAGACACAAGGGGGTGAGTACCACCTCATTCTGCGGACTTTGCGTGCAGTGGAGGTGTCTGGGTGGGGGAGGTGGGCTGTGGGTGTCCCTAGGCCAGGGCGAATTCGGTACGCAAGGCCCCTCCGTAATGTAGGCCATGTGGCACTCAACCCCACCTCAGCAGAGTGCCAAGTTGAGGTATAGTTGCCCCTGTGGCATCCATGTGCGCAGATGTCCACCATTGTCATGTAGGCCATATCCCAGAAATTGCATGTTCAGAGGGCAGGAGCACAGCGTTATGCAGGGGGCTGCTGTGTCTGTCTTGTCCGCCAACGGTAGCGGAATGCCATGCACTAAAACTCTCTTTCTTCTGTCTCCCCCCCTTTTCCTGCTCTCCCTGTCCTCTTGTACATCAGCATCATCAGGCGGAGGTACAGTGGCACCGGAGCACGAGGGAGCTGCATCCCACATGGCCATGGAGGGCCACACCACAGACTCTGAATGCACCAGTGGGACGGAGGGCGAGGGGAGCTTCACGTCGGCCACCGGATCACCAACCAGCGACACGGACTCGTCCGCCGATGGGAGCTCCCCAGTGGTGGCGGCACCATCTGTGCGCCCCACTTCTACAGGTACAGCTGCCACCTTCCCTGCCAGCACCGCCCTCCCAGCAGCCCCTCAGCGTTCGCCCCGTGCACGATCACCCAGGAGGGTGGGCATCACCTTCGCCCCAGGCACCTCAGGCCCTGCCCCAGTCACCCCAGCTGCCCTCAGTGAGGGAGGCCATTGACCTCCTCAGGTCACTCACTGTTGGCCAGTCTACCATTGTGAATGCCATCCAGGGTGTAGAACGAGAGTTGCAACATGGTAATGCATTCCTGGAGGGCATTCATTCTGATCAGGCTGTCCTTCAGCCAACCCTGCAATCTCTGGCCTCAGCACTGATGGCAGCCATTGTCCCTGTGTCCAGCCTCATCCCTCCAACTTCCTCCACCCAGACCCAATCCCCTGTACCCTAGCCCATCCCAAGCACACCTACAGACCAGCATGCACACAAGTCAACACACACAAGTAGCTCAAGCAAACATAGGCACCACACACACCACAGGCACTCATGCAAGCCTCACCCACATACAGACACAGCAACATCCACTGTCTCCACTGTGTCCCCCTCCTCCTCTTCTCCCTCCTCCCTCCCAGTCTCATCTACACACACACCTGCATGCACCACATCTACAGGTACTAGGACTCGCACAAGGACACCCAGCACCACAAGCCGCTCACCTGCACTCACCACCTCCACTGCCATTTACACGTCCCCTGTGTCCTCTCCCACTGTGTCTGTGACGCCCCCTCCCAAAGTACACAAACGCCGGCAATCACTCACCCAACATCCATCCACCTCACGACAGCCTCCAGTACCTGCACCTGCACCCAAAAGACCTAAAGTGACACCTCCTACAACCACCTCCTCTTCCTCCACTCCCAGACCCCCTCCAGCTACCCATCCCAGTGTCCGTCAGAAACTGTCCCTATGTCAAATTGACCTTTTTGCCCCCACACCACCCTCCAATTCATCAGTCCCGTCATAGCACCTCAGCCGAAAAGCCTCCAATACCAGTGGTGCGTGTTCAAGGTTTGTGGAGTGCACCGGCCACCAGGGCAGGCAGTAGGACCCGGAGCCAAGGCACTGGCAGCCCACCCCCTGTAAAGTCTCTAAAATTGGAGAGTGGCCGACGGGACCGTGTTAAGACTCCTGGTGGGACAACAAGTGACATGGGTTCGGAGGGGACTGGTGAGTCAGCTGTAACTCCAACAAAGGTGGGGAAGGTCCAGAGGAAGTCTGCCCAGCCAGTTGTGAGTGTCACGGCGGAGAAGTGCGCCATCATTTCCGGCGGTCCAGACACAACCGCCAGCACCGTCGTCACCGGTCCAGAGACCATCGCCACCGCCGGAGTCACAGCCCAGGAGGGCCCAAGTATCGTCACTGGTCCAGAAACCACCGCCAGAGTCACAGCACAGGAGGGCCCAAGTATCGTCAGTGGTCAGGAGACCACTGCCGGAGTCACAGCCCAGGAGGGCCCAAGTATCGTCAGTGGTCAGGAGACCTCCGCCGGAGTCAAGCCCAGGAGGGGCCAAGTATCGTCACTGGTCCAGAAACCACCGCCGGAGTCACAGCCCAGGAGGGCCCAAGTATCGTCAGTGGTCAGGAGACCACCGCCGGAGTCACAGCCCAGGAGGCCCAAGTATCGTCAGTGGTCAGGAGATCACCGCCGGAGTCACAGCCCAGGAGGGCCCAAATATTGTTACTGGTCAGGAGACCACCACCGGAGTCACAGCCCAGGAGGGGCCCGGATGCCACAGCCCCGCTGGGCAATGATGGAACGTCATGCCACCCACCAATGCCCAATGTAGAGAACGTCATGCCACACACCAATGTCCGTATCAGAACCGCCATGTCAAAGCACCGCTGAACAGTCCAGAACCGCCATGTCAAAGCACAGCTGAACAGGGCAAAGACCGCCATGGCAAGGCACCGCTGAACAGTCCAGAACCGCCATGTCAAAGCACCGCTGAACAGTCCTGAACCGCCATGGCAAAGCACCGTTGAACAGGGCAAAGACCGCCATGGCAAAGCAGCGCTGAACAGTCCAGAACCGCCATGTCAAAGCACCACTGAACAGGGCAAAGACCGCCATGGCAAAGCACAGCTGAACAGTCCAGAACCACCATGTCAAAGCACCGCTGAACAGGGCAAAGACAGCCATGGCAAAGCACCGCTGAACAGTCCAGAACCACCATGTCAAAGCACCGCTGAACAGGGCAAAGACCGTCATGGCAAGGCACCGCTGAACATTCCAGAACCGCCATGTCAAAGCACCGCTGAACAGTCCTGAACCGCCATGGCAAAGCACCGCTGAACAGGGCAAAGACCGCCATGGCAAAGCACTGCTGAATAGTCCAGAACCGCCATGTAAAAGCACCGCTGAACAGGGCAAAGACCGCCATGGCAAAGCGCAGCTGAACAGTCCAGAACCGCCATGTCAAAGCACCGCTGAACAGTCCTGAACCGCCATGGCAAAGCACCACTGAACAGGGCAAAGACCGCCATGGCAAAGCACCGCTGAACAGTCCAGAACCGCCATGTCAAAGCACCGCTGAACAGGGCAAAGACCACCATGGCAAAGCACCGCTGAACAGTCCAGAACCGCCATGTCAAAGCACCGCTGAACAGGGCAAAGACCGCCATGGCAAAGCACCGCTGAACAGGGCATGCACCGTGTAGGAATGAAGAGGCCGCCACATCAGGCATCCTTCTCCCATGTGCAGCTGGGACAGTGACAGGACATGAATTTTCACGGGGAGACTCATCCAGTCTGGGCACCAGTCCCACCCAGTACCGGTAGAGAACTGCATCTACTTGAGAGACTGTGGCTTTGCACTCCCCAGGATGGCCCAGTGGGCAAGCCACCCACTGTAGAGACTTGAGTGACTGTGGCTTTGCACTCCCCAGGATGGCAGAGTGGGCAAGCCACCCACTGTAGAGACTTGAGAGACTGGGACTTTGCACTCCCCAGGATGGAACAGTGGACAACACCCCCACTGTAGAGACTTGAGAGACTGTGGCTTTGCACTCCCCAGGATGGCACAGTGGGCAACCCACCCACTGTAGAGACTTGAGAGACTGTGGCTTTGCACTCCCCAGGATACATCAATGGGCATGGAGCCCCGTCGTGGATCTGGCTTCGCATTCATGTGGCTGAGATGCCCCCCTTCCATTCCCCCTGAGATGCCTGTAGAGTTTCTAGCTGATGCCCCGGCAGTGTTCTCTCCGATTTTTGTCAGGTATAGTTTGTGGGCCTCGCCCATGCATTTTTGGACTGTTGGTGCACGTACATTGTTGTGTACATATCTTCACTACTTCTCGGATTGTATGTGTAAATAAGAGTGATTTTGAGATGTATATATCTGTATATTTTTGTATGACATGTATATTGCCACATTACAATGTTTGCCCGAAATT